>NC_090401.1:29734035-30427681 GCF_036365525.1 Heterodontus francisci
CACATTGTTCCAGAATGTGTATTGAGGGGAAACAAGTAAGAAAATCCAAGGAATCTCCAGAAGTCAGCACTGTAAGTTCCTCATAAATACAAGAGTATAGTGTAATGAGGCTGAGTTATATTGGCAAAAACAGGATGTCGTTGACCATAGGATCATAGGAAATAGGAGCAGGAGTGGGCCATTCAGCCCATCAAGTCTGCTCCGCCATTCAAACAGATCATGGCTGATCATCTACCTCTACTCCATTTTTCCCCACTATCCCCATACCCTTGATGTCGATGGTATTCAGAAATCTATTGATTTTTGTCTTCAACGTGCTCAATGATTGAGCTTCCACAGCCCTCTGGGGTAGACAATTCCTAAGATTCACCACCCTCTGGGTAAAGAAATTCCTCCTCATCTCTGTCCTAAATGGTCTGCCTCTTATTTTGAGACTGTGTCCCTGGTTCTAGATGCACCAGCCAGTGGAAACATCCTATCCACACCTACCCTGTCATGCCCCGTAAGAATTTTGTGAGTTTCAGTGAGATCACCTCTCATTCTTCGAAACCCTAGAGAATACAGGCCCAGTTCTGTAAACTCTCCTCATAAGACATCCCGAGAATTAGTCCGGTGACCTCTGTTGCAGTCCCCCTATGGTAAGTACATCCTTCCTTAGATAAGGAGATCAAAACTGTACACAGTACTCCAGGTGCGGTATCACCGAGGCTTTATACAAGTGAAGCAATACATCTTTACTCCCGTACTCACATCCCCTTGCAATGAAGGTCAACATCCCATTTGCCTTCTTAATTGCTTGCTGCACCTGCATGCTAGCTTTTAGTGACTCATGAACAAGTACACCCAGGTCTCTTTGGACGTCAACACTTCCCAACCTCTCCCCATTTAAGAAATACTGTGTCTTTCTGTTTTTTCTACCAAAGTGGATAACTTCACACTTATTCACATATTCCATCTGCCATGTTCTTGCCTATTCACTTAGCCTGTCCAAATCCCATTGACGCCTCCTTGCATCCTCCTCACATCTTACATTCCCTCCTATTTTAGTGTCATCCACTAATTTGGAAATATTACAATTGGCCCTCAAATCCAAGTCACTTATATAGATTGTAAACAACTATGGCCCAAGCACTGATCCTTGCGGTATCCCACTAGTAACAGCCTGCCGTCCTGAGAATGACCCATTTATTCCTACCCTCTGCTTTCTGCCTGTTACCAATTCTCAATCCAATCCTAATCAAAAGCCTTCTGGTTCTCCTTCATCTATGCTCCACGTAACATCCTAAAAAAAACTCCTATAGGTTTGCCAAACATGATTTCCCTTTCACAAATCCCATGTACAATAGTTAGTAAACACTAGACAATGGATAATTTTAATAAACCTTAATCTATGATGAAATGTTTACGATTCCTTAACAAAATCCATGCGGCATTTGCAGTTTTAAAAACTTTCGGGGAAGACATAGTAACGATTTATGTTTCAATTATCATGTTAGAAACAGTCATTAACTGATTTTTTTGTGCTGAGAATTGGATTAAAGGACAAGTTTTACAAGTATGGTCAAAGATTAGTAACTGCAGTGTGCATCTTTTACTATCCAGTTTGAGGGCAGATAACCTGAGTGGCCAATTGTGCTGTATAACTATGACTCTAATGTCATTTGAAAGTTGTCTGTATCATATAATTACATTACATTAAAAGTGCACCTTTGCTAACAGGTAAGAGATTTGGCTTGGACATAAATTGGTTAGTCTGGAGTACAATCTTATTGTGACTAAATATTTTGTGACTGAATAATACAAGCAGTAACAACTGCTCAACATTTTGCAGAAAAGCTTTTTGTTAATAATTATCTTGTCAGAACTGAATCAGAATTGACAGTGATAGATTGAGTTACAGACATAAGTGAATTTAAGTGAATCACTTTATTGGATGAACCGAAGGGCGCTCTTTATTTGTAATTGTGTTTATCTAATTTTCTCACTAGCTTTGGTGAGTAAAGGACATTTTGTCCATGAGAGATGCTGTTGTTTCTATATTTTAAAATCCAGGACCTAGTTTAACAGCCTGTCAAGATGAATAAATTAGTCTTGGCTACCTACTGTTAATCTCTCCCTTCCTGTCCCACTCTGCTTTTCTGTTTTACATGTCTCTTCTGAAGTACTATCTGCTCCATCCTATAAAGTTCTCCTGATTTGGAGATCACTGCCCCAATGTTGGCTGCCCTGTCTTCAGACACACATTACAAGCACATGGAGAAGTTGCACAAACATTGACCATCATGGGTTAAATTGTCTTGTGACAGCAGCAGTATGAGAAATGGTCCATCTTCCTATTGCTGATTTTTCTCCTGCCTTAACTCTCTAACCACAATAAAAAACCTCTCCTTGAGCCTTATGGTTTGTTGGATGAATTTGCACTCCTGACACAGTGCGAATCCACAGAGGTCATCCGATAAGGTCTGTCTACTAACCCATGATATGGTGTAGCTAGCTCTATTCTGTCAACCAAAGTAATAGGGCAGCACAGTGGCGCAGTGGTTAGCACCGCAGCCTCACAGCTCCAGTGACCCGGGTTCAATTCTGGGTACTGCCTGTGTGGAGTTTGCAAGTTCTCCCTGTGTCTGCGTGGGTTTCCTCCGGGTGCTCCAGTTTCCTCCCACATGCCAAAGACTTGCAGGTTGATAGGTAAATTGGCCATTATAAATTTCCCCTAGTATAGGTAGGTGGTAGGGGAATATAGGGACAGGTGAGGATGTAATAGGAATATGGGATTAGTGTAGGATTAGTATAAATGGGTGGTTAATGGTCGGCACAGACTCGGTGGGTCGAAGGGCCTGTTTCAGTGCTGTATCTCTGAATCAAATAAATCAAATCAAATTTGCATTGGTATTGCACGCTATTTGCTTGCAAGCTAGCTAATACAGTTGTGCCGCTCTGCATTGATATTTGTATGCTTAGCTACTTTATAGGGAGAAATAGGTTTGAAATCGGACTGTGTTTTGATGGCATAAGATTGGCTGTGCACTTCATATGCCCATTAATAGCTCCTATGTCCTTGGCTGAGTCAATAATTTTGTCAAATGTCTGTGGTACAACATGTTGGTGCCTATCCCTGGTTCAAACTCTTTTTGGAGACATGTTTCCCAGTCCCACCATCACTTTTACCTGGTTTAAAATTAAAAATCTTGAATATTTTCCAAATCAATGGAAAATAGAAACTGGCACAATGAAAAATCACTGCTGTTCTCTATGAGCCTGTTTTGCATTGCTGGTGTAGACCAGTTTCACTGCCCCACCACCCCCAAGTACAATGCATAAAGGAAAATTGACAGGAGGTTCACTGCCTGTAACAGTGTGATCAATCTTCCATCCACATAAAATTGGGCATGGATTCAGGGCAGATCCAATTTCTGGGCCCCAAGTGTAAATCCCAGTCTCAAAGTTTACAGCACTTGAAAAACTATCAAATTAACTTAAAGCTTCAATTACAGAAGCTATCTGGATTTATAAAAATTCCACCTTTTGAGCTTCCCTGATGACTGAGAGACTGAATGAACAATGTGGTGTGAAATGAAATTAAGAAGTGGGAGGCTCGGACGGTCCACTAAAGCCCTAGGGGAATGAGGTATCTCTGGGAAGCAGCTGTCGCAGAGGCAACAGTTTCTGGTAGCCTTTCTCTTGCAATGGCAAGGGGTGATGGATCCATGTCCGAAAATTCCACATAAACAGGCCTTGCGCATTGGCAATAGTACCTCAACTTAACGTGCCCACCTCATGAGGTCATTGAAGCTTGTCCTGATTTGTGTGGCAGTTCCTGGGATAGTACAGGTTGCAGTGACTGCTTCTGCTACCTCCTTCCAGTCAGCGCACGTCAGCCTCTTATGGGGCTTCCTGTCCTCAGTCCAGCAGTCTGTCTCTTCTGGCCTTCACTTTAGACAGCAACACTTCCAAAGGTACACCTGAGATTCTGGGAACCCTTACAGATGCTGAACTCCTCTTCCATTCCCGGGGATTCTTCTGCTGATCCAAACATTGTTGTCCTTCTTCTGATTGCTGGAAAAGCATTGTTGCTCTTGAACAGGCTGTAGCCTTTTAAAGGCTACACCAGAACTGTATTTCCCTCGATCTCTCTCTGCTCCTTTAAGACATTCCTTTAAAACTACATCTGTGACCAAGATTTTGGTCATCTATCCTAATATCTCCTTATGTGGTTTGGTGTCATATTTTATTTGATTACACTCTGTGAAGGAGCACATTAGTTTGGGCAGTGTCGAGGTATGTTCCCATGAAGGGGAAAGGTAGGGCAAACAAATCCAAGCTCCCTGGATGACAAAAGAGATAGATATTTAAGATGAAGAAAAAGTGTGCTTATGACAGATGTCAGCTGGATAATACAACCGAGAACCAGGCTGAATACAGAATGTTCAGAGGAGAAGTGAGAAAGCAAATAAGAGAAGCAAAGAGAAAGTATGAGAAGAGACTGGCAGTTAACATAAAAGGGAATCCAAAAGTCTTCTATAGGCATATAAATTGTATAAGGGTGATAAAAGGGGAGTGGGACCGATTACAGACCAAAAAGGGGATTTATGCATGGAGGCAGGGGAAATAACTGAGGGATTAAATGAATATTTTGCATGTCTTTACCAAGGAAGAAGATGCTGCGCAGGTCATGGTGAAAGAGAAGATAATTCAGACACTTGAAGTGTTTCAAATTGATACGGAGGAGGTATTTGATAGGCTGTCTGTACTTAAAGTTGATAAGACACCAGGACCGGATGAGATGCATCCAAGTAAACTGAGTGAAGTGCGAATGGAAATTGTGGAGGCACTGGCCATAATTTTCCAGTCTTCCTTGGACTTGGGTGGTGCCAAAGGACTGGAGAATTGCTAATGTTAAATCCTTGTTCAAAAAGGGGGGTAAAGATAAGCCCAACAACTACAGGCCAGTCAGTTTAACCTCGGCGGTGGGGAAGCTTCTAGAAATGATAATTCAGAACAAAATTAATAGTCACTTGGGCAAATACAAGTTAATTAAGGGAAGCTAGCACAGATTTGTTAAGGGAAAATCATATTTAACTAACTTGCTGGAGTTTTTCGATGAGGTAACAGAGAGGGTTGATGAGGGTAATGCTGTTGGTGTGGTGTGCATGGACCTCCAAAAGACATGTGATAAAGTGTCGCACAAAAGAATGGTGAGCAAAGTTATAGCTCATGGAATAAAAGAGATGGTAGTAACATGGAGACGAATTAGCTGAATGAGAGGAAACAGAGTAGTGGTTAATGAATGTTTCTCGGACTGGAGAATGTTTTGTAGTGGCGTTCCCCAGGGATCAGTATTGGGACCCATGCTCTTCCTGATATATATTAATGACCTAGTGTACAGGGCACAATTTTAAAATTTGTGGATGATACGAAACTCGGAAGCATTGTGAACTGTGAGGAGGATAGTATAGAAATTCAAAAGGATGTAGCTGTTGGTGGAATGGGGAAACAAATGATAGATGAAATTTAAGACAGAGAAGTGTGATGTGATTAATTTTGGTAGGAACAATGTGGAGAGATAATATAAAATAAAGGATACAATTCTAAAGGGCATGCAGGAGCAGAGGAGCCTGGGTGTATATATGCATAAATCATTGAAGGTGGCAGGACAGATTGAGACAGCGGTTAATAAAGCATACAGCATCCTACTTGGCTTTGTTGATAGGGGCATAAAGTACAAAAGCAAGGGAGTTATGTTAAACTTGTATAAAACACTGGTTCTGCCTCAACTAGAGTACTGCATCCAGTTCTGGGTGCCATAGCGTGCAGAAAGGATTCACGCGAATGTTTCAGGGATGAGGAACTTCAATTATGTGGACAGATAGGAGAAGTTGGGACTGTTTTCCTTGGAGAAGAAAAGGTTGAGAGGAGATTTGATAGAGGTATTCAAAATCATGACTGGTCTGGACAGAGTAGATAGGGAAAAACTGTTCCCATTGATGGAACGATCGAGAACAAGAGGGCACAGATTTAAGATAATTGGCAAAAGAAGCAATGGCGACATGAGGAAAAACATTTCCACGCAGTGAGTTGTTAGGATCTGGAATGCACTGCCTGAGAGTGTGGTAGAGGCAGGTTCAATTGAGGAATTCAAGAGGGAATTGGATAGTTATCTGAAAAGGAAGAATGTGCAGGGCTGCGGAGAGAAGGCAGGGGAGTGGTACTAGGTAAATTGCACCTTTGGAGAGCCAGCGCAGATACGATGGGCCAAATGGCCTCCTTCTATAGTTTTAGTTTAGAGATACAGCACTGAAACAGGCCCTTCGGCCCACCGAGTCTGTGCCGACCATTAACCACCCATTTATACTAATCTTACAATAATCCCATATTCCTACCACATCCCCACCTGTCCCTATATTTCCCTACCACCTACCTATACTAGGGGCAATTGCTAATGGCCAATTTACCTATCAACCTGCAAGTCTTTGGCAAGTGGGAGGAAACCGGAGCACCCGGAGGAAACCCACGCAGACACAGGGAGAACTTGCAAACTCCATACAGGCTGTAACAATTCTGTAATTCTGTGATTAAAGGTGCTATTTCAATGCAAATTGTTATTGTAAATCTATCAGATGTATTATTACAACCACAAACCTACCTTGCATAACTAATGAAGGCCCGAGGAGGAATTTGCAGTGGGTTAGCGGTAGATTCACAGCATTCTGCTCCACCGCTACTTGCTAATGGGAGGAGAAGAAGGATAGAAGATGGTGGCATAGTGGTAATGTCACTGAACTAGTAATCCAGAGGCCCAGGCTAATGCACAGGAGGCATGGGTTCAAATCCCACCATGGCAGCTGATGAAATTACTTTTTATTCTGTATTGAGACAGCACAGATTTAAAGTATTTGGTAACAGAAGCAAAAGTGACATGAGGAAAATCTTTTTCATACAGCAAGTGGTTAAGGTCTGGAATGCGCTGCCTGAGAAAGTGGTGGAGTCAGGTTCAATCGAAGCATTCAAAAGGGAATTAGACAGTTATATGAAAAGGAAGAATGTTCAGGGTTACGGGAAGAAGGCAGGGGAATGGAACTGAGGGAGTTGCTCTTTCAGAGAGCCAGAATGGACATGACGGGCCAAATGGAGTCCTCCTGCATTGTAACAATTCTGTGATTCTGAGAATTCAGTTCTGTAGCCACAGGATAAAGAGTGAGCGTGGGAAGAAAACAACCAGGGATTCCCACTCTTGGCTGTGATCCAGTGATTTTGACAGGAGGTAGGCATATGTATACATTAATACCAGACAGGTTTGTGGTCGTCTTTAATTCCCCAGTGGTAAAAAAAAAGTCTGATGGCATTCGCTATCCAGGCTAACACTCACCAGTTGTTTTAAAAAAAAAGTCTGATGACATATCCAGGCTGACATATGAAAGGCCCCTTGTGTGAGATTCCAGTGTGCCCCCACAGTCTAAGAAGAGAAAGGAGAAAACTGATTGGAGTGCTTCTAAGAAAGCAAGCATTATGGTAAGCCAGGAATTCGCACATCTTAGTCATCAGATCTGCATTCCCAACTTCCTTCACACTTCCACCTCCACTAATGATCTGCCAAAGCAGAATATGTTAAACTCAGTTGGCAGATGCAATGCTGTGGCTATTGATAGCTCTCGATACCAATGCACAAAAGGGATTCTGGTGGGTCACAGCAGTCCTGCAATCTGCCCTCCAACAGATCTGCTCACTAAAGACTCTCTGCAGATATGGCCTTCTGCTGAGAGCCCTCTTCCGCCTCCCTCTTCTAACAGCTTGACCTGCTCTGTCTGGCCTCTGCTCATTCTCCCAGTCATGCTTATAACAAGAGGAAGCCCTACTAGGCTAAAGGCCTGCTACCTGACCCGAACCCGACGACTTGTCGGGTTTGGGTCGGGTCAGGCCAGTCTTCCAGGTCCAGTTTTCAGGCTCGGGTTGGGTCGGGCCGAGTCTGGGGCATGCTCGGACCGAGTCGGGCCGAACACACACGGTAAGTGCTCTGCCGGTAAGTATTAAAAATAAAAACTTAGCTAAGCTGGTAGTCCGGGGCGAAACTGAGTCTGCGCAGTGAGCGAATTACATCACTATGACGTGATCACACATGCGCTGCAGCTTCGTGGAGCTTCCCAGTCGGAAGGTAAGTAAAGGGATGGTCGGGTCGGGCTTGGGGTGAAATTGGAGGGACTCGGGCCGGGTCGGGCTTGGGTCAGCGGTAGATCGGTCGGGTTTTTTTTCCCGACCTGAGCAGGCCTTTATACGAGGCTACCCATGCCTGGAAGCAATTGGTTTGTGCACAAGTCTTTAAATCACCAAAAAAAAGTACTTCAGCACCAGCCAGACCGCTCCCTTAGACTAATGAAGCTTTTAACCAGTATGGAAAAGCACCCAAAACACATAGAAATACAGCAACAGCCAGAAGAAATAATCTAGCTGTCAAGCCTGTAAATAGTTGATGTTTCCTTTAAATATGGCTGGTACAGGGTACTTCATGCTGCTGAATGCATGTTTGGCTGTGGAAGATTAATACATGGTGTTGGATGAAGTGTGGAGCTCCATAATGGCAGAGCTGGCATCAAATCAGTGTTGCATGCTGATTGACATCATGATCTACCTTCTCTGCATCCTGCTGGTGGGCATTACGTTCCCGTGCTTTAACCCCCTAACCAATATGGCGTCCACTGGACTGCACATCAGAAGTGTGCATGTGCACCACAGATATTAATTTGGAACCTTAAAGAGCCACATGGCACCCTCTACCTTTCTTTAGCCCAGGGGTGCTGAAGACAACTATAGTTCCCCTTCTACGACCCAGCCAAGATCATCTATTTTGTCATGGACCAGGCATGGGCCCTTCCTAATCAGCACAACACTAGGCCATGCACTGAATTAATGGGAAAGTTCCAAACTGTTAAAGTAAACTCAAACTGATTTACAGTAAAATGCTCATTTTCATTCATTATTTGGCACAATAGTTTGTTTTGGCAGGGAAACAAACCAATCTGTCGCAGCTCAGGAATGTTTTATATTTTAATTGAGCTTTTCATATTAGGCAAGAAAGGCATAGAAAGTCAAAAAATAATTAAACGCCTGTTGCAGAGGCAGATTAGTACCAATAACTGATGAATACTCAATCTCAACCCAGAGAAGGAAATCACAGAATGCTGTCTACCTCTCAAAGGTGGACTCAGAGCAGCAGAGGGAGAAGAAAAATGCCTTAGGGAGAAAATAAACTCGTACCTGGCCCCGGGTCTCCTTGTATTATTTGGCACAGCAATGGTGTGTGTTATATATTGTTATACTGTCTGTAAAGTGTTAGGAAATAATTTGCGAGGAACTAGTTGTTATGTGTAAGTGTTCCAGTGGGAGGCCACATTCATGGCTGCACTGGGGAGTCATGTTATATGTAACACAAGAACCAGTTCAACCAGGTTCTATTGTAGACAGCATGGTGCTATAATAAACAGACTGACTCCAGCCTTTTCCAAGTTTAAAGTGTGATTCTTTCCAACGTCTGGGAACCAGAGAAACAAATTAAGTATGTAGCACGGTGGCAGCGAGTGTCTGTGAGTCAACCTAGAACATTTTTTAAAGCATCAGATTGAGAAAATTGACTCAAATTAGTGCCAGAGAGAGAGAAAGAAAAACTGAGTGACTCAAACGAAAACAAAAAATGAAATGTCAGCAGGGGCAGGAATGAATGCACAGCTACAGCCCATAATGAATTGGGATGCTAATGATGTCATAAAGGTATTTGAGATGTTTAAACAAAAGTGCAATTTGGCATTCAGTTGCTTCCTAAAAGGCACTAGCGAAGTGGAGAGGGTCAGTTATATCCTTCAGTGGGCTGGAGATAAAGGACTCAATTTATTTAACAGCTGGGACCTAAGCGAAGAGGACAGCAGAAACCCAGACAACATTTTTGGAAGATTCATCCCTGATGTAAAGTACCAATAGTACTAAAAGGAAAGCTTGAAAGAGAGCTCCAAGAAATGGAAGAAAAGAAGGTGATCGCCAGAGTCACAGCCTACAGATTGGGTAAATTCCATCGTGGTGAGAGAGAAGCCAAATGGACAGTTAAGAATTTGCCTAGATCCCAAAGATCTTAACTAAGCAATAAAGAGGGATCACTACCCTACTCCAACATTGGAAGAAATCACTCCAGCACTGGCTGGGGCAAAAGTTTTCAGCAGAAATGGCGACTGGAATCTTCACTGTAGACAACATTCAACACACCCTTTGGACGGTACAGATTCCTGTGTCTACCCTTTGGCCTCAAAGTGAGCCAGGATGTGTTCAAACAGAAAGTAGGTGAGACATACAGGGATGCAAAGGAGCAGTCGGCATAGTTGATGATATCCAGATGTTTGGTGTAGATGAAAAAATGTATGTAGTCGGAACACACAGCAAACCTGCGGGAGCTGATGAAAAAGGAGGTAGTGTACCAGTGGTCAGAGTCACATGACAGGAGTTTCAACAAATGCAAAAAGGCAGTGTGGAAGGAGACAGGTCTGTCATACTACAACGGAAAGAAACCTGTCACTCTGCAAGTAGGTGTTTCCACAAAAGGACTGGGAGCAGCCCTGATACAAGAGGAAAAACCAATAGCATTTGCATCCAAAGCTCTAACCTCAGCTGAGACAAGATATGCCGACTTAGAAAGAGAGCTTTTGGCAGTCGTGTATGGATGAGAGAAGTTCCACACATATCTCCTATGGAAGGAAGTTCACAGTGGAGAGTGATCATCGTCCACTGCAGCAGATCTACAAGAAAAATCTATGTAAAGCACCAGCAAGACTGCAGATGTTACTCTTGAGGCTTCAGAGTTATGATTTCAGTCTGAAATATCATCCAGGAAGAGAAATGGTGCTGGCAGACACCCTATCCCGTTTGTCACCACAGGAGAAACATGAGATAGAAGATCTAGGCATAAAGATTCATCACCTTGTGAATGTAACACCACCGAAACTTAGTCAAATTACATATGAGACCAGCAAAGACAAGGACTTTCAGATGCTATCTCAGCACGTGATGCAGGGTTGACCTAATAAGATACAGCACACACAGCCAGCAATACGGCAGTACTGGTCTATCAGAGATGACATCTCACTAGAAGATGGTGTTCTGCTGGCCGAATCCAGAATAATCATAACTAAAACAATGCAAACTTCTCCAAAAGATACACGAAAGCTATGTGGGACTGGAGAAATGTAAGCTCAGAGCCAAATCAGCTGTGTACTGGATAGGCATATACAAAGATATCAAAAATATGGTGTCGACATGCAATGTCTGCCAAAAGTATAGAAACTCACAACAGGAGATGATAGCTACCGAAGTACCACCCAGCCCATGGCATACTGTAGGAGTCAATTTAGACTACTACTCAAAATTCCCTTTTATCCAGAATATGAAAGACTTGGAGAGCCACAACAATTATCTCAGCAGTATGAGTTCTGTTCGCTGAGCAAGGGATTCCTGAAAGGTTAATATATGACAATGGCATCCAATTTACAGCCAGAGAATTTAAGGAATTTTCTGACCAGTATGGGTTCAACACCATCACCTGATCACCACACTACCCACAGGGACACGGATTTATAGAAAGACACATCCAGATGGTCAAAAGAACACTTGTGAAATGCCACAAGACGAAGGAAGACCCAAACCTGGCCTTATTGTCACTCCGATCTACACCTCAAGGCTGACATGAAATCACCTGCAGAGCTGTTAAATGGAAGAAAATACAAGACAACTCTGCCGAGCAAAATATAATCCTTCAAGTGACCAGGAGGGAGTGAGACAACAAGTGAGACATCACTGAAGCACAGGTATGAGGAGAGCAACACTTCAACAAGTATGCTAAATCCCTACCCGAGCTGTTGAAAGGACAAGCAGTACACGTACTGGATTCAATCATGAAAACCTGGAGCCCAGCAAAAGTTGTTAGTGAGGCAGAGACTCCAAGGTCATATATCATTGAAACCGAAACCGGTAACCAAATGAGAAGGAACAGAATCCATATTCGATCTACACCTGATCTGGAACAACAGAAAAGACCATCAACAACACCGGAAACATCATTATCCAGCGAGACAACATTAACAATATCACCAGCAAGTGACACAACATTGCCTGTACAGCGTGCCAACTCACCATTGATGCCAAACCTACAAGATGGAGGCACAACATCTTGCCACCCATGCGATACTGTGTATAATATTTTTGTTTTAAATACACTCTATAAAAGACTCTTAAAAAAGGGCTCAGATTATTTCCACAAGTCGGATGATAATTATTTATATTGACAGTTATATTGATATAGGGGCATTATGTTTTAAAGAAAGAGGGATGTTTTATATTGTTATACTATCTGTAAGGTGTTAGGAACTAATTTGCTAGGAACTAGTTATGTGTTATGTATAAGTGTTCCAGTGGGGGGCCACATTCATGGCTGCACTGGAGAGTCATGTTATATGTAACACAAGAACCAGTTCAACCAGGTTCTACAGCAGACAGCATGGTGCTGTAATAAACAGACTGACTCCAGCCTTTTCCAAGTTTAAAGTGTGATTCTGTCCAACATCTGGGAACCAGAAAAACAACATAAAGACGTAACAGTGTATTTACAGCCAACATGCTGATTTTCAGTCCAACAGTTTGAGGAAATTTGCGCTTTATGTAACCTACACTGGATTTTACACGACACCAGTGTTTCCTCAATCCTTTGCACCAATTCAGCAAAACCTGTGCTGCTCATTAAAATAGTTCCGCTGCATTCTAGAGATGAAAGTGCACAACTTTCCTGCATTACATCAGTTCTGAATGGGTTGTAAACTTACATCCAAAATTTTAGGCACAGCTGGATCAAAGGCATAGTGCTGGTGTTAGGGCTCTTTCTGTTAAATATTTTTTTTATTTTTCCTCACTGAGAAAAGCTCCATACTTTCTGTGCTTCGATACTTCCACAACATCTTGTGCCTAACATGCTCAAAAGATGGTTTGATGGCTTTATATTTTAATTTTCATACCTAAAAAGGAATTTGGCATAAGTTCTGTTCTTTTTTGGGCCCTGATTGTTTGCCTGATGTCTGCTTGTTTACACCAATTTTTATGCTTGGTGTATGCTAATAGGATTCACAGGAAATTTCAGCGTAAGTTGCTGACAGCAAGACTGATGTAAAATCAGGCGGTAATTTCCCCATAACTTCCATGTAAATGCAATCGAGGAAACTCTAACTCATGTCTCACAAAACTTACAAGAAAAGACATATAGCTAACTATAGTTTATATGTAATAGCAGTTTCTCTCTTCACTGCAATTACATTTTACCAATCACTAAAAAGTAGGAACATGACATTATTCAAAGCTTACTGCTTTATGTTTTAGAATGCATATTTTGAATCAATATTTTCTTTTCTGTGTGCCAAAATAGAAGAGGATTTGAGAGTGCTAATTGATATCATGTTCAGTAAGCAGCAGTTATTAATAAGGTAAATAGGTTCTTAAAGGTGTCCGGAGGATTTTTAACTATCAGTCAGAAGAAGTTAGACTAATATTGCACAGATCAATGGTAAGATAAGTTTTGGAGAAAGGGGAGATATTCCACTACATACAAGGCAATCGCACACCCTCAACCCTTGACTTTGCCTTTAATAAAATTAATGATTCACACATACCAATCCATAAAACTCAAAAAAATAGACCAACCGATCAAAAAAGCTGATATTTCAAAAACAGCGTACAACTAAAAAACAGCCCTAAGGGCCAATAACAGTGACTGAATAAGTTGTACTATTTTTCATTGCACTGGGTTCCAGAGTTTTTATTGGTACTCTGGGATTATAATTACACAATTAGTTGAAGTCCAATGGTCTCAGTTATAACATACAAAAACAAGCAGTTACAATGGAAGAGCAGTGGCTCATGAACTTGTCAATAATTAAGCTGCAGCTTAATCCAATATTCCATCTTTTCAATTATGCAGGGAATAAAAGTAAAAGTGCAATTTTTGCAGTTCTGGATCTCAAAGTTTTCGATGGGGGAAAATGAGAAACAGAGACAGAAAAAGAGTCATGGAGTCATTTACTGCACAGAAGGAGACCATTTGGCCCATCGAGTCCATGCCAGAGATGGTGAATGATGGTCAGAGACAGGTCTCGATTTTAACTGTGACCAGTTGTCCACAGATGAGTTTTGATTTCTGTTCAAAATCCACTCACTCCGTTTGGGGTGGGAAGCAATGCAAATTCACGCAATCCGAGGTCACCCAGTAAGAATAAGTAAGTCTGTACAGTAGGCCACTGAGGCATCCTGTGGGGTTTGTTATGAAGGTGCTCCATTCTTAAAATGTTTTGAGAACTTGTGTTAACGATTATGGACATTGGTTCATTTGGAAAACTGAAAGGATTCCATGGATGTGCTTTTTTCACAGTGGTCACTGGGAAGACACTTGAGTTTGGTGTTTAAAAACAACCTTTACTGACTGTCACATGCCTTAAGCAAAATGAACATCAGGAACCTTGGTGGCCAGGGGAGTTGTTTACAGAGAAGTGACATATCAAGATTTATGGTGGTCAGGAGGTTTTGACTTGCTGTTGGGGTGTGGACTGTTTGGAAGGCAATTGGGTTTGTAGCCTGCTGAAAGAGACATCTTTGCTCCACCTCTCCAAAAGACCCTGAAAATCCAGTATGTGATAGCTAAAATCCCATACGCCACATTTCTCCTAAGAAACTCCTGGAAAGCCTGCCAGATTAAGTCTTGACGCTGACTCAAAAAAACAGCTCCAGAAAGGATCCCAGTGGCCTGTCTCCATGTACCTGGACCCCAGACCAAAGGACAACTGATATCCTTCCACATCTTCTCCTTTTCCTTCAAGAATGAACAAGTATTTGGCCAACATTATTTTTTGTCTTTTTGTAAAGTGAATCTCTGCAGAGAAAAATTATTTGGGTGTGTATGTGTGTGTTCAGTATCTAGAAGAGAATATCTATTTACACTCGAATTTCAAACTGTGCTAATGCTTTGCATCTTTACTGGATAAGTCTTGTTTTATAATAAACTGATAATTTTGCTGTTTATTAAAAGAATCTGGTTGGTGTATTTTATTCTGGGATAAAGAGTAGAGTAGATGATTGACTGCATTGGTAACTGGGTAAACATTTAAATATATGTTGTGACCTGTGGAGAAGTGGAACTAGAGAAAGACAGTGCACTCCTCCTGCCTCAGTCATAACAGGGCTCGTGCAATTGTCAGGTTGGGGGGGGCATGACTGAAGCCTAAGATTTTGTTGTGGAGCCCTGGCGATTTTAAGTGCCTACCTTCCTAGTTTCTGCTGGGCAGATAGAGTTAAAATCATCCTCAGAGAATCACAGAGACTGAGTTAGAGTGAATTGTAGGGACAGAGAAACAGAATGACAAAGACCAAGATGGACATTAAGGTATGACATAGACTGAGATGGAGAGAACAACATAGTGTGAGATAGACACATTGACAGAGTACGTCAGTGGTCAACAGAAAATGAGAAAAAATGAGTTTAAGGTGCAGAGAATGGTAGGGACAGAGAGACAAGCAGGATGACAGAGAGATGGATGAAGATAAAAGGAGAGGAGCAGAGAACTAGAAAACATCAGGGACAAAGACTGAGGCCAGAATCTTCTGGACTTGTTAAACTCATGGGTGTTGGTACCATTTCCAGGTCCCGATGCTGCCCATGTCAGCAGTCTGCTGCCTGCATGATCTTACAGGAGGCAGCCAATGAACAGGACGCCTCCGCATTCATTATCCAATTAGGGACAGTGGGTGGGACATGGACACGGGAAGGTCAAAGGGCCTGACGGGAAGGCCAGCCGGCAGCCCCACTGGGACAGGTGAACGCTGCTCAGGCAGAGGGGGACCAAGGGGGCAAAATTGAAGTGCTCACGAAAGGCTCCAGATATCATGTTAAAAAAATTCCCAGAACTGTCAGGGCCATCAATGTGGAGGGGGAACGCCTCCACTGAAATATGTTTGGCCACGCATGTACTGCTGTCAGCCTTTGGGATCGTTGATGCTGGTATGTGCATCAGTCTGTGATTGCCCTCCGACTTCCCGCCATGAAGCTGCCTCCGAAGCGGTGCTGGGCTCCACACGTAGTGGGGCAGGGGGGGAGGGGGGGGGCACGTGACGCCAGCAAATTTGCCTCCCTCTCCAAAAATGACCACCAATTGAGTCCTTAAGTGGCTCAATTGCCTGCCCGCCTTTGGTGATCAGGTTGCCAATTCTGGTAACAGCCTGTCCCTGAGAAACTTGCCCGGAGGTAGAACTGTCCCAGCCTCCAGCCTCCAAAACCACCCCCACGGAGCTGCAAAAACTCTGGCCAGAGTGACAGAAACCGATGAGAGCAAGGAAATGAGAAATTGGTAGAGTGAGGGGATTGTGCTGATGGCCAGAAAAGCCAAACAGTTCCTCGTAAAAAAACAACTTGTATTTATACAGCATCTTAAAGAAGTACAACATCCCAATCACTTCAGAGGAATGTTATCAGAAAAAATTTACACAGAGCCACATAAGGATATTTGGACAGATGACTAAAAGCTTGGTCAAAGAGGAAGGTTTTGTGGAGAGTTTTCAGGGAGGAGGGTGATGTACAGAGCTGAAGAGGTTTAGGGAGAATATTCCAGTGCTCAAGGCCTAGGCAGCCAAGGCCCAATGGTGGAGCAAGTAAAATCGGGGATGCACGAGAGGCCAGAATTGGAGGAACACCAATATCTCAGAGGGTTGTAGGGCTGGAGGAGATTACAGAGATAGGGAGGGGGCAAGGCCATGGAGAGATTTGAAAACAAGGATGAGAATTTTAAAAGAAGCATTGCTGGATGAGAGTCAATGTAGATCACTGAGCACAGGGGTGATGAATGAATGGGACTTGGTGTGTTAGGTTGAGCTCACGTTTATGGATGGTGGAAGATGGGAGGTCGGCCAAAAGGCATTGGAATAGTCAAATCTAGAGATAATAAAGACATGGATGAGGGATTCAGCAGAAAATGAATTAATGGAAGGGAAGAGTTGGGTGATGTTATGGAGGTGTGAGTAGGTGGTCTTGGCGATGAAGTAGATATGTTGTAAGATAAGTTTATCTCCGGGTCAAAGCCAACACTAAGGTTGTGAGCGGTTTGGTTCAGCCGCAGACAGTTGCCAGGCAGAGGGATGGAGTCGTTGGTTCCTCCCTGAAAACTCTCCAACAGAGACAAGGGAATGAATGAAAATAAACAAGAAACAGCTCACTGCCTGGAGAGCAGCATAATTTCAGGATCCTGCATCACAGATCCCATCTGTAAAACTAACCAGAGCCTTCAGCTGTAACAGCTTCTCTTTTAGCCACAGCAACAAATGATCACAAGAGTTTAACCTCTGCCAGATTAGCACCAATTCTCTGACATTGATTTACTGTAAAATCCAGACACAAGTTGCACTACAAAAGCAAGTTGTGAATTAACACTATTATTGCTTGATTTTATTTTGTTGAATACCATCCCAGAGAAAGCAGTCTGCTTGAATGGCAGTCCATCCACCACCTTTAAACATCCATTCCCCCCACCACCAGTGCACGTGGCTGCAGCATGTATTATCTACAGGATGCACTGCAGCAACTCGCCAAAGCTTCTTCGACAGCACCTCCCCAACATGCGACCTCCACAACCTGTAGAACAAGGACATGAGGCAAAAGGGAACATCATTCCCTTCAAGTTCCCTTCCAAGTTATACACCATCCTGACTTGGACATATGCCGCCAATCCTTCATTGTCGCTGAGTCAAAATCCTGAAACTCCCTCCTAAGGGAGTACTTTCACCACATGGACTGCAATTAAATTGAGAGGCTGCAGGATGGCTGGTGTGGAAAATGGTCTCACCGGTGCAATAAGGGTGCTTTTCTGAGGTTGGAGCTGAAGCACATTGATAGCATGGGGCGATGTGAAGGGAGCCTCAGAGTGCTGAATTTCTGAAATGGAAATTATTCCAGTTCCAGAGTGCTAACATTTCTCACCTTCATGCGCACAAAGTTCATTTTAAACAACTGTTTTGTAACAACTGACAATATCAGCAGAAAAATTTAATCAATTGAGTGAAATTGTAAATAAAAGTCAAAATTGTTGGTAATGGACGGTCAGATATTAACTGAAAAAAATACTTTTGTTAAATTATGAACTTTTAGTCTTCTCATGTGAACTTGGATTACAAGCATGAGATTCCAAAACCTACATCTACGCTATTTCAAGGGGAAAAAAACCTCCCAACTCATAGTTACATAATCTTCTGCATAATTCCTGTTACAATAATTCTAAATAAAATACTCAACCAAGATTAGAATTCTAAAACATTTCCAAAATGATCTTAAAGTTAAATTCTAGGGTTTATACATCACTTGAATTACACACAGATATTGTTTTGTCATTCTATTTCTGATAATACATTACTTTGCACATGTTATTTACACAGTAAAACATTGCTAAGTTAATGTGTTCCATGTACCGAGAACGACCATTTACTGTTTTGGAGAAATTGCTATCAATCTCTTTTCACCAGGTGATATCACACTGCTTGATGTTGACAGTAATCAGAGGGACATCTTGCAGGTTCAAAGCATTTTCTTTACTGGAGAATATGGTCCCTTTATCCCTTAACTTTTTTCCATTTTAATCTTCTCCTGCAGGGTGTAGCTCCTGAGGCTGAGAGCAAGTGACATGACCTGCAATCACGCTACTACTAGCATGCTCTTGAACAGCTTTAATTTTTTTTATCTACCTTGCCCCCTCCTAAAGGCTGCAACTCATGCTGGAATATTTCCTAGACAATAACAGCTTTGTTATTCCTCTGTATGGAAAAGTACCTATAGACTACCCCTTGCAAAACTGTTTACCTAAACCACGGTCAGCTTTTCTATGTATGCTAATAGCATCCAGCTGCACCTCTCCACCACTTCCTTTGATCCCATACCTACCTCTGTGTTGTCAGTCTGCTTGTTTGATATTAAATTGTAGAGGAGCTAAATTTCCTTCAATTGAAACAAAAACAAGAAATGCTGGATTCACTCAGCAGGTCTGGCAGCATCTGTGGAAAGAGAAGCAGAGTTAACGTTTCGGGTCAGTGACCCTTCTTCGGAGCTGACAAATATTAGAAAAGTCACAGATTATAAACAAGTGAGGTGGGGGTTGGGCAAGAGATAACAAAGGAGAAGGTGCAGATTGGACCAGGCCACATAGCTGACCAAAAGGTCACGGAGCAAAGGCAAACAATATGTTAATGGTGTGTTGAAAGACAAAGCATTAGTACAGATTAGGTGTGAATACACTGAATATAGAACATCAGCAAGTGCAAACCTGAAGAAAAACAACCTGAAAAAAACAGTGAGTAAGCAAACTGAACAAACTAAGATGAAATGAAATAAATGCAAAAAAAGATTGTAAAAAATGTAAAAAGGAATGCAAAAAAAAGGAAGAAAAAATAACTAAAAATGACTAAAAATGAAAGTAAAGTGGGGGGCTGTCATGCTCTGAAATTATTGAACTCAATGTTCAGTCCAGCAGGCTGTAGTGTGCCTAATCGGTAGATGAGATGCTGTTCCTCGAGCTTGCGTTGATGTTCACTGGAACACTGCAGCAATCCCAGGACAGAGATGTGAGCATGAGAGCAGGGGGGAGTGTTGAAATGGCAAGCAACCGGAAGCTCAGGGTCCTGCTTGCGGACTGAGCGGAGATGTTCCGCAAAGCGGTCACCCAGTCTCCGCTCAGTCCGCAAGCAGGACCCTGAGCTTCCGGTTGCTTGCCATTTCAACACTCCCCCCTGCTCTCATGCTCACATCTCTGTCCTGGGATTGCTGCAGTGTTCCAGTGAACATCAACGCAAGCTCGAGGAACAGCATCTCATCTACCGATTAGGCACACTACAGCCTGCTGGACTGAACATTGAGTTCAATAATTTCAGAGCATGACAGCCCCCCACTTTACTTTCATTTTTAGTCATTTTTAGTTATTTTTTCTTCCTTTTTTTTGCATTCCTTTTTACATTTTTTACAATCTTTTTTTGCATTTATTTCATTTCATCTTAGTTTGTTCAGTTTGCTTACTCACTGTTTTTTTCAGGTTGTTTTTCTTCAGGTTTGCACTTGCTGATGTTCTATATTCAGTATATTCACACCTAATCTGTACTAATGCTTTGTCTTTCAACACACCATTAACATATTGTTTGCCTTTGCTCCGTGACCTTTTGGTCAGCTATGTGGCCTGGTCCAATCTGCACCTTCTCCTTTGTTATCTCTTGCCCAACCCCCACCTCACTTGTTTATAATCTGTGACTTTTCTAATATTTGTCAGTTCCGAAGAAGGGTCACTGACCCGAAACGTTAACTCTGCTTCTCTTTCCACAGATGCTGCCAGACCTGCTGAGTGAATCCAGCATTTCTTGTTTTTGTTTCAGATTTCCAGCATCCGCAGTATTTTGCTTTTATTCCTTCAATTGAACACTGAAACCATTGTCCCTGTCACTGCCAAAAACTCCACTTCCTTGACACTGACACTGTATCTAGTTCAAATTAGAGCTAAGCTTCAAACCATATATCTTATCCATCACCTTGATCGCTTTCTTCCACCTTTACAATTTGCTTGCCTCTCCCTCTACCACACTGCCACTGAATCTTTATACCTGTTTCGTTTCTTCTAGCCAAGGCATTCAACAATTTCCTTGCCAGACTCCTGACATTCACCCTCCATCAACTCCAATTTGTCCATAACCTGGGTGCCCCTGTATGAACCCACCTTAAATCTTACTTGGCCATCACTTTCTATCTGAGCTGACTTATCCTTGCTTCCCCTTTTCCAGCACATTATACTAAAATCCTTGCACTCATTTAAAAATTCCTCCACAGTTGCACCCTACCCCACCTCTACAAACTGCTGTGGCCATACATCCACTCCTGATCCCTCTGGTTTTCTGATATTAATCTTGTGTACATCTCCCCTCTCCACTTCACCATTGGTGACAAAGCCTTCAGTCATCAGCCTTAATGTTTGCAACTTCCTTCCTAAAACCTTCCCTCTTTGTAGTTCACTTCCAGTCTTTGAAAGCTTGTGTAAAACTCATCGCTTTGACGAAGCCGTTGGTCACCTATCTTAACATCCCCACAAAAGTTCACCATCAGTTCCTTTATTCCACTGTGCAGAACCTTGTTCTTTATAAATGCAAGTTGATTTTATTCTTTGATGTGGTAGCTCAATCAAAAGCTTTCTATGTGTTTTATGTTATAATATTGAGACGCCAAGGTGATGGGCCAAGGGTAAGATAGTGTAAGACATCAACAAGTTTGAAAAGTGGGAGAGAAGATAAAGTAAATCTGTAAGTGGTGAAAGTCATCTTAAAATTGGCAGAGGAGAAAGGCAAGAATAAAGGAGAAGTTGAAACCAATTGCAATTCCACCGCACACGAAGTTCACTACCTCTACTCTTTTGAAGGTTGTATGGTTTCACATCTTGGAACCTGACCTGATGTTCTTCATTCCTTCTCCCCAGTTTACCTTAGATATACTGAAGCCAATGATAACTGCCCTGATCAGCTAACTGTACAGACAGCAATCTAACCTATTTTGTAAAGTTTAGCATTGATTTTGGTTTTAATACAATTTTCTCTCCATCAAAATGAGGGATGCAAATGAGACAATTTTCTGCCTTTGATCCCAATGTCAGTTGTAAGCTCGGGTAGGTGAGACACAAATCTCTAAACTGCCATCAGTGGGTGGTGGGGGAGGAGGGGGGGAGGTGGGGGGCGTCTGGAATTGGAGGAGGCCAGGAAGGGAGTTGCAGATCAGAGTGGGGTTTGCAGATTGAGTGGACATCAGGGGCCCGATCACAGGGGGCAGGAGGAGAGGTGGGCGGGTTGTCAGGGGCTTCGTTCAACTGGAGGACTCCCACTGGAAACAACTGTGCCCCCAGGAACCCCCCTCCCCCTGGACTGCACGACCACACTCCCCACCCTCTCTCACCGGGGACTTCCAGACTGGCCCCAGCGACCCCATATCACCTACCTATGTTCTGGGGTTCTGCCACTGGGCCTGGGTCCAAGGTCTCTGCAGTACCGGCAGTGGACACCACTCCCAGTGGTACTGTCGATACTGCTGAGCTGCTGGCAGCTCTTTGAGGTGGGATCCCCATCCCTTTAAAGACTTGAAAGGAATGGGGATCCTGCCTATTGAAACCTTGATTTAAAAAGACTGGAGGCTCCCCCTGCCTTTTTTTGGCCTAACACTGGGAGCCCTGCCTCCAGCACAAAAACCAGCCCAACGTGTCTGAATCTCATTCTTAGGAGAACACTTTCTGTGACAATAACCATCCTAATGGACTCTGTGAGTTTCCCAATTTAGTGCCAAAATGCACAATTTTATGCTGTGGATCGGTACCCAATCAGAAGAGCTTTAATCACCTCTACCAATATATCTAACAACCTCACAATACCTTGGTTTCTGCATCCTGTCTAAGAGACAGATGAGGATTCTCGGGAGTTGATTGAAGCAACACTCTAACTGAAGAATTCATACTTTGATATTGGTTTGTAAAATCGAGATGAGATGGACCTGCAACATGAACTGAAGAGGTTTGAATGTTGCTCTTGTTAGTCAAGTCCATGGCCTCTTCTGAACTGTCCTTGGACCATAAGTTGGAATGTGATGTTGCTGCTTTAGCTATAGGGTTCATGTGTAAATGTGGAATGTAGTCAGGAGAACTTGGCTCAAAAGACAGCTGCCCGCAACTGAAATGCTGACCACAAATCCGAGAATACATTGTTGGTGTCCAACCTTCTCTTGTAAGCTGGATTGCTTTTGTTATGGCTGCGGTGTGACTTCCTTTTTTTCTGATGACTGTGAACCACCGAATATGGGTGTCCTTGCCCCGTCGACTTCGGCATCCAGCGACACTGCAACAGTCTCCATGGCTGTTGGAACGTGAGGTGGATTTTTGAACAATGACAAATTTTGGATCAATGCCAAGTCTTTGGCACAGAACTCTTTGAAAGTACACCCTTGTTCCTGAAACTGGGAGTCCAAATTGTTTACATAGCTCTCGTAGTTTGGCTTTTGGGCCTTCCTTAATCTGCTGTATGGTGACTGATATTTCCTCTGATGTATTTATGTTATCCATTGGATAATGCTGAAAAGACAAAGAATTAACATAGTTAATACATTTGCATTGAAATGAAAAATCTTCATGATCAACATCCTCCTGTTCTGCAGTAATCATGTTACAGTCTGACACTAAAGATATGATTCAACAACATCACTTCTGATCAGTGAGAGTGTGTGAAATGGAGTAGAGCAGAGGATCAGGATCTGCAGCTTAGATGGCTCGGGAAGCGTCTAGTTGGCCTACATCCAATTCAATTTAGGTATTGATTCTACAGCTAGTGCAGGTTGGATTGACAGAATGTTGGTGACTGTTCAGGAGAGGGATAAACACGGTGTTTAAGGCATGAATTGAAAGCTAGCGATTGGGAGATTGGTATACTTTTTACTTACGTTTCATAGTTGAAGTGCTCAAGGTTAATTTAAACATATAATTTACATATTAATTGGATAAGGAATATTGTCAAATTAAAAAAATGATTACTTATGTGCCTATATATAGGATAGTAGAAAGTTTGTAATTAATTTGTAAGCAATTTTAAGCTAGTTAGTGTAAGTTGTTTAAAATGTTCAAAAGATATTTTAGGTTTGGGGGTTATTTTTATGGTATATTCTAGGGCAGAATCACTTTAGTAGCAAATGCTGTATTAATCAAAGTCAAATGAAAGAGATCATGGATGAAAAATTCGATTGCCCCTGAAAATGGCTATGGGGATCGTGATGTGCGACTAACCCATGCCCATTCAAAGTAATGCAGGCAGCATGAGTGGCTCAGCTGGGGGCTTAAGTTCGTGCAAGGCTAGCACCGCAAAGCTAGTCTGCATTACTTAAAGCCAGCCTGCACTTCTTAAAGGGGAAGCACGCTCTGGCTGCAGCAGGTGGTGGAAGTCATTGTGGTAAATTTATGAGCAGAAAATGGGGTGGAAATGGTGCACCAGGCCAGAGAGTGTGCCCTAAGGTTCTCTGATGTAGCACTGGAGGCCTTAGTGGAAGAGGAGGACGGGAGGAGAGAGGTCCTCTTCCATCAGGGCCAGAAGCCCTCCAGGCAGATACTGTAAAGGCAGTGGGAGCAGATAGCTATCGCGGTCAACGGCAGCAGTCTACCTGAATGCAGTGCCACAAAAAGTTCAACAACCTCGCACGAGTGGTCAAGGTCAGTGAATGCACCTTCCCGTGCCATATCCTTACAAATAGATCACCAGCTGCACACAGTGTTCAGTTCACTACCACACCATCACTCACCAACCAATAGTCTCTATCAAGCATGATTCAAACCCAGCATTCATTGCCTCACCCCACCCTCACACATGTAGCACTGCTGAAAGCCTCACACTCACATCTCATGCCTCGTAAACACTACCAGCTATTGAAATGTAACACGCACATCACCCAAACATAGTACATCATATTAACTGACACACTTCCCTCTGTCTTGCAGGACAAGTTGGCCCATAATTGGAGGTAGCAGCACCTAACTGGCAGGGGACAGGTATGACTGCATGCTCTCAACCTCATGAAGGAGTGGGTGCTGTCAACCATTGGTGCGGCTATGACTGAGGTCATGGCCAGGGCACTGCTGAAACCATAAAGGATGATGATATATGCCAAACTAATCTATCTTCTCGCATCCCACTTCCCCCTTATCCTACAATATCTTCGGAGTTACAAAATGCAAACAGTGTAAGCACGCAAATCTTACTTTCTCCTTCTTCCCTCAGCCCACCCCTATCCTTGTGCTTTTAGCCTTTCAGATATCCAAGAACTGGTCAACAACAGGCGCAGGAGCCTGAGAGTGATGAAGAAGAAACACTGTCATTCCACCTCACACACACAGCCACCAGCTCAGATACTGGCCCTGTGTGAACTTTAAAGGGCAGCACAGAGGAAGGATCTGCACGTGGTGCGTCACCATGCACAAGTGGGCTGCAGCAAAGGCAGGGGAAAGAATAGCATTGGTGGCAAGCTTTGCGAAGACCTTGGAGCCCATCCTTTCCAGTGTGTAAGTGTTGGCCAACTCCATGAGAACACTTGCAAACCCAACCATAATGCAGTACTTGGTAACCAATGTCTTAGCTTCCAATGCAGCACAAACAGAAGCGACCTAATATCCAAGTGCTGCAGTGAAAGCTTGGTCTGAAGTCATGAAACTTCAGCTTGTTACCACGCAAGCTCAGGGTCCTGCCATCCTGGCTACAGATACCAGTGCTCATAAGGGCTTGCAGGGTCTCAAAGCAGTTCAGTAATTTGTTCTCCAGCAGTTTATTGGGATTGCTGAAGCAATGTTCTGGGTTGTGGCAATGGTTCCCTGGTCCACAAACTTGCTCAGGATGACAGTATCGTGTTCCCACCACTGCTACTCTGTCAGTGCCTTTGCTGTTGCCTATCATCTAGCTGCTGCTGCCCATGCTGAGGTAGTGCAGTCCAAAGCTGGGCCTTATGGGCCCTAGACCTGCTCAAGGTCATCCTGCAAGTCCATCTGCATTCTCCCCCTCTGAAAGTCAGCAGCCCTCCACCAGCCATGCTGCAGCCACTGGGGTAGCACTGCATAGGAGCACTAGGCCAGGCAAGACAGGCATCAAGTGAATATAGAAGGGTGTTTATTTGACTTTTGTATGGAATATTGGATCTTTTGTTGGATAAAGGTCATATGAAATGGTTGTTTTGTGGTGGTTTTATTTCAGCATTATGGTCAAGAGGACGCAGTGATGGTCCGTAACAGAGGAAAGGTGAGGTGTGTGACTGCTGTACAATGGGTTTTGGAGTTGTGTTCATGGGAACCATAGTCAAATGAGGCAATTAAAGGCAGCCTGTCTGGAATGGGGATATACCAGCTGCCTCCACCCTTTCACCTCCTCCTCCTGCTCCTCCTCCTCTTCCTTCCCCTGTTCTGCTCCTGAGCTGCTTGCCATATCCCTGGCGACAAGTTCTGTGTCCTCATGATGGTGAGGTTGTGGAGGATACAGCACACCAGCACAAATCAGGAGACACACTCCAGCAAGTACTGGAAGCCGCCTGCATAGTGGTCCAGACAGCAGAATCATTACTTCAGCACCCAATGGTCAATGGTCTGCTCCATGATATTTTGTGTGGCAGCATGGCTTTCACTGTATGCATGTTGGCCACTTGTGGTTGGTTTGAGGAGGGGAATCATTAGCCAGGATGGTCAGTGGATAGCCCTTGTTGTCCAGCAGTCATCCTCTGGTTTGACATGGTGGTTAAATGATTGAGGGAACAGCAGATTGGCAGAGAATGAAAGCATTATGACTGCTGCCTGGATAGAGGGCATTCATCAACAAGATGTGTTGAGCATAGACACACACCAACTGTGCATTCAGTGAATGGTAAATTTTGCGGTGGTGGTACATCTCAACATTGAGATGCAGCACCCACAACAACTCGTGGGTGCAGTCGATAGCACCTGCACCATGGAAAGCCCACTATCCTGGCAAAGCTATTTGCACACTCTCCTTACTTCTTCCTGTTTGGAGAGAACACAATGAACTCTCCTCTCCAGGTATAAAGAGTGTCTGCCATCTCTCTGATGCAGAAGTGGACAGCGAATAGAGAAATGTTACATATGTCGCCTGTTCTCGCCTGGAAGAATCCTGACACAAGGAAATTTAAGGCTATGCTCACCTTCACAGCCACTGGCAATGCTGTCCTCGCCCTGCTCTGAGGCTGCAGGTCTGGTTGCAAGAGGTGGCAGAGTTGTGAGCATCTCTTTCATAAAGCGCAGATGGCGCACACAATGATCCTGGCTTAGGTGGAGGTAAGAGAAATGCTTCCGGAAGACGCTTGGCAGATGAGGCTTCCTGCTACTGGGAGCAAGTAGTCTGACCAGAACCCTTCCAGTCACAATCAAGGCCTTCTCCAAGTGCAGTACAACTCCCTGCAGACGTCACCAACTTTAACCAATTCTTCAAAACACCAAGCACTTCCATAAGCTCAGACAGAGCCAGGAGAGATTAATCAGCAGTTAATCTGCAAGTTGTTCATGATCACTATTAGTAGTAACAGTGAGGGGTTCTACTTGCTGCTGAATGCGTGTTTAGCTGTGAATATTTAAGAGAAGGCATTAACTGGAACGGCGAGGTCAGAAATCGCAGCGCTGACATCACAAACTGTCCACTCGTCATACTTCTGACACATGCTCCTAATGCCTGCACTAACACCCTCACCAAGATGTTATCTGACATGCATGGTGCTGGAAGTGTGTGCACACAGTGGAGACACCATTTTGGTTCCAAAATGGCACCCATAACACCAACACTACCGGTGTTAAAGAGTCAAATTTTGCAACCTGTCAGTTGAACCATAAACCCGGCAGAAAAGAGGAATGGAATTGAAAATAATGCTTTGTGTGTACTATAATATATGCACTGTCGTTACAACACATGCGTTCACACAGATCTGTGAATTTTGCTTACCATTAGAAGAGATGAAAGAAAGGATTGCTGAATTAATGACTAGAATCACTTTGTTCAAAGGGACTTGTGAGGGTTGAAAGTTCATAGGTAAGTTCATATTTAAGGGGGCAGGTATTAATTAGCATGGGCCCCAGCTGGAGGAAGTGAATAAGGAACATGCTAGGGAAGTAGTAGTGGATAAAGTTACTGAAGGGGGAGATCAGGAACCAGAATTGTCCTCCCAACAGTGATGTCACCTCCACCACTTGTTTGACACTGCTGGAACCCCATCTCAGATTCCAGAGTTGGTGGGCATTCCATATGCAGAGGAGATTCCTGGACAAATCACTATTACTGAAGGAGCCTGCTCTACAGATGAAGAAAATTGCACTGGACTACCAGAAGGTTTGGGGTGGGATTAAAAGGACATGAACATCCCAAAGATCACAAGAGGTGTTGTACTGAAGGGCTTGGCCAAGAACATGATCTTCAGCAGTTAAATATTGGCACAGAATCGAGGGAATGGAAGCTGCTCCAAGGCTCTTTCCCTCCATGAGGATACTTCAAGACATGCAACAGATGGGGAAGGAATGGCAGCTGCAGTACTGGTCGGGGCAGAGGGATGGAAACGTAGATAGAGCAGTGAGGTTGTTGTGGGCTTCGTTGCCCAATTTGTTTTCACATTCTCCATTGCTATTCCACCCCATTTTGGGTAGGATTGTGGACAAGCATGCAGTCCAGGGAGTTTCTTACAGTTAGGAAAAGCAAAAGAAAACTTGTTAAAGTAGAGGAACAACACAACAAATAAAAGTGACAAATACTTGTCAAGCAATCTAACAGTAGAGAAAGGAAGGAAGAACTGAGGAGATATCTGAGCAGCATAATGAAACAGCAACAAGAATTTGCATTGATATATTACCTTTAACATTGTAAAATTTCCCAAGGCACCTCATGGAGCACTTTTAACACTGAACCACATAACAAGATGACAGCTGAACAAAAGCTTGGTTAAAGAGGTAGGTTTTAAGCAGCATCTTAAAAGGAGGAGAGAGAGGTGTAGAGATTTAGGGAGGGAATTCCAGAGTTTAGGATCAAGGGAGCTGAAGGCAGGGCCACCAATGTTGGAGTGATTTAAAATCAGGGATGCGCGAGATGCCAGAATTGGAGAAGTGAAAAGATCTAATTGTGTTGTAGGCTTAGAGGAGGATACAGAGATAGGAATGGGTAAGGCCATGGAGGGACTTGAAAATACAGATGAGAATTTTAAATTCAAGGTGTTTCTGGACTGGGATTTAATGTACATCAACGAGGGGTGGTTGGTGAACGGGACTTGGTGCAAGATAAGATATAGGCAGAAGAGTTTTGGATAAGCTCAAGTTTTCAGCGGATGCAAGGTGGGAAACTGGACAAGTGAGCACTGGAATAGTTGAATCTAGAAATAATAAAAGAATGGAAGAGGTTTTCAGCAGCAAATGATCTGAGTGATGTTACGAGGTGGAAGTAGGCAATCTTGCTGATGAAGCAGACATGGGGTCAGAAACTCATCTCAGCGTCAGATAGGGTGCCAAGGTTGAAAATGCTCTAGTTCAGCCTCAGATAGAGTCCAGGGAGAAGGGTGATTTCAATGACTAGGGAACTGAGTTTGTGGTGGTGACCAAAGACAGGGGCTTGGTCTTCCCAATATTTAGTTGCGGTAAATTTTTGCTCATCCATTACTGGATGTCGGACAAGCAATCTGACAAATTAGAGGTAGTGGAGGGGTTGAGAGAGGTGGTGGTGAGGTAAAAGTGGGTTGCATCAGTATACATGTGGCAAACAAGGGTAAATACGATGGGTAGAGAGAGGAAGGTTAAAGGAGCAGATTCATTGGTGAGCTTTGCAGAGAATTTCTTCTGAGGTAATGAGAGAAGAGAACAATGATTAGTGTCTGGAGGGAGAGAGAGAGAGAGAGAGAGAGTGAGAGAGAGAGAGTGGATGAACCAGTGCAGGCAGGAGAGAAAATTCCCACATGGGAGAAACAAAGGGAGGGAAGAGTCAAATGTGCTCAAAAGGAGTTATGAAATTGTGGCTGGAAATTGAAGATAAAGGCTGTCAAGTTATGTTTTCTTGGTTGTTTTAGTATCAGCAATATGTTCACGAATGGAACTGCAAGAACAACTGGCTAATTGGAACTTTTTAGGGTTAAGCCTGTTTTTTTAAGAGAGGAGAGGATATGTACAAGAGGTTAGAAGTCACATTTCAGCCATACACAAAGTGCTGGTTAAACTACACCTAGAGTACTGTGAGCAATTCTGGCACCATCCCTTTGGAAGGAAAAAGTGACCTTGGAGGGAGTGCAGTGTAGGTTTACTAGAACAATACCTGGACTCCAAGGGTTAATTATCAGGAGAGATTACGCAAGCTGGGGTTGTATTTTCTGGAATTTGGAAGGCTAAGGGGTGATTTGATCAAAGTTTTCAAGATATTAAGAGGAACAGATAGAGTAGCTAGAGAGAAACTATTTCCACTGGCTGGGAGTCCAGAACTAGGGTGGTATAATCTAAAAATTAGAACCAGACCTTTCAGGAGTGAAATTAGGAAACACTTGTACGTACAAAAGGTGATTGTAAGGAAAAAAGGAAATTGTAAGTTTTAAATCTGAAATTGATAGATTTTTGTTATCCAACGGTATTAGTGATATGGGGCAAATGTAGGTATATGGAGTTAGGTCACAGATCAACCCTGATCTCATTGAATGGTGGAACAGGCTCGAGGGGCTAAATGGCCTCCTCCTGTTCCGATGTTCCTAAGAAGGATAAACAGGGTAGAAACAAAAAGACTAGGTATGAATATGGAGGACAGAATTAAGACTCTTTTAAACCAGTTAGTCAGTAGATGTCGGGGAAAAAGGCAAAGATTGTGATTTCTCACACGCAGAACTCTTGGAGAAAATAATGGAGCTGGTAATCATATCAACTCCAATAGGGGCATTCCAAAAGGATCTGCTTGATAAGAAAAAAGGATATGGCATCAACAGTCGACTCGAAGATGGCAGAAAATATGAAACTACAGCTGCGAGCAGGCAATATATACAAGTGCTAGGAGCAGCAACAACCATAGGTGAGGTAGCCAAGGTAACTTGATAGGGCATGGCGTGTTGCAAGTGCGGTCTAATTCATCAGCCACGTAACTGTCCTGCATTCAGAGATGGCTGCAAGGCGCATGGTCTAAAGGGACACAGGGTGAGACTGTGGAGAAAATCTGGCAGTGAAGAAGTGGTCAGAAGCCACAGTAAGCTACAGCTCAACAAAAAAAGACGCCGCCTGGTGGCAAGAATAAAAAGGAATTCACCAAGTACCATTTCAATCACAGGCACATCCACAAGGTATAGGGAGAGACCTGAACAGCAAAGAAAGGACTGAAAGAGGCAAACTCAAGCCAGAAAGTGAACACGCTTTCCATACAGTAACAGTCACACAGCACATGGATGCAATTGCACAACTGGCAGCTTTCACTACAGTTGAAATTATATGTCCTAACAGAAGTAGCAAGCACAAGCTATGATCTGAAGATAGATACTGGGGCCAGCGCCAACATTTTACCACTGCGGATACTCAAAACATGTACCTAGTGAAGTGGGAGTCTACGTTACAGCCAACAAGAGCTAGATTCACCGCACATAACGGTTCACCAATCCACTGTGTGGGAGCATTGACTTTCAAGTGCAGATATGAAAGTTCTGCATGGTTGTCACAAGCCTGTTATGTTGTTGACACCAAAGGTCCAATAGTAGCTGGACTGCCAGCATTCAGTGAACTCCGGATCATGACTATTCACAAGATCAGTAAAGCACCAATGCTAAATAGCCGAGACAAGTGTGACCCTATTGAGTCTATTCAAGGTCTGTAACAGAAATACCCAGATAGATTGGACACAATGGACAGTTTCATAGGAGACACCATTCTTCTGAAAGGTGATGCAATTCCCTCCATAGATCCACCATGGAAATGCAGGGTCCACATAAAGGACAAGCTAAAGGCTCAGCTTTACACAATAGAATAACAAGGTATTATTAGCAGCAACACACGGATTGGTTTAGCTCAATAACCAATGTAATTAAGAAAGATGGTGCCATTAGAGTATGCCTGGATCCCAGAAGATTGAATCAAGCACTCAAAAGATGTCCTCACAAGGTTCCTACCTCCGAGGAGCTTAACCCAAGATTTGCTAGAGCCAGGTTCTTCTCAAAGTTGGATGCGAAACATGGATATTGGTCCGTGCACCTTTCTGCGGATTCACAGGAACTAAGAACATTCATTTGGGAGGCACTGCTTTCTACGGTTGCCATTCAGTCCGTCAGTGAGCCAAGACCTGTTCCAACAACATATGGATCGCATTACTGAGAGTGGCCCTGGCTGTGTTTTCATTGCGGATGTCATGGCAGCACCAATGAAGAGCATAACGAGAATCTTCACAGCCTAATGGAGCCAGCTAGAAGAGAAGGTCTCATGTTTAATAGCAAAAAATGTGCTATCAATGTAAGCAATATTAATTTTTTTTGGTTCGATCCAGTCTAACACTGGAATATGGTCAGATCACCAGTAAAGGATGTACAATCAATGCCTACTCCTCAAGGTGAAGATAATTTACAGAGGCTTTTGGGCCTGTTTAATTTATTAGCACCTTATATCTCAAATTTATCTGAGAAAGTATCATCACTGCATGAACCTCTCAAGAAAGATTCGCATTTTTGTGGCACGAAGATCATCAGCATCCGTTCAATTTGTTAAAATAGTCACTTTCTGCTGAAGCATGTTCACAATATTATGACCCAAGGAAAGAAACTAAACTACAAGTAAATGCTTCACAAAAGGGTCTCGAGCATGTCTGTTACAGGAAGGTAGACCAACTGCGTTCAGTTCTAAACGTTTGTCACCCACTCAAGCGAACTATTCGACCATAGAACGAGAAACATAGGCATAGGCAGATTCTATACGTATATTTGGCAAACACATTTAGTCGAGACTGATCACAAGCCAGGAGCAATGATTTGGCAAACATCACTCACTAGTGCACCACCTCGACTTCAAATATTACTAATCAAAGTACAGGGATGAGATTGTGAGATCCGATACCAACCTGGAAACCTCATGGTTACATCTGACACATTGAGCAAGCTACCCAACCCCAAGAAGACAGAAGATGTATCTTTAAATGTCCAAGTTGACAAAGTAGATGTGGAACTAGATGATGTGTACAACATTGACCAAATGCAATTTGAACAGAAGAAATGTGAAGAACTCCAAAGAGAGTCTTCAGAGATCCTGTCCTCAGGGCAGCTCACCTTCAGTGGATGGCCAGATACAATGCAAAAGGTTCCCACAGACTTCAGAACCTTTTGGCCATATGACAAATTAGGCATATCAAGTGGAGTCATTTTCAAGGACAGACAAATATTGATAGCAAAAGCGCTTCATCAAGATATTCTTACCCAATTACATCAAGGTCACATGGGCATTGAAAGCTGAGACGGTTTATTGGCCAGGGATCAACAACAACATAGAATGTGTTGTGGGACAACCCTAAGGAGGGACCACCTTAAGAATCGACCATCTTAAGAGATGCAAGTGAAGATCACCAGAGGTGGTGATGTCACATCACACGTGACTAGGAGGTTGTGGGTAGAGTTCGACAGACCAAGTTGTGTTTAGATGTAGTTCGTGCAGTAGCTGTTTGTAATATATATGTTCTACTTAGGTTATAATAAAACCCACATGTTCTTTGAATGTTACTTGATGTCCTGTGTGTCTTACGACAGAGCACACACCAAAAGGATCAAGTAATATTACGCAGTGGCAATGTTTGGTATTTAATTTTTCTGAAGACCACCAAAATTACATTGTGGCAACATTGGATTTTTTCTGAAGAACACACCAACAAAGAGCTAACAAAGAACAGCAGGCTGCCTACCTGGAGTGGCTGAAGATACTGGAGAACAGCTGACAGGAGACTCCAAAACAGGCAGAGAGCACAGACAGGACCAGGGAGGTGTTGGAACTCTGTGTACAGCAGGCAATTTGCCAGGAGACCCGAGTTTTAACCTATTTGTCAGGGTCAAAAAATTTGAAAAGCAGTAGCTGAAGCATTACTGTTTTAGTTTTCCCGGTTTTCTTTTACTTCATGGGTGGGGCCTAAGCTGTAAATCATGGAAGAACCTGACCGCGCCACTAGCAAAAAGCTGGTTGTGGCAGCTGCTGGGACTGCAAGCTGCAGCCCTCTTGAAAAAACTGCTCTGTTTAAAAGAAATGACTGCTTGCAGTTGGAAAAAAATTGAATGGCTGTATCAACAAAAAGCTGATCTCTCAATTTTAAAAACCAAACTGTGTAAACAATGAAAGCTGTAGCTTCTCACTCTTAAAAGGGGTAGGTCTGCAAAAATGAATCTGTTTGAAAAAGGAAACAAAAAGATGTGTTCCTCTGAAAAGAAAAACCTGTGAAAAAGCTTGTATTGTAAAATATCAGGATCATCCAGAAAATGGCGTTCAGATATCCAGCTATCGATTGGAAGGCACGGACAAAGCATCTGAATTTAAACTGTTCCAACAGCAAATGGAACTGTGTTTCCTGGATCAAGAAATGAGCAAACCGGAGAACTAAGCTGTCAAGATTAAGATCACACTGGGCAATGAAGGCCTGAAACAGATCAACACATCAGGATTGTCAGCTGAGGATCAGAAGGACCCTAACAAAATATGGGCATTCCTGGAGCAGCAACTCAAAGGAAATGTAAATTTCCGAGTATATAGGCTGGCACTTATGATGTACAGACAAAGACAAGATGAGTCCATTGACCAGTTTGTTGCAAGATGCCAAGACAAAGTTCAATAGTGTTACTTCGCAGATATCTAATTGTCAAAATGGATTATAGAGCTAGTATTTGCCCCTACCCCACTAGAGGCCTTTCCAAAAGACCTACTAGAAAAGAAAAGGCACATCATAGATGCACTACTTAATGATGGAAGGAAATTTGAAGCCATCATGGCTGGGCGCAAACAGTTACAAGTGTTGGGGGCAGCTACAACAATTGGTATGGTAACTAAGGCTCAGAGGTCTGCTAAACCTTGTAGCAACTGTTGCCTGACTCATCCAATTCACAGATGTCTGGCGTATCAGGACTTGTGCAGAATTTGTGACACGTGAGGACATTGAGCAAGGCAGTGCAGGAAGTCGAGCTCAGATACTGCACACAGGAATAGTGACAGATCATATATTGAGAGGAGGCAAGAAAGGATGACAAACACAACAAGAGGTATGCCAACACACAACAAAAGCCTGAGCAGGCACATGAGGTCAGTTGGGACACATTGCCAGGAGGACATGGATGAAGAGTGCACTTGTACGAACAGTGAGCAAGCATGCCACATAGTTTATTTGGATCAACATGTCAATGATGTTACGCAATCTGAGGCATTCACCATGATCGAGATTATATGTCCACAGAAGAGTGGCAAGCATAAGAGAGAGAGAGAAAGCGAGAGATACAGCACTGAAACAGGCCCTTCGGCCCACCGAGTCTGTGCCGACCATCAACCGCCCATTTATACTAATCCTACATTAATCCCACATTCCCTACCACATCCCCACCTTCCCTCAATTCTCCTACCACCTACCTATACTAGGGGCAATTTATGATGGCCAATTTACCTATCAACCTGCAAGTCTTTGGCTGTGGGAGGAAACCGGAGCACCCAGCTGAAACCCACGCGGTCACAGGGAGAACCTGCAAACTCCGCACAGACAGTACCCAGAACCGAACCCGGGTCGCTGGAGCTGTGAGGCTGTGGTGCTAACCACTGTGCCGTATAAACTCAGATTAAAGTCGGCACCAGAGCAATTGTAAATATTTTGCCCATCCGTATACTGAAGGACATGTACTTAAAGAAATGGGAATCTATGGTGCAACCCACCACAGCTAGGCTGACTGCCTACAATGGTTCTTCAATCAAGTGCATTGGAATGATAACCTTGCAGTGCAGCTATGGGAGCTCTGAATGGCTACCACAAATTTTTTATATTGTAGACACAACTGGACCAGCTGTCACAGGACTTCCAGTCTGCCAAGATTTACGAATCGTGACTATACTTGAGGTACGGAAGGTTGCAATACTGAGTGCAGTGAGTCGGTTAGAGACCTGAAACTATTTTACCCAGACAGATTTGATGCAATCAGCAATTTCAAGGGTGATGCCATCCTCCAAATGAGAGAGAATACAATACTTACTATTGGCGTGCCAAGGACATGCAGTGTGCACATTCAAGAGAAGCTTAAGTGGAGCTGGATGAGATGGAGCGCAACAGAGTCATCTGCCTGCATGCTGAAGAAAGATGGCAATCTCAGGAATTGCTTAGACTCGTGACAACTGAATTTAGCCCTCGAGATGCCCGCATAAAATCCCAAACTTGGAGGAGCTGAATCCTAAGTTTATTGTTGTTAAGTATTCTTCAAAGCTCAAAGCAAAGCATGGCTACTGGTCTGTCCACTTCACCAAGAAGTCCCAGCTACTCCACTTTTAGAATGCCATTCGGGAGATACTGTTTTACACGGTTACCGTTTGGTCTGTGCGTCAGCAAGGACATTTTCTAACAATATATGGACAGGATAACTGACCCAGGCTGTATCTGTAGAGCTGACGTATTGCAGTGATGGGGCAGGTCAAGGCAAAGCATAACCAAAACTTGCATTTGCTAATGCTGGCTCCTCATCGTGAGGGCCTTGTGTTTAATAACAAGTGTCAGGTCAACATTGGGCACATCAACTTCTTTGGGTCAATATATTCTGCCACAGGAATAAGCCCAGATCCAGATAAGATCGAAGATGTCAAAACCATGCTAACTCCTCAAGATTGGGAAGACCTACAACGGAGTCCAGGGCTTTTCAATGTTTTGACCCCGTACATCCCCAATTTTGGTGAGTAGCAGCACTGCTTAGGGAACTGCTATGTCAAGATGCACCTTACTTCTTGCAGGAAAACCACCAACAGCTGTTTGAGTCTTTAAAGTTAGCTCTATTAAGTCAAGACAGCATTATACAGTATTATGACCTGACCAAAGAGACCATGCTTGAGGTCAATGCGTCCCAGAAGGGATTAGACACCTGCATCATGCAGAAAGGGAAGCCAATCACCTCCATGTCGAAGAGTTTGTCACAAATCCAATTCAATTACTCTAACATCGAACGTGAAACCTTAGCTCTGGTTTTTGGTATCGTTGGGTTTCATACCTACTTGTTCAGAGAACGCTTTACTGTGGAGACTGACCACAAGCCACTTGAAACCATATGGTGCAAACCACTTCAGTGCTCCTCCACGGTTACAGAGACTTTCGCTAAAGGTCTAGGGCTACGATTGTGACGTCCAATATAAACCGGGCAGCAAAATGGTCACATTGGACACCCTGAGCTGGTTACCTAACCGAATAAAGATGCAGATGTTTTGCTGGATTTGTGTGTCCACAGTGTGGATACTGAGATTGAGGATGTTCTCCAGATTGACCTCATGAGTTTTGGACAAATGCAAGCAACTAAGAGATGAGACAGCATGTGACCCTAACCTATCGTTGTTGTGGAAGGATGGCCTGACACTATACAGGAAGTAACCAAATGTCTACGCTGTTTCTGGCTATATCGAGACGAGCTCAGTATATCGCAAGGGGTGAGTTTCAAAGGGAAACAAGTCCTGATACGCAAAGCTCTACGTTCTGTTATTCTAGCCCAATTGCATCGAGAGCATTTAGGAATAGAACGTACCAGACGCCTTGCCAGAGAGATGGTCTACTAGTCATTAATCAACAGTAATGTTGAGCTGGTGGTGAAATCCTGTGAGGCATGTCAAAGTTGTCAGCCAAATCAACAGAAGGAACCCTTGATCCCACATGAAAAACCTTCACATCCATGGACAAATATCTGCAGAGATTATTTCATGTCCAAGGTGAGATTTCCTCCTTGTCACGATTACTTCACAAAGTTTCCGAGCATCCGAGATATGTCGAGTGCAATGGTTGCTGCTGCAGTCAGAGCTCTGTTCAGCCTATTCGATATGCCAGAAGAAATTATCTCCGATAATGGGCCGCAATATGCAGGAAGACGTGTACCAAGTGGGAGTCTGCCACGTGACATCATTGCCGCATTATCCACAGTCCAATGGCATGGCTGAACGCATGGCGCACACCATCAAATCGCTAATTTTAAAGCATAGGCAGATGGGACAAGATCGCAGGTTTGCGATACTGCACCTCTGTGCTACTCCATCGGATATGGGCTTACCACCACTGCAAAGTTGATGTTTGGAAGGTAGCTAAGAACTACCCTGCCCAGTCGTCATCTCTCTGTTTTCCACAGTAAAGGATATACTTCTGTCTAAATAAGGGAAGATGAAGGCATCGCACAACAGGTAGGACCAAAATTAGTTTGATTGCGTGTAGGACAGAAGGTCAGAGTCCTCGACCACGCGTCTGGAACTTGGTATTCTGCAGAGGTTGCTAGGATATGCGACCAGCCCAGATCGTACAAGGTCCAGATACCCAATGGTGTGATTCTCGGATGGAATCAAAGACAACTCCAGAGTTGTACGACAAAACTATATGTGACAACTCTGTGGCATTGCGGACACATTCAAAGACAAAATCTGAAGATGAAAGTACAGAGGATATGAGCACAGAGGAAGAACATGCCAACCAGAGTTCTGAGTCTCAGAGGAGTCATCAAGACGAGCTCAGCTCTAGGAAGAGGTTTATGATAACCGGATTGGGACAAATAAGCAAATCTCCACTACATTTTAGGGAGTGTTAACTTGCTTACCTGTAAATAGCGTTTGTTTTAATCAGGCATAGTTACTCCAAACCGTAACATCATTGTTTATTGAACGTATGCTTTTATCTTTGGAAAAAAAGGGGTGTTGTGGGATGACCTTAAGAAGGGACCCCATTAAGAGCTGTAAGTGAAGATCACCAGAGGAAGTGATGTCATGTCACACATGACTAGACAGTTGTGGGTGAAGCCCAACAGAGCAAGGCATGTTTAGATGTAGCTTGTGTAGTAACTGTTTGTATCCATCTTTTTTTTCTCTCCGGGCAATATGTAGTGTGTCTTTAAGACAGCAAAGGATCAGTACTGCTTTAAGAACAAGCAGGCCTCAGGAGTTACTGAGAAGGTGCATTCTCATTGCCTTGGATACAGCCACTTGCACTGAGCATCGAGAGATACATTTGTTACAATTAAATTTTGAATTGGCTTATAGTGCAGACTGTTCTAACAGAGGACACAGACAGAAAGCTATCTGTTAGCACCTGAAAGGAGAGCTCTCAGCCCATTTCAACTGGAGGAAGAGAATTTGGTCTGTTTATTTATTATTATCTCTCAAAATTCTAAAAACAAAGTCAAGCAAAAACAGAGATCTCTGATAATTTAAACTGAAGGAAGGGAAGTTAGCCTGTGACAATCTTTTATCCCTCAAAAATTCAAAAGCCAAATTGATTCATTTTAAAAGTGTTTGCAAGTTGTTAATTGTTGAAATTCATTGCTGGAGAAGGAAAGCATCACTTGCTGCTGGAATTAGACTACGGACTGTTCTACTGTTGAAGAATCTTTTTTCCCCATTGGATGGCTTTGAGGACTTCAAGCAACATTGGACTGTAAATTTGCAAAGACTCTAATTTTTTTTTGTTTTAAATGTTGTTTATGTCTTAGTGTTTAAGAATTTAGTTTTTCTAATTAAACAGTTAATTTGTTGATTTGGTTAGCCTCATTCGGGGGTACAATTTGGCTGGGTCTTTCTTTAATTTGGGAAGTTTAAAATTATATGTTGGGCGCTCTGTAGAGGGATGGGATTGAATTAACAGTGTGTTTCTCCCACCACAATCAGAATTGCATATTTTGATTGGGGGCTTTGACTGGAGCGGTTGGTTGTAACATATTAAATTGGGTGATGCCCAACAGAGCAAGACATATTTAGATGTAGCTTGTGCAGTAAATGTTTGTATGTGTGTGTGTAATCTAGTTAGGTTATAATAAAACCCACATTTTCTTTGTAAGACTCACAGGACTACAAGTAATATTCAATCGGTCAGACACCAAAAGGATCCAGTAGTATTACAGATTGAGCAGTGAGGATGTGCGATGCATGTCAGGAGCATCAGCTGAGTCAACACAGAGAACCACTCCTTCCTCATGATGTTCCCATCATATCCACGGTTAAAAATAGCAACTGACTTATTTATTGTCACAGGTGATGACTTTTTACTTATTACAGACTACTTCTCCAAATTTTCTACATTCACCAAATGAGGGATACATCAAGTGCATAGTCAGCAAACACAATGAGTGCAATGTTTAGTCTCTTTGGTTCCCCGAAGGAGATAACATTGGATAACAGTCCACAGTACATGTTAAGCTTTTCAAGATATGTGCACAAATCACATTACGTCATCTCCACACTATTCAAGGTCAAATGGACTAGCAGAAAGGATGTTGCAGATGGTAAAGTCACTAATTTTGAAATGTAAAGAGACCAATCAAGACATTCAAATAGCAATGTTGCACCTACGAACAACACCACTAGATACGGGATTACCATCCCCAGCAGAGATCATGTTTGGAAAGCGAGTCAGAACAACTCTTCTGAGTCATTATCTGATCAGATCGTCATCAGCCCGTTAAATTATTGATAAGATAACAGAAAATGAAAATCACACATGACAAACATGCAGGCGTGGAGTTGCCTCCTCTGCAGGTTGGACAGAAGGTCAGTGTGATCGACCTGCAAGGGAAGACCTAGATCATATCTAACACTCCTGTAGCATCAAGAACACGTTCACATTTAAGTTCTGAGAGTGGAGTTAAGGAAGATGATATGTACAACATTCAAGTACAAGATAATTGTCAGTCTAGATCTACGAGTCATGAAAAAAGAATTGACAGTTCTGGATCTCAGCAAAGTTTCACTGTTATCAGATCAGGTCGAGTCAGCAGACCACCTGTACATTTCAGAGACACTTGAATAATTAATATGAGAGTCCATACATGTGTAAATACTGTTCACAATTATCCTATTTCATTATGTACTTAGCTTATAATATATGTAATCTTTCTATTTAAGGCAGCTGTTGTGATATTGCTTTAATACTGATAAACTATTTACATATTCAGTCGTGTGTTAATCACAGGAAGTGATGCAAGTCGACATGTGATATAGTAGTTGGAGCAGTGTTAGTTAGCAGGTAGCACGTGTATTGAAGACCTCTCCTAGAATCCTGTTATTCTTCAATAAAGAACCCGTTGTTTAGTTTACCAATCACTGTTATAGTGTTTGGTACATTTGTGTTCTGAGCCAACAACACAACAAACTTGACAGCTGCAAAGGAGGAGACACGAGAGATAGGCTGGGTCTCAGCATGCGTGGCTACTGGTGATGAAGAGATGGGGAATCTCCCAGCTACCTGGTAACAGAATTAAATATCACACGGCCACATGGCGTACAACTCACTCATGTAGACTTGATGCCAGCAGTCCCTGAAATATGATGATCTGCACAATAATGACTTAGAAGCCTTTCACCTTGTCAGTTCTAATTCATGGGTTGGATTTTATTATCCCGCCAGTGAGAGCGGCAGTGAGTGTGCAAAATGGCGGCAGTTCCGCCTGTGATGTTAGCGGCGGGCGGCCATTTAGCATAATGATGGCGGCCATCCCTACCAATCACATGGCAGCATTGGTGATGTTGTTAACTGCATCACCTGATGTTGGATTGCAGGGTTCCACCCTCTTTCCCCCCACCCCCCCACAACAGTGTCCACTTGCAGCGTTCTCTCCTCTCCCCCACCAACAGTATCCACTTTCAGAGTTCCAACCTTCCCTCACATCTGTAGATTGAGCTCAGCGGCAATGTTTAATGTGAAAAAAAATTCCATGCAATAACAACGGATAACTTACCTAACCTTTGCAGGCACTGAGGACTCTCACCTTGGTGGCGCCAGCTTTTCAAAGACTGGAAAGGGAAGGCACGTGAGTCCCACATAACATTGCAAATGCCTGGCAGGTTCGCAGTGAATTAGATACAAATTCATGCAAAACACGTAACAGATTTAAAATACGATCCTGTCACATCACCGTGGAGGTGCCGTCACGGAACTTTGCCACCTCCGAGAAAATTGGAAACCGACATTATGGCATCGCGTTCCATGGCAAACGACGCCACACTAATCCTCTGGCCATCCCCGCCCAAAAATCCACCTTCTAATGGAGCATAAAATCCAACCCAATGTCTTTCTTCTCCCACAGGTCCTTCAAGCATCCCTCAGGAGGTGGTGTCAGAGGAGGTCACTCACTCTGAGGAAGCACCTTCACAAGACTCATGCAGACCGTGCACCAGTGCAGAGCCACACACCTCGGTGGGGTCGCCAAGAAAGGCCACATGGTGTCTCACACATTACAACTGAGCAGGTCCCTCTGTTCTTACACACTCTTTAGAACTGTACCATTTAAGTATATATTGTCTCCCAATTCCTTCTGCCAAAATGCATCACCTCACACTTGTCAATATTAAATTCCATCTGCCACTTCTCTGCCCATTCTGGTAGCCTATCTATGTCCTGTTGCAGACGGTTCAGATCACCCTCACTGTTTGCCACACCTGCAAGTTCGGTGTCATCAGCAAATTTTGAGATTCTACTCTGTATTCCAAGATCCATGTTATTTATATATAGTAAAAAAAGCAGTGGTCCCAACACTGACCCTTGAGGAACACCACTGTCTACCATCCTCCAGTCTGAAAAGCAACCATTCACTACCACTCGCTGTTTTCTGTCCTTAAACCAATTTCTTATCCAATTGGACATTGACCATCCTATTCTATGAACTTCAATTTTCTTAACCAGCCTTTTATGTGGTACCTTCTCAAATGCTTTCTTAAAATCCTTATAAACAACATCCACTGCATTCCCATCATCAACTTTCTCTGTTACTTCATCAAAAAATTCAATTAGATTAATAACCATGATCTGCCTTTTACAAATCCATGCTATTAATCAACTCGAACCTCTCTAAGTATCTGTTGATATTTTCACTGATTATAGTTTCTAAAACTTTACCCACTACTGATGTTAAACTAACCAGCCTAAAGTTGCTACAACTATGCTTACACCCTCTCTTGAATAAGGGTGTCACATTTGCCACTCTCCAATCCAGGGAAGATTGGAGGATTATGGCAAGCCCTTCCACTACCTCCACCCCCTGTTTCCTTTAGCAACCTGGGATGCAAGTCATCCAGACCAGGTGACTTATCTACCCTAAGCATAACCTGCCTTTTTAGTACCTCCCCACTCTCAATGTTTGTCCTATCCATTGCCTCTACGTTCTCTGTTTCTACTAATATTACAGCAACCTGTAACCCCACAGGAGGCTCAGCATCAGCCGCCAGATGATGGGGAAGGGCACAGAGGGGAAAGCCAACAGCCTCCTCTGCACAGAAGAAGCTACCCTCCAGAGAGGGTCCACCATTCAAGGCTCAACTATCTACAAATGTCTGAGAGGCAGTGTCAACGAAGACTACTTCTCCAGGTAGCCTGTCACAGAGCTCTGCACTGTGATGCAGGACAAGCTGAGCCACAGGGGACTTGGTGGAAATCCAATGCCAGTGGTGCTGAAGGTCACTGTGGCACTGAACTTTTATGCCTCTGGATCATCCCAGGGATCCACTGGAGACATGTGTGGGATCTCACAGTCAGTGGCCCATTGTTGCATCATGGAACTCAACAATGCCCTTTACAGGAGAGCAACTAACTAGATGCGTTTCCGCACGGTTCCCAACTCTCAGGCTGAGGTCCATTGGATTCGGGGCCACGGCTGAATTCCCCCAGGTGCAGGATGTCATCAACTGCATGCATACAGCCATCAAGGCTCCTGCACACCAGCCAGCAGCCTTCATCAACAAGCAGGACTTCCACTCCCTCAGTGTACAATTGGTCTGTGACCACCGTAAATGGATCTTGTAGGTCTATGCACACTTCCTGGGAAGTTGCCACGATGCCTACATTTTAGGGCTGTCCCAGGTGCCAGAGCTTTTCTGGTCTCCCGTGTGCCTTCAGGGATGAATCTTTGGTGACAAGGACTACCCACTGAGGTCATGGCTACTGACACCTGCGAGGAACCCTCGCACAGATGCAGAGGAGAATTACAACGCCTCCCATGGGATAACACGAGCCACAATGGGGCGGACCATTGGTCTACTCACGATGAGGTTCAGGCGCCAGGATCGGTCCAGTGGAGCCCTTCAGTATGCATGGGTGAATGTCTCACATATCATGGTGCTTTTCTGTACATTGCACAACCTGTCACTACAAAGGGGGGAAGCATTGAACAATGAGGATTTTGAGGAGCATGATGTCTCCTTGGATGATGAGGATGTGGAGGAGGAAGCTGGCCATGCATCTCCAGATGAAGGAACCCAGGGACAACAGGAAAGACACCATGAGATACATGCAAGTGAGGCTTACGATGCCCTTATACATCCACATTTCCTTTCATCCACACTGCCTGTTGTAGGTTGACTAATAAAGACCTACCTTTATGCAGCCCTGTTATCGCCTTTCCTCCTATAGCAAGCCATTGCCTAGCACCCAGCTGCACAGCGCTCAGCTGCACAGCACCCAGCTGGCAAGGGTCTAGACTTGACTCCTCGCAGCATGTTCCCTCATCTCGAACCCCTTGACAGAGGCAGGGTTGAAATGAAGCATCAAAGACAATAAATAAGAGAGGGATCTTGTGAGATGAAAGCTTATCTTTATTCACCATCACAGCAAACATTTCCCCCTCCATTCACATTACATCTTCACCCATGAACCCTGCGTGCAACTAGATGCCCTTTATTCTTTTGCGAGTGCTCCTATCTGGTGCTCCCTCTGCACAGTTAGTGGAAGTGGAAGCAGGCTGCTGACCTTGGTGCCCCTTGGCTAAGGTTGACTTAGGTGGTCGTCCTCTGGATGCCTTGGGCCTGGAGGGTGCCGGAATATTAAAGGCCACCTGCACAGAAGCAGAACCACCCGCTTTCGCCAGGGATGAAGGAGGAGCTGGCATCACTGGCAGAGGGGCTGAGGAAATGTTGCCCGCACCAGGAGCACCCTGAAAGGAGCCCCCAGCTGCAGGAGGCAACTGCTCCTCCTTTGCAAGGCACACTTCTGCCTTCCTGCTGACTTGAGAAGATAAAGGACCTGGTGGTGACCTTGGGTCCCCTGTCCCCCTCTTGTTTCCAACTACTGCCTTGAGCTCATGGTCAAGACAAGGTATGCAGGTCTGCACCAATGTCCTGCAGGCACTATGTGCTCTGCTGATGTGCTTACTTTTGTTGCTTAGATGAGCTCATTGAGCTGCTTGCGGCACTGGATCTAGGTCCCTGGAGTGACCCCATGGCTGCTGATCTCCTCTACTATCTAAAGCCAGGCTTGCTTGGTCAGGTGCCCAGCTCTCCTCTTCCCATCCCTCGGTTAGAGGACCTCCCACTTTTCCCTGGCAGCCTGCAGGAGAACCTGAAGGGATGCAATACTGAAGCAGGGACCACCCAGGGCCTTCCTTCTGCCATTGTTTTGCTGCCTCTCTCCCCTGAGGAAGTCCTTCCACTTGGCCAGCAAACTTTAAATATGGTGCCAGCACCTGCTGCAGCGTCATCTGTTGTCAGCATCTTTGCCTCCCCCAACCCCACCATCCATGTTATTGGATGGCCCCTGTATCTCATAAAGCTTAACTGGCTGGCTGCCGCTTGATTATGTGCAAGTGGCTGCTCATGGCCCCAATGAAAGCTATACCTGCTTCAGGTCCCAACATCAGGACCTACGATTTCCGAATAAAATCTAGCCCAACGTTTCAAGTCAACGTCCTTTCATCAGAACTGGAAAAGTTAGAAATGTAATAGGTTTTAAGCAAATACAGAAGCAGGGAAAGGGGAGGGCAGCAAAGAATAAAAGGGAAGGTCTGTGATAGGGTGGAAGACAGGAGGGATTAAATGCCAAAAGTGATGACATGCAGGGTAAAAGGTGATGATAACGAGCCAAGTAAAGAAACAAAAGATGGTGTAGAGGAGGTGGAAATGTGAAAAGCAGAATCATCACCAACAGCTGCCATTCAAAACCAATAAAACAAAAAAAGAAAATAGGGGCAGATGTGAAATTATTAAACTCAGTGTTGAGTCCAGAAGACTGTAAAGTACCTAATCAAAAGATGAGGTCCTGTTCCTTGAGCTTACTTACATTGCGCTTTATTGCAATAGTGTAGGAGGCCAAGGATAGAGAGATCAGAGTGGGAGTGAGGACGAGACTGCATTGTGAGCTGCGAATACAGTAAACTAAATTGAAAGTATAAGTAAACCGCTCTTTCACCTGAAAGGAGTGTTTGAGACCTTGGATAGTGAAAAGGGCAGGCGCTATATCTCCTGCGCTTGCATGGAAAGGGGAGGGAATGTTGTGAGTGATTGAGGAATGGACCATGGTGTCACCGACGGAATGGTCCCTTCCGAATGCTGAAAGAGGAGAGGAGGGGAAGATGTTTTTAGTGGTGGCATCACCCTGGAGGTGGTACATTGATGACTGTATCAGTGCTGTTGCCCGCTCTCTTCCCCAAACTGGAAAATTTCATCAACTTTGCTTCCAATTTCCACCCTTCCTGTCATTTTAATTCTCTGTTCCACTCCCACTCTGATCTATCGGTCCTTGGCTGTTCCAATGAAGCTCTTCTACTCAGATTAGGCACTTTATAGCCTTCTGGACTCAACATTGCATTCAACGATTTCATATCATAACCTCTGCCCCCTTTTGTATTTTATTGTTTTGGGATGGCAGCTGCTTGTAATGATTCTGCTTTTCCCTTTTACACCTCCTCTAGCCCCATAGTTTCTTTTCTTGTTCCGTTACCATCTTCTTTTACCTTGCACGATCATACCTTTTGTCATTTACTCTATCCTGCCTTCCACCCTATCAAAGACCTTCTCTTTTGTTCTTTGCTCCCCTCCGCCCTTTCTCTGCCTCCATGCTTGCTTAAACCCTGTTACATCTCCAGCTTTTTCCAGTTTTGGCGAAAGGTCATCAATCTGAAACATTGCTGGGAATTACCAGCCCTCTAGAGACAGACTGAGAGGCCAGAGGGCTGGTAACATGACGGTGGAAGGCATCGCCAGAAGCGGGAAAGCAGCAGTGCATTCACCCAGCGACCAGAGATGGGCAACCAATTAATAGGAACATAGGTGCAGTAGCAGACCATTCAGCCTGTCAAGCTTCCTCCACCATTCAATTAGATCATGGTTGATCAGCTACCTCAGCGCCACTTCCCTGGACTATCCTCATATCCCCTGATGTCATTAGTGTCCAGATATCTATCGATTTCTGTCTTGAACATGCTCAATGATTGAACTTCCACAGCCTTCTGGGGTAGAGAATGCAATTAACTGGCCAATTAATGGCCATTTTACAGCCCGAATGGCAATCTACTGGTGTTGCAACAGCCCCCTGCCATGTGTGGAGACCACGAGGTACATTGAGGCGGCCCCCCAGTGGCTTCCCGGGTGGAGGCCTTCCTTCCCAAGGCTTCATGTCCCACAAAGGGGCCCCCCGGTGGCTCTGACACCACTGCTGAAGGGTTCACCCCTCCAATCACTGGGGCCAGCCTGCCTGGCCCTGGGATGTTTAAAAAAATTTTACCTGCCCCTCGAGGTCACTTCAACATAGAGATGCCCTCGCCTGCTTCCTGCAGCCTCAGCAGCGGCCACCTTTATCGGTGATCTTGCCAAGGCTACCGGCACTTTGATTGGGCCGGCAGGCTGCTATCCTTAATTGGGTGACGGTCCCAGCAGCAGCCTTTTAATTGGCTGCTGCTGGTAAAATCCTCTCCACTGTCCTGCCAGTTGCCCACATGGACTGAGGACCCATGGCATGCCAGTAAAATTCCGCCATTAACTCGGTTTCTCTCTCCACAGATGCTGCCAGACTTGCTGAGTATTTACAACATTTTCTGTATTTACTTAGGTGTTTAACATTGTGTTACATTGTCACATTTCTCTTTAGTTTTTATGATCCATAAACTTTATTTCAAAGCTCTATTCTTCCCGTCCTCCCTATTTTTGCCTGCTGCCTGCAAAGTTGCCTTCTGTCTTGTGAAGAATGATGATCCTTCTTGACCTCCTCCATCACAGATGCCAGTCCTCAACCAAATTGATTCAAATCTATGTCACAGCATGGCCTTTGCTCCAGAACTAGCTGTGTCCCTAGTCAAGCTTTTAAGTACAACTACAACACTGGAATCTACTCAACAATGTGGGAAATTGCCTTGGTATGTCCTGTCCACAAAAAGCAGGAAAATTCCAACCGGGCAACAAATGCACTATTTTCACTAGATTTGAGACAATTTTATGGATAATATTATAAAGATCTACAGAGTAACAGCATGTTTGTTTCAAATTGCTTAACATTAGAGACTCAGTGGAATTATAAAAGCCATGTACTCATCCATAACAGAACAGAATACACACCTACAAGCAGTAAAGACCCATAAGTCTGTATTGGGATGCTCCCAGCGACTTGAAGTCAATAGAGCAGAGGAGGATGTGGAAGATTCCAACAAATTGCCCAACCACTAAGTAATCTATAAAACAAAAAGAAGGCTGAACTGTATAAACAAAGCAATAGAACACAAATCAGAGGACAGCATGCTCAAATTGTATAATGCTCTGATCAGACCACACCTTGAGAACTGTGTCAAGTTCTGGTCACCAAGGCACAAGGCTGACATTCAAACCTTGGAAGAAATTCAGGGCAGAGCCAGGAGGCTCATCATGAGTCTAAGAAGAATGAGATATGAAAAGACAATGGAGTAAGTTGGGCTTTTCAGCCCTAAAATTAAGTGACCTATAAATGATATTATGAGAAAGTAAATGGTAAGGAAAAGGTAGATCTGGGAAATTGTTTCAAACCAAACTATGAGACAAAGGTTCAAACTGGTAATATGGTAATTTTAAGTTTGATGTCAAGGAAGATCTCCGTCATGTGAAGCAGTAGCAACTTATAGAATGGACTTACAAGTATTGGAGATAAAAACCCTGGAATTATTTAAGAAACAATTGGATACTACTGTTATGACCAGGTGAGAAAGGAGTCTAGGAGCCCCTCTCAGCCTTCACCTGGTCTTACTGTAACAGGGTTTGATTTTAAACACACTGTGTTTTGAGCTCTCCCTTGGTGAATCCTTGTTCACCACTTTCCAATTATAAGGCAAAGAAATGAGCACAAACAAGCTTTCTTAGGTTTAAAGAAGAAAAGTGAAATTTATTAAAACTTAAAATTAAACTCTAATTCAGTTAACGCCTTCGGATGCACGATGCGCCTATGCTAGCATGCATACACGACACACACATGCAGGTCGGGACAAAAATAAAAGAAGAAAAGATAAAGTGGAAAGGTTTGAGGCAATATCTGAAGAGTTAGTTATGGTTCTTCAAGCTCACTGTAGAGTTCCTTTGTAGGTTGATCTTGCTTTTCTTTGGGGCCCAGTATTCTTCTTAAACCTTGTTCACTGTAGGAGACTTTTCTCTCTTGGGGTTCATGTGTCTTCAGTGGGTTTGAGTTCCGTGAGAAAGAGATGGAAGCAGACAGGAGGAGAGGAGGTCTTTTCAATCCAGGAGCACAGAGCTTTCTGTTTTCAAACACTTTCTCCAATTTAAAACTCAGTTCAAACTCTGCAACAGCCAGTTAAGTCATGTCACTAAACTGGTCTGACCAGGTCTGTTCTGTGTTTGGGAGCAAGGGATAGCTCCTTTGTTCCAACACTGTCTGCCAGTAATATGCAAAAACATCCTTCCAGCCAAAGGCTTGGTAATCCCTTGCAATAGGCCTTCTCTTCTTCCCAGCAACAATTTGAAACTTAATGTCCACATGGCAAAATTAATATGCTTAATTCTTGGCAGGTGGGGGCCTGCATGACACTACAATAAGAAGACTGTATGGTCTTTCTGGATGAATGAGCTGAACAGCTTTTCTCATTGATATTTATCCTATGATTTTGTGAGTGGTGATTGAAAGAAAGAAAGACTGAACAGGCTGGGGCTCTTTTCTCTACAAAGGTGAAGGCTGAAAGTTGACATAATAGGGGTCTTTAAAATTATAATATGGTTTGATAAAATAGATGTAGAGATATTTCCATTTGTGGGGAGTCCAAAACTGGTGGTCATACATATTACATGGTCACTAATAAATTCCCAATAAGGAATTCAGAAGCAAACTTCTTTGCCCAGAGTGGTGAGAATGTGGAAATTGCTGCCATGTGGAGTAACTGAGGCAAATAACATAGATCGGAAGCTAAATAAGTACATGAGGGAGAAAGGAATAGAAGGGTACACTGATAGGGTTAGATGAGGTAGGATGGTGTAAGGCTGCTGTGGAGCTTAAACATAGGTATAGACCAGTTGGGCCAAATGGGGCATTTTCACACTGTAAATTCTAAATAAAATGACCCTACTATGAGGCTGACATATCTTGTTTACCATCCCATAGGATACTGCGTCCTATTCAATTTCAGGCATTTATCCATTGTCTGATAATATCTACTTACCATCGACTATGTTTGTATCTGAAGAAAAGGCATCATTTTAATTCTTAGAGTAAATGTTGTTTATCACAAAAGGATTGTATGAGGAGGTGGTGCCTGAAACTTTGTGGCTGAATCAAATGAGCTTCTTATAAGATAGTGCAATGCTATGTATGTCAGGAACATCTAGACCTCAAATTGAAACACTGTTTTGTATTCTCCACACATACAGGCAAGGTGTTCACAGTATTTAATACATAATATTGCAGAATGAGTTCTAATTTATTTCAGAAGTATACTTTGTATTCATAAATGCTTCCTCATTGTTTGGGTCCCATGGAATAACTTTAGTTAGTGAATTATACAAAAAATTTGCTATCCCATTAAACATGAAAATACTTAATACTTTTTCTTGATGAATCCATCTCCATTGGCATTGAAGCTGGTAAGTTGGAGAATATGTTCACTCTCCATCATTTCTAATGTTTTCACGTTGTTAGTTCTGTCTTTCCTCTCCTGTTTCTACCCGTCTTGTCTTCAGCTTTTCTCGCCATAACACATCTTTTTGCTTCTCTTTCTGTCCTTTGCTTTTCTTCTTTCCTTTGGGTGGGAGGTGATGGTATATGACACCAATTGCTGCAGGTTGCATCTGAGATGGGGATTACTGGGTAAATGTGGTCCTTGGCACCTCCCTTTCCTAATCTTCTCCCTATCCCTTTGCATCCCATATCTCTTCCCTTTTCCTACCATCATTCAATTCTTGTATCCTCCCTTCTTCTTTGCTCTGTTGTCAGTGTTAGGACCAGGTGAGAAGGGGTCTAGTGGTTCCCTCTCAGCCTTTGCCTGGTTTAACCGTAACAGGGTTTAATTTTTAAACACTCTGTTTCAAGCTCCCCTTAGTGAATCCTTGTTCACTGCTCCAATTATAAGGCAAAGAAATCAAACAGGTTTCCTTAGATTTTAAACAAGGAAGGTCGAAGTTTATTAATTTTAAACACTAATCTGGTTAACGACTACGAATATGCGACTTGATCATGCTAGCATGCATACGCGATAAACACACACGCAGATAGAGATAGAAAAAGTAGAAGGAATAAAGGAGAAAAGTTTGAGGCAATATCTGGTAGTTACAGTCCTTTAAGTTCAATGTGGAGTCTTTGGTTGCCAGTAAGTCTTACGATTCGTTGGGCCCAGTTCATGCTTCAACTTGTACCGATGTAGGAGCCTTTTCTCTCTTGAGGTTTATGTGGGTCCGGTGGCTTGGGAGAAAGTGAGACAGCCAGGTGATGGACTTGCTTGTTTCAGCTTCAGTTGCGCACTGTCTTCTGGGTCTTTTTCTGTGGCACAATTCAAAAAACCCAGGTTGCCCAGCTGGTTAGTCATGTGACTAGCTCCTTATTTGGAGTCTCTCCTGAGGTTTGTGGATTGGATTACCTTAGCAGTCTCTGGAATGTGCTTCCTTACACCTTCAATGTCTGGTGATCAAAATCCATTTGGGTTAATTGGAGCAGAGAATAGTCCTTTGTCTCCACAAGCGGCGTCTCTTAGTATGCAAATGTCCTTCTAGCCCAGTGTCTGGTGATCTTCAAACAAGTAATTTCTTCACTCCAGCAACAGTTTAAAAATCAATGTTCATATGACAAAAATAATATACCTCACTCTTGGCAGGTGGAGGTCTGCCTGACATCAGGCACCTGCCCTTAGCTCTCTATCCACACTTCACTACTCCCATTCGCTTCCCCTAAAAGTGGGTGCTTAGTGGTTAGAGGCCCCTCACCATTAACAAGTTTCCCTCCTACACTTTCCTTTCCAATCTGTTCCTCTCAAAGAACATTTGCTAACTTTCAAAATTCAACTTGTTTTCTTAAGTCAAATTACAGTGAGGAAAGAAACTGCATTCTGCCTTTCTGTCTATTTGTATCTTTCTCACTCCCTGTCTCAATAAAAGATTAGTTACAAATATTTCAGAGAATTCAGAACTCCTGTCTTGTCTGTAGATTTTTTTCTGAAGGCTAAAAAATGTGTTTTCAAATCCTAGTTTTTCCCTCTGTATTCTTGTTTGGATATGGTTCCACAGCCACTAGCCTTCTAGACCTATAGCCACAGACCTCCCTTACCTTGATCAAGTGAGCAACATTTGCACATTAAGTTGACAATAGACAGAGCTAATGCTAAAACTATACAAATCATTAGTTATTCCGCAGTTAGAACACTGTGTGCATGGTTGACCACCCATGCCCATGCAGAAGATATAGAAGAGATTTACTAAGATGATATCGTTAATGAAAGGCTTTGGTTATGAGGAGAGACTAAGGAAACTGCAACTCTTCTCATTAGGGCAGAGAAGGTATAGTAGAAGTGCACAAAATTATAAAGGATTTTGCTAAGGAGAGAATGTTTCCCATTTTTCAGTAATTCAGTAACTGCAGGGTAGAAATTTAGGAGTGATGGACCGAATAGCCGCCTTCTGTACTGTAAAATTCAATGGTTCTATTTAATCACAAAGGCATCAGAGCCAAGCCTTTCTCCATACTATAAATATCACAACAGAGAATCTATACAAAATGCACACTGCCAGGATGTTTCTGACCAGCACGTCTTAAATAATAAAACATGGTAATCAGAGGTGACTGATACACATCAGTGTATGTGCAGATACCTTGCTTTATAACATTTAAGCACTGAGGCAATTTGAGACAACCTTATATAGGTTTCTTTTCTATTCCTTTTCATGCCCCAAAGCTTTCAATTAATCATCCATTATTTATAATAAACACATGGCATGCCCCTTTTAGGAGGCCTACTGTCCATCCCTGAAGGTGTGAGACCAGAATGCAGCTTAAGGATCATTCGGCACTTAAGTATTTTAAAATTGTATACCAATTATTTTTTCCTTTATCTTTTTGAACCACCTCTTCCGCCGCTTTTTCTTTTAGTACAACCTATTAAATTTCTGTACCTGCAGCCTGTGACATGAACATGTCAAGAAAGGCCTCTTCCTGACTTCATTCTAAAATTAATATCATTGCTGCTTTTAACAGTGAAAGAAAACAAATGAAGCAATACAGTGCATTTAGTTTTAACATCTGATCTTGAAAGATTGCAGTACGCATGCTTTATGCTTACCCTGATTTTTGAACCCACACACAGTGAAGCCAGGCATCCAAGCTGACATAGAACTAATCACCCAAGGCATCCCACAATGCAGTAGGGGTGCTGTAAACTGGGTTACTGCAAATGCTGAAAAAGCAGGGACTCTCATTATGCATCTCAGGATGTAAGAACATGATCCTTTTTAAACTGATAACGAAATGCCTTTTGATTATTTCTTTTGTGATATTTAACACTAAAAATTGAAATTCCAATCTTTCAAAGGAGGTAAAGTAATATTTTAACAACATTTAAATGATAGAAAAGGAAATTAAAATGACCAGATGCATCTTTTTACATGATTTATTTGGGCTTGTCATTCAGTTTTTTTCCCCCCGCTTTTAATTCTGCCCTGTCCTCATTGCCACTTTCCACCTCCTCCTTTCACCAAGAATAGAATAATCTGAGTGGAAGACTTTATCAGTGTCACGGTAAGTACCCTCCAGTTACTTTACATGTTGGGTTTGTTTAGGCAATAGTAAATGCAAAAGTGTGCATATATATTGGAATTAACCGTACAAATTGGTATGTTTGATTTTACACATTTCTTTCAGATTAATTTCTTCCCTGCACCCTTTTTTACATCACCTTTGCGCCATGTACTGTGACACAGAAAGCAAACATATTGACTGATTTTGATGTGATTTATATCATTGCCTTGTGTGTACGAAAACAAAAATGGTTTTCCAAAAATTGTTCCAGAACATGGTACGTTTTAAGTAATATCCAAACAGAAAGGGAGACCCCCTGAAAGTTGGGTTGTCATGTGCCTTCGAGCCAATTATTCAACATCATTTGTCCCAGCATTAATAATGGCATCAGTGGGTTTCACAATGAGAATCTCTTTATCTGAAATGTTTGGAAGAAGACAGAGATCTACCAAGAGATGCCAGGGAGGTGCACTGTGCCCACCCAATGACACCCAAATATCCCCATCTACACAAAGAGGTGAACATACTTCACTTTGGCTGATGGTCAGTGCAGATAGCAGAATGTCTTCCCAAAGGACAGCAGACCCGAATGGCACCTTGAAGATTTGTGAAACGCTGACCAACTGTAGTGTTGAATGCTAACTCAGTAGCACCCAATCACATTATGGCATGCCTTCATTAGGATTGCATGATCAACAAGTGATAGCAGCCAGTGTTGCTCAGTTAACCACACCCACCAAGATGCCACTAATCATTTCTGCAGCCGCTGGCACATCTACTTGACAATGATCATGGGGATCTGTCTTCTCAGGGTTTTGATTAGCAGAGAGCCAGATGCAGAGCTGTGCCATCTGCTGCAAGGAAACCTGCAGCAACCATTTAGTGACTGCAATGGTCGGCTATGGCCTTGGCTTCAACTCCTTGCAGGCATGCTACAGGAAGAGTGCAGTAGAGAACCAAAAGGGGCAAGCAATCCCTCCCCACACCCATCTCATACAGCTCCAGCTCAATTTCAGCAACCATCAAACAAAGTTAGGATGTAATACTATTCTGTCACATGCCTGCAGACTTATCCTGAATCTTAAGACTTCATTTGGCTTCATTTTTGTGTGTCTCTTTTTGGTTGCCTGCTCCCTCTGGTTTGAGAAAGGCTTCCAGAATTTTTTGTCATCCTCTCCAACTGATGGACAAAATCTATTAACCATGAATCAGGTTCATTGTTCCTGTCCATTTAAATTTCACTTGATCCACACAATCATATAGTGAGCTCATACATCATCACATTTTCTGTCATTTACACTCAGTGCCACAGAAAAGATGGAAGTGTATTTAAACAGCCCAGGAAGTACTTTCCAAGGATTCAGAGAAAACATATTTCTTAGCTGATCATGCTCAATTTTTTTGTCTTTTTGATGTTGCAAATTGCTTAACATTCTGCTTCTATGGCTGTTTCTGGGGTATTCCCATTGCTTGCCTTCCTTCCATCTAGTTCTCAAACAGGCACAATGGGCTTCCGATTATCTATAGCCCATTCAAACTGGATATTTTGATTAAGAATTAATTTCAGCACCAGAAGAAGTGAATAATAAAGCATCAGTAGGTACGTGGAATTATTATGCCCACCAGAAAGCCCCCGTGGAAAAGCCACAATAAGGAGATGGACACTCAAATGTCAGAGACTCCCTCCCCTTCTCTCCTCCCCCACCCCACCCCACCCCACCCCATGGAGAGATCTTGAATGGAACTGAAGAACACATTGACAAACTCTCTCAAAATGCACACAGAAACCTGTGATTTCTGTGCTGCAAACACCTGAATAGAGTGCTGTTTGGATGTACAAGGGCATAGCAATCCCAAAGAAATCAGAAACCAAGTGTTATACATTTTGGGCAGGCTGTAAATACCTCCTTGAGTTCAATGGCATCAGTCAGTCTCATAAGCAGATCCTATGTACTTTATGTTCAGAGTTGACTCACACTACCCAGTATCTATTTATAACTCTGGCAATGTAACACTTAGCCTCTCTTGATGTATGATTGGATATCACAAACCCACATGCAACCCCATGTGTAACTGATGAACACACTGGTGAGACAAGGTCAATGATGAATCAAGAAGCTGGTTTATGTTACAGAAGATATGTTGTAGAATGATAGAATGATAGCCTGTATTGGCGATCTAATTAGTCCTATCCCACTGCTTTTACCCCATACACCTGCAAATTTTATCCAATTCCCTTTGCAAAGTTATTAGTGAATCTGCTTCCACCACCCTGTCAGGCAGTCCATCACAGATCATAACAACTTGCCACATAATTTTTTTTCGTGTTGCTACTGGTTCTTTTTGCCAATTACCTTAAATCTGTGCTGCCTTCTGCCAGTAGAAATAGTTCCTCCTTCACTGTACCAAAACCATTCATGATTTTGAACACCTCTAGTAAATCTCCCCCTAACCTTCTCTGCTCTAAAGAAAACAACCTCATTTTCTCTTGTTTCTCCATGTAACTGAAGTCCCTCATCCAAGGTACCATTTTAATAAAACTCCTCTGTAGCCTCTTTAAGGCCTTGACATCCTTCCCAAAGTGCAGTGCCCAGAACTTGGCACAATATGCCAGCTGGGGCCAAACTAGTGTTTTATTAAAGTTCAGCATAACTTCCTTGCTTTTGTACTCTGTACCTCTATTTATAAAGCCAAGGATCTCAGATGTTCTTTTAACAGCCTTCTCAACTTGTCCTGCCACCTTCCCAGATTTGTGTACATACACCCCCAGATCTTTATGTTCCTGCACTGCCTTTAAAATTGAACTATTTAATTTATTTTGCCTCCCCTCTGTGTTCCTGCCAAAATACATCACTTCACACTTCACTGTGTTAAATTTCATCTGCATGTGTCTGCCCATTTCATCAGTCTGTCTATGTCCTCCTGAAGTCTGTTACTATCATACAAAAGTTAAGGCACAGAAGGAGGCCATTCAGCCCATCGTGTCTGTGCTGGCTGAAAATACTAGCCGCCCAATCTAATCCTACCTTCCAGCACTTGGTCTGTAGCCTTGCAGGTTACAGCACTTCAGGTGCATGTCCAGGTATCTTTTAAATGAGTTGAGGGTTTCTGCCTCCATCACCGAGCCTGGCAGTGAATTCCAGACACCGACCACCCTCTGGGTGATGAGGTTTTTCCTCATGTCGCTCTAATCCTTCTACCAGTCACCTTAAATCTGTGCCCCCTGGTGATTGACGTCTCTGTTATGTGAAACAGGTCTTACCTGTCTACTCTATCTAGGCCCCTCATAATTTTGTACACCTCAATTAAGTCACCCCTCAGCTTCCTCTGTTCTAAGGAAAACAACCCTAGCCGATCCAATCTTTCCTCATAGCTGCAACTTTCAAGCCCTGGCAACATTCTTGTAAATCTCCTCTGTACTCTCTCCAGAGCAATTATGGGCTGAATTTTACTCCACCCCAGCGGGTCAGATGGGGGCGTGAGGGCGGCGTAAAATTGAGCGGGAGGCTCTGGGAGGCCGACCCGCCCTGCCTCCTGTCAACTTTACAGCAGTCGAGCGGGGAGGAAATGGCCCGCCCGCTCGAGGCCAATCAAGGCCCTTTAGTGGCTACTTAACGGCCACTTAAGGGCCCTCGCCCACCTCCATGGGTATTTTACCCATGGCAAGCGGGTGTGCTGGATACGCGAAAGGCCGCCCAGTGATAGCTGCCGGCCTTTCGCGCGCCAGGGGGTTGCCATTGCAGTCAGGCACAGGGTGCCCGATTGAGGGCCGCCCCCGCCACCCAACCCACCCGGGACCCAAGGTGCCCCCCCACCCCCCGAACAACCACTCCAGCCTCACCAGGGAAGGACCGATCTCCCTGGTGAGGCATGCCCAACTTATCTTTACTCATGGCTCCATCTGGTTGGCTGGGCTGCAGTCCCAGCAGTGGCCACTGCTCCCAGTGGCGCTGCTGGGACTAAGAGTCGCCAGCCCGCTGATTGGCCGGCAGCTCAATGAAGCTTGTATAAGTCCCACTTCAGGGCAATTAAAGCCCGGGGACCTCTAAAATACAGGACGGATCCCCGGGCTAGGCGGAAGCGGGTTCGCTACTGACTTTTACGTCGGTGGCGAATTCCCGTCCGCCTACGGTAAAATCCAGCTCTATGTCCTTCCTGTAATGTGGTGACCAGAACTGTACGTAATTCTCCATCTGTTGCCTGACCAGCGTTTTATACAGTTCCAGTATTACATCCCTGCTTTTGTATTCTATACCTCGGCCAATAAAGGAAGGCATTCCATATGCCTGTTGTGATATATTTTTAAAAAATTGCATTTATATGATTCCTTTCACGATCACCGCACATCTCAAAGCACTTTACAACCAACAAAGTACTTTTTTTTTTAAAGTGTAGTCTCTGTACAATATAGGAAATGTATGCGCACAGCAAACTCCCACAAACAGCAATGTGAAAATGTTTTGTGATGTTGATTGAGGGATAAATATTGAAACTATTGTTAATCAAGGAAAGTATTACAGCGGCAGAAAGGACGTTTGAGGACTCGTCTACTGAGGTAGTATGGGCCGAGGTTAGAAACAGGAGAGGAGAGGTCACCCTGTTGGGAGTTTTCTATAGACCTCCGAATAGTTCCAGAGATGTAGAGGAAAGGATAGCGAAGATGATTCTCGACAGGAGCGAGAGTAACAGGGTAGTGGTTATGGGGGACTTTAACTTTCCAAATATTGACTGGAAATACTATAGTTCGAGTACTTTAGATGGGTCTGTTTTTGTCCAGTGTGTGCAGGAGGGTTTTCTGACACAGTATGTGGACAGGCCAACCAGGGGCGATGCCACATTGGATTTGGTACTGGGTAATGAACCCGGCCAGGTGTTCGATTTAGATGTAGGTGAGCACTTTGGCGATAGTGATCACAATTCGGTTAGGTTTACCTTAGCGATGGGCAGGGACAGGTATATACCGCAGGGCAAGAATTATAGCTGGGGGAAAGGAAATTATGACGCGATTAGGCAAGATTTAGGATGTGTAGGATGGGGAAGGAAACTGCAGGGGATGGGCACAAACGAAATGTGGAGCTTATTCAAGGAGCAGCTAATGCGTGTCCTTGATAAGTATGTACCTGTCAGGCAGGGAGGAAGTTGTCGAGCGAGGGAGCCGTGGTTTACTCAAGAAGTTGAAGCGCTTGTCAAGAGGAAGAGGGCGGCTTATGTTAGGATGAGACGTGAAGGCTCAGTTAGGGCGCTTGAGAGTTACAAGCTAGCCAGGAAGGATCTAAAGGGAGGGCTAAGAAGAGCAAGGAGAGGACACGAGAAGTCATTGGCGGATAGGATCAAAGAAAACCCTAAGGCTTTCTATAGGTATATCAGGAATAAACGAATGATAAGAGTTAGAACAGGGCCAATCAAGGATAGTAGTGGGAAGTTGTGTGCGGAATCAGAGGAGATAGGGGAAGCGTTAAATGAATATTTTTCGTCAGTATTTACAGTAGAAAAAGAAAATGTTGCCGAGGAGATTACTGAGATACAGCCTACTAGGCTAGATGGGATTGAGATTCACAAGGAGGAGGTGTTAGCAATTTTGGAAAGAGTGAAAATAGATAAGTCCCCCGGGCCAGATGGGATTTATCCTAGGATTCTCTGGGAAGCCAGGGAGGAGATTGCAGAGCCGTTGTTGTTGATCTTTAAGTCGTCATTGTCGACAGGAGTAGTGCCGGAGGACTGGAGGATAGCAAATGTTGTCCCCTTGTTCAAGAAGGGGAGTAGAGACAGCCCTGGTAATTATAGACCTGTGAGCCTTACTTCGGTTGTGGGTAAAATGTTGGAAAAGGTTATAAGAGACAGGATTTATAATCATCTTGAAAAGAATAAGTTCATTTGCGATAGTCAGCACGGTTTTGTGAAAGGTAGGTCGTGCCTCACAAACCTTATTGAGTTTTTCGAGAAGGTGACCAAACAGGTGGATGAGGGTAAAGCCGTGGATGTGGTGTATATGGATTTCAGTAAGGCGTTTGATAAGGTTCCCCACGGTAGGCTATTGCAGAAAATACGGAAGTATGGGGTTGAAGGTGATTTAGAGCTTTGGATCAGAAATTGGCTAGCTGAAAGAAGACAGAGGGTGGTGGTTGATGGCAAATGTTCATCCTGGAGTTTAGTTACAAGTGGTGTACCGCAAGGTTCTGTTTTGGGGCCACTGCTGTTTGTCATTTTTATAAACGACCTGGATGAGGGTGTAGAAGGGTGGGTTAGTAAATTTGCGGATGACACGAAGGTCGGTGGAGTTGTGGATAGTGTCGAAGGGTGTTGTAGGGTACAGAGGGACATAGATAGGCTGCAGAGCTGGGCTGAGAGATGGCAAATGGAGTTTAATGCGGAGAAGTGTGAGGTGATTCACTTTGGAAGGAGTAACAGCAATGCAGAGTACTGGGCTAATGGGAAGATTCTTGGTAGTGTAGATGAGCAGAGAGATCTTGGTATCCAGGTACATAAATCCCTGAAAGTTGCTACCCAGGTTAATAGGGCTGTTAAGAAGGCATATGGTGTGTTAGCCTTTATTAGTAGGGGGATCGAGTTTCGGAGCCACGGGGTCATGATGCAGCTGTACAAAACTCTGGTGAGGCCGCACCTGGAGTATTGCATGCAGTTCTGGTCACCGCATTATAGGAAGGATGTCGAAGCTTTGGAAAGGGTGCAGAGGAGATTTACTAGGATGTTGCCTGGTATGGAAGGAAGGTCTTACGAGGAAAGGCTGAGGGACTTGGGGTTGTTTTCGTTAGAGAGAAGGAGGAGGAGAGGTGACTTAATAGAGACATACAAGATAATCAGAGGGTTAGATAGGGTGGATAGTGAGAGTCTTTTTCCTCGGATGAGGATGGCAAACACGAGGGGACATAGCTTTAAGTTGAGGGGTGAAAGATATAGGACAGATGTCAGAGGTAGTTTCTTTACGCAGAGAGTAGTAGGGGCGTGGAACGCCCTGCCTGCAACAGTAGTAGACTCGCCAACTTTAAGGGCATTTAAGTGGTCATTGGATAGACATATGGATGTAAATGGAATAGTGTAGGTCAGATGATCGGCGCAACATCGAGGGCCGAAGGGCCTGTACTGCGCTGTAATATTCTAATTCTAATTCTAATTCTAATTCTATGGATAACTCCCCCGCTCTTCTTCAAAAATAGCACCATGGGGTTTTTGACATCCACCCCGGCAAGCAGGTGGAGCCTTGGTTTAACATCTCATCTGAAAGACAGAACCTCCGACAGTGCACACCCCTCGGTATTGCATTGGACTGTCAGCCTTGATTTTTGTGCTCAAGCCCTGGAGCGGGACCTGAATCCAAAACCTTGTGACTCAGAGGTGAGAATGCTACCAACTGAGTCACAGCACTTCTCTGTATCAGACATTCCATTCTGTAAAATGACGTTCACCATACTCTCTGCTTTCTGTTTCTCACTAAATTTTGTATCCACACTACTACTACCTCTTTAATCCCATGGTCTTCGATTTTGCAATAAATACTTTACCGAACGTCTTTTGTAAGCCCATTTGCATGTCAACTGCACTACCCTCAACCACCCTCTCCATTACTTCATCAAAGAACTAACAAAAGTAGCAATTTTTGACTTTTTTAGACTTCTTTTAAAATGTTGCCAATAACAATACAAAATAAAAGCACACCATGCTGTCACAAATGGCAGCTTGTAGCTGGGAAAATAGACCTGCTATATCTTAATGCCCAGCTCAGGCCAAGATCTGCCTTCTCCTTACCTTTGTTAGACCTGACTGACCCTGGACATGGGTTTTTCTTTCCTTTTTGTCAATTCTGCCTCAGGAGATGAAATCTAACCAGACAACCCTAGCAATTCCCATGCTGAGCTGGAACCAATAAAGCCATCTCAACCAGAATAAATGTGAAGGTTCACTAATCTCCCATATCTGAAGTACGTTGTTAGACACCTGAGGTCTGATATTAACCCCCTTCACCCACGGTTTATGGGGGTGGGGGACGGATTAAGATATCAGCTGTCTGGTACTCAGCTTGTTTCTGCTACATTCGTGCCATTTTACCAAGCACATTTTGGGCAGCATTGGAGGAGGCCCTTGACCCAGGCCGGAGACAGCCACATTTAAAATGCAAAAATCAGGATTCGATAACATAATTTGGACTCTGATGCACTCTTTCTGTGCAGTTTTGCATCAGTGTTAGACTCATCAGGGAAACCTGGCATTATGTTAAGAGCAAGCCAAGAAGAGGAGAGAGGTCACTAAATTTAATTTTTTATTGCTTCCATGTGAGCCTCAAAAAGCAAAAGTGCTCCTCTGGGCTTTAGGCACACCTCAGAACTCCCCTACCCAGGGCTTTCCTCCCTCCTCTTCAACTCCATTTGCCTGCTGACACCACAACTCACTTACACCCCAGGTCCTGCTCCCCCTACCCCACTGACCTTCATGTCATTCCCAGGTTCAGATGCGAGAAGTGTCGGCTGGTGATCTTTTTGATAGGTGAGGTATTGCTATGCATGCCATACTAAGCCAGCGTGTTGCCACGTCAATTCCTATGGATTCCCACCAACAAACTTATTTTAAAAAACAGTATCTTTGAAAGAGTCCTAGTAAGTGCATTACTCAAAGGATGAATGAATGAACTGTTTTTTTTTTAGATTAGATTAGAGATACAGCACTGAAACAGGCCCTTCGGCCCACCGAGTCTGTGCCGAACATCAACCACCCATTTATACTAATCCTACACTAATCCCCTATTCCTACCAAACATCCCCACCTGTCCCTATATTTCCCTACCACCTACCAATACACTTAACCCTCAGATTCTCTTAATTCTAATTACAGAAATTGTTATGTGCAGACGGAAGGGTCGGGCAGGAGTACTAGATTATGGCAACAAAATCTCATCCAATTTCACTGGCCGTAATCCAATACTGTGGCTGAGATTTTGGAAACTATAAATTAATGAGTAGTGTGAAAGGAGCTTCTGCATATCTACATGCCGTCAGCTGCATTGATTCCCTGCTCACGTGTTCACCCACAACATTCTAGGTGAGGCAGTGCCTCACTTACCTGATGAGCCATCTCTGGATGGAAATCAGACCAGGACTATGGTTATGAGGTTCAGGTGTTAAAATGGCTAGGGCAAGCCTGCGCTCTCTCTACTGCCCCCACCCTGAACTTCCATTCTGAGTTAAAACTGGGCCCCAGTCAATATTCTCATCAACATCTGACAGCCCTGCTGTCCTATGAATTTAGCCCATTAAGAGATACATTAACTTCATCGTAACATTTCAAACATATATTACACCAAGGGTCTCATTGTCAGAAATAGTGAATGTAGACATATCTCCCCCAAGTAGCATCCAGATAGTACAGACTTTAGGAGGGCCATAGACTGATGAAATGGACAGATAAAATTTAACACAGAAAAGTGTGAACACAAGAAATAAGAGCAGGAGTAGGTTATTCGGCCTTCCGAGCTTGCTCTGCCATTCAATAAGATCACACTGATCTTTTACCTCAACTCCACTTTCTCACTCTAACCCCATATCCCTTGATTCACTTAGTATCCAAAAATCTATCGATCTCAATCTTGAATATACTTAACAACTGAGCATCCACAGCCCTCTGCAGGAAAGAATTCCAAAGATTCACAACCATTTGTGTGAAAAAAATTCTCATCTCAGTCCTAAATGGTGGATCCCTTATTCAGAGACCATGACCCTCTAGCTCTAGATTCCCAGACCAAGGGAAACATCCTCCTAGTATCTACACTGTCAAGCCTCTTAAGAATTTTATATGTTTCAACAAGATCATCTACCATTTTTCTAAATTCTATGGAATATAGGCTTAGTGTGCTCAATCTCTCCTCATGGAACAATTCCCTCATCCCAGGACAATTTCCTCATCCCAGAATCACTCTAGTAAATCTTTGTTGCATTCCCTCACAATACTAACATTTCCCAGTCTCCCACCGTTTAAAATTATTTTGTTTTTCTATTTTCCTACCAAAGTGGATAACTTCACATTTGCCCACATTACATTCCATCTGCCATGTTTTTGTCCCCTCACCAAACTTGTCTATATCCCTTTCCAACCATTTTGCATTCTTCTGACAGCTTACTTCCCCACCTAGCTTTGTATCATCAGCAAACTTGGATGTATTACACTCAATCTCCTCATCTAGGTCTGTGAAGCATTCTCAAAGGAAGAATAAAGAACAATACAATTTGAAAGGGAGTGCAGAGACCTGGGAATTCACACACACAAAACTTTGAAGGTGGCAGGATAATTTGATAATATTGTTAAAAAAGCATATGTTATCCTTGACTTTTAAATAGTCTCACAGAGTACAAAAGTGAGGGTTCTTTATAAATTACTGGTTAGGCTTAATTTGGAGTACTGTGTCTAATTCTGGGCACCACACTTCAGGAAGAATGTAAAGGCCTTGGAGAGTGTACAGAGATTTACTAGAATGGTACCAGGACATCAGTTATGTGGAGAGACTGGAGAAACTGGCATTATTCCTAGAGCAGAGAAGGTTAAAGGGATATTTAATGAGAATTGTTTAAAATCATGAAAGATTTTGACAGCATAAATAAGGAGAAACTATTTCTGATGGGAGAGGGTTAGTAGCCAGAGAATGTAGATTTAAAGTAATTGGCAAAAGAGCCAGAGGGGAGATGAAGAGAATTATTTTTACACAGCAGGTTACTATGACATAGAATGCATTGGCTGAAAGGGCATTAGAAGCAGATCTAATAGAAACTTTCAAACGAGAATAGGATAACTACTTGAAGCAGAGAAAATGGTAGGCATATTGGGAAAGGGCATGGGAATGAGACTAATCTTTCAAAGAGCCTGCACAGACACGATGAGCCTAATGGCTTCCATCTGTGCTGGAAGAGTCTATGAATGCTGGGATACACAATCAGTCTGCAGAACTTACACTTAATGTTTTACAAAGCACTGATGGTGAGATCGCACTTAGAATACTTTTTCAGGCTGCAACATAAAAAAAATGCATTGTTAAAGCTGCATAAGATCCATAAGAATAGTCCCAAGGATAAAGATGATCAGCTATGAGGAAAGATTGGATAAACTCTAGCTGTTCTGACTAGAAAGAAAGTTGTTAAGGAAGGAAGTCAATGAGGTATAGAAAATATTACGAAATGGTTATCAGTAACTTCAGAATATATTGTTTTCATGTAAGCAATAAGAGTAGGGCCAGGGAATATAAAGTTAAATTAGTTAAAAGTCCATATCTAGCAGAATGAGCAGATAAGTGGCAGATGGAATTTAATACAGACAAGTGTGAGGTGATGCATTTTGGCAGAAAGGCTAGGTGAGCCAATTCTGTGCAGGAACAGAGGGACCTGGGGGTGCATGTGCATCCATCTTTGAAGGTGGTAGGACATACTGAGTGTGTGCTTAGCAAAACATATGGGATCTTGGGCGTTATAAATCAAGACATTGAGTACAAAAGCAGGGAAATTATGCTGAACCTTTATAAAGCTCCGGTTAGGCCCCAACTGGAGTATTGCATCCCGTTCTGGTCACCACACTTTAGGAAGAGGGTGCAGAAGAGATTTACCAGAATGGTTCCAGGAATAGGGGATTTTAGTTACGAGATTAGTTTGGAAAATCTGAGGTTTTTCTCCCTGGGGCAAAGGAGATTGAGGGGATATTTGATAGAGGTGTACAAGATTATGACAGGCTTAAATATGTTAGACAAGGAAAAACTGTTCCTAATATACAGATGGTACAAGGACTAAGGGACACAGTTTGAAGGTTTTTGGGCAAGAAATGCAGGGGGAATGCAAGGAAGAACTTTTTTATGCAGTGAGTTGTAATGACCTGAAACTCGTTGCCCATGACAGTGGTGAAAGCGGAGACAATCAATGATTTTAAAAGGAAATTGGATGAACACTTGAAGCAAATAAACATACAGGGCTACGGGGATCAAGCGGGGGAGTGAGACCGACTGGAGAGCCGACATGGACCCGACGGGCCTAATAGCCTCCTTCTATGCCGTAAACGACTTTGTATAACACAGATGCAATAAAAGACCATTCAACATATGGAACATTTCATGAAGTGGTTCAGTCTGGTGTTGAATTGGCCAGGGATTCCAGAGCTGCTTTTGATTCATGGAAGGTTCTGGGCTGCCATAAACTTTCCATTTATTCAGTTTGATGCAATAATAACGAGCATTTTATATATATATATTAAAATCTAGATGATATTTCAGAAATCCTCACAATGGTAAGGATTTATTTAAACAATGATTTAACAATTCACAATGGGTGATAAATGACGAATAATTTGCCAAACAGTACACTAGATAGAAAAAAAGAGCCTACAAAATCAAACTGGATCCTAAAATGAGAGAATGAGGGAAGTGGAGAAAGGATCAAAGTGTCTTATATTTTCATTAGAAAGATCCAGGAAGCTCCATTTCTCAAAAAGACAAGCCATTGACAGAGCGCAACCCTCCCCCCCTCCTCCAAAAGAAGCAAGCCTTTGTCTGGAAAGTGGTTGAACGTGATTGGCTGTTTCCCGTCCACTAGTCGTTCAGCTTTGTTGATTGACATCTGCACTGGCCAATCGGTTCTCAAACACTGTTCATGTGATTCCTATTGCCAGCCAATCGGCTGTGCGTAGCGGCGGGACTCCTGAGCGGTATATAAAGAGGCAGCGCCCTCCCTAACTTCCACCCGGCGCCATTTTGTGCACTTCTCCACGTTGACTTTTGCAGTCGGTTTAATCGGGACAAAAGAAAACCCGAAACAAAAAGAAAACCACAGAAACAAAATGTCTCGGGATCGCTTCAGGAACCGTACCGGATTTCAGAGGCGGGGCGGCATGAGCCCTCCGTTTCGGGGAGGAGGCGGCGGTAGCAGCACCCGCAACAACGTTCCCAACCGTCCGAATGGAGCGGGAAACGCGGCCGAGGCCCTCAAACAGCAGCCAACGGCCTCGGCACCGAACCAGGGCTCCACTCAGCAACAGACCCCGCCTCAGAAATCGATGGCGCAGGGCTCGCAGAAATCGCAAGAACCCGACAAGAAGAATGGCGACGCCGCGGCCTCTCAGGCCGGCGCTACGGCGCGGGGCGGCAGCGGCGAAGGGAAGCAACAACAGCCGCAGGCGGCGGCCTCAGAGGGTCAGACCCGGCAGCAGCGCGACGCCAAGCAGATAGAGAGCGACCTGCGCCAGGAGCAGGCAGTGCTGCGGGCCCAGCTCTCGTTGCTGAGGAAACCCGGCGAAAAGACCTACACCCAGCGCTGCCGCCTCTTCGTCGGCAATCTGCCGGCCGACATCACCGAGGAGGATTTCAAGAGGCTGTTCGACAAATATGGCGAACCCGGCGAGGTTTTCATCAACAAAGGGAAGGGCTTCGGCTTCATCCGGCTGGTGAGTGGTGGTGCTACCCCCTAGCGGTTGGGGCTGGAAACTGCGCGGCGCGCTCCTGCCCCGCGCGCGACCTCCAGACTGCGCATAACTGAGCGCGCAGCCGATCCACCGGGGGCGCGCTGCCTTGTCAGTATGTCGCGTTTGGGCGAGATGGTTTGATGTCTGGACGTTGTTAACGATTAGCCACAACCTACTTGAAACCAATACCGCATCCTTTTGTGTCTCTCTCTTTTGGCCGATAGAAATGGGTCCCTGGTGGGTTGCCTTCCTGATGGTGCAATCTGTCGTTAAGGCGGCCTTCGTGGGCTTGAATAGTTCTCGCTGGACTAGCTCTCGGTCATGGAGCTTGTTCTGCGGATCCCATGTGTTCTTAGCATAGACTCGCGTGGGCATTCGACATTCATTGCTCTTCATTCTGAGCATTTGTTACTAGCTGTGGTCGTATGGTTCTGTATAATTCTCAGCAATTCTTTCAGAAAATGGAAGTTTTGATTATAAGAATTAACAAAGCCATTTGACTACCTAATTTTAATATTGGAGGATATTATGAATTGGCTTTCATCTAGTTGGGAAAATAATTTGTCAAAACTAATGGGTGGGATGTGCTGTTTTTATAAGCTTTTTTTGTCTTTCTCTCAAGGAAAGCAGAACGTTGGCTGAAATAGCTAAAGCCGAGCTTGATGATACACCCATGAGGGGTCGGCCTCTACGTATCCGTTTTGCTACGCACTCCGCAGCTCTGACTGTCCGCAATCTTTCTCCCTATGTCTCAAATGAACTGCTTGAGGAAGCTTTCTCTCAGTTTGGTCAGGTGGAGAGGGCCATTGTAATCGTAGACGATCGTGGCAGATCAACAGGCAAAGGCATAGTTGAATTTGCAACAAAGCCAGCTGCAAGAAAAGCTCTTGAGCGTTGCAATGACGGAGTATTCCTCTTAACTGCGTAAGCAATAGTCATTTTTTTGTTGTCTAAATTTCTGACTTGATACACAGCTGACAAAGTTTAATTCAGTCAAATCAAATTCCTTGTGCTGAAACAAATTGCTAAATTTGGTCATGTTAAGTGAAATTTTTTTGTAGCATTGGCCGCATACAGCTGTGACTTGATGCTTTTTTAAAAAGTATACATTTATCTAGCAAGACAATCTGTACAAGAAATATTGACTTGTGACGTTTTGTACAATACTTGAACATGACTAGTATTTTTTTATAGGAACCTGTGTCTTGGATTTTACCACACTGGAATGCATGATTTCTGACTGTATTTTGTGTCTCAGTATCTGGGTCTCCTGTAGGTACGTCCTGGGAGAGGTAACAATTGCATTCAGTTGTATTCAAAAGTTGACTGTCTTTTAGGTCTCCGCGACCTGTAATTGTGGAACCAATGGAACAATATGATGATGAGGATGGTCTTCCAGAAAAGCTTGCTCAGAGGAATCCAATGTATCAAAAGTGAGTTTATTTTGGTTTTCAATGTAGGTGAATTGTAAAGGTAATCTTTATTTCTGGCAAACTGGATTCAGTTCCCCAGTTTGCTTGCAGATCTGCATTTTGCCCTTGTGCACTTAAGAAACTCACTACAAAAGACATCTAAAATGTACTGCAAATGGAATGAATTATGGAGCAATTGAATATAGGTTGCTGAAATGTTGTAAGTACGTTGTTGAATGAGCCACTGCTTTGTTCTGTAGGGAAAGGGAGCATCCTCCTCGTTTTGCCCAGCATGGTACATTTGAGTTCGAGTATTCCCAACGATGGAAGTCTCTTGATGAAATGGAAAAGCAACAAAGAGATCAAGTGGAAAAGAACATGAGAGAGGCCAGAGATAAGCTGGAAAATGAAATGGAAGATGCATACCATGAACATCAAGCAATGTTGTTGAGGCAGGGTAAGTTGGTAGAAAATCATGTGAATATGGCTGTAGCATGTGTAATCGTAATGAAATGAAACCTGGCATTTCTGATGCCACAAAGTGACTATGCATTATGTTAAGGTAAATTAAACATTGATTTTTTTTTTTACTAATTTAGATTGACACTGTTGGAAGTTGGGTTTATGCACATTAGTTTGCAGTTAAATTTTATGTGCAAGAATTTCTTACTGGAAGTCCTCTGTCAACTTTTATGAAGTCTATCCTGTGTTCTTGACTGTTGCATTTCCTACTGTTTGCAAAGGGTTGGGACATGGAGGTGTGGAGGGTGAGAATAGCTGTTGGAAAATAGTGCTCTGCACAAGTAAGCTGAATTCAAATTGTATAGTGTGAATGTGAAGTACAACTTGGTGCTCAGCACTGCACCAATATGGGTAATTTAATGTCTTAGTGGGCCTGTGATTCAGGTTTTCAGGAAACTTATTTATAATATTTATGCAGATCTCATGCGACGTCAAGAAGAGCTTCGTCGCATGGAGGAACTTCACAGTCAAGAAGTTCAGAAACGTAAGCAGTTAGAATTGAGGTAAGAATCCTTTTTGAATGCCTGGTTTCATGTGGAATTGCAATACTACTTGAAGCTGACTTGGAAATTTGAGATGGATTACTCAAGTAATTGTCTTGCTGCCAGCTGTTTAGCTTGGATTACTTTTGTTGTAATATTTCAAGTTTCTTCAAACTTACAAGTTGTGGTTTGAACTACATCTACCAGGCAAGAGGAAGAGCGCCGTAGAAGGGAGGAGGAAATGCTGATGCGACAACGGGAAAAGGAGGAGATGATGAGGCGCCAAAGGGAGGAGAACTTCCGAATGGGATACATGGATCCAGTGAGTTTCATTAAATGACCTGTTAGCTAGTCTGTTATCGGGCTCCAGAAACAATGGGCATTAGAATTCTGCAGTCAATATAAAGTAGGTGAATGTTCAATATCACTTGAAAATAACAAGGAACTGAAATAACTAAGTTTGCATCTGAATTCGAGTAAATTAGGGTGAATCTTCATGCTGATGCTAAACTTGCAGTGTATATGTACCCGAAGAATCTGTAGACTTTCCTTCTTCGCTGCTACATATCCTGAGATACTACTTTCCAAAGGGCTTTGAATAGGCCTCTATTTTGAATTGCCATTACTAGGTGATACTGAGACATACAACCATGTTTACTTGATTTCCAAAATGTTCTTGGAATAAAATTGAGATTGTAATTTTGTCAGTTATGTTTCTGAATTTTTAAATCATTTGCATGGGTGAGAAAATTCGAATGTACTTGGCCTTTATTCATGAGCCTCCTTAGCAACAGCAGTCTGTTTCCCCTTCCTACAGAGTCCTCTAAAGTATACATATTTAATTTTGTGTCCAGAATGACTTAGGTGGGTTAGTTGGCTACTGCATAGTGTTAACTTGGTACACTGAAGTTACAGAATTTAAGTCCTTTGCATACCAGTAAATTTAAGATCATGTATACATGCCTAACGTGTGTACATAGCAACAGCATTGCTAAAAATGCAATTTCATTCCTTTTTTGGATTGATGATTCAGACTTGGACAGATGTTCTGAGTTGTAGCATGTCCAGTGCAATTGTGTTTTTGTGTGTATAGCCCCAGCAGTCGTCTGAAACTGGACCATGTCAGCTGCCAGTTAATCATGGTAGAAGGAAAGAAAATTGGCATCAACTCCTGTGACAGTCCTCACAGAAATATGCTAATGCATCAGATTGAGGAGTAAACTTGGTCTGGTCAGCTGCACTTGTCTGATTCAAGCTGACAAGTTGAAGGTTTGCACTGGTATTCACTACTGATTTTTTTTCTCTCTAGAGGGAACGTGAAATGCGCATGGCTGGAGGAATGGCAGGTAAAATGCAAATGACTTTGCTCTTGGGTTTATCTTGCTTATGAAATGTTAATTTTGAACTTATTGAGAATGTAGATATAATTTCAGTAATTTTACATTTGAATAGCAGGATTGGGTCCCTAGTAGTAATTTAACGGGTTGGGCATTTCTGCTTTTACGTATGTAAGCAAAACCAATTAAATTGTGATTTTTGATGGACAAAGGGAGTCAAGCATTATGGGGCAGACAGAAAAATGGAGTTGAGACCCCACAGTTCAGCCATGGGGCCGAATGGCCTACTCTAGTCTGTTTCCACGTCTCGTACTTCTCGATAGGTTTATTGGAAGCATTTTGTTAGTTTTATGGTAACTAGCATATCATCTGTTAAAGTTGTATGGCATGTATTTCTTAACACTGTTGCAAATTGTTATATAATTTCTTCCAACTTGTTGAGCAAGGTCATTAAAGATCTTTTGCTAGCCTGATATCTGCAAATCTTCTGAATTGTAGACAAGTAGGTGATAAATGCTTGAACTACATGCACATAAACTTGTTGCTCTGAGGGCACATGAAACCTATTCCCTTTCACTGGTTGGAAGCACCAAGAATCAAAGCATGGTTTTGGTGGCACTACTGTAGGAACTTTTGAATTTGTTGCTGTGTGTCCTAACAACTGTTTCCTGTTTGTCTAGTTGAGTATAAGTTTATAGAAATAGTAAATTTTAAGCTTTATTTCTATATTGTAATCTGTTAGGTCACATTTTGGCATTTAAATGAATATATTTTGAATGCAAGTATTAATGAGTGTATTACCTATTTCAGTGCTTGCTTTCTCACAGGTCTCGTCTCTAAAGTAAATCACTTGCCTGTTCATTGCCTTCACTGTCTTACAGATACAAAGCTTTAACACTTTAACATGTACTTTTGAATTTCAGAACAATATGCTGCTACAAACCAAAGTTTCCCACCAATGGCAGCAATGGGCTATGAAGGTCACAGTACTATGAGTAGTCCTGGAGGACCGAGTGCGATGACTGGTCAGATGATGGGCAGCAGTGGAAACACAAGCGACATAGCAGGGGTAAAGTGTACTGTGGTTAGGAGTGAATGCTTGGATGTATGGCTTGGTTGTAAAGTGAAATGAATGTGGGTGGCTGAAAGAGAGGGGCTGGGGAGAGAACTGTAAGTAATCTGTAAAAGCTTGAGCTAAAGGACCTTTGGATGGGGAAAGCTGTTTTGTTTAACAAGTGTCATTAGAACAAAGCACAAACTATAGAGGCTGCTTGAAAAAGGCTACCAAAGGAAGCAAAAGCATTTTAGCTTGGATTTTGTTGGAAGATTCTGTTTTTAAGAATTTCAAAGAAATGTGCACTTAGTTGTGACATGTTAATCTGATCGTCGCAGATGTTGATACTAATCAGACGCTTCACGTCTTGCCATCTGATCACTCATCATATCACTCACGTCTAGCTGTGTCAACATTTGTTACAATATAGTTATCACAAGCCTAAGTGTTCCATTGATCAAGACGTGCATATACTGCAACAATTTGCAAAATTGCATGTAGTCAAACTGTATTGAAATAACTACCTGCTTATCTAACCTGGTTTGCCAGCCAAAATGGCATCTTACAAACTTACTACAGGATTGATTAGTTTGTGTGCCTGGGGCAGGCATGCTGAGAGGCAAATGGGGTTTATAGGGGGAAAATGGGTTAATCTCAACTTCCCAAACTGCTGTTACGGGGACGGCAACAACTGGACTACTTGCATCTAGGTCAGGATTGAAACTGTTCTCATGATGGCTTTGGATTGGTTATAGCCAGTGGGGTTCTTCAGAGATTCAAGTATCAAAAAAAAAGCTTGCAGTGTTTGCTACAAATAGGTTTGTTTGGTTTTTTTTTTACTCTACTCAAACCAGTTCACAAGTTAGATTTTTGTTCTGCAGGAAGTTGAAGTAAAATTCCAATTTCCTGTCTGGAGGCTGGCATTTGCAGCTGCTAGTATAAATGAAATGTGAAAGTGTGTTCATGTTTGCAATAAGCAGTACTTTCAAAATAAGTGAGGAAATATGTAATTACAGTAACACCATTCTAAATTGCAGATATCCTTCCATTTTTAAGATGGGTGCTGCATTGTCTTTCATATTACAGAAGAGAAAGCCAGTTGTCCCATTGCACCAGTGCTAGTCGAGTTGTTCAACTAGCTATCTAATCTTTCACTACATCTTCAAAAACTGATTCTGACCTCTGCTAGGTCTAGTACAGTGAAAAGATGCAGTGGATTTGAACTTTGTGGTTTACTGTTGCATTATGTGGAAAACTGGGGTAGGTGGCAAGAGGACAGGGCAGTGAACATGAGTTGCTTTAGGTTATGGATAATTGCTCGATTTAAGGTTTTTGATAAAGTCCTGAAGTGCCCTTCAGATTCTGAATGGGGTAATCACTATTTGACTAGTTAGCATATTTTTGGGACTTGCTTCAGAATCCTCTAGGGGTCTTGACTGTATTTGTCCGCACTTACTTGGGCTGCCTGATGACAATGAAAGTTGCTCCTTGGAGTGAAGTGAGATGATCAGAGTGCCCTCATTAGCACAGTAGTGTGCCATTGGTCATGGCAAACCCACTCGCCTACCCTCCAAACTTGAGGTGTACTGTGCAAGTGGTAATATTGAGACAGGCATTTTAAACTGGAAAATTTAGGAAATTATCCTGTTAATTTTCATGCACTTAATGGGGGTAATGTTTTGTAGAAAACTACATATTACTCAGTTAAACTTGAATGGTACTGCTGATCCAGTTTTGTAGTACTTGTGCTGTACTGTGATTGTAAATTCTAATTTGCCTACGAGGATAGGAATTTTCTGTATAGTGAAGTTTCTACATTTTACTTTAAACAACATACTGCAAAGGTAAATCATTTCCAATCAAAGGAAAGGTGGAAAACATTCTTGGACCATCATGCCTTAATAGTGAAAGTTGTTTATTTTTGTAGTAACAAAACTTACACCCAGCAGCTGATTACTACTTTCCTGAAAACTCTGCAGAGCATGTACTACAATACTGGCTCAGTCAGATTGCATTAAATGGGGAAATGGCGGGTGGGAATAAGTCGGTTACTTGTGACTTCCATTAAGGGCAGAGGCTATTTAACTTGAAGTGTTAAAGCTCTGCATCTCTAACAAACTGCATGATGTGGAGATTGTAATGGTAATGTAAAGGTACCTATAGATCCGTAACAGACTTGTACATATTGGAATGCATCCCTGTGTTGGTAACAGTGGTTTGCTTGCACTACAAGCAGAATAGCCACTGTTCTTAATTTATCACAAGTCATGGGAGGATTATACCCACCATGGATTCCTCCATGTACCGGTCAGTAAACTAATGAACAACTTGCCCTCTTTTTTTCTTTTTATGTGCCTGGTACCTGTGGATCGCCCCATTCCTGGTTGTAATCGACGAACATTGACTGCGGATGTCTCCCTGACCTAAATGTTACACATTTTACTCACTTTGTAACGTGCAACTTGTATGGACATTGAATGCTACCATGTATGATGAACTTTAAAATCTCTTCCAATAGCGTAATGACCGCTTTGGACAGGGAGCCCCAGGTCCAATGAATGCTCAACCCCCCCGTCCTATGGGGCCTACTGGGCCTAGTTTTAGTAGAGGGAGAGAAGAATATGAAGCAGCTACCAAGAAGCCTAGATACTAGAATTCATAGTCCTTGTGTAGTATGCATTCCAAATAGTCTTTCATTTAGACATGAACTCTTCATTCTTACGTTTTTTAGTTGGTGGCAAAGTTGCATTTTATGCCTATTTAGATTTGTGTATTGACAAAACTTTGTAAACTGTAACAAGTCACACTGGCACATTGTGAATGTTGAATTATGTCAAGCAGCAGTGATAGTGCAAATAGGCATCTTTTCCCAGTACTTCAACTGTACGCTGAAGTGCCATTAAATCTCTAGAAAGTATGCTCCATGTATTTTTGTTCTGAATTGTTCTAGAAGCATGTTAAATTGTGTAGGCTAATTGCCTGCTTTGAAATGGTGGCATTCTGTATTTTGGTGCGTCTTTTTAAATTAAAACCCATTCATAGTGTTAATGATTTGAAATGATTTGTTTTTAACCACGAGCAAAGTTGCAGCATTGTTGTGGCAACTTGTCTGCTTCCATAAGTGAGACCAAGTGTTGCATTTACAAACTTTTGCAAACTCTTGTGTACCACTTATCAGAGTTGTTGATTGCAATAAGGTAAGAATGCAATGGAAATTAAGTACACTGAAAACAAAATTGGCAGTCATCATGGTTATGTATTGTCTTGTTTTAAGTTGTACTAATTTTTTTGTCCTGAGATCTGGCAATTATTTTGATTTTTAAATTTAAGCTGGCCAAAGTACAGTGTCTTAATTCTATACACAATGGGCAACTAGGTCTTATAAAGAGATCATCCTGCTTTTTCTGAAACTAGCAGTGTTGAAATGTCTGGACCCATTTGTATCTGAATTGCCACCCAATTGGCTTTGTTAAATAGAAGCTTTGCTTTCAAAATGAATCTTGTTTTTGTGGTTCTAGTTTGGATACAGGCTGGACTGTTTTAACATTGCCTTAATGAGTATTTTGTAAGTTTTCTTTTCTTCCCAGAAGTCTTTGTGACAGTCTGAATCTGCAGACAAATCCAGTCTATGCTGGGGTGGGATGAAGTCCACTGATAAATCAATGTTACTGTCTTTCGGCGATTCCATTAACTTGGAGGTTTGCATGTTCTAAAATAGGTATTGGGGGGGGGGGGGGGGGGTGGAAAGGAAGGTTATATTGCAGCTAGTACTTCAAAAAGATGTTAATGTGTTTTGACTGATGAATGCAAAGCACGCTTGTATTTCAAATTTGTTTCTTCCCTCTCCTTGCACTGTTCTCAACTTATTGCAACTTTCTCGTCTGAAGATGGTGCGTGCTGAGGATCTATGGTTACCAGCAGTGTCCTGTGCATCATTCCAAGTGAATTACGTGTGATCCTAGATTGTGGTGAAGCTGTTTAACCTTGAAGCCAAGCCTGATTTCACCTGCACACAATGTTTTTCATTAAGGGCTATTGGGTAGTGATCAGGAGCCCTGGCTGACAATTTTTTCCCTTCCTAGCCCATGGATGCTGAACCCCATTGCAGTGCTGTACTGTTGGCTGAGATCAGCTAAGTTGTTTGGCACAGCTTACGGTTTGAATTTGAGATTATTGATCTCTGGCTCAGTATTTGGTGCATTTATGCATTGAGCCAGTTGGTGCTGGACTTGGCCCATAGTACTACTGCATTTTTGCCTTTAGATTTGCAGTGGATAATCAAATTTTTGTTAACTTTCCTTGGGTTTGAAAGGGGGCATAGTTTTCCTTTTCAGGCTTTGTGAATGTAGTCAGTTTAACGGCTATCTGCTCGCTATGATCGTATCTCTGATTTGTATATCCTCACTACAGTGTAACATCTGGTCAGAGCTGAACTGTTGGGCCTCACTGTAGTGTATGCAATGCAGATCGCATTACATCGAATTCTCTTTAATTTGATATTTATGCTCATCAACTCAGTTATTGCAATACCAAAATGACTTTAGAATGTCCCACCTAAAAAAAAAAATCTATTTTCAAATAGTACTGAATTTCAGTCTTGTGGACAATGTGGTGAGTTTAAAAACACTTCCAACTGTTGCCATAAGTCCATTAGTCTGTTAAAACTTAATGCTTTTGCAATACAACAAATCTACACAACACTGTTCTGTGACAAATGTGGCTTGATACAAAATGGAATTAGTCATCTGGTTTGAGGTGCCACTAATGTTAAGTGTGGCAGTCACGAACTCCAGATTCCTCCTCATCCCAGATAAATGAACTTTTGAGTGCTAGGCCTGTAAACCAATATGTTGAGTCTTGTAAGAAATCTGGGGTGGCAGTATCCCAGTTCTAAATTGCAGTACTCTGCAAATTGAGCAATGGTAATAGAAATGGCGTATTGATGTAGTCAATGCAGTAAGGCATGTAAAAACCATGTACCCAGCATATAGTTAACATACCCAGGAGTACTGTATACTTGTAGAGTTGAATCGCATTCTTAATATTTGGTGCTTGCATCACCGTCTACACCAAAGCACTGTCCATGGAGTCTTATCTGGACTTGGGAATTGGGGTTCTATTTAAGTAACTTGCCTGTACATGGTCTTTCAAGTTCTACCAGACAGAATTGATGTAAAACTGGGACAGGATCTTAAACGTTATGGAGTCCTGAACAGTCAACTTTTTAGTTTATTTTTTAAATGGACTTTATATTGGCGAAAGACATTCATAAAGATCTACAGTTAATGACTCAAAGCTTTTTAAATCTGTCGACCCAACATGGGGCCCAACCGATTAACTTGTGAAGGTCTGACCTAAAGTTTTTGATCTGAAAATTTTGGTCCTATTTTGCGTTTGTGAATGGCTGATTTGGAAAATCACCTAATTGGAAACCAGTAGCAAGATCTGGGAGATGCATATGTGCTCAGTAGGAATGAATTTGCATCAGGATACCTGGACCACCAGAACATGACTTCTGTATCTTCTGCCTATAGAAGCTGAACAGCTTCAATGGGTAACTGGAAACCAAGCAGTAGCATGCAGTGCCAACAAATAATTGCTGCTTTAGCATTCTGATAATGGTAAGTGTTAAAACTTATTTGTGTGTGGGGGTGGAAGGGGTGTGTTTGAACATAGAAACAAATCCACTTTTACATGGTCTATACATGCCCATAGATGCTGTTTTCCAGTTTTTGGGGGGGGTGGTGAGGGGACAATCAATTATATTCTAAATAATACTTGCATTAAGGGTTGAAATTACTGAGTAAATATTATAGTCCATGATTGGAGATGTTCTAAATTCTGGGATGGTGGATTTTAAAGCTGGTTAAGTGCTGATTTGCGTTGCAATGATTTGGACTAGGCTTAATTTTCATCTGACATTTAATATTTTTGTTTAAACAATTATTTGGTATGGAATCCAGTATCTGTCCATCGAATTTGCAAATGTAGAACATTCACCTTCTGATAAAATAAGCCAGCAGCTGTTTGTTAAATTATTCAAGGTTAGCTTGTGGGGGTTTGAATGAGCAACTGCTCTGGCTTGCTATTTGGTGTCCTTTGCAAGCTTGCAATAACTGATTGCCATTCCCTTGGCAGAATTGCTGCATTTGAACATGGGTTCCACAATACTACAAGTAGGTTTGGCATATTCAGGTGGAGGTGTTAACCAAGGTTCCACCTTTCTTAAACCTGAAAGCTAGCTTGGTAGATTTTATAGTTTTGTGATGGTATTTGGAGTGAGAGGCTTTTGTGAACCTTTTTCAATTAGTATGCCTGTTCGGGGATTTGACCAGTACTTTAGGCTGCGCAAGCAGAGTTTGAACTATTTGAAATGCCCAATTATATAATTTTGAATATCATAACTTATTCAAAATACTGCATGAGTTTCTCAGGGTATGATTACTTAGGGAACCATTCATTTTTTAAAAATACTTCAGTTTTGAAACTAAATTAGCAATCCCACCATCTCATAACTTAATTGAAGGGCCCCTTTAATCTTTATAGATGTATTTCACATATCTTATGAACTTGGGTTTTTGGTATCGGCTAATCTGAACACATATATAAAAGGTTTAGCTGTTGCCGTTCAGGCTTTTAGGTGCTGATTTTGCAATGCCCAGTAAGCCTGGGCACAACTTGAAATAACTTGTCTTCCCCAGTATTCTTCAGTGGCAGTTATAACAGTTTCAGATTCTCAGGTTACATGGCAACGCATCTGAGTTACAAGCCAGCAAGCGGCTGCTGGCAGCCAATTGTGCTGCACCCTTGCAAGTAATGCCGCTCTACAGTGAATAAATACAGTCAGCTTGTCTGCAATACATTACATTGAGGATCTGTAGTACTGCAAATGGGATTGGGCAGTAAGACCTGGAGAATAGTATTCCTGCTTGTTCTGCGGTACACAATACAGACTGCATACAACAGGTATGTACAAATAACTTGTTTAAAAAATGTCTTTCGTAATATTACAGTTGAGTAAAATGGTTCAGGCATCACCTTTCTGACAGTGGAATTACAGTGCAGCACTTTTGGTGATTGGGCTATTGGTGAATGCTGGTTGGTATCAGTGACATAATGGTCCAAATGTACAGTTAGTATGTGTAGTTTTTGAATACTACTGCATCACATTTTCAAGACTTTTGTGGTACCTATGAGTTGGTCAACAATAGGTAGATGCGCCTGTCATCTACCGTTTTGAGTTCAAAAAAGCAGTTTTGACTTAGACTGTGCATAGGAAGGCTGTAGTTTAGTTTTTAAACTTGCCTTTTTATATACACTTTTAATCTTTGCCAAGAACATCTATAAAGCAGCATGATCTGTATATGGACAATAAATGTACTCTTGGCTACTTAGCCCATAAATTGAATGCCACTTAGTTTGGCAATATAATGTTGGGGCAGTTGTCTGCATTGTATAAAATGAAATGTTAACTTGATATGCCTACTCAGATTTTGGGGCTTGTGTGGATTAGAAACACTTTCACTTTAAACCTGCTTGCTCTTGAACCTTTTGTCAGACCCCCACCCCACCCCCCACCCCACCCCCACCCCCTCAAATGCACATTACTATTACGTAGTTTATTGTATTTGGGTTATTTCCTGTAATTTTAGTATAGGCTGGAGTAGAGGAATTTCTTTCTTTTACTTTTAACAAGCCAGCTTGTAATGACTGTAACTACCATCTACCTTGGCCGTAGTGGTATCTGGCCTGAAATTTCCAAGACCTTGTGCACATACTTAAGTGTAGGAGATCTATTGTAGATCAATACGGCAGATTTAAGAAAACTGACTTATATTTATATATAGTAGCAAAGGATTATGATTACTGTAAATGTGATGCACTGCCACCTCAACTCTAGGTGTGTATCTGGCAATCTGAGATGTAAGATACAAGTATAATGGAATCCTTTGGTATTTCTGTAGAAAATAAGTCCTTATGCTAGGCTTTGACTTGATGCCCATTTGTTTGGCTGTTCAGGCATCTAACTGGCAGCAGTAAAAAGTGCATTCTGTATGAATACAACTGAAATGGGTGATAGCGGAATTGTATTGCTTCCTTCAGCTAAACTAGATCTTAATGAGTTCATCAGCAAATGAAGCTTGCTAATTACTCGGAACAAAAAGAATTTGCATTTTCCATTAATCAGACAAATGATTCACCATCCGTATTGGGATATGACAGTGGAGAGGGCTTTCTGGCAAGTTTGTATGTGTGCCAATTTATTGCCATACTCCTGAAATTGCCTAGGGAGGAGAACGCTAAAGGTCAACATATTGGAACGTTGGTCTTGCTGAAGACCGCTTAGTTAAACTGCTTTGGACGAAATAAGTTGCTGTAAATTTTGTCTAGACATGGGGTGGAAGAGATGTGAAAATAATGGTCCAGGACCTGATTGTCTTCAGGTCCTCGGCCATTTTCGAGTTCTTTGCTGCAATGCTGAGAATTTGACACAGTTCCTTTTTTAAATCTGTGTAAATTGCAGTGTTCTTTGGTGGCAGCTTATTCCACAAGTCTGACTGCAAGATCAACTCTTCCTGCAGGTCTTGGACCTGTAATACTTCAGTATTCCATTTTTGGGGGACATAACTGGCTTATGTCAAATTTTAGTATGTGTAGATCAAGCAATTAAGTGTTTTTGTGTAAATGCCATCAGTGGCTTGTCCCTGGAGCTGAAATGGTGATCTATTTCATCTTGTTACACTGGACTTGCAAGTGGGATCTGAATCTTGGTAGCAAAGTGTCTGCACTGTGTTCCATCTAAATTCTCATGTATATGACTGAGTTTTTCCAGTGCAATTCGGCCTCAATTTTTGACTTGAATGTCTCTGTTTAGGAGAGTGATGCCAGAACATCATAGGGCTATGTGGTATATGTTTCAGTGTTGCACAACAGGTTAGAATCATGTATTCCAAGATGTGGGTGTAACATCCCTTATGCACGCATGCCTGATTGGGCATTTTTGTGCTAGCTTGGTCAATTTTTAATTAGCCTGTCCAAAGTTTTAGTAATCTAAAAGTTGTTTAAGTTTCTATGCTGACTATTTTGCACGATACTGTACTTGCCTAGGCAAAGCTTGGCTTAAAGCACAAATGCTTGTTTTTCACTTTTCTGTAGGGTTGTCCAAACTAGTCAGTATAAGTATACTGTACTTTTCTGGCTTAACCACTGATACATTTCAGTTTGAATGGTATCTGTCCTTAGCTCTTGCCTTCAGTTCCTCCTTTTCTTTCCCCGTAAAATGTTAGTCACAGCACCACTGTTGGCTGTTGGGGATTCAGCCAGCTTTTCTATTGCAGATCTACATCTGGGATAGACTTGCATGGCAAGATTTTCTGATGTAACCTGATCTTTGTGGGTTGTTATAAAACTAAATTCAAGTTTACTGTATATAGAAGCTATGAGTAGTTACTAACTTGATGTATTTTCTTTAGGCATGGAAAGAGCTTGATGCATGTTGAAAGACCGTCGATGCATTAAAGATGCAAGTAAGTGGCTGTTAACAGTTTACACATCTGAATCATCTAAGGACCTCAATCATTTTCCTGAAAGATAAAGTAGGAATATGCTTTGAAGTAGTTTGCATGATAAAATTAAAAATTCAGTTTCCAGGTACCTTTTTTCCACTTGGCCTTATGAAGAATAATATTTAAGAGCTACAAAAAAGTACTTTCCTGAGTTTGAGTCAGTCCTCAAGCATATTATCCAAGTAACTCCTCTTTCTCTTTCTTCCCTTTCTCCCCACCCCCCAAAAAAAAAATAATGGTCTCTAGACAACCCAGGTTCAGTCTTCCATTTCATAAAACAAAACAAGAGTTTCTTGCTGGTGTGGTGCTCAGTATTCTGCCACATAACTAACTTACCCACCAGAAATATTGAAAAACATTTTCAACCAAAGCTAGCTGTTCAGCCAGGGAAATATGGGCTAGTTTTCTTAATCCTATTGAGCAACTTGGGTGGTTGGAATAATTTTATAATTTAATTTTCTTTTGCAGATCCTATGAAATGTGACATAACCAGAATGTTTCACATCTGGTCAGTCACCACAAGTCTCAATGGGATGGGTGCACATAAAAATGTGCCAAAGTTGAAGGACAACGAGTGGCAGTTCAAAATTTTGATGAAGGTCTTCATGGTTATTTCAGAAAATGTAGGTATTCAGCATGCACAGCTAAGAGTTGTCTTGTTTTTCTCAAATCTTTATCTTCACTGTTCATACTGCAAGTTGCTAGACCTGCAGATTTGAAAGTACATTTAAAGTAACTGGGTAGCTAATTCAATTTTTGGGTGTTTGTCTTTAAAATATTCATACTTGAGTGGAATCATGTTACACTAGAGTTGTGCAAACTGCTGATTTGGAAGGGTGTAAATGGAAGCACCTTGAAAGTGGCATCTTCATTGTTTCTAAACAGTTCTGCTTACTCTAGTTTGTACTAAAGTGCAATGAATGTTAATCATCTCCATGTTGAAGCAATAATTAAAGCAACTGGGTATGCTGTTCAAAGTTTGCTAACTTGCACTTAACAGTGGTTTTCAAGTCAAAGTTAAACGCTTTGGCAACATCTATTTGGAGATGAAATATCAAGTGATTTTCATTTGCCATGTCACCTGAAACAAAGGCAGTTACTTTGCAGCATTGGCCAAAACAGGCTCATTTTTCATTTACCCAGGTCATCTACCTTTGCAGCAAGAGGTAGCATTAAAAACACAACCTTCCAATGTAGTAATGTTAGGTGAATCTGCTACAGAGGCAAATAACATCTGCATAAATGTGTTGGTTATAAGTGATGGGAACCATTTGAAAATACAAATCCTCATACCAGACTTTATTTTCTTATTAGGATTGTGGATGAAGGAGGAGTACCTGGAACGTTCACTGCCTCGAAGATTGATATGACATTGCTGTATTTATACAATCCAAATAAAATACATCTTGACTCAATTTTGCTTTTTTCTCTTGCATTAGCTGAATATCACTTTTCATGGCACCTTGTGTGCTGGCAACCAATGTTTTGAAGTTCCAAATCAATATATCCATTATGGAAAATGGAGCAACATGCTCTAGTCTTATCAGGGTTTGTAGCTACATATTAACTGAAATTTTAATATAAAACAATGCTGGAAATACTCAGTAGTATGTCTGGCAGCATCTGTGGAGAGAGAAAAAGCTAACTACGGATCTGTGACCTTTTTAATGTTTTGCATTCGGATCTAAAGGATATCAGGGCCTCAACATTCCAAGGTGCTGGTTGCCTTGAGCAGATCAAGGTTTACTATGAAGCCGCCTTATCCACTAATCTACCAATTGAGGCTCCCCTGAATAAAGGCCACTTGAATGAGATACTGGCAGGTGACTAGAACTATACCCAAGCACTCCCTTTGAGTGGATACTTTTTTTTAAAAAAAAGATTGTTAGGCTAGTAAATATTTACCATTTATAAATTCTAGTTTAATGCTGTTGAAGCTTGGGGTATGCAAATTTCCATTACTGCTTGTGGCAAGTCCTCCTGCATGTACAAGCTTTGACCCTTCTGTATATGCAACTCATGGCTTTAACCATTCAGGTTCCAGCACTTGGATCATTTTTCTGTAGTGACTGGGTAATAAATTACTTTTTAACCCCTGGGAGGTGACTGAGATTGCCTCCAGTCCCTTGTTCTTGCTGAGTTCTAAATTGAAATTGTTGGGTTTAATTAGCTTTGGATTTGGGATCTGATTGGATTCTTCAATGGGTAGGTCCACACTAACCTCACTTTGTTTTCTGGTGAGTTACACAGGTGCTGTTTACTTTAGGGCATTGTCCCCTTTTACTGGGGGGGGGTGGGGGGGTTATGGGTTAATTTGCCCCAACTCCTCTGGGGCATTCTTGCTCACTGGTGTCTCCAGTTTTCACTCCACTCCCCTGCAGCACTTCAACTAGTGAGGCATCTCTCACTTTTGGCTTGCAATTTTGGGAACTTTCTTTGTGCAGATTTCTGTAAATGCTGTGAGCAGCCTTTTTAGGGCATCTTTGTCCTGTATTTAAAAATGGTGTCTAATATTTCTAACTACGGTATTGGTTAACCAGACAGGCGGTTCCATTTGGGAATCCTCCAGGCCTTCCTCTAATCTGTCCACACTGCCTTTCATCTCTTTCTGACAGGCTTGTGCTTGTCTGTCCCCCTTCCTGGCTGTGATGACGTTTTAAAGCATTTGTTTTACCCTTTGGTCTGGGGTGTCAAATTTACCTGGCTAATTCTTTTTTCCATTCTATGGGCCACTGAACCAGGATTTCAGGGGTTCACCTTGAATTGGGAGTAGTAGTAGCACATGGTCTCCAGGCCAAAATGTTCTGGCCTTGGCATATTTATTGTCCTGCCTTTTTGTAGCTGTCTGGAAGGTTACTGCACAGGCTGTTGTGAGCTACTCCTAGAATATAGAAATGTAGTCAATATGGAGGACTCATTCCTGTATCCCAAAAACCCCTCCTTGATTAGTTTGAGGACCTCTCCTCTCGTGTCCATAAATTAAAGGGACTAATACCGGTGGACTCATTGGGTTAGGCCCTGGTGGCAAACAAGAGAAACCCCAGCCCTTTGTCCCAGTCATGGGGGTACTCATAACAGTATGCCCTGATCATTGTCTTTTAAGGTCTGGTGGTACTGTTCCAAAGCCCCATGTGACTGGGCAGTAGGCTGAGGACTGCAGCTGGGTTATGTCCAGATTACCCATGACATTTTGAAAAATTCTAGATATGGAATTCGTGCCCTGATCTGATTGGATTTCAGTGGACAGCCCATATCTGGTGAAGAATTGGGGTAGCCCCTCCACCACTACCTTGGCAGAGATAGTTCTTGGGGAAATGGCCTCTGGGACTTGGGTAGCCACCACCACAATGGTGAGAAGATGCTGGTAGCCTCTGTTTAAGGCAGGGGTCCTGCACAATCCACAAGCACTCTGAAGGGTTTCCCAAAAACCAGTATGGAATTAAGGGTGCAGCTTGGGGTTTCCCCACAACCTGGCACGTTTTATAGAAATCCACCACATCGTTATGGAGTTTGAGCCAGTCACTATGTTGTCTTAAATAAAAGCAAAATACTGCAGATGTTGGAAATACACAGCAGGTCTGGCAGCAGCTGTGGAGAGAAGCAGAGTTAACGTTTCAGGTCAGTGACCCTCCACCTCAGTTCTGAGGAAGGGTCCTCTCAATTCTCAAAGGTTTGATGACCAGACAGTCGGTCCTCTACAGTGCCGTTCAGCTGCCTCTGTTGCAGCGTGTTTGGCCATGGCCAGAGTCACCACGCAGTTGGGGAAAATGCAGGGACCTTCTGCAACTGCTGTCTCTGACTGCTTTCAGTCTGTCAAACTACTGGGGAAGCTGCCACCTTTGCCCATGCCAGGTCATTATCCAAGAGCAGGTCAACCCCCTGTCCACCGAGGGACAATCTAGTGTTATTGGTCCCGAAACAAGGTCGCACTCCAGATGCACCGGGGGAAGTGGTGGCAGAGTGGTATTGTCACTGGACTAGTAATCCAGAGACCCAGGGTATTGCTCTGGGGACATGGGTTCAAATACCACCACAGTAGAAGGTAGAATTTGAATTCAATTAAAAATCTGGAATTAAAAAGTGAGTCTAATGATGGTTATGAAACCATCGTCAGTTGTTGTGAACCAGATGCGTTTTTACTAATGTCCCTTAGGGAAGGAAATCTGCTGTCCTTACCTGGTCTGGCCTACATGTGACTGCAGACCCACAACAATGTGGTTGACTCAAATGGCTTAGCAAGCCACTGAGTTGTATCAAAGTGCTGCGAAGTTGATAAGGATTGAAACTGGATGGACCACCTGGCATCGACCTAGGCACTGGCAACAAGACAAACTCAGCTTTGTTGACCTTGTCCTCATTACATCAGGGGGCTTATTGCCAAAATTGGGAGAGTTGTCCCACAGACTTGTCATGCAGCAGCCTGACAGTTTTACCATCGAATTATACCTTACAATGTCCCAGACACCGCCACCAACATCCCTGGGTGGTATACAGTCGGGAGGAAGTCCTCAACATCAACTGGGCCTTGTCAAGTCTCGTAGGATCAGGTCAAACATGGGCAAGGAAACCACCTGCTGATTACCACCTACCCCACCCCCTCAGCAGATGAATCACTACTCCTCCATGTTGAACACCACTTAAAGGAAGCACTGAGGATGGCAAGGGCACCGAATATACTCTGGGTGGAGGACTTCAATGTCCATCGCCAAGCGTAGCTCGGTAGCACCACTACTGACAGAGTCCTAAAGGGCAGAGCTGCTAGACTGGGCCTGTGGCAGGTGGTGAGGGAAAAACATATTTGACCTGGTCCTCACCAATCTGCCTATGGCCGATGCATCTGTCCATGACAGTATTGGTAGAAGTGACCACTGCACAGTCCATGCAGAAACGAAGTCCTGTCTTCACATTGTGTTGTGTGGCACTACCACTGCTAAATGGGATCGATTTCGAACAGATCTAGCAACTCAAAACTGGGCAACCATGAGGCACTGTGGAGCAGCAGCAGAATTATATTCAACCACAATCTGTAATCTCATGGCTCGGCATATCCCCCACTCTACCATTACCATCAATCCGAGGGATCAACCCTGGTTCAGTGAAGAGTGCAGGAGGGCATGCATTAAAATGAGGTGTCAACCTGATGAACTACAACACAGAACTACTTGTGCGCCAAGCAGCGGAAGCAGCATGTGATAGACAGAGCTAAGCGATCCCACAACCAAGGGATCAGATCGAAGCCCGGCTACATCCAGTTGTGAATGATGGACAATTAAACAACTAACTGGAGAAGCTGGCTCCACAAATATCCCCATCCTCAATGATGGGGGAGCCCAGCACATCAGTGCAAAAGATAAGGCTGAAGCATTTGCAACAATCTTCAACCAGAAGTGCTGAATAGCACCTCCTGAAGGCCTCCTCCTCAAGTCCCCAGCATCACAGATGCCAGTCTTCCGCCAATTTGATTCACTCCGCGTGATATCAAGAAACGACTGAAGGCACTGGATACTGGAACGAATATGGGCCCTGAAAACATTCCGGCAATAGGACTAAAGACTTGTGCTCCAGAACTTGCCGCACCCCTAGTCAAGCTGTTCCAGTACAGCTACAACACTGGCATCTACCCAGCAATGTGCAAAAAGCAGGACAAGTCCAACACGGCCAATTACCGCCCCATCAGTCTACTCTCGATCATCAGTAAAGTGACGGAAGGTATCATCGACAGTAATATCAAGCGGCACTTGCTTAGCAATAACCTGCTCAATTTGGGTTCAAACTATCAATGTCCTGGGGGTTACCATTGACCAGAAACTGAACTGGTCCAGCCACATAAATACCGTGGCTATAAGAGTAGGTCAGAGACTAGGAATCCTGCGGCGAGTAACTCACCTCCTGACTCCCCAAAGCCTGTCGACAAGGTATGTCAGGAGTGTGATGGAATACACTTGCCTGGATAGGTGCAGCTCCAACAACACTCAAGGAGCTCGACACCATCCAGGACAAAGCAGCTCTCTTGATTCTCACCCCATCCACAAACATTCACTCCCTCCACCACCGACGCACAGTGGCAGCCGTGTGTACCATATACAAGATACACTGCAGCAACGCACAAGGTTCCTTGGATAGCACCTTCCAAACCCGTGACCTTTGCCACCTAGAAGGACAAGGGCAGCAGATGCGTGGGAACACCACCACCTGCAAGATCCCCTCCAAGCCACACACCATCCTGACTTGGAACTATATCACCATTCCTTCAATGTTGCAGGGTCAAAATCCAGTAACTCCCTTCCTAACAGCACTGTGTGTGTACCTACACGCCAAGGACTGCAGCGGTTCAAAAAGGTAGCTCACCAGCACCTTCTCAAGGGCAATTAGGGATGGGCAATAAATGCTGGCCTAGCCAGCGATGCCCACATCCCATGAATGAATAGAAAGAAAACAAAAGATAGATATAGGGTACACATCACTGAGTGACGGTGAGCAATAGTGGCTAAGCATTTCTGTGAATGACAGTGAGTGATGTGAATAAGAAAGTAAATGGGGCAGACATCACTCTGAGTGATTGAGAGAGTGATCTGGGGGAGGTATCACTGTGATTTAATGGGATTAAGGAATGGAATGAGTATTTGTCATGGGGCAGAGATCACAATGGTTAGCACAGTGAGTGTTATGGGACAGACATCAATATGGTTGACAGAAAACTGGTGAGTTATCCTAATTGAGCAGATTTCACTGTGATTGACAAGTTTGTCAATGTGTGATAGATATCACAGTGATTAATAGATTCAGTCCTGTGTGATTGATATCATGCTGACTGACAGCAGGGGTATTATGGAACAGATATCACTGCAATTGATAGATTCGGCATTGTGTGACAGATATCACTGTAATTGACAGTGAATGTTATGGGGCAGATATCACAGTCACCGATAGATTCAACATTGCACAAGCCGGCATCAACCGAGGCACCGGAAACGACAATGGCAAACCCAGCCCTGTCGACCCTGCAAAATCCTCCTTACTAACATCTGGGGGCTTGTGCCAAAGTTGGGAGAGCTGTCCCACAGACTAGTCAAGCAACAGCCTGACATAATCATACTCACGGAATCATACTTGACAGACAAGAATGTCCCAGACACTGCTATCACCATCCATGGGTCTGTTCTGTCCCACCGGCTGGACAGACCCAGCAGAGGTGGCGGCACAGTGGTATACAGTAGGGAGGGAGTTGCCCTGGGAGTCCTCAACATCGACTCTGGACCCCATGAAGTCTCATGGCATCAGATCAAACATGGGCAAGGAAACCCCCTGCTGAATACCACCTACCGCCCTCCCTCAGCTGATGAGTCAGTACTCCTCCATGTTGAACAGCACTTGGAGGAAGCATTGAGAGTGGCAAGGGCACAGAATGTACTCTGAGTGGGGGACTTCAATGTCCATCACCAAGAGTGGCTCAGTAGCACCACTACTGACCGAGCTGGCCGAGTCCTGAAGGATATATCTGCGAGCCAGGGTATGCGGCAGGTGGTGAGGGAACCAACAAGAGGGGAAAACATACTTGACCTCATCCTCACCAATCTGCCGGCCGCAGATACATCTGTCCATGACAGTATTGGTAGGAGTGACCACCGCACAGTTGTTGTGGAGATGAAGTGCCACCTTCACATTCAGGATACCCTCCTTTGTGTTGTGTGGCACTACCACCGTGCTAAATGGGATCGATTTCGAACAGATCTAGCAATGCAAAACTGGGCATCCATGAGGCGCTGTGGGCCATCAGCAGCAGCAGAATTGTACTCAACCACAATCTGTAACCTCATGGCCCGGCATATCCCCCAGTCTACCATTGCCATCGAGCCAGGAGACCAACCCTGGTTCAATGAAGAGTGCAGGAGGGCATGCCAGGAGCAGCACCAGGCATACCTCAAAATGAGCTGTCAACCTGGTGAAGCTACAACACAGGACTATCTGCGTGCCAAACTGCGTAAGCAGCATGCGATAGACAGAGCTAAGCGATCCCATAACCAACGGATCAGATCTAAGCTCTGCAGTCCTGCCACATCCAGCCATGAATGGTGGTGGACAATTAAACAATTAACTGGAGGAGGTAGCTCCACAAATATCCCCATCCTCAATGATGGGGGAGCCCAGCACATCAGTGAAAGAAAAGGCTGAAGCATTTGCAACAATCTTCAGCCAGAAGTGCCGAGTTGATGATCCATCTCGGCCTCCTCCTGAAGTCCCTAGCATCACAGATGCCAGACTTCAGCCAATTCGATTCACTCCCCGTGATATCAAGAAACGACTGAAGGCACTGAATACTGCAAAGGCTATGGGTCCTGACAATATTCCGGCAATAGTACTGAAGACCTATGCTCCAGAACTTGTTGCGCCGCTAGCCAAGCTGTTCCAGTACAGCTACAACACTGGCATCTACCCTGCAATGTGGAAAATTGCCCAGGTATGTCCTGTACACAAAAAGCAGGACAAGTCCAACTCAGTCAATTACCGCCCCATCAGCCTACTCTCAATCATCACTAATGTGATGGAAGGTGTTATCAACAGTGCCATCAAGTGGCACTTGCTTAGCAATAACCTTCTCAGTGACACTCAATTTGGGTTCTGCCAGGGCCATTCAGCTCCTGACCTCATTACAGCCTTGGTTAAAACATGGACAAAAGAGCTGAACTCGTGAGGTGAGAGTGATTGCCCTTGACATCAAGGCAGCATTTGACTGAGTATGGCATCAAGGAGCCTTAGCAAAACTGAGTTCAATGGGAATTGGGGAAAACTCTCCGCTGGCTGGAGTCATACCTAGCGGAAAGGAAGATGGTTGTGGTTGTTGGAGGTCAATCATCTGAGCTGCAGGACATCACTGCAGGAGTTCCACAGGGTAGTGTCCTAGGTCCAACCATCTTCAGCTGCTTCTTCAGTGACCTTCTTTCAATCATAAGGTCAGAAGTGGGGATGTTCGCTGATGATTGCACAATGTTCAGCGCCATTCGTGACTCCTCAGATACTGAAGCAATCAATGTAGAAATGCAGCAAGACTTGGACAATATCCAGGCTTGGGCTGATAAGTGGCAAGTAACATTCACACCACACAAGTGCCAGGCAATGACCATCTCCAACAAGAGAGAATCTAACCATCTCCCCTTGACATTCAATGGCATTACCATCGCTGAATCCCCCACTATCAACATTCTCAGGGTTACCATTGACCAGAAACTGAACTGGAGTAGCCATATAAATACCGTGGCTACAACACCAGGTCAGAGGCTCGGAATCCTGAGGTGAGTATTTCACCTCCTGACTCCCAAGGTCTCTCCACCATCTACAAGGCACAAGTCAGGAATGTGATGGAATACTCTCCACTTGCCTGGATGGGTGCAGCTCCAACAACACTCAAGAAGCTCGACACCATCCAGGACAAAGCAGCCCACTTGATTGGCACCCCATCTACAAACATTCACTCCCTCCACCACTGACGGTGGAAGCAGTGTGCACCACCTACAAGATGCACTGCAGCAATGTACCAAGGCTCCTTAGACAGCACCTTCCAAACCCGCAACCTCTACCAACTAGAAGGACAAGGGCAGTAAATACATGGGAACACCACCACCTGCAAGTTCCCCTCCAAGTCACACACCATCCTGACTTGGAACTATATCGCCGTTACTTCACTGTCACTGGGTCAAAATCCTGAAACTCCCTTCCTAATAGCACTGTGGGTGTACCTACCCCACATGGACTGTAGCGGTTCAAGAAGGCAGCTCACCAGCACCTTCTCAAGGGCAATTAGGGATGGGCAATAAATGCTGGCCTAGCCAGCGACGCCCACATCCCATGAATGAATAAAAAAAATACGGGCATACACTGCTTTCTGATACCATTCATTAACACCCGAGCATTCAATGCACTCTCTGGGGAAAGGTCATGCCCTTTTCCAGCAGCAGGGATTAGTTGGCCCCTGTATCCCTAAATATGAATATTGGCTTCCCTCACTCGAGTGGTATGGAGTCACTTTTCCTTGGGGCACAAAATTTTGGTAACTCAGATTTTAAGTTTTCCCACGTTCACAGCAGTAAGTTTACTGTGTCTTACTGCCGCAGTTAAAGCCACAGCCTGCTTTGTTGTGCTGTCCATCAGGGCCTCTTCTCCAGCACTGTTCTGATGTGCCCTGATTGATCCTAAGGGTTTCATAGAAACAGGAGTAGGCCATTGAGACTGCCCTGCCATTAATATCATCATGGCTGATCTTCCACTTCAATGCCTTTTTCCTACACTCCTCATATCCACTTATGCCATTTGTATTGAGAAATCTATCAATCTCTGCTTTAAACATACTCAATGACTCAGCTTCCACAGCCCTCTGGAGTAGAGAATTCCAAAGGTTCAAAACCCTCTGAGTAAATAAATTTCTCCTCATCTGTCCTAAATGGCTTCCCCCTTATTTTGAAATTGTGTCCCCTGATTCTAGACTCCCCAGCCAGGGGAAACATTTTAGCTGTATCTACCCTGTCTATTCCTTTATGTATGTTGTAGGTTTCAATGAGATCACCTCTCATTCTTCGAAACTCCAGAGAATACAGGCCCAGTTTCCCCAATCTCTCTTCATAGGACAGTCCTGCCATCCCGGGAACAAGTCTGCTGAACCTTTGTTGCAGCTCCTCTATGGCAATAATATCCTTCCTAAGGTAAGGGGACCAAAACTGCGCACACTACTCCAGGTGCGGTCTAACCAAGGTTCTATACAATTGAAGCAAGCCTTCCCTACTCCTGTACTCAAATCCTCTTGCGATAAAGGCTAACATACCATTAGCCTTCTAAATTGCTTGCTGCACCTGCATGTTAACTTTCAGTGACTTACTGACAAGGACGCTCAGGTCCCTTTGTACGTCAACACTTTCTAATCTCTTACCATTTAAGAAATACTCTGCACATCTGTTCCTCCTACCAAAGTGGATAACCTCACATTTTTCCACATTATATTCCATCTGCCACATTCTTGCCCACTCACTAAGTCTGTCCAAATCGCCTTGAAGCTACTTTGCATCTTCCTCACAACACGTTCCCACCTAGTTTTGTGTTATCCACAAGTGAAAACATTACCTTTGGTCCCCACGTCTAATTCATTGATATATATTGTGAACAGCTGGGGCCTAAGCACTGTTCTGCGGTACCCCACTAGTCACAGACTGCCAGCGTGAGAATGACCCAGTTATTCCTACTCTCTGCTTTCTGCCTGTTAACCAATCCTTAATCCATGCCAGTATATTATTTCCTATCCCATGTGCTTTAATTTTGCTAACCAACTTCCTGTGGGGGACTTTATCAAAAGCCTTCTGAAATCCAAGTATACCACATCCACTGACTCCCTTTTATCAATTCTGTTAACAACATCCTCAAAAAAACTCCAACAGGTTTGTCAAACATGATTTCCCATTCATAAATCCATGTTGTCTATGCCCAATCAGTTCATTATTATCCGTGTCCATTTATCACATCGTTTAGAATAGATTTTAGCATTTTCTCAACGACTGATGTAAGGCTAACAGGTCTGTAATTCCCTGTATTCTCTCTCCCTCCCTTATTAAATAGTGAGGCGACATTTGTGACCTTCCAATCTGCAGGAACCGCTCCAGAATCTATAGAATTTTGGAAGATGATCACCAATGCATCCACTCTCTCCATTGCTACCTCTTTCAACACCCTGGGATGTAGAATATCAGGTCTTGGGGACTTATCAACCTCCAGCCCCATTAATTTCTCCAATACAACCTTCTTACTGATACTAATTTCCTTCAATTCCTCAATCCCCCTAATCCCTTGGATCTCCAATTCTGGGAGATTTCTTGTATCTTCCTCAGTGAAGACAGACACAAAGTAATCATTTAGCTTCTCTGCCATTTCTCTATTCCCCATTATAAATTCTTCTGACTCTGCCTGTAATGGACCCACATTTGTCTTAGCCAAATATTTCCTTTTTATGTACCTATAGAAGCTTTTGCAGTCCATTTTTTATATGCTTTGCTAGCTTACATTGATATTCTGTTCTCCCTTTCTTTATCAGTTTATTCTTCCTCCTTTGCTGTATTTTAAAACAAAGTGATTCCTGACAACGCAGCCGGCCACTGACGTCATCAGGCTGCGCCAAGGTGTGCACTTGCGCAGATGGGCTCCTTCTCTCTGACCGTGCGCTGCGTTCCGACTTGCCAGGACTGATTAGCGCATGCACCGATGACGTCATCGTGTGACGTGTGCATCTTCGGGCCACGTGCCTGGTCAGTCTCTGCGCATGCGTTTTATGCGTACAGCAATGCAACGCTAACATATTCACCCACGCATCGAGCTCTGCTCCCCCCCCCATCGCAGCTCTCTCCGGCCGCTCCCCTGCCCCCCTCGCTTCTCTCTCCGGCCGCTCCGCTCCCCCCCTCGCTGCTCTCTCCGGCCGCTCCGCTCCCCCCCTCGCTGCTCTCTCCGACCGCTCCCCTACCCCCCCCCGCCCTCGCTGCTGTCGCCGGCCGCTCCGCTCTTTCGGCCACTCCACTCCCCCCCACCCCTCGCTGCTCTCACCGGCTGCTCCGCTCCGCTGCTCTCTCTGGCTGCTGCGCTGCCCGCCTCGCTGCTCTTGCCGGCCGCTCCGCTCTTTTGGCCGCTCCACTCCCCCCCCCACCCCCCTCGCTGCTCTCTCTGGCTGCTCCGCTCCCCGCCTTGCTGCTCGCGCCGGCTGCTCCGCTCTTTCGGCCGCTCTGCTACCCCCCCCGTCCCCGGCCTGCTCGCTACCGCCCCCCCCGCCACTTCACCGGCACGCTCTGCTGCCCCCCCAACTTTGTCCCCGGCCCGCTCCGCTCCCCCGCTCCACTCCGCTCCCCCCCACCGTCCCGCTCCGCTCCCCCCCACCCCCAGCCATTGTGTGCTGCCATGTGTTTGTCAGGTTGCCTTCGTGTGATTATTTGAGCAGCGCCATCTTTAGTCCTGGCAGCTGCCTGAAGTCACAGACTGTGACGTTTTAGTGGCACATGCTGCATTTGCGCATATACCACTACAGCACCACCTAGTGGTAGCATTGTCAGCAAACACAGCCATTCTAAAATCCTCCCAATCCTCAGGTTTACTACTGTTTCTGGCAACTTTATTGGCCTTTTCTTTTTACACTTATACAATCCTTAACTTTCTTTGTTATCTGTGGTTGACTGCCTTTACGTTTGGGGTTTTTGTGCCTTGAAGGAATGTATAGTTGCTGTAAACTATGTAATATTTCTTTAAAGACTATCCATTGCCTATTATTCCCCACTTCATTGTCATACCTTTTAATGTATTTTCCCAATCCACCTCAGCCAATTTGCCCCTCATGCCTTCATAATTTCCTTTGTTCAAACTTAACATCCTGGCTTCAGATTGAACTACCTCACTTTCAAACATAATGTAAAATTCTATCATATTATGGTCACTCATCCCTAAAGGTTCTTTTACAACAGGATTATTAATTAGCCCTTTCCCATTACATATTACTCGATCTAAAATAGCCTGTTCTCGAGTCGATTCCTCAACATACTGCTCTAGAAAACCATCCCTAACACACTCCAGAAACTCATCCTCCACAGCATTAGTGCTCATTAGGTTTACCCAGTCTATGTGCAGATTGAAGTCACCCATGATTACTGTATTACCCATGCTACATGCTTCTCTGATCTCCTGATTAATACCATGCCCCACACTACCCCGTAACTTCCAGCAGTCAGCACGAAGGTGACCTGCCTTGTTAAAATGGAAACACACAGGTCTTGGTGTGTCACTTCTGCTCTCAGCACTGTCCTTTTTGGCCTGAGGATGACCACTTGTATGTCCAGCTTTTCCTTCTCGCCCATGGCTGTTCGGGCTCCTATCACCTTCCCACCTTTTATCGTTTTCAGGTTTTTGGGGGTGACTATGGAAGAGTTTCTCTTGGGATAAGGGCTTGTGTACAAGCGTAAATTCATCAGCCAGGATTGCGGCCTACCTGGCTCTTGGAACCTTTGTTCCTCTATGTGGATTTTAATGGGAAGTAAGAGTGAGTTTTTGAACCCTTGAAGGATCACCTCTCTGAGGTTTTCACATGTGGACTCTTATCTTGAGTGCTCGTATCCACTGGTCAAAAGCAAGCTGCTTAACACTTTCAAACTCAAGCTAAGTTTGTTCAGGTTGCTTTTGGAGGATTCAGAATTTTTGGCAGTACGCCTCCAGTACCAGCACATACGGGCCCAGGATAGCATTTGAGTCATCTCATAATCTGATGACCTCTCATCTGGCAACAGTGAATAACCTCATGGGGCTTTTCCTGTTAACTTTCTTTGCAATAACAGAGTCCAGCTGTCTGCTGGCCATTTCAGCTGTCTTACAAATTTTTCAAACGTGACGAAAAGTGCTTCCACATCCCCCTCATTTGATCTTTGGAATCAACTGGGAGAACGTTGAGCTCAGCGCTCGACCCCGAGCTAGGGGTCGCTCCCTCACTAGTCGTGCCTTCACTGCATGTATTGGGTCTCCCCCTAGTTAATTCAAGTTGTTTTAATTCCCTTTGGAAAGCTCTTTCTTCTCCCCTTCACACTCTCTGTCTAGAATTCTAATTCGAGTCTCTTCTGTTCTGGTTACATCTTAGCTAACATTACCCTGTCTGTTTGATTCTACAGTTCTTCAGTTTCAAGTGCAAAATGGTTGGCTTCAAGTTTTGGATTTCAGGTTTCCTAGCCTTTGGATGGATAGTAATCCCTAACTGCCGAGCTACATTTCTATACTTTTCAATAGATAGGGCATTTAACCAATCCCAAGTTACTTCACTCTGGCTTAGGAAGGCACTGGCCTCGAATATGAACATGTTAGTACTCTACAATCAGATGAGGAGGGGTCACGAGGCTCCCTTCTTGTCCTTCCTCGTATTTGACTGCAACAGGGTTTATTCCTTTTTAAACAGTGCTTACTGTCATGCAGGCCCCCACCTGCCAAGAATAAGGCACATTAATTTCTAACTTCAAATTGTTGCTGGGAAGAAAAGGCCCCTGGCCGGAAAGACATTTTTGCATATTAGCAGATGTTGTTGGAACAAGGGAACTATCCCCTGCTCCCATACAATACACATAAGAGACCTGGTCAACCAGTCAGTCACGTGACCACCTGCTGGCCAACGTGGGGAGTTTTAAATTGTAGAGACAGTGTTTGAACTGGACGAAAGCTCTTTGCTCCTGGATAGAAAAAATCTCTCGTGGCTGGCTCACCGCAGCCTCTCCGGTCTGGTCCCATTTCTTTCTCACCAGTTTCGGAATCCATTGAAGATACATGAACCCCAAGAGAGAAAAGTCTCTACCAGTGAACAAGGTTTAAGAAGAATACAAAGCTCCAATGAAAAGCAAGATCTACCTACAAGCAAGGACTATAAAGTGAGCTCGAAGACCCTTAACCAAAAACTTTTCAGATATTGCCTCAAACTTTTCCACTTAATTTTTTCTTCTCTTTTCTCTCCCTATCTGCATATGTGTATCACATATGCATGCTAGCATGGGTGTGTTGTGTATCCATAGGCGTTAACTGAATTAGAGTTTTAAGTTTAAGTTTAATAAATTTCACTTTTCTTCTTTAAACCTAAGAAAGCCTGTTTGTGCTCTTTTCTTTGCCTTATAATTGGAAAGTGATGAACAAGGATTCACTAAGGGAGAGCTCAAAACACGGTGTGTTTAAAATTAAACCCTGTTACAGTAAGACCAGGTGAAGGCTGAGAGTGACCCCTAGACACCTTTCTCACCTGGTCATAAAGTGCTAGCGTCTGAAATTGACCCATAGACAAATGAGAGAAATTGGAAGTGGGAAGCCAAATTGTTCCCAATCAAAAAAAAAGCAAGATTTCAATACTGGTTTTCTTGTGGTTGTGAGTAATGGAATACTAACATGTCTGCAACTGAAGCTGATAGCTCTCCAAACCAGAGTGAAGTAACTTGGGATAGGTTAAAAGCACTGTCTATAGAGGAGTTGAGAAAAATGGCTGGGCAGTGTGGGACCACTGTATGTGGCAAGGTTTGGAAGTCTGAACTCCTAAGGCTTGTGGCCAACCATTTTTCCTTTGAATCTGAAGAAGCAGAAACAGGGTTAGAAGCAGACTCTGACAGGGTATTGTTAGCAAAGATACAATTGGAACAGAGGAAACTTGAATTTGAGGAGCGGGAGAGAGAAAGAATATTCCGGAAGGAATGCGAAGAGAGAGTATTAAAGCAGCTTGAGTTAACTAGGGGGCGACAGAGTGACCCCACTGAAAGCATAGCCAATATGGAGGAGCATAATTCAGGGCTGGGTACAAAATTGCTAAAACTCACTCAATTAATTCCAAAATTCAATGAGGAAGATGTAGAGGTATTTATTTGTGTCCTTTGATAAATTAGCAAGGCAGCTAAAATGGCCAGCTGAGACTTGGTCTCTTTTACTGCAAAGCAAGCTAACCGGAAAAGCCCATGAAGTTTATTCCCTGTTGCCAGATGAGAATTCATCAAATTATGAACTGACCAAAAATGCTATCCTCGGGGCAAATGAATTAGTACCCGAAGCCGATCGCCTAAAGTTTAGAACCCTCAAAAAACAAGCTAATCAAACTTATCTGGAGTTTGAAAGAAGTAAGTAGCTGGCTTTTGACAAGTGGCTGATGGCTTTTAAAGTACAGCTCAGCTATGAGAATCTCAAGGAAGTAGTTTTGTTAGAGGAATTTAAATACTCTCTCCCACTCTCAATAAAAACCCCTGTAGAGGAGCAGCGGGTTCAGAGAGCCCAGCAAGCGGCCATTCTGGTCGATGAGTTTGCTTTAATTTACAAGTAGTTTCCCAGGGGAGAACCTTTCCAAATCACACCCACAAATCCGAAAAGGACAAAGGGTGGGGAGGTGATAGAAGTCCAGGCAGTCCTAAGGGAGAAAGGAAAGCAGGAGACACAGAGGGCCCTCCTCCAGCCAAAGAGGAAGGTTCTGTGAGCAAGAATGAGACCTGGAGACCTGTGCACTTCCCTTGTAATAAAGCAGGGCATTTAAAAGCTGACTGCTGGAAACTAAAGGGAAAACTGGAAGGGTTAATCAGGGCACACCCGCTCAGTGAAGAAGGGACTTGATGAAAAGCAAAGCATAACAAGCTGTGGCTTTAACTGCGGTAAGAGTGCAACCCAGGAAGCTTACGACAGCCAGTGCAGGAAAATCTGATAGGATTCCTGAAGGCTTCCCTTGTGTTTGAAGGGAAAGTAACCCATATCCCTCGAGTGGGGCCAGCAAGCCCATAGTAATTCTTAGGGACACTGGCCACAAGATCCCTTTTACTGGGAAAAGGCCTGACCTTACCCCCAGAGAGTGCAGTGCACACCAAAATAGTGGTGAATGGTATTGGAGGGCAGTGTATGCCTGTACCTGTACACCGGGTGCAGCTGGAGTGCGCCCTAGTTTTGGGACCAGTGACCATAAGGATTGTCCCTAGTTTGCCTGTCGACGGGGTTGACCTGCTCCTAGGTAATGATCTGGCCGGGTTGAAGGTGGTAGCTTCCCAAGTCGTGAAAGAAAGACCACAGGAGGTCAGGAGACAGGGCAGTGGCAGGAGACAGACCCCTGCAGTTTCCCTGAACGTGTAGTGGATGAGGCGATGATCAAACCGGCTTTCCCAGAGGAGACTGCATTGGCATTGCAGGCAGATGACCATGAGGTCTGCCTGTCCGAGACTTTCTTTGGCAAGTTAGGAAACCCAGGGAATGAATTAAATGGATTTTCCCTAGGTGAGGCTCAGTGAGCCGACCCAGTATTGCGAGAGTTAGCACAGACTGCCCAGTCTGAAAGTGAAGCAGAGGACGTCCCTGATTGCTACTATTTAAAGAATGAGGTACTGAAGAGGAAATGGAGTTCTCCTCACAGACCTGAGAGCAAGGAGTGGACAGTAGTTCACCGATTAGTGCTGCCGCAGAGGTACCGGGGAGAGATATTAAGAATGCCCACAAGACTACAGTGCCTGTACATGCCGATATACGAAAGAGCAAAGCCCGCATAAGACAGCAGTTTGACAGGCCAAAACTCCACAACGATGTGGTGGAGTACTGCAGGAGTTACCACATGTTCCAGGTTGAGGGGAAACCCCAACCTACAGTGAAACCTGCACCCCTAAGTCCTGTACTAGTGTTAGGAGGACACTCCAGCAGAGGGCTGGTGAACTGTAAGGGACCTCCACCAAGAACAGAAGGGGACAGGCAGGCACACGCCTGGCAAACCGTTAGACAGGGAAGGGGAAAAAGTGACCAAGAGGACAGGTTAAAGGAAATCCGGGAAGAATCCCGGATGAAAACCCCTACTGTCCAATCAGCCAACCCCCAAAACTTTGAAACGTTAGACCCCACATCCTCCTACCTAAATGCAGACTCTAGAAGCACCCCACCAGAGTTGCTAACAGCATTTACAGGAATCTGCAGAGACAAAGAAAGACTTCCCCAAAGAACCACATGGTTACTGGGATGCCAAAAAGGGACAATTAAAGCAGCACTGACACCAAGAAAAGAAAGGCAATTCTAATAAATTTTAGGATTCATAAATGAATAGAAATGAATGAGAGAAATGCATGGTTTTCTGTATCTTATATATTTTTCTCTCAACCCTATTAATGAAATGTGCCTTTTTTTCAAATTGCATTTCATTCCCCTGGGTGTGGAGGTGTCATGCAGGCCCCCACCTGCCAAGAATGAGACACATTAATTTCGCCACATGGATATTAAACTTCAAATTGTTGCTGGGAAGAAGAGAAGGCCTGTTACAAGGAATTGCCAGACCCCTGGCTGGAAAGACATTTTTGCATATTAGCAAATGGTGTTGGAACAAAGGAGCTATCCCCTGCTCCCATATAATACACAGAAGAGACCTGCTCAAACCAGTCGATCACGTGACCACCTGCTGGCCAACGTGGGGAGTTTTAAATTGCAGAGACAGTGTTTGAACTGAGAGAAAGCTCTTTGCTCCTGGATAGAAAAGATCTCTCGTGGCTGGCTTGCCGCAACCTCTCCTGTCTGTTCCCATCTCTTTATCACCAGCTTCAGAATCCATTGAAGACACATGAACCCCAAGAGAGAAAAGTCTCTTACAGTGAACAAGGTTTAAGAAGAATACAAAGTCCCAACGAAAAACAAGATGTACCTACAAGCAAAGACTATACAGTGAGCTCGAAGACCCTTAACCAAAAACTCTTCAGATATTGCCTCAAACTTTTGCACTTAGTTTTTCTCTTCTGCTCTTTTCTGTTCCTATCGGCATGTGTGTATTGCATATGCATGCTAGCGTGGGTGCGTCGTGTATCCGTAGGCGTTAACCGAATTAGAGTTTTAAGTTTAAGTTTAATAAATTTCACTTTTCTTCTTAAAACCTAAGAAAGCCTGTGTGTGCTTATTTCTTTGCCTTATAATTGAAAAGCGGTGGACAAGGATTCACCAAGGGAGAGCTCAAAACATGGTGTGTTTAAAATTAAACCCTGTTACAGTAAGACCAGGTGAAGGCTGAGAGGGACCCCTAGAAACCTTTGACACCTGGTCGTAACATGACCATTTCAGTGAGTGTTTTACCTTTTACTTTTGTTGTGATTGTAAAATAACCAATCAGACAACTTTTCTTGAGTTTAAACGAGAACGAGGTGAGTTTATTATACTTAACAATCTAAACCCGATCTAAAAATAATAAAAATATGCTGTACTTTCTCACACACGCACATAAGTAGATTACAGAGTACTGAGGAATAGATTTGTGTTGTATTAGAGTCCAGAACTACATAAAATAATACAGTCTGTGTTGTCCAGTGACTTTAGTGGTCTTCTGGTTGAATTCATGGTCCTGAAGTTCTGCGTTGGTAATTGTCCTTGATGACAGTTGAGCAGAGGGCATCTTTCTCGGTGTGTCTTGGATCTGGCAACAAGGCTTCGCATGCCCCACCAGGCCTTTCTGGCTTCTGCACAGAATGAGTCACTGGCTTGTCTGTTTGTCCAAGGGAAACTCCCTGCTTTCATGAGATGGACAGACAGTCACATGACTGTCTCAGTGTATTCTCTGGTACCTTCTAATGAGATTCAAATTTAGAGATTTCTATTTCTGCAACCAATTATGGTGCCAATGTTTTCCCCTGGAGGGGTTCGCCCTTTAATGTTAATGTCCTAGGATGGCTTTGAATGTCTTGCTAATGAAAGCAATCTCAGGTAGCTCAATCAATAGGGCAAGCCCATTGTTTTGGGTACAGGCTAATCAGACATGTCTCCACTTTTGATACCTTGGAATGTGAAAGGTTTTCAAATGTGAATGGTGGCGGCTATTTTTAGCTGTGGCAAAGTTTTTGTAAAAGTCGTCTATAATATGCCAGTTTTTCAAAAAAATTAATGTGAGTTTCCAAGCAAAGAATTAAGAAGCCTCATTTGGCATAGCATTTCCCTGACAATGTCAATGGTGGTCAGTTTAGTTTGGACACAAAGGCAACTGAGGTTAAGGAAATTTCTGTCTAGGCGGTATTAAATACTAACACCAGAGGGCAGCTGATCTTTCACGAGGTGGATAGCCACTGTCAGGTAGCCTGTAAATAGTATGGGGGCTATCACACAGCCTTGCTTGACCCCAGTCCTGATTTTGAATGCGTCTGTTTCAGATCTCCCCTCAAGACAGTTGCAGTCATATTATGGAGCAATTGCAGGATTGTGATTAAGTTGCATGGACATCCAAATCTTTAGAGTACAATCCACAGAGCCTCGCGATTTACTGAGTCAAATGCTTTGGTCAGGTTGATGAATGCAGTAAAGAGTTCGTAGTGGTGTTCTCGACATTTTTCCTGGATTTGTCAGGCAACAAAGACCATGTCAGAGGTTCCTTTGGAAGGTCTAAAGCCACACTGTATCTCTGGAAGATTTCCTCAGCCACAAGAAGTAGGCGATTCAGGAGCATGCATGTCAGGATTTTCCCTGCTATGGACATGAGGGAAATACCTTGATGGTTCCCACAGCATGATTTATCTCCCTTCTTGAAGATAGTCATAATTGTCACATTCCTGAAGTCGGGGAGTGGGGGGGGGAGCGAGGGAGTTGTTTTTCCTCCAAATGTGTAGGATGAGTGCACGGAATCTTGAAATGAGCAAACGCCCACCAGCTTTGAAGACCTCAGCTGGAATACCATTGGGGCCACAGACTTTGTTGTTTTTTTATCCATTTGACTGCTTGTTGCAGCTCTCCCATCAATGGTGGTTCATCCATGGGATTCTACCACAGGATACTGGGGGATAGCCTGGAGAGTATCAGCTGCCACTGTGGATTCACGGTTGTTAAAAATATTTTTTCCAGAATTGACAGATGGTATTGTCATCCTTAAGAAGAGAGACACCATCCTGTGAGCAAAGGGAATTTTATCCATTTGATCTTGGTCTAAAGATGGCCCTGGTGGCTTCAAAAAATCTTTGCATGTCATGATGGTCAGCATATTGTTGGATCTCTCAGGCTTTCTCTTCCCACCACTTGTCCTTTATCTTACAGATTTGTCTTTGGGTGTCAGCCTTGAGCTGTTGGAATGTTGCCACCTTGACTTGCGACCTTGGGTTGTTCTTCCAGGCAAGGAAGGCTGCTCATATTTGTTCCAGGAGGTTACATATTTTAGCACAGTTTTAATTGAACCAATCCTGGTGACGACAATGCTCAAGCCCAATGGTCTGGACACAGGAGTCTAGTACAGCTGTTCTCACTGTTCTGAAATTGAGTTGAATGCGTGAAGATTTTCCAGATTGGTTAGCCCTCTGTGGATTGCCACCTTGAAGTGGTGGAGAGGCTTGCGTGCTCAGATGATCCCTCGAGCGATGTTGGGAGCTCCTTGCTCCTGGTAGGGCTGCCCATGGCGGTAAGGTCTGGGGAGGTGCCAGACAAAGTGCGGTCCAAAATGTCCCCAACGGCATAACAGGCAAAGGAAGACTCTGTGTCTCACTGGATGTGAAGGTGGAAGAAGGCTGCAGTGGCAAGGTGGTCCCGGTCATCGTGGTTCGACGCGTCACTGAAATCTGACTACCAATCCATCAAGATCATGTGGACAATGACGGTGCCCCAAGGTCCCCACGTTAAAAAAAGTCACAAGCATCCTGGCGACATCGCTTGAGGGATCGTCTGAGCGCACAAGCCTCTCCACCACGTCAAGGTGGTGATCCATGGAGGGAAATCCATGGAAAATCATCACACATTCAACTCAATTTCAGAACAATGGGAACAGCTATACTACCAGGGCCCATTTGTTAAGTCTAATGGCGAAGATTTGGCGATGGGGACAGGTCTGTGAACCTGGGAGTCCCTAGTCCAGAATCTGCACACAGGCGACAGATGCATGAAGATCGTTGGACACCTGCATTGTGACAGAGGTGTCTTTGGGCATCAGCATCTGTGACTGAGCAGTCCCTCTTCAGGATACCCTTTGCTCACCCCAAATGGGAAGGGGAGCTGGAAATGGTGCCCTAAAAATAGACTGTGCCACTTTCTCCTGGCTGGGGGACTACAACCTGTGGGATCACTATCTTCGTGTTCAAAGGAAACAAACTTTAAATTTTGCAACATGAAAATCATAGAATACTACAGCACAGAAGGAAGCTATTGCCATTGAATCTGCCAGTTCTTTCAAAGAGCAACTGAGTTATTCCCACTCTCTCCCACATCCCTGTAATTATTTCTCCAATTCTCCTTAGACACAGATTCAATAGTAGATTTCTACCACCATCAGTGCATTCCAAAACCTAACCATTCAGTGCTTTCCTCCTGTTGCCTGTGGTTCTTCTGATAATTGCCTTAATTCTGTGCCCTCTGATTATTGACCTTATTTTAAACACCTATCAAATCTCCTCTTGGCCTTAGAGTCATAGTCATTTACAGCACAGAAGGAGCCCATCGAGTCCATGCTGGCTCTCAGAGCTCCAGTCAGTCCCACTCCCCTGCTCAATCCCCATCACACTGCAAATTTATTTCCTTCAAGTGGCCATCCAATTTCCTTTTTAAAGTCATTGATTGTCTCTGCTTCCACCACCCTTGTGGGAGTGAGTTCCAGGTTATTACCACCTGCTGCATTTAAAAAAAAAATATTCTTCCTATTCCTCCTGCATCTCTTGCCCAAAACCTTCAATCTGTGTCCCCCTAGTCCTTGTACCATTAGTTAATGGGAAAAAAAATCCTTGTCTAACTTATCCAAACCTGTCATAATCTTGTACACTTCCATTAAATCTCCCCCCAATCTCCATTGTTCTAAGGAGAACAGGCCCAGCTTTTCCAACCTAACCTTGTAACTAAAATCCCCCAACCCTGGAACCATTCTGGCAAATCTCCTCTGCACCCTCAAGGACCCTCACATCCTTCCTAAAGTGTGGTGACCAGAAATAGACATAATACTCCAGTTGGGGCCTAACCAGAGCTTTGTAAATTTTCAGCATAACTTCCCTGCTTTTGTACTCTGCCTCTATGAAGTCCAAGATCCCATGTGCTTTACTAACCACTCTCAATATGTCCTGCCACCTTCAAAGATCGATGCACATGCATCCCATATCCCTCTGTTCCTGCACACTCTTTAGAGCTGTGCTATTAAGTATATATTGCCTCTCCCTATTCCTTCTGCCAAAATGCATTGCCTCACACTTGTCAGTATTGCATTCCACCTGTCTGCCCCTTCTGCTAGCCTAACAATTTCCTATTGCAGGCGGTTCATATCATCTTCACTGTTTACGACACCTGCAAGTTTGGTGTCATCGGCAAAGTTTGAGATACTACTTTGTATTCCAAAATCCAAGACATTTATATATAGCAAAAAAGGAATGGTCCCAGCACTCACCCTTGGAACACCACTGTCTACCATCCTCCAGTCTGAAAAGCAACAATTTACTACGACTCATTGTTTTCTGTCCTTGGACCAATTGTTAATCCAATTTGACACTGACCCTCCTATTCCATGAGCCCCAATTTTCTTAACCAGTCTTTTATGTGGTACTTTATCAAACGCTTTCTTAAAATCCACATAAACAACATCCACCGCATTCCCTTCATCATCCATCTCTGTTACTTCATCAAAAAATTCAATTAGATTAGTCAGGCATGATCTACCTTTTACAAATCAGTGCTGGCTATCCTTAATTAACTCAAACCTCTCCAAGCCTCTTTTTTTCCCCCTGATGGTTTTTCTGCTCTAACGAGAATAACCCCACCTTTTTTAGTCTATCCACATAATCTCTCATCCCTGGAACAATTCTCGTAAATTGCTTCTGTACCTTCTCCACATCCTGTTAAAAATGTGTTGTCCAGAATTGGACATGCTATCCCAGTTGGGGCTGAACTAGAGTTTTATATATGTTTAGCATAACTTGCTGCCTTTTGTACTTTGTCTCCATAAAGCCTAGGCTCCCACATGCTTTATTAATTACTTTTTTAACGTGCCCTGCCACCTTGAAAAAATTGTGCACACATATCCCCAAGTGTCTCTCTCATGCATCCTCTAAAATTGTACTATTTGGCATAAAGTGTTGTCTCATCCTTCCTATCAAAAGGTACCATCTCGCTTTACTGCATTGATATTCATATGTCATGTGCTGCCTATTCCATAAGCTGTCCTGAAGTCTGTAACTGTCTTCCTCACTGTTTACATCCAAGTTTCATGTCATCTGAAAATTCTCAAATTGTGCCCTGACTTTCAAGTCGAAGTCATTAATATCAAAAACATCAGTGGTCTTAGTACTGAACCTTGGTTAACTCTACTATATACCTTCCTCTAGTCTTGAAACAAATAGTGATTTGCCACAACCATTTTGTTTCTATCCCTTAGCTAATTTTGTATCCATGCTTCTACTGTCCTTTTTAATCCCATGGGCTTCAATTTTGTTAACAAGCCTAATATGCTGTACTTTATCAAATGCCTTTTAAAAGCCCATATACACATCAATTGCATTGCCTTCATCCACTCTGTTACCTCATCAAAAAAAAACTCAATCAAGTTAGTCTAACATGATGTGACCTTAAATCTGTTGGCTCTCTTCTGGATTATTGTTTCTAAAAGTTTCGCCACCAGCAATGTTGAACTAATTTGCCTGTAATTGCCAGGTTAATACTTCTCGACTTTTCATGAAAAGGGATGTAACATTTGTGATCCTCCAGTTCTTTGGCACCACACCTGCATCTAAGAATTGGAAGATTGTGGGCAGCACCTTTTCATTTTCTACCCTTATTTCTCTCAGCAACCTCAGAACCCTTATAGACCAGGTGGCATATTCATTTTAAGTACTTCCAGCCTTTCTAGTACCTCATCTTTATCTTTATTGCATCCAATGTCCCGGCAACCTGCTTGTTTATCATAGCTTTGGCAAAGTCCTCTTCCTTAGTAAACACCAATGCAAAGTACTCAGTACCTCAGCCATACCTTCTGCCTCCAACAACAGATCTCCATTTTGGTTCCTAATTAGCCCTATTGCTCCTGACATCCTTTTTACTATTAAATGCTTATAGGAGACCTGTGGATTCCCTTTTGTTAGATGCCAATCTATTCTGACACTGTCTCTTTGCCCCTCTTATTTCCTTTTCACTTCTCTGTACTTTTTATATACAACTTGATACTCCCTTGTATCATTAAACTGACCTGTCATATTCCTCTCTTTTTTTCTGCTTCATCCAACTCTCTAGCTCCTTTGTCATACAGAAAGCTAATGGTTTTGGTTGTCCTCCCTTTTCCTCTTGTGGGAATGTACCTGTTGTTATAACTGAGGTGGGAGGAGTGCACTGTTTATTCTAGTCCCACTTCTGCACAGGTCACAACATATATTAAAATTTTCCCACTTACCGATACAGTCAATCATATATTCTATTTTCCCCCAGACTAAACACACCAACCAGGGTTCTTTAATAAACAAAATTATTAATTTATTATAAACCAAGTTTTAGCCAATAATGAAGTCAAACGTACACACAAATCAAAATATTAAAACCCCTTATTTATCCTAGCCCTCATACACACACATACACACACACCAGCTAACCGGGAAAAAAATAAAGGGGATTTTTGATTAAAGCTGTTACAAAGAAAACAGAGGAGAAAAATATCCACTTAGGCTGAAAAGAAGGTATGGAAATATGTCCTTTGTTTTGGTTAGGCATTCCAAATGCGTTGACGGCTGTCGATGGGATCTTCCTAGAACAGTTCTTTACAGGCAATGTTGATGATCAGTTTGGGTAGGTTTTTCAAGAGATGCAGCTACAGAGTCTCCAAATAGGTCTTACAGCAGGAAGGCTGCAGCAAGGTTTCAGTTACCACACATTCGATATGCAAAGGATTCTTCAAGCCGGGTTTCTTCAAATACAGGAGGAAATAGGAATCTGACACATTGGAAATTCTTCTTCTTCTTTGGCCTCCTTATCTCGAGAGACAATGGGTAAGTGCCTGGAGGTTGTCAGTGGTGTGTGCAGCAGCGCCTGGAGTGGCTATAAAGGCCAATTCTAGAGTGACAGACTCTTCCACAGGTGCTGCAGATAAAATTGGTTGTCGGGGCTGTTACACAGTTGGCTCTCTCCTTGCGCTTTTGTCTTTTTTCCTGCCAACTGCTAAATCTCTTCGACTCGCCACTCTTTAGCCCCGCCCTTTATGGTTGCCCGCCAGCTCTGGCGATCGCTGGCAACTGACTCCCAGGACTTGTGGTCAATGTTACAGGACTTCATGTCGCATTTGCAGACGTCTTTAAAGCAGAGCCATGGACGGCCGGTGGGTCTGGTACCAGTGACAAGCTTGCAGTACAATATGTCCTTGGGGATCCTGCCATCTTCCATGATGCTCACATGGCTAAGCCATCTCAGGTGCCGCTGACTCAGTAGGGTGTATATGCTGGGATGTTGGCCGCCTCGAGGACTTCTGTGTTGGTAGTACGGTCCTGCCACCTGATGCCAAGTATTCTCCGGAGGCAGCGAAGATGGAACGAATTGAGACGTCACTCTTGGCTGACGTACGTTGTCCAGGCCTCGCTGCCGTAGAGCAAGGTACTGAGTACACAGGCTTGATACACTTGGACTTTTGTGTTCTGTGTTAGTGCGCCATTTTCCCACACTCTCTTGGCCAGTCTGGACATAGCAGAGGAAGCCTTTCCCATGCGCTTGTTTAATTCTGCATCTAGAGACAGGTTACTGGTGATAGTTGAGCCTAGGTAGGTGAACTCTTGAACCACTTCCAGACCGTGGTCGCCGATATTGATGGATGGAGCATTTCTGACGTCCTGTCCCATGATGTTTGTTTTCTTGAGGCTGCTGGTTAGGCCAAATTCATTGCAGGCAGCTGCAAACCTGTCAATGAGTCTCTGCAGACACTCTTCAGTGTGAGATGTTAATGCAGCATCGTCAGCAAAGAGGAGTTCCCTGATGATGACTTTCTGTACTTTGGTCTTCGCTTTTAGACAGGCAAGGTTGAACAACCTGCCATCTGATCTTGTGTGGAGGAAAATTCCTTCTTCTGAGGACTTAAATGCATGTGAGAGCAGCAGGGAGAAGAAGATCCCAAACAGTGTCGGTGCAAGAACACAGCCCTGTTTCACGCCGCTCAGGATTGGAAAGGGGTCTGATGAGGAGCCGCTATGCTGAATTGTGCCTTTCATATTGTCATGGAATGAGGTGATGATACTTAGTAGCTTTGGTGGGCATCCAATCTTTTCTAGTAGTCTGAAGAGACCACTTCTGCTGACTGAGGTCAAAGGCTTTGGTGAGATCAATGAAAGCAACATAGAAATACAGTGTTTCTTTTCAAGAGAGAGAGATGAGCTATCTTCTCCTGGCAGGTGAGAAGCAACTGGCTTTTTTAACAATTCAATTTAAACCAAAACTTTCCAGTAGTCAAGTCTCCTGATGTCCATAAATTTTGGCCTGTTGTAAACATCTTCCCCGTGTCAAAAACAACACCTGCTGGGTTTTTATTTGAAAACAGGTGCCTTCCAGTAACTGTTTACAGTTCAAACTCAGTCCAAACCTTTTGGTGACCTCCTTTTAAAAAAAAAACACACCCAAAGTTCCAGTATCTATGGAATCCTTTTCAGTTTTAAAACACAAATTCTCAAAATGTAACAAAATAAAGGAAATTCTCGTAACAGTAGACTGTACCTAAACCATCTCTTTAATGGCTGCCCATTGCTCCATTACATTCCTGTCTGAATTGGATGCCAATTTACCTGGGCCAGATCCCTTGTCAGTTTGCTGAAATTAGCCTTCCTCCAGTTATGTGGCTTTATTCTCGATTGCCACTTGTCCCACTCCATAATTAATCTAAACATTATGATACTATGATCACTTCTCCCGAGATGTTTCCCCACTGAGACATTCTCCACTTGGCCCATTTAATTCCCCAGGATAGATCTAGAAATGCCTCCTCATTGGGCAGGAAACATACTGATCAAAAATGTTGTGGACACACTTTAGAAATTCCTTCTCTCTCTGTCCTCAATACAATCTTTGCCCCATTTAATGCAGCCATAAAGACAGGGCTAAATTGTGGCGAGTCGAAGAGACTTAGTAGTTGGCAGGAAAAAAGACAGAGGCGCAAGGGGAGAGCCAACTGTGCAACAGCCCCGACAAACAAATTTCTCTGCAGCACCTGTGGAAGAGCCTGTCACTCCAGAATTGGCGTTTATAGCCACTCCAGGCGCTGCTTCACAAACCACTGACCACCTCCAGGCGCATATCCATTGTCTCTCGAGATAAGGAGGCCCAAAAGAAGAATACTAGGATAGTTAAGGTCTCCCATTATCATTACTCTATAGTTCATACACCTTAGTAATTTCCTTACAAATCTGCTCTATCTCCTTCCTATAGTTTGATTGTTTATAAAGTGCACCGTGTTGTGTGTTGGCTTCTTTATTATTCTTTATTTCTAACAAAATAGATTCTGTTTTTGCCTCCTCAAGGACATTCTGTTCTCTCTAGCACTAAAATTTTCATTAAAACTTCTACCACTCCTTTCTTCCTTCCTGAATACCTTGTATCCAGGAATATTATGCATCCAATCCTCCCTTTTCTTTGAGCCAGGCCTCAATTCCCATGTGGCTATTTATACCTGCAACTCACCAACCTTATGAACCACACTATGCATTTACACACATGCACTCCAAAGTTAACTTAGACCACTTTATATTTTCTATAATCCCACCTAATTCTGTATTATATCTTATTCTGTGTCTCCCAGTCCTTTGTGCACCTTGGTGTCCAACCACCACAGTTAACCTCCGCACAAGGATATTGGGCCTAGCGCTGTTCAGGTGCACTCTGTTTATCTTGAACAGATGCCTCCTACACAGAACTGGTCCCAATATCCCAGGAATCTGAATCCTTCCCTACTGCACCATGTCTCTAGCCAGACATTACCCTGCCATATCTTCCTATTTCTACTCTTGTTTGTGTCCAGATACAGGATTGTAAATGTGGAGGAAAATAATGCTTGTGAGTTACAAATGTAGGTTCATTTATACCCTCTGGCATTTTTTTAATCTGGTGAAAGGTCATCGATAAGATTTAAGAACAAAGAACAAAGAAAATTACAGCACAGGAACAGGCCCTTCGGCCCTCCAAGCCTGCGCCGATCCAGATCCTCTATCTAAACATGACGCCTATTTTCTAAGGGTCTGTATCTCTTTACTTACTGCCCATTCATGTATCTGTCTAGATACATCTTAAAAGACGCTATCGTGCCCGCGTCTACCACCTCCGCTGGCAACGCGTTCCAGGCACCCACCACCGTCTGCGTAAAGAACTTTCCACGCATATCCCCCCTAAACTTTTCCCCTTTCACTTTGAACTCGTGACCCCTAGTAATTGAATCCCCCACTCTGGGATAAAGCTTCTTGCTATCCAACCTGTCTATACCTCTCATGATTTTGTACACCTCAATCAGGTCCCCCCTCAACCTCCGTCTTTCTAATGAAAATAATCCTAATCTACTCAACCTCTCTTCATAGCTAGCGCCCTCCATACCAGGCAACATCCTGGTGAACCTCCTCTGCACCCTCCCCAAAGCATCCACATCCTTTTGGTAATGTGGCGACCAGAACTGCACGCAGTATTCCAAATGTGGCCGAACCAAAGTCCTATACAACTGTAACATGACCTGCCAACTCTTGTACTCAATACCCCGCCCGATGAAGGAAAGCATGCCGTATGCCTTCTTGACCACTCTATTGACCTGCGTTGCCACCTTCAGGGAACAATGGACCTGAACACCCAAATCTCTCTGTACATCAATTTTCCCCAGGACTTTTCCATTTACTGTATAGTTCACTCAATTGTTTCCAATAATAAATTAGCTCCTGAGCAGTTCTTTCTAATGATTTATAAATCTGTCTCACAAGCAATAGACTGACCAGGAGAGGCTAAGTAAATGTGTGTGCAAGTACAAGTGATGTCAATTTGTACTTCATTTACATTTCAGTGCCCTCTAAGCACCTGACTGGATAATTGCTTGGGCTGATTGTAGCAGTGGGATGCTCCACCATGGAGTAAGAATGATTGGTATGCATTACATAAGGAGAAGCACATAACTTAAACCATCCTGACTACCAACTGAAGGAGAGCAAGAAGATTGAAATGAAAGTGGGATATAAAATTAAGAAAATAACCAGAATACATAAACTAACAATTCAAGTTTTGTTTTTAATTATTCATTTAACTAGGTACAGCACACTAAGTGAGTTAGTTTTGTTAAATATGACAGTTAATATTATTTAGCCTTTTGGAAGTTCAAATTATTGTACTCAATGTACTTTGCATTTCATATTTTTATTTAATTTTCTTTTAGTTTTCTATTCTCTTTTGAAGACATTGACTGCTTGTTGAGAGGTGCCTCTGTGGCCCAGTAGCCCTTCAGTACTTTGCCCAGATGGCCATTATTCATGTCTGACCCTTAACGATTCTGTACTGTAACAATTCTATGATTCTGATTCTGTGGTAAGCATTACAACTCCAGAAAGCTTGTTATGGAAGGATAATGCTGGAGCCTATCGTCATTCAGTTTCATATTTATTGCACAGAGTAAAAGGTTTACTAACATGTAGCTCCTCACTCAAAACCCTCTACCAGCCTTAGTAACTGTCTGCTTACAAGTGCTCAAGTAAGACCCCAATTAACACCCTCCACCTGCATATAATCAAACAATTGATACACAATAAACAGATTAACAGTAAAAGTGGCATCAAGCTATTTAAGCACAGGGAAGGAAAGTATCACAGCCAGATCCTGGTCCTGACACCCACAGTTTAAGAAGGATACTAAACTCCAATGATCTGAAGTGGAAACATGGCTGATTCCCCCTATCAAAGCTTGGGATGCTGAGGTCAGTAGTAGCACAGGAACAAACCCCAGCTGAAATCAGTAAATTCGCCACAGATCACGGATCAAACCTGGGACCTTCCTGATCTGTATGGCTAGTTACTTGATTACTGACCCATTGACAAGCTTCAATACTCATGACTATTTCAAGATTTGCTCATTCTGTTGTTTTGAGGTTATCTTCCCTTTGGCATTATTTATGCTCCATGGTTCCCACCTACTGTTCCTGAGTATCTGCAATAGATACACTATAGTTGTTATTGTTCTGGATAAAAATAAACCAATATTTGAATATATGTTTTGCTTTTATTGCCAAGAAATGTATCAAACTAAAATGAACTGTTTTTCTTTGTGAACTTTGGGGCAGCACAGTGGCGCAGTGGTTAGCACCACAGCCTCACAGCTTCAGCAACCCAGGTTCAGTTCTGTGCAGAGTTTGCAAGTTCTCCCTGTGACCATGTGGGTTTCTGCCAGGTACTCCAGTTTCCAGCCACAGACTTGCAGGTTGATAGGTAAATTGGCCATTGTAAATTGCCCCTAGTGTAGGTAGGAGAATTGAGGGAAGGTGGGGATGTGGTAGGGAATATGGGATTAAATGTAGGATTAGTATAAATGGGTGGTTGTTGGTCAGCACAGACTCGGTGGGCCGAAGGGCTTGTTTCAGTGCTGTATCTCTCTCTCTATAACTTTACAGGTATCAAATAGTCCTTTGGTAGTACAGATCTTGAGTATTGCTGAAAATAGAGACACATTGTCAAAGCTTTTTGTCTTGCACTCATCAGAACAATCTGCAAGAATACTACTGTAATGGAAAACAACACTTTCTACTGTATGAGAAGAGAGTGCTGATTGATTGGCAAGTGGACTCTGATTGGTAGCCGCGTTGCAATGGGAAATGCACCAGTTTACGGTGACTGACAATTAACTGGCAAGCTTTGTTTGAAATTTAAACCGGGCAGCTTGACTCTGATTGGTCAAGGCATTGCCCTGAGGAATGAACTGGTGTATGGCTGTCACTTATTTTGTTTAGCTGAAACAAGCGCAATGTTTGTACATGTTCTTTCTGTCTGCAAAAAACAGGGCCCTGTGTATTAATATATGTAGCTTTCAGTATGCGCAAATGCGCCACACTGCAAGCTCTACTGACAATCTTAAATTGGTTGTCAGCATAATTCTTAGCACACTAAGGATTACTTAACAAATGTTGTCCAATTGCAGAGTCACATCAAATGTTGGATACTGTGTTCTGAGTTTTGCAAGCATGGGCTGGTTTGGTATGGCCTGTACCTTGCCCGTTGCGAAGAGCGGAACAGACATGTTTGATACGATCCGCCAGTCTTTGGGACATACAGCCTATATATTTAGCATTACGCTGGCATTGAAATTCATATATCACATTACTCATTTGTGTGACAGGCATCATTGGGGTGAACGTGGGGAAACATCTTACACTGAAACAATAGAGAAGTATTTGTTTAAAGATGAAGCAGCTAGTAGCCAAGTGAAATTTAAGAAGGAACTCCCTCACATTCAATTCTTAATTTATTAAATATGTTTAATTTTAATTATTCAAAAAAGAAATGACCAGGTTCCTGATTCAGGAGAAAGTAGAAGATATAATTTGGCACTAGGGCGGGATGGAACACAAAATGGTCAAAGTTGCTTTATCAGGCTTAGCTGCTGCATGTTACAAAACTGGGCCAGACGTACCGAGAGGTTCCCTGGTTTAATACCTAGCCTGCGCTAAACTAATTGATCTTAACTTAATCAGTAGTAATGTCTCTAGAATACAGAGGATAAAAACCAGTCAATGGTGCCCACTCTATTTAGATCTACTCAGATGAGGACCAGATTAAGCTTGGCTGTAGATGCTCTGTAGTTGAATATTTGATTGAGTTCCATTGGCATATCGTCAGATTATCCTTTCCATTGGACAATTGTTCATGATGCCAGTACATCTAAATATAGGCTAATCGGTATTTAACAAAAGAGGAGGGGATGGTGGAGATAGAATTTTTAAACTTAAATTGTCAGGTAATGTGTGTTTAAATTAACATTAGTAGAATGCAAACCTTTGTCAGGAATTAGTGCCCACTGACTGCTACTCAAATTGCTGGATTGAGATAAACTAAAAAGAATTTAAAATAAATTGAAGAGCACCATGAGGGATTTTTCCTGATTGTCACCATCATTTTGGTGACAACCCCATGAGCAAACCTGATTTCTACTGAAGTTACAGCAACAACAACTTGCATTTATATAGCACCTTTAATGTAGTAAAATATCTCAAGGCTCTTCACGGGAGCATTATCAAACAAAATTTGACACTCAACCACATAGACGTATTAGGACAAGTGACTAAACGCTTGGTTAAAGAGGTAGGTTTTAAGGAGCATCTTAAAGGAGGAGAGAGAAGTAGGGAGACAAAGAGGTTTAAGGACAGAATTACAGAGCTTAGGGCCTAGGCAGCTGAAGGCATGGGTGCCAATGCTGGAGGGAAGAAAATCAAGAGGCCAGAATAGGAGCAATGCTGAGATATCAGAGGGTCATAGGGCTGGAGGAGAACACAGCGATAGGATGGGGCTGGGCCGTGAAGAGACTTGAAAACAAGGATGAGAATTTTAAAATAGACATGTTGCAAGACCAGGAGCCAATGTAGGTCAACGAGCACAGGGCAAAGGGTGGATGGGACTTGGTGCAAATTATGATACGGGCAGCAGAGTTTTGGATAAGCTCAAGTTTACGGAGGGTGGAAAATGGGAGGCTGGCGAGGAGATCATTGGAATAGGAGTATTGTACAAATTCAAAAAACTCAGGTTGCCCAGTAGGTTAGTCATGTGGCTAGCTAGTCTAGGAGTAATGGATGAGAGTTTCAGCAGCAGATAAACTGAGATGGGCGAAGTTGGGCAATGTTAGGGAGGTGAAACTAGGTGATCTTTATGATGATGAAATATGAAGTTCGAAGCTCAGCTCAGGATCAAATAGGCTGCCCAGGTTGCAATCAGTCTGGTTGAGCCTGGCTGGTGTCATACAGGCCCCCACCTGCCAAGCATGAGGCATATTAATTTCGCCACATGGACATTAAATTTCAAACTTTTGTTGAAGTGAAGAAAGGACTTTCTTTTAAAAAATTGCCAGATCTTGGCTGGAAAAACATTTACATATTAACAGACAGTGTTTGGAAGGTCAAAGCAGTCATTACCTGACACGTTCAACCCACAGTGGACTTTTGATCACCAGACGTTGAAGGCGGGGGAGCTCATATTCCAGGTTGACTGCTAAGATGGCCGAATACACAAACAGACATGGTTAAACCAGCTAGTCACATGACTAACCTACTGGGCAACCTGAGTTTTTTGAATTTGTACAAACAGTTTGGGCAGAAAGCAGAATGCTCCTGGACTGAGAAGATCTCTCCTGGCTGGCTCGCCACAGCCTATCCTGTCTGCCTGCTCCCATCTCTTTCTCACAGAACTCCAAATGCACTGAAGACACATGAACCCCAAAAGAGAAAAGTCTCCTACAGCAAACAAAATTTAAGAAGAATACTGGGCCCTAACGAAAAGCAAGATCTACCTACAATAAAGGATACTACTGTGAGTTCTAAGAACCGTAACACAAAAATCCCTCTTCAGAGATTGCCTCAAACTTCTCCACTATTTTTCTTCTCTTTTCTGTCTCTATCTGCATGTGTGTATCACGTGTGCATGCTAGCATGGGCGCGTCGTGTATCCGTAGACGTTAACCGAATTAGAGATTAAGTTTAATAAAATTTCACTTTTCTTCTTTAAACCTGAGAAAACCTGGTGTGCTCATTTCTTTGCCTTATAATTGGAAAGTGGTGAACAAGGATTCGCCAAGGGGGAGCTCAAAACACAGTGTGTTTAAAAATTAAATCCTGTTACAATAAGACCAGGTGCAGGCTGAAAGAGACCCCTAGACACCTTTCTCACCTGGTCGTAACAATATCCTATGTGATTGTGATAAAGGTAAACTTGCCCTCCTCGGCCATCTGGACCTGCTTGCAGCCTTTGACAAAGTTGACCACACCATCCTCCTCTCACTGTTGTCCAGCTGGGTGGGACTGCTCTCACCTGGTTCCATTCTTACCTATCCATTCATAGCCAGAGAATCACCTGTAATGGCTCCTCTTCCTGCATCCGCACCATTACCTCTGATGTTCCCCCAAGGATCTAATCCTTGTCCTCCTCCTATTTCTCCTGTATATGCTGCCCCTCTGTGACATCATCCAAAAGCACATTGTTAGTTTTCACATGTATGCTAACAACACCCAGTTTTACTTCACCACCACCTCTCTCAACTCCTCCACTGTTGCTAAACTATCAGACTGTTTACGTGACATCTAGATAACCAGAAATTTCCTCCAGTTAAATATTGGGAAGACTGAAGATGTTGTTTTCAGTCCCCGATCCAAACTCCGTTTCTTAGCTACTGATTCCATCCTTCTCCCTGACAACACTCAGATTAAGCCAGTCTATTCACAAACTTAGTGTCACATTTGACCCCAAGATGAGCTGCTGACTTCAATACGTGCCATTGCTAAGATCACCTATTTCCACCTTCGTAACATCACCCGACTTTGTCCCATCTCAGCTCATCTGCTGCTGAAACCCTCATTCATGCTTTTGTTACCTCTAGACTTGACTATTCCAACGCACTCCTGGCTGGTCTCCCATATTCTACCATCCATAAATTTGAGGTCATCCAAAACGCTGCTGCTGTGTTTTAGCTCACACCAAGTCCCATTCACTTATCATTCCTGTGCTTACTGACCTACACTGGCTCCCGGTCAAGCAAAGTCCTGATTTTAAAATTCTCATCCTTGTTTTCAAATCCCTCTATGGCCTTCCCTATCTCTGTAATCTCCTCCAACCCCACAACCCTCCGAGATATCTTTGCTCCTCTTGAGCCTCCACGATTTTAATCACTCCACCATTGGTGGCTGCGCCTTCTATTGCCAAGGCCCTAAGCTCTCGAATACCCTCCCTAGTGGATAGTGCCGAAGGATGTTGTAGGTTACAGAGGGACATAGATAGGCTGCAGAGCTGGGCTGAGAGATGGCAAATGGAGTTTAATGCGGAAAAGTGTGAGGTGATTCACTTCGGAAGGAGTAACAGGATTGCAGAATACTGGGCTAATGGGAAGATTCTTGGTAGTGTAAATGAGCAGAGAGATCTTGGTGTCCAGGTACATAAATCCCTGAAAGTTGCCACCCAGGTTAATAGAGCTGTTAAGAAGGCATATGGTGTGTTAGCTTTTATTAGTAGGGGGATCGAGTTTAGGAGCCACGAGGTCATGCTGCAGCTGTACAGAACTCTGGTGCGGCCGCACCTGGAGTATTGTGTGCAGTTCTGGTCACCGCATTATAGGAAGGATGTGGAAGCTTTGGAAAAGGTGCAGAGGAGATTTACTAGGATGTTGCCTGGTATGGAGGGAAGGTCTTACGAGGAAAGGCTGAGGGACTTGAGGTTGTTTTCGTTAGAGAGAAGGAGGAGAAGAGGTGACTTAATAGAGACATATAAGATAATCAGAGGGCTGGACAGGGTGGATAGTGAGAGCCTTTTTCCTCGGATGGTGATGGCAAACATGAGGAGACATAGCTTTAAGTTGAGGGGTGATAGATATAGGACAGATGTCAGAGGTAGTTTCTTTACACAGAGAGTAGTAGGGGTGTGGAACGCCCTGCCTGCAACAGTAGTAGACTCGCCAACTTTAAGGGCATTTAAGTGGTCATTGGATAGACATATGGATGAAAATGGAATAGTGTAGGTCAGATGGTTTCACAGGTCGGCGCAACATCGAGGGCTGAAGGGCCTGTACTGCGCTGTAATGTTCTATGTTTAAACCTCTCCTCTTCTCTACCTCGCTTTCCTCCTTTAAGACACTCATTAAAACCTACCTCTTTGACCAAGCTTTTGGTCATCTGACCTGATATCTCATTGTGTTGCTTGGTGTCATACTTTGTTTTATAATACTCCTGTGAAGTGATGTTTTATTACGTTAAAGTTGCTGTATAAATAGAAGTTGCTGTTGTCAAATGCTTACTGGAATTATGGAATAGAAACTCCACTTCCTTCCACCACCAGCACAGCACCTCACAGCTCCATCATCCCTGCCCTGCAGTCGAAGTTTGCTGAAATCAACTCTTCCACTACCACCACAGTGACAGTCAGTTAATTCTGGACAGACTGGAAACCGACAATGGGATCTTGCTGATCTGTGTGACCTAGTGTCACACAGCCAATTCATTTAGTCACGACTGAGCTATTGAAGGAACTAAAACTTATTGATTAAATTTTAACTAACATAAAATTATTGTATGTTTTCCACTTTGAACTTAGTTCTGTAATGGCCTTGGCAGTCACTTGAAGTCTCATGTAGCAGATGCACTGTTTCCAAAGCTTTAGAGGCATCTGTCCCTTTCTATACATTTTTGGTTTGAACGGAATTGTGTAGCACACAACTCTGCATTCAAAGGGTGTTATCATCTTATTGGAAGTTTAGTACAAGCTCACTTCATGGAAGTAGCCACACAGAAAACACTGCAGCTGCATTGCCACACTGGTCTTCACTAAAAGAGTTGAAGATGACCTCTGTGAAACATCCAAAAATGACAGAGCGTGAAATTGAGTACAAATGTTCCTCTATATCCTCGACAAAGTCTGACTGCCTTGCAAAAGGCATTTGAGGACAAGAACAGGGTTGGAGAAAAAAACCCAGAAAGCTCTGGGAACACTCAGCACCAGTCAGGCAATTATCTGCTGAGGAAAATATTGAGACGCAGAATCCTTCCTTAGAACTGGAATTGAGCTGAGTTCTGAGGGATAGTCTTGTTTCTCAAATATTGATTTGTGTTTTCTACACAGGTTCTGCTTGATCTGTTGAATGCTTCCAGGATTTTCAGTCTTTGTTTCAGATTTCCAGTAGCGAAAGTATTTTTGCTTTATGTTCACAAGGTTGGAGCAGTCCTTTGTCACTCTCACCTGTGAGTGTCTTGACTGGAGTACAATTCCACAGTTGCCCTTTGGTCTCTCAACTAAATGCCAACTTACTCAATGTCATGAGTATTGGCAGCATGGTTGGCTGTGAGAACCATCAGTTAAGTACAATCCTGCCCTCTTCTTGGCCATTTTCCAGGAGGAGTGAGTGGAAGGCACTCAGGAGGAGGGTCCTGGCTGATGTTTCATTTTCTGATGTCTAAACTGGCAGTCTTAATGAGGGAGGAGAATCATAGCCTCCACCCCAGCCCCAACTTGCTAGGCCTGATTGCAATCTAACTCAGCATGGATTAAGGATTGATTACATAGGGACGTTCCTGAACAGTTTGCCTCAGTACTGTAGTTTGATATATTATACTGGACATTGGGTTGTTAATGCGTTAATTCTAAGTGGTTAATATGCTAATCATACTGGGTACCTCATCACAAGTTTGGATCCCATGTGTAGTCTCTTGGACGATGTAAGCCATAGCAGTAAGACATGTTTCAATAAAGCTCCTGTTTCTTTTAACTCAGCAGACTCATTAAATATTTTGTATGAGACTAACAATACTCAGATATTACATGGTGGCAGTGGGCGAAAAATAATGACGGAAAAGTCCCTACCTTTGCCAGAAAGCTTTGAGAAAGTCACAGGCCTGAATCAAACTAAGACATGGCCGAAATGTTAGCGGAGATTTGCCAGATATCACACCCCGTCAGGCCTTGCTGCAAAGCTGGGCAGTGAGCAGATCATTATGCTGTTGTATGCATTGTGTGACTGTGCAGATGATCTCCTGACGCAAGGTATCAACAAGGAGAAAGCCACGTATGATGAAATAATCAAAGTACTTGATACATATTTTAATTTGAGAAAGAATATCATTGTTGAGCAGGCTAAATTTAAGAAACACACCCAATATCAGGTGGAAAGAATTGATGCATTTATAAATGACCTATATAAACTTGCAGAGGACTGTTAGTATGGTGGCTTGAAAGATGAACTGATCACAGACAGAATTGTTGTGGGAATGTTGGATAACACCTTTTCTGACCATTTGCAGTCAATAGATGATCTAACCTTAGCAGAGGCAATCCAACTGAGAAGACAAGCACACCACCAGAGGTCAGGAAACAGAATCGATACGTGGTTTGAGGTGACAGGGAGAGCCCCAAATCGAAAGCAACCGACTCAGTTGAGTTTGTTAAATATTAAAAAGTGAAAGCTGGGGAGACAAGAGGAGTGGCCATCGGCAGCCCATGCTAACTGCAATAGGTGTAGCCGAGAGAGACACCGGCAGGAAAACTGCCCTGCCAAAGAGGCCGACTGCCATTTATGCGGAATGGTGGACCATTTCCAGGTGGTGTGCTGTAGCAAAAAGCGGGTGCAGAATAGCACAAAGGGTAGTCTTCAAAAGATGGCAAGATCCATGAAGTAAAGGATATCCATGATATTGAGGTGCCTTACCTTGGAGAGATCCAGGAACCAATTGGAAGTTGCTGGAGTGCAGAGATCCTAGTAGAGGGAAGCAAGATGCACTTTAAGTTAGATACCAGAGCAGCAGTTTTGGCTCTTTCTAATGCCGAACTGTGGTTCGACACGCTCTTGAGCCATCAGGCAAAAGAATTATACGGGCCAGGAGGGATAGAACTTAAAGTCATAGGAGAACTTAGGGCAACCCTCCAATATTCAGAAAAAGAAATCACAAATACTGTGATCCAAAACCAGAGTTGCTCACTTTTGAGCAGGAAAGCCTGTACTGACTTGCATCTGATTTGCAGAGTAGAGGAACTGGAAAACAAAGATCAACCCAAAAACTTCAGAACTGAATTCTCATAGCTGTTCACAGGACTAGGGAAGCTGAAGACAGCATACCATATAACTCTGGGGCTAGAAACAAAGCCAGTGTGCCTGTTCGCACCCAGAAAAGTTCCTCACACATTCTTGCAAAAATGTAAGGAAGGAAATCGACTCTATGGTGAAGCAAGAGATTACTTCACCTGTGACAGAGCCTACAAGCTGGTGCTCAGGGATGGTCCCGGTGCCAAAACCAAATGGATCTATCAGAATTTATGTCGATCTTACACAGTTGAACAAAACAGTCGAACACGAAGTTCTTCCTGTATCGTCTGTGGACGAGAGCTTAGCAAAATTGAGAAAGACCTCAATCTTCACAAAGCTAGATGCAAATAGTGGTTTTTGGCAACTACCCCTTGATGAAGCGTCTAACTAGCTCACAACCTTCATTACTCCATTTGGAAGGTTTTGTTTCAACAGACTACCCTTTGATATCATATCAGCACCTGAAATCTTCCGCACGACAATGTCAAGCATCCTAGAAGGATTGGAAGGAGTCGTAGGTCATATGGATGATGTCCTGATCCATGGATCCACTCAGAACATGACACTAGAGTCTGATTTGCCCTGCAATGCCAAGAGGAAGCCAGACTTACATTAACAACAAATGTGAATTCTCGCAGCCAATTGTCAAGTTCCTTGGACACATTGTGAATGCATTTGATGTCACAGTGGATCCACAGAAGACAAGAGCAATCAAGGAGTTTCCAGCTCCTTGGCACGTGACTGAGCTCCAGAGATTCATGTATGGTAAACCAAGTCGGAAAGTTTCTGCCCAACCTAGCTGTTGTCAATGAGCCACTATGTCAACTGTTGTGACAGGACAATACATGGTGCTGGGAGGAAGCACAACAGAGATCTTTTGAGAAAATCAAAGAGATGCTGATATCACCTGATGTATTAGCTCACTACCACCCAGGGCTACCTACTATCATTGCTGCAGATGCATCTTCTACAGGACTGGCGGCTGTACTTTTTCAGGTACAGACGGATGGAAAGTACAGACCAGTTTACTATGCGTCACATTCACTGACTGAGACTGAACAGCGTTAAGCGCTAGTGGCTACATGGGCTTGTGAGAAGTTTGCAGATTATGTTCTTGGTCTCCACTTCAAGATAGAGACAGACCACAAACCCTTGCTGACTCTCTTAAATTCGAAGGAGTTAGCACAAATGCCTCCACAAGTACAATAATTCAGACCGAGGATAATGAGGTGTGATGCAAAGACAGAGTATGTTCCGGGAAAGCAGTAGATTACAGCGAATGCTTTGTCCCACATCCCAGTGGCAAGACCTGAACAAGATGACGTTTCCCTTGTTGAATAGGTAGAAACCTTTGCATTGATAACAACCACAACTCGACCAGCAATAACTCAACGACTGAACAAAATCAGAGATGCACAGAAATCTGATGAAGAATGTGCTCAAGTCAGAGAGTACTGGGTCTAAGGATGGCCAGCATACATGCCATACAATCCCATTCTCAGCCAGTACTATAAACAGAGAGGACACCTCAGTGTAGTTGATCATTTACTCATCTATGACAAGAGAGTGGTCATTCTGAGAGTTCTAAGACTCAACATACTACAAAGATTGCACCAAGGACATCTGGGCATCACAAAATGTCAAGCCAGAGCAAGATGTTCTGTTTGGAGGCTAGGTCTCTCAAAATCACTAGAAGAGCTGTATTGCTTGTGCTATTCATCGTCAGGAGACAAGAGAACCATTTTCCTTTCCATCATGACCATGGGAACATCTTGAGATGGATCTTTTTGAACACAGAGGTAAAATGTTCTTTATCATAGTAGACTACTACTCCAGATGGATAGAAGTCAAGCAGCTGGCGGATCACACTTCTGAAGCAGTCATTACATCGTTGAAGGAGATATTTGCAACACGTGGAATGCCAGACCTTGTGTCTCAGATAATGGACCGCAGTTTGCCAATGAATACTTTAGAGTTCACAGTATTGTATGCATACGTTCATACCGCCAGCTCACCCAAGATACCCTCAAGCCAACAGTGAAGCTGAAAGAGGAGTACATAAAGTGAAAGCATTGCTGAAGAAGAACTATCATATCCAACTTGCACTTCTGAGCTATCATTCAACTCCACTCCAAAATGCTGTAGCACCATGTGAACTCCTAATGTGAAGAAGACTGAAAACCCAACTTCCTACTCTCACACACACACTCATGTACAAGTATGAGTTGATGACTTGGACAAAGTGAGAAAGAAAGAGAACAGAGATTGTTCCACCAAGATGTAGAACTATGACAAACGTCACAAGGCATGAAACCTGCCAGACCTCCAACCAGAACAGCCAGTTTGGATATGAGACCAAGCTCGTTATGGAGAAGTGGTTGAACAGACACCTCGGTCCTACCTTATTCAAATAGAGCATGGTATAGTGAGATGGAATAGACATGCATTGGTGGCTATATGGAAGCAGCCTCCTATCTCTGGGAAATCCATCATCTACTAAATCTAATGGAATAGAGATGCTGCATTCATCCACCAATCCAGATGACAACACAAATGGTGAACCTGAGTCATCTACCAATTCCCCTCTTGCACAGCAGAATCTGAGGGACCACTCAAAATCTCAATCCCCTCCAAAGGGAAAGAGGACCCATTCTGGTAGACTTGTGAAATTGCCACAGCGATTGTCCATGTAGAAATAGAAATCAGAGACTTGAGGGGGAGTTGTAGTACAATGTGTTGTACAGGACATTGGGTTGTTAATGGGTTAATTCTAAGTGGTTAATATGCTAATCATTCTGAGTACCACATCACAGGAAGTGATGTAACACCATGTTGTTTGGATCCCTCATGCAGTCTCTTGGATGATGTAAGCCATAGTTGTAAGACATGTTTCAATAAAGCTCCTGTTTCTTTTAACTCAGCAGACTCATTAGATATTCTGTATTAGACTAACAATACTCAGAATATTACAAGTACCACACCACATGGTGCATAACCCACAAGAAGGGCTCAAGACTGAACTTCCTTAATCTTCTAGAAGTGGAACTGAAGATAGGCGTAAAAATTTCAATTGGCAAATGGGGTCAGCCTTCCTTAGTTAGTTCTTTTCCTTCCCTTAATTTTATAAAATCATGAAACATTTCACTTTAACTATCCTACCCTTTGAATAGAAATAAAAGAATGGTTGGGGTGCAAAAGATTGCAAGCAGTTCTGTAGCTGTATTAATAGTATGCACTTATTAAGGATGTAAGAATAGAAATAAGAATTTTTATGCACCTACATGATGCTGCACTTTAACAAAAGGTCTGCTGTCTTGAACTGAACTGTGTGTTTCCTCAGTTGCAAATGAAAGCAGTAGCCATCTATTTGTAATGGATTTTGCATTGCTGCAGGCTGCACTCATGTGTTTCAGTCAAGCCCTATTATATTCCCCAGCAGGTGCTAAGAACTCCAGGGCTAGTCCTTTGTCTCAGAAAATCTGACACAAACATCTTACTGACATAATGTGGTTCCCATGGAAACATGCAAATTGAAAGCAAATGAACTGAAATGATCAGGGATTGGACAGTGGTGCATGTCACTACCCCTTGTAATAGCCAATTCATTATCAACTTGGAAGAAGTAGTGTAAAGGCTGCTGGGAAACTAAAACCTAGTATCTTACAGTACTGCCTGTGCTGGCTCTTTGAAAGAGCTGTCAAATTTAGTTGCACATCCCAGTATTTTTACCCCCATAACCTGGCAAATTAATTTTCTTCAAATAAAAGAGAAATCACCTTTTGAAAGTTCCTACAGAATCTTGATTCCACCACCCATTCTAGTAGTGTGTTCCTGATCATAACACTCATTTGCTTGAAATAATTTTGCTTCATTTCCCTCCTTTTGTCAGTTACTTAAAATATATGACCTTTGGTTACCAACACACTTGCCAGAGGGATCAGTTTCTCCCTACTTGCTCTATCACAACCCCTCATAATTTTGAATATCTCTATTAGGTCTCCCTTAACATCTAGTCTAAGGAGAATAATCCTAACTTCTTCAATCTCTCCACATAACTGAAGTCCCTCATCCCTGATATCATCTTGGTAAACCTCCTCCCTGCCATCTCCAAGGCCTTGATATCCTTAGTAAAGTGTGGTGTCTAGAATTGTAGACAATACTCCAGCAGAGGTCTAACTAGTCATTTGTCAAGATTTAGCATGACTTTCTTGTTTTTGTATTCAATGCACCTATTTACAAAGCCAAGTGGCCCATGCACTTTCTTAACTTCCTTATCAAACTGCCTTGCAACCTTCGATTTGTGAAGGGTGCCTTGCACCCTCCTCAAAATAGTACCATTTGATTGCACTACCTCTCCATGTTGTTTCTTCCAAACTGCATCACTCCACACACGATCGCATTAAATTACATCCACCATGCACTGTCCATTTCCCCAGTTTATGTCCTCCTGAAGTCTGCTCCTATTCTGCTCACTACTTACTAAGTTGCCAAGCTTTGTGTCATGCGCAAACTTCAAAATTCTACTCCTGATGCCCAACTCCAGGTCATTTATATATAACGAGAAACAATGGACCTAATAGTTTTTGGGGTTTCTTTTATGTTACCTGCTAATCTCTTCTCATATTTCCTCTTTGCCCTTCTTGTATCTTTTTCAATTTCCCCCTGCATTCTGTATTCTGCCTGATTTTTGACTGTATTCTGTATCTGGCATTTTCCATAAACCTTTTTCTGTTTTATTTTAACCTCTATTTCCTTTGTAATCCAGGGACCTCTAGCTTTGAAAGATCCAATCTTTCCTCCTCATACGAATATACTTTGCTTGTACCCAAAGTATCTCTGCTTTGAATGACTGGCGTAAGAGAGTGTAACTTTGTGATCTCTCTCTTGCCCCTTTCCCATGTTCCCCATTACAGCCTTCTGGAGATGATCCTAACACATTGACTCATGACTGGTTAATAGAATAGTGTCTGTCCAAAAGTGTTTGACTCAACTTTGTATTTTCCTCGTTTGCCAAATACTGGGCCATAATGCTGCATTCTATTTCAAAACATAACACTGTCACTAAAAATAGAGTCAAAGAGTTTTACAGCACAGAAATAGGCCCTTCGGCCCAACGCGCCTGCGTCGACCTTCAAACACCTATCCAAAACTAATCCCACTTCCCCACACTTGACCCGTGATCTTGTATGTTATGGTGTTTCAAGTGCTCATCTAAATACTTCTTAAACGCGTGAGTGTTCCTGCCTCTATTACCCCTTCAGGCAGTGTGCTCCAGATTCCAACCACCCTCTGGGTGAAATTCTTTTCCTCAACTCCCCTCTAAACCTCCTGCCCCTTACCTTAAATCTATGCCCCCCTAGTTATTGACCTCTTCGCTAAGGGAAAACGTTTCTTCCTATCTATCCTATCAATGCTCCTCATAATTTTGTACACCTCAATCAGGTCCCCCCTCAGCCTTCTCCGCTCCGAGGAAAACAACCCCAGCCTATCCAGTCTCTCTTCATAACTGAAATACTCCAGCCCAGGTAACATCCTGGTGAATCTCCTCTGCACCCTCTTCATTGCAATCACATCCTTCTTATAGTGTGGTGCCCAGAACTGTACACAATACTCCAGCTGTGGCCTAACCAGCATTTTATACAGCTCCAATCTGACATTACAGCAGGTAATACTTAATGTGATTGCTTAATGTGCTCATTTGAAGTTTGTCTCTGCTATTTTAGGAGAAACTCAATCTATTTTAATATCTTTTACAATAAACGTTTACTGCCTCTGCTAAAGAAGCAACGGAATTTCAGATGAGCACATTAAGTGTTCATACTTTAATATTACACAGTATAATCTTAGCATTGTCACCATACTAATTGCATTTATTGTGAACATGGTAAAAATTATGAATGACAATCTTCCCTCCCTGTGTGGAAGAGAGTAACAAAAATTCTTACTAAATCACAGTTTGAATAAAATCACTGACAATAAAATACTAACTCTAACCCTGATCTTGCATCTTTCTTCAGTTTCTCTCTTATCTACCCTCAGTCCCTATTCAAGCTCATCTTTTCCATAAGACCAAAGGGAAAATGGGCAGCAACCTGAAATATTAAAATAGGAGAACAACTCGGGCATGTCACATTGGTATCTCCCTTTTCCCAGCTTCCCCCATGCTTGCCTACAACAGCAAGTGCGAGGAGCCCATGAACTTCTTTGTCACAAAGATTGAGACCATCTGTTCACCTGCCTCTGTTAGTTCCCCACGCCCACTGGACCAAACTTCCCTAAGCCTCCCCCTGCTATTGCATCTTTTTCTAGCTTCTCTCCCATTTCCTCTTATGCCCTCTCTGAGCTCACCTTGTCCATGAGACCCATCTCCTGCTTCTTTGAACCCTATCTACACTAAACTGCCGAACACCCAACTTCTTTTCCTGGTTCCCATATGAGCTGATATTGTAAATTATTCCCTCTCCGCAGGTACTGTTCTCCCCCATTTCAGAACTGCAGTCATCATCACCCGTGATCCCTCTTTCCTTTCAAGCTACCGTCCCACCTCCAACCTCCCTTTCCTCTCCTAAGTCTTTGAATTTGTTGTTCGTTCCAAAATCCATGCCTGCATCTTTCCTGCAAATCCAAGTTTGAAGATCAGGTTTATGCCCCTACCACAGCACTGAAATAGCTCTAATCAAAGTCACAAATGCCATCCTCTAACTGTAGTGCACTTTCCCTCTTTATTCACCTCGACCTCTCTGTGGGCTTTGACATGATAGATCATACCATCCTTCTCTAATGCTTTTCCTGCATTGTCCAGCTCAGGGGGCTTCCCTTGCTCTGTTCCAATTGTAGCCAAATCATCACCAACAATGATTTTTCTTCCCTCCCCTACACCTCTAAAGGATCTATCCTTCATTCCCTTCTCTTCATATACTTGTGCCCCTTGACCACATTATCAGATGTGTTGGCTGACACACCCAGCTCTCCCTCTTTACTACTTCTCCCAACCCCTCCACCCTCTCTGTGTTGTCAGACTGCTTGTCTGACATCCAGTCTTAGATGAGTTCAATTCCTTCCAGTTAAAGTTTGGGAAGAGTAAATCCATCAACTTTTATGCTCCCAAAAACTTTACATCCTTGTCACTGATTGCATTCCTTTACCTGACCAGTTTCAGGTTGAACCAGACAGTTCACAAACTGAGGATCCTATTAGACTCGGAGCTGAGCTGAGCTTAAACCCTACATCCTCTCCATCACATTGACAGCTTGCTTCCACACCAAGAACATCGCCTGCCTCTGGCTCTGCCTTAGCCCATATGCTTCTGAAATTCTCATGCATGTCTTTGTCACCTCCAAATTCAACTATTTTAATTCAGTCCTGGCTGGTCTCTCATCCTTCAGCTCAGCTAAAACTCTGTCGCTTGTATCCTTTTGCACACTAAGTCCCACTCATCCATCATTTCTGTCCTTGCAGACTTACAAAGGCTCTTGGTTCTCCAATTTAAAATGACCATTCTCAGGTTTAAATCCCTTCATGGCCTTGCCCCTCTCTATCTCTATCCTGAAGCCCTACAATTCCCACTCAGAATTCTCTAGCCTCTTGTGCATTCCTCCGTCCCTTCACCACACGATTGGTAGCCTTTAGCCACTTAAGCTGTAGGTTCTGGAATATCCTCTCTAAAGCAACCACCTCTCCTCTTAAAATCTCAATACCCACATCTTTGATCAAGCTTATGGTCAGTCCTCCTCATATCTGCTTCTTTGGTTTGGCATCCACTTTTGCTTAATTTTGCCTCTGTGAAGCACGTTGGCATATTTTTCTCCATTTGAAGGCACTACATCAATGTAAATTGTTGTTGTATATCGCAAAACTGAATGGTAAATGGTGACACATGTGTGAAGCATGACCAAAAATTGTGATGGCAAGATGTAAATGGGATATGCCACCCTACTTCAGATTTTTAACAGAATATTATACAATACATTCTACTCTTAATTCAAAGTTGCTTACGTCAAATTATCAAATAATTTAAAAAAAACATTCTCAGTATATGGACTTCACTGGCAAAGCTGACAATTATTGCCCATCCTTGATGCCTTTGAGCATGTGGGTATGGGCTGCCTTTTTGAACCTCTGGAGTCCGTGTGTTCCTACAACTACTACTAGATAGGTGATGAAGGAATGACAATATACGTGATGTGTGACTTGGAAGGGGATCTTAGAGAAGTTGCTGTACCTATCCATCTATTGCCCTGTCCTTCTAGGTGATGGATAATTTTTATAGCAATAGATTCTTACTTTGCTGTGTTATTTATGTTTATTATTTTAAATCATCAGACAATTCAAATCTTCTAGCAGAAATGACTTTGAATAATCAACAATCCACTATAGAATACATGTTACAGAAATATCCAGTCCTGCTTGGGTCAGTCTGGAGATGCATTGCAATAGAATCCAGCAGAGGTTTCCAGGATTACATTTGTGTGCTGCATACTATGCAAACTTTGTCCTATAAAGAGGCCTTATGGAGAACTGGAGGATGAAGAAGGCAATATTGGTATCAGATATATGAACTGCAGCAGCACAACAAGGATGCAGATGACAGCCTTTTTGCCAATTGAAAGATACTTTTGTGTCATTGTGGGAAGCTCTATCCTGACCACAGTATTTGCCCACAGCATAAACAGTCCTGTCGATATCTTCCCCCTTCCCACCACACAAAGGTGCCATCATCTACAGATCATTCAAAGTCTACAGCAATTCACATATTACCTCATCAAAGCCACTTCCAAAGATTGCCACAAAAAAAGTTTCCTGGCACATTAAATTCCCTGCAACCGTAACTTTAATCAAAGCCCATGCTGTGTGTGTACCCAATGCTTTTCCTCTAAGCTTCCCTTAGTGCAAGTGTGTGATGAGTGACCCCTTAAACCTAATGTTGTACTTGCCTAAATGCTACTTTAGTAGCAGGAGCATATGTGGGCTGGCTTCTGTGTAGTTCTAGGTACCACTTAGGATTGAAGTATTCCTTATCGGGGAGAAAGTTACATTCTGAGATGGACCTACTGCAGACTGCATTTTGTGCAAGGGTTGGGAACTGACTACATGGTTACTGATTGGGGGGAAATAAAACCTAATAGTACCAATAGGTTCAGTGAACTCCTGAGAGTTGGTTGGCAAGCCTACTGAAGCCAGGAGAAACAATCCTTTCCAATCTGTGTCCAAAGCCTCTATTGCAGAAACATGAGCATCCATGGCAGAAGCTAAAACTGTCTTTATGGCTTCTGATGCGGGGCTTCTGATATATAGCTTGAGCTGCTAGACATTTCAAGGGGGGACTTCACTGCTGTGAACCTATGTTGCAGGTAGTGGATTCCTCTCATTCACCTGGCATCTGCTGCACATTATTGGGAACCAGTCCCAGTGCCTGCATATTTATTTGTTGATGTGCAAACATCTTTCTTTGAAAAGCAGGACCATGAGATCTGGGTCCTGGAACTCTTAAGCCAAGAAGCAATGACTCTTGACATCAGTAATTGCATTCCGCCCCAGCTTCCATGCACAACACTTCTTTTCTTGTTCTGTGCATCACTGTGTGCATTTCCCTTCGGCTTCTCTCTAATTCCCCTTGGGTGGACGTCTCTTGAGTTAGTGCTTAAAGCAGAAAGCATGAGTAGTGGCACAAGTGATGCAGCACTAGCAGGGTTAGAAGCAGAGGAGCCTGGTACATTTTCCTTCTCTGCTTTTTCTTGCCTGATCACATCAAGTGGAGAAGCAAAGGTTAGAATGGGTTGCTGAGGAGCAGAATCTACATATGAGGGTTTCATGATTGATTTTGCTGTCAGCTTACGTGTGGCTCAATGACATGAAACAACAAACCTGCAATGAGCACATGCCTTCTGATTTCCTTACCCTCGAATCCTTTCCCTGGAATTCCTACATTCTTCTCCGTGCAAGGAGTGAGCAGCAGGGAGTTCAATCATCTATCACTAATCTCTCTTGGGTTTTTCTTAAGAAAAATGCAAACACTGAGAATGCCCTCTGATTTCCATGGGATTCAGTCAAGCCCAGATGATGATAGGCAGATTCTAATGGGTGCACAAAACAAATAATTACAGACCAGGTGAGGCTTTTAGTGAATCCATGCAAGGACTATTTGCAGCTGATGATTGGGGTATAAAGGAGATTATGGTATTTCTTGGACTTTAATGGTAAGTTTTTGAAACACTTGAATACAATGAGGGGAAGTGGTTGTAAGTGGCAAACATGCTTAGTGCAGTCTTTTCTTGAAAGGTGTTGCTGATTCCTCTTACCTTGCCTTACCTGGTAAGGTCATTAAAGTTCTTCCAAGGTTAAGTTGCAGTGCATGGGGCCATGGAGTTGATAACAACTTCCTTGACCACCTCCTGAGATTGTATTTAAGAGGAAAATCGAGGCTTACTTCTTATACTTTTTTGAAGACAATGTCTTATATTTGTTTTGGCAGGTTGATGTCATATTTGATCTCTGATACTAACTGGAGGAGTTGGATGATCCCAGCTCTAAATTGGGAGCTGCACCATGTGTTCTGGACCTTTTTTGTGGCAGTGATCATAAATTCAGTGGAGGGTCGGGCAACAGAAAACTGAACAGAAGGCACAACGTCTGCCTGCTTTAAATCTTAAAAAATAAGCAAAATAAAAACTCAGGCTGACCAGCCAAAAAAGCAGACAGGGGGCAACACCAGTTCTGAAAAACATCTGAGCTCACGGTACTGGGGGTAATGTATTAGCATGGATTGAGGATTGGTTAACACACAGAAGACAGAGAGTGAGGATTAATGGGTCTTTTTCAGGTTGGAAAGATGTAACTAGTGGAGTGCCACAAGGATCAGTCCTAGGGCCTCAATTATTTACTATCTGTATTAATGACTTGGAGGAGGGGGGAAAGTGTAATATATCCAAATTTGCTGCTGATACAAAAATAGGTGGGAGGGCATGTTGTGATGAGGACATAAGGAATCTGCAAGGGGATATAGATAGGTCGAGTGAGTGGGCAAAAACTTGGCAGATGGAGTTTAATCTAGGAAAGTGTGAGGTCATGCACTTTGGTAGGAAGAATCAAAAGGCAGACTATTATTTAAATGGAGAGAGACTCCAAAAAAGTGCGGCACAGAGGGATCTGGGTGTTCTTGTGCATGAAACACAAAAAAGCTAGCATACAGGTGCAGCAAGTAATTAAGAAGGCAAATAGAATTTTGGCTTTTATTGCTAGGGGGTTGGAGTTTAAAACTAGGGAAGTCTTGTTACAACCGTACAGGGTGTTGGTGAGGCCTCACCTGGAGTACTGTGTACTGTTTTGGTCCCCGTATTTAAGAAAGGATATACTGGCATTGGAGGCAGTTCAAAAGAGATTCACTAGGCTGATTCCTGGGATGAAGGGGTTGACTTATCAAGAACGGCTAAACAGGTTAGGCCGTTATTCATTGGAGTTTAGAAGAATGAGGGGTGATCTTATTGAAACGTACAAGATTCTGAGGGGGCTTGACATGGTAGATGTTGAGAAGATGTTTCCACTAGTGGGGGAATCTCGAACTAGAGGACATAGTTACAAAATAAGGGGACACTCATTTAAAACTGAGATGCAAAGGAATTTCTTCTCTCAACGAGTGGCAAATGTCTGGAATTCTCTGCCCCAGAGACTTGTGGAGACTAGATCACAAAGTATTTAAAGAGGAGGTAGATAGATTTTTGAAATATCGGGGAGTTGAGGGCTATGAGGAGCTGGCAGGAAAGAGGAGTTGAGGTCTGGGGCAGATCAACCATGATCTTATTGAATGGTGGGGCAGGCTTGAGGGGCCGAATGGCCTACTCCTGCTCCTACTTCTTATGTTCTTATGCTGCAATCAGAACTGTCAACATAAGAGGTAAAGTGAACATCCGGAGTGAGATTTATCAGAAAAGTGTAAGACATTAAAAGCCTATTTAAACTGGGAGTAAGGCTTACTTTAAAAATGAGATGCAATAAAAAGTTAAAAATCACATTTTAAACAAATAAAAAAATCGCTCTAAAGGCGTGGGCTTGCACTGAGGTGTGACAGAGGGCTGGATGCCAAGAGTTGGGCTGAGCCAATGCTTGCTTGCTGGGGTCTGTGTGTGTCCCTTTAAGAGCTCTTGCGCCGTGCTTCTTGTTGCGAGTTTTCTTTGGTGAATCGGTGATCATGGCGCCTGTGTTCGTGGCTGTCCGCGTCCTTCTGGGGCTTTTCTTTATGTTCACCGGGGCCACGAAGCTGACGGATCGGATCTTCCCCTCACTGTACGCGGAGGCGGTGGGTATGAGCAGGAGCAGCGCTGGCGAGAGGAGGCACCTCCGACCCGGGGCTGCAGCTATTGCAGAGCAGCTTCTTGTTGCTTTATACATAGCTATTTTGGCGCTAAATTAACCCAAAAGAGGAGAGCTGCTGAGTTATGGGTAGGTCTAGGTGTAATGTTGAAAACAAACATAAAAAATCAGGAGCTACTGCAAAGCAGGATCGAGGAATAAAAAGGACGGGAGATGTAGGTTTGTGCAACACTTTTAAGATCAATGATCCGATCCGCGTGAATGTGCAACATTCTTGTTAAATTTTGCATTCACTGTAATTATAATATTCCCAAATGGATTGCACTTTTCCATCGCCGGTGTAAGAGATTGGGGCTGATTTCAGTCTGCAGTTCGCGCCGAGTGTGTTTCACATTTTGTTTTCAGTGAAACTGACTCAAACTGATGTCTTTAACATGTGTGTCGCTCTGAGAGTAAACACTCATCAAGTTAAAGTAGGGATTTTACTTGTTTTTTTTTAAAAAAAAGTAAAAAGCAATTAAAAAGCACTGAAAGGCGTGGGTAAATGTGAATGAATCCCAAACCAGCAGCACTGAGAAGTTGCATTAACATTTTTAAAGTTTTTAAATACAGTGAAGCTCCCAAGGATTTTTTTAAAAGTTTTTTTTAAAATAAGGAGCTGCGTTAAGGGGAAGTGAACCAAGGCGGCTTTCGAAAGTGATCAGAGAGGGTGGAGCATTTACAATAACAACTTGCATTTATGTACCTTTACAACAACAACTTGCATTTATGTACCTCCTTTTTAAGGGGGGGGGGGGAAGGGGAGGGAAATGAGAGAACGGAAAAAAATGGATGCCAAGCCAAAGATATTAGGAGGGGCGACCAAAAAGCTTGGTTGATGAAATGGGTTTAAAGAGCAGAGGGAGATGGTGAGGTAAAAGGGAGGGAATTCCAGAGTGTGGGCCTCGACGGTTAGAGGCATGGACCCCAGTGGTGGGGTGAAGGGATGGGAACTGTGCAAAAGACCAGAGTCAGGAACAGAAATTTCTGCGGGTGTTAATAGGGCTGGAGGAGATTCCGGAGAAAGGGAGGGGAGAGGCTCCGAACGGATTTAAACATTGTGCCTAGAATTTTAAATTGGTGGCAATGGGGCACTGGTGCCAATGTAAGTCAGCAAGGATGTGGGGACTGAGCAGGAATTGGTGTGGGTTAGATCATGGGCAGCAGAGTCTTAGATGAGCTAAAGTTTGCAGAAGGTGAAGAATGGGAGGCTGACCAGGAGAGCATGGAACATTTGAATATAGAGATAACAGGGTTGAGAGTTACAGTGGCAGCTGGGCTGAGGCAGGGGGTGAAAGCGGGCAATGCTATGGGGATGGAAGTAGGGAGTCTTTGTAATGGAGAAACTCAGCTTGGGATCAACTAGGATGCCAAGATTTCAAACATCCCGGTTCACGCTGCGTCACTGGCAGGAGGCAAATGGAATCAGTGGTGCTCGCATGGACTTTGTAGAGAGGGGGTGAAGGTGATAATTTTGCTCCTCCCAATCTTCAACTGGGGAGAATTGCAGCTCATCAGGAGTGGAGGTCTGGCAGCACAGAAATAGTGGCAGGATGGAGAGAAATGGTGGAGTTGTAGAGCTGGGTGTCTTAGTGGAGATGTGAAAGCTGACCGCCTATCTCTAGATGCTAAGAGGAGGGGTCCAAGGACTGATCTGTGAGAAATACTGAAAGTAACAATGTGGAGGTGGGAACAGAAGGCATTGCTGGAGATGCTGTTGCTACAATCAGATAGGTAAACGTGGAACCAAGCCAGGGCAATGCACTGATCTGGGTAATGGAGAGAAGGCATTGGAGGAGGATGGCGTGGTCAACCATGTCAAAGGTTGAAGAGAGGTTGTTGAAGAATAATGCATTACAGTCACCAAGGATGTCAGTTATAACTTTGATAAGGGCCATTTCAGTGCGGTGGCAGGGACTGATTGGAGAGATTCAAACTCAGAGTTGCAAGGACGACAAATACAGATTTGGGAGGCAACATCACATTCAAGAACTTTTGTGAGGAAAGAGAGGTTGCAGATGAGTTGGTAGATTGCAAATTGAAAGGGGTTAAGAATGGATTTTTTGATGGGGGTGGGGTGATGGCCATTTTGAAAAGGGCATGTGACAGTAACTAAGAGGGAAGCATTTGCAATGTCATGAGGGTGGATGTGGGGTGGTGGGGCACGGTGCCAGGAAGAGATGTTGGGTGGTCAGCAACTTAGTGTCAATTGGGCCAAAAGAACAAGAAGTGAATCTCATGGACAAGATGAGCACAGAGAAAGCATGACCAGAGATCAGAGAGAAACTGAAGAAAGACACAAGAGAAAGGTCCAGAATGTAGGCTAACGATAGTTGTAGTCTTGCTGCAAGAGCTTAATTAAAATGCCAAAAGCCTTGGGTGCACGATTTCATGTTTATTATTTGGATTTTCATTGTGCAGAGCTGGCACGGTGACTCATTATATTGGAGGGGCAGCTTACCATGCCTGCAGTATGGTGGTGTGCAGGTTTGGAACAGTGAGCTCCTGGCACAAAAGCAGATTTGATACTTTTTAAAAACAAAAAGCCAAGTTTACCCTTTGTACCTCAAGGTGTTGGCTCCATTAAGGGAGTAACCCCTTTTGTGCCTCTGTGTCCATCTATCATGTTTGGCACTAAAAATGAGTGCCAGTGGCTATTTGACTGTGGAGGGCACCACAGAAAAGCTCAATCCTGTTTTCACTGGACATCTACAGAGGCAGCAAAAGTAATTTGAACCCAATCGGGAATAGAAAACTTGGGCAGATATGTTTCCATACTTAACCCAAAGGCACTACTGTCAACTATAGCATATGACATTGTGGCACAGATCAGCTAAGCCAAAACCATCCGAGGATAGAATGATGTGCAAAACTCTTTCACAAGGAAATGTGGAAGATCGGAGAGAACAACGCATCAGCCCTTCTCGCACACCTCGAGCCTGCTCCGCCATTTAATTAGATCATGGCTGATCTGATTGTGGCCTTAATTCCATTTTCGTGCCTGCCCCAGCTCCCCCATCCCCACCCCCCCACCAAATAACCCTTGAGAGGAACAAGACAGTGTTCATTCTGGTGTGAACCTGCCAGTGAAACATCGCTCATAGGAGCAGTGTCATGAACTGAGCTTGCATGTCAACATTTCCCCTCATATGGGAACACCGATACATTGTTTTTAAAAAGACATACTTCCCCCCCAACAGCTGCGTTCCTGTTATTGTTACAACTTTGGCAACCAAGATAGTAGTGCTTTCAGTCAAAAATAGATGGAATTTAACAGTATGTTCTTCCCTGTTAAATGCAATTAGATTCAGTACAGAGCTGCTGCTTAAATTACACCTAACCACCTGTAACTGATTTCTATCTGTGAAACTTAGCAAAATGGGGTTTATTTGTGGCTGAACCCATCCCACGTGGAGAAATACACTTGGGTCTTTGTCAGGGATCTTTCCCACTGGCTGATGTGATTAAATTCACTGGCAGTGAAAATTGAGCCGTCTACCCACAAAATTAGAGTCCTTGCCAAGGCAGAGCTAAAAGCAGACATCTGGGTAAGAAACCCTTACTCCCAGTTGTGGGCTGAACAGATGTGTAATGTCATGCCATGTTAAACATGTGGCTCCATCTGTTTTTGATTTTTTTTCCCCATTAATATACATATTTGTTATTTTAATTTGAGAGTTTACAAAACCTCTTGTGAATTGAGCTCAAATTTAAAATGATCATCATTGTGTTTAAGCACCTTGGGATGTTTTGCTAATTTAAAGGCACTATATAAACACAAGGAGTTGCTGTTTAAATTCCTCCATGGCCTCACCCTTTCTTATCTCTGTAACCTCCTCCAGTATTGCAATCCCTCCCAAACTCTGTTCTAATAATTCCAATCTCATGTGCATGCCTGACCACCCCCAAAACCCAACCCCTCCTCAGGGCTTCAAAATTGGCAGCTGTGTCTAGGCCCCATACTTTTGCAATTCCTGCCTTAAACTCCTCTTCCTTTCCTTTTAAGACACCCCTCCTCCTAAATTCCAACCCTTTGACTAAGGTTTTGGTAAAACTTAATTTTCCCTTTTATGACTCAGCATAGATTTTTCACATGGGCTTCTTGGGACTCTCCATGTTAAAAGCGCTATATAAATGCACTTTTAGGAATTTTAAGCCCTATAGTTTGCCAGCAGGAATTGATAATTGTGTGGTATCCTTCTCCCTGTTTCTATGTGCCAAGAAGATCACTGGCATCCTCAAGAGAGGCTCCTAGTATTTAATATTCACAGCATTTTTCCATTAGCACTACTTGGCAAAATGAAATTGTAAAATTTCATCAATATGTGTAAAATTGTTTCAAAGTGACTGCATTTCCTATTAGCAGGAATGATTAAATCCTTTGTCACCAGATATCAAAAATCATATTGACTAAATGTTAACATAGGAGGTGTGTTTTGATCAGCAGATTATTAAGGACCAACAAGACTCGAAAAAAGCAATACAAGGATTGCACGCAGAGTACAGCAGTAATGCAAGGGTTAAATCACTGACAACAGTTGTAATCAGCTGACTATTGCACCACAGAAATGTTATCAATTTCAGTTAGCTGAATAATCTTCAGAGTGCAGTATCTTTACATCCGTTAACCAGTACTGTTGAAGGGAAAAGCATGGGTAAGGGAGGGGAGAGGAGAAAGGTATCAGTGACATGGCCATCGATAGAGTTGGGGTGTATAGCTAAATATTATACTTCAGGAGATGGTAATTTACTTCAGGAGGTGGTGAAGAATGAGCAGCCCCTCCTTATCTTCCCCCTTCACCATCCCCAGATGGTTCACCTCTAGTTCTTAAGTGGTGTTTTTTTCCTCTTGTGTTGAGTGCTGATGAGTAGTTCCACGATCATCACTGGCACTCCTCAAAGCAATTAACCTGCCTCTGTAGACTAGGCAGCAGTGCAGATCTATGACTTTCATAGATCTTGCTCCCTCTTTCAGTGGCCCACTGAACATGTTGAGCTGCTCAATGCATCAGTGCACCTGGAAAATAGATACTGAAGACCTCCAAAGGGAAGACTAGCAGCAACTTGAAATACCAGAACAGGAGAGCAACCTGGGCAGGTCACGTTGGTGTCATCCATCCTAGCATCTGAACTGCATCAGGGTGTAATGTAGATATGGTTTTATAACTGGCTATGTGAGAGCTGCCGGACTTGGGCTATTGTCTGGAAGAGTAGCATTGTGCGAACTCATTGTATCAGGGGCGGCACAGTGGCGCAGTGGTTAGCACTGCAGCCTCACAGCTCCAGGGACCCGGGTTCAATTCTGGGTACTGCCTGTGTGGAGTTTGCAAGTTCTCCCTGTGTCTGCGTGGGTTTTCTCCGGGTGCTCCGGTTTCCTCCCACAAGCCAAAAGACTTGCAGGTTGATAGGTAAATTGGCCATTATAAATTGTCACTATTATAGGTAGGTGGTAGGGAAATATAGGGACAGGTGGGGATGTTTGGTAGGAATATGGGATTAGTGTAGGATTAGTATAAATGGGTGGTTGATGGTCGGCACAGACTCGGTGGGCCGAAGGGCCTGTTTCAGTGCTGTATCTCTAATCTAATCTAATCTAATCTATTAGGTGATTAGCTTAAGGAGTGCTCGTTACAGAGGCTGATGGGGTAGTTGGCGCTTATTTTAAATTTGAAATACTTCTTGGCAATTTTGAGAGTTTTTGATGCTTATGGACTTTACACTTTGCTTCATGTGGAATGGATCAATTCTTGTACTTTCTATTTTCAAGTTTCCTAATCTTGTATCACACCTCTCTTTTGGGTGATTTTGCCTGTAAATTCCAACATTAGAGTTACCTTCTGGAGAGTTTCTCATTGGATGACACATTTTATAGAAATAACATCAGTCTGTACATTCAGATACTTTTTCCATTCGACGCACAGCTCTCAGGAGTTGATTCCAATCCAATAAATTCCGCATTCCTTAAAGTAAAAGCCACATTTTATGTTTTTGTAAATATCTTTTCATAGGAACATAGGAAGATAGGAACAGGAGTAGGCCATTCAGCCCCTCGAGCCTGTCCCGCCATTCAATGAGATCATGGCTGATCCGCGGCCTAACTCCATATACCAGCCTTTGGCCCATATCCCTTAATATCTTTGCTTAACAAAAATCTATCTATCTCAGATTTAAAATTAACAACTGTTCTAGCTTCAACTGCTGTTTGTGGGAGAAAGTTCCAAACCTCTACCACCCTTTGCGTGAAGAAGTGCTTCCTAACATCTCTCCTGAACAGCCTGTTCCTAATTTTTAGACTATGCCCCCTAGTTTTAGAATCTCCAACCAGTGGAAATAGTTTATCTTTATCTAGCCTGTCTTTTCCTGTTAATATCTTGAAGACTTCAATCAGATCACCCCTTACCCTTCTAAATTCTAGCGAAAACAGGCCTAATTTGTGTAATCTCTCCTCGTAATTTAACCCCTGTAATCCAGGTAGCATTCTTGTAAACCTATGTTGCACTCCCTCCAAGGCCAATATATCCTTCCTAAGGTGTGGTGCCCAGAACTGCTCACAGTACTCCAAGTGGGGTCTAACCAGGGTTTTGTACAGCTGCAGCATAACCTCTGCGTCTTTATACTCCAATCCTCTAGATATAAAGGCTGGCATTCCATTAGCCTTTTTGATTATTTTCTGCACTTGCTCGTGGCATTTTAAAGATCTATGCACCTGAACCCCCAAGTCTCTTTGGACATCCACTGGACTTAACCTCTTCCCATTTAGAAAGTACCCTGCTCTATCCTTTTTTGGTCCAAAATGGATAACCTCACACTTGACCGCATTGAAATCCATCTGCCACAGTTTTGCCCATTCACCTAGTCTGTCAATCTCTCCTTGCAATTTTATGCTATCATCTAGACTGTCTACAATGCCGCCTAACTTTGTATCATCAGCAAATTTGGATGTATGACTTACTATGCCATCATCCAAGTCGTAAGTGAATAATGTGAATAATTGAGGCCCCAACACAGATGCCTGTGGGACACCACTATCAAATCCTGCCAATCAGAGTACCTTCCCATAATCCCCACTCTCTGTCGCCTACCACTCAACCAACTTCCTAACCATGTCAATAATTTGCCCTCAACTCCATGGGCTTCTACCTTAGTTAACAGTCTCCTATGTGGGACTTTATCAAATGCCTTCTGGAAGTCCATATAAATAACATCCATAGATATTCCCCTGTCCACTACCTTAGTCACCTCTTCAAAAAATTCACTGAGATTTGTCAGGCATGACGTTCCCGTCATGAATCCATGCTGGCTGTCCCTGATTAACTTAAATTTTTCTAGGTGTTCAGTCACCCTATCCTTGATTATAAACTCCAGCAACTTCCCCACCACGGATGTCAGGCTAACTGGTCTGTAATTTCCTTGGTTTCCTCTTTCACCCTTCTTAAAAAGTGGACTGACATGTGCAGCTTTCCAATCCAGAGGGACCACACCTGAATCTAAGGAACTCTGAAAGACTATAGTTAGGGCATCTACAATGTGCTCCCCTCCAGATGGAAACTGTCAGGTCCTGGGGATTTCTCACTCTTTAGTTCCATTAATTTCCTTGTTACTGATGTTTTACTTACGTTATTTGTATTACGTCCCTGTCCCCTATTGGCTATTAATTTTTTCGGGACTTCTGGCAAGTTATCCTCCTTTTCAACTGTAAATACTGAGGCAAAGTAATTGTTCAACATGTCTGCCATTTCCCCATTATCAATGACGATATCTCCAGTTTCAGCTTTTAGTGGGCCTACATTGCTCTTGACCACCCACTTTCCCTTTATGTAACTATAAAATTTCTTCTCATTGATTTTGATGTCCCTTGCAAGTTTCCTTTCATAATCTCTTTTAGTAGCTCTTATAAGCTGCTTTGTGACCCTTTGCAGGTCTTTGTATTGATCCCATTCGGCCGGATCTGTGCTGCGTTTTGCATTTTTGTAAGCCCTTTCTTTTAGTTTTATGCTATCTTTAATCTCTTTAGTTGTCCATGGCTGTTTTTTTCTGTGAAGTAGAGCTTTTTCCTCTCAAGGGTATTTCGTTAAATGTTTCTTTAAATATTCTCCACTGTTCTTCAGTCGTTTGACCCATTAACAGATCCACCCAGTTTACCGTGGACAGTCTATGTCTCATTCCATTAAAGTCAGCCTTACCCAAGTCTAAAATTCTAGTAGCTGATTCGTGTTTTTCACTTTCAAATGTTACCTTGAATTCGATCATGTTGTGATCATTATTTGATAAATGTTCACGCACAGTTAGGCTACTAATTAAATTTGGCTCATTACTCATAACTAAATCTAATATTGCCTGTCCCCTTGTTACATCTAGGACATATTGCTGTAGGAAAATATCCTGGACACATTCCAGAAATTCACTACCTTTCTGACAGGTGCTCGTCTGCCTCTCCCAATCTATGTGTAAGTTAAAATCCCCCATTAATACTACTCGGCCTTTGTTACACACTTGCCTAATTTGTGCATTTATACAATCTAACACCTCAGAACTGCTACCGGGGGTCTACACACAACACCTATTACAGTTTTAGATCCTTTTCTGTTCCTCAGTTCCACCCACAAGGTCTCCACTGGATGCTTTCCCCTCATTATATCCTCCCTCACCAATGAGGTGATATTATTTCTAATCAGTAAGTTTACTCCACCCCCCTCTGCCATTTTCCCTGTCCCTCCTGTGAACTTTATAACCAGGTATATTTAGTTCCCAGTCCCGACCATCCTGCAGCCACGTCTCTGCAATGGCCACCACGTCATAATCTTCCATTTGAATTTGCGCCTGCAGCTCATCTAGTTTATTCCTTACACTCTGTGCATTTGTATATAGAACTCTTATTTGGGCTATACCCCCTAACCTGTCCCTCAGCACTGATGCTTTATTCGACGGTTTGTTATTTCTCTCTTCTGGTTTAACCAGTATACTTCTTGCAGTTTTGCCATTACCTGCAGTTCCTGAAGTAGGGTTCCTGACTGTTTCTTTACTCTTCTCCCTGTTACTTGTTTTGAAACTGTATTGACTTCCCCTGAGGCCTCCCCCTCCCCCCATTTACTAGTTTAAAGTCCTAGTGACCACCCTATTTATCCTTTCCGCTAGGACTCTGGTCCCAGATCGGTTCAGGTGGAGCCCATCCCAATGGTACAGTTCCCTCCTGTCCCAATACTGATGCCAGTGCCCCATGAAATGGAACCTCTCTTTCCCACACCACTCCTTTAGCCACATGTTTACTTCCCTAATTTTCTTTACCCTATGCCAATTTGCACGTGGCTCGGGTAATAATCCAGAGATTATAACCCTTGAGGACCTGTTTTTAAATTTTGTTCATAGTTCCTGATAATCCCCAACCATGTCCTCTTGCCTAGTCTTGCCTACGTTGTTTGTCCCAATGTGGACCACAACAACTGGATCCTCCCCCTCCCTCTCCAATATCCTTTCAAGCCAGTTAGAGATGTCCCTCACCCTGGCACCGGGTAGGCAACACACCATGCGGGACTCTCGGTCCTGCTTACAAAGGATGCTATCAGTACCCCTAGTTATAGAATCCCCTACCACTACCACTTTTCTTTTTGATCCCCACGGTGTAGTGGTCAGTTTGCTCATCCTCCCTACAGTCCTTTTCCTCATCCACACAGGGAGCAAGTACCTCCTACCTGTTAGACAAGGTCACGAGCTGAGGCTCCTCCATTGCTGAATTCAGGATCCCTTTACCTGCCTCACTTGCAGTCACACCCTCCTGTCCCTGACCACTGGCCGAATTTGAGATACTTAATCTACGAGGTGTGACTGCCTTAAGCACAGTGTCCAGGAACCCCTCCCCCTCCCTGATGTGCCGCAGTGTCTGAAGCTCGGACTCCAGCCCATCAACTCTGAGCCGAAGTTCTTTGAGCTGCAAGCACTTGCTGCAGGTGTGGTCACTGTGGCTCGCAATGGGATCTACCAGCTTCCACATCATGCAGCTATGGCACATCACTTGCCCTGCCATCTCTACTTTACTTTAGTTAATTAGTTTTTCAAATTTTTCAAATTAGTTTTTCAAATTTAGTGCAGATTCCCTATCAGTTTTCCTGTGACGTCACTTTTTTCAGATTTTTCTCAGTTTCAGTTGGAACACTGAAGCAGTGAAAGTAGCTCCGCCCCTCCGGGTCCACTCTACCTCCACTCCCCAGTGACTAGGCCGTGAAATCCCCGAGGTAAGTTATTTATACTCACAGCTCCGATGCTCCGCCCCTCCGGGTCCACTCTACCTCCACTCCCCAGTGACTAGGCCGTGAAATCCCCGAGGTAAGTTATTTATACTCACAGCTCCGATGCTCCGCCCCTCCGGGTCTGCTGTACCTCCGCTCCCCGGTGACTAGGCCGCGAAATCCCCGAGTTAAGTTATTTATACCCACAGCTCCGATGCAAACAGGTAGCTTCTTCCCTGCCCTCTCTGTTGATTGTGACGTCTCTATAATGTCACTTTTCGATTTTTCCCCTGCTCCGCTCTCCCACTCTCTCAGACTCTGATTTGGCACGTTTTTTAAACCTCTGGCTCCTCGGGCTGTGCTTCACTCTCCCACTCTCTCAGACTCTGGTCTCCAAATCTGATTTGGCGTGTTTTTTAAACCTCTGGCTTCTCGGGCTGTGCTCCGCCCTCCCTCCGTCTCCCTCGGACTCCCCACCTGCTAAGAATGAGGCATATTAATCTTGTCATGTGAACATAGATTTTAAACTTGCTGGGACGAAGAGAAGGCCTGTTACAAGGGCTGCCAGACACTTAGCTGAAAAATATTTGCATACTAACAGACAGTGCTTGTGGGAACAAAAGGACCATTCCCTGACACATTCAACCCACAATGGATTTTGATCACCAGACATTGAAGGTGTGAGGAACAGCATTCCAGAGATTGTGAAGGTGATATGATCCACAAAAGCCAGGACTGGTTAAACCAGCTGGTCACATGACTAACTGGCTGATCCAGGGTTTTTTGAACCAGCCACAGAACTTTTGAACTCAGAAAGACTGTTTGCACCTGGAGTGAGAAGCCCTCTCCTGTCTGCACCCATCTCTTTCTCACAAGCCTCTAGACCCACTGAGGACACATGAACTTCAAGAGAGAAAAGTCTCCTACATCGAACAAGGTTTAAGAAGAATACTGGGCCCCAACGAAAAGCAAGACCTACCTACAATCAAGGACTTTACAGCAAGCTCGAAGAACAGTAAACAAAACCTTCTTCAGATATTGTCTCAAACTTTTCCACTTTATTTCTGCTGCTTTTTTCTGTCTTTATCAGCATGTGTGTATCACGTATGCATGCTAGCGTGGGCATGTCGTGTATCCGTAGGTGATAACCGAATTAGAGTTTAAGTTTAATAAAGTTCAATATTTTTTCTTTAAACCAAAGAAAACCTGTTTGGCTAGTTTCTTTGCCTTATAATTGGAAGTTAGTGAACAAGGATTCACTAAGCGGGAGCTGAAAAAAACAATGTGTTTAAAGTTAAACCCTGTTACGATAAGACAAGGTGAAGACCGAGAGGGATCCGTAGACCCCTTTCTCACCAGGTAACAATATTTTAAGGATCAGTAAGTCTTATCTGGTTTTATTCATAAGCTTTTGTAGCAACTTCTCATCTGTCATGGCTCCCCATGTCGTTTCTCTGATGTGCTAGCTCATACAAATTGAAATTTCACTTTTAGTCACTGCTCTCAGCAGATTCTGCTCATCTGGTGAGCAGCCTGATCTAGGCCACTTGCACTCTTTTTCATGCTTTCGTGGAAATGCTTCCAAGGCAGTTCAGTTGAGTTGCATCCTGGCACTTAGTTTGGGCTATTTTCCATCAGGTTTAACTACAAATGTAGATAGAACTCAATTCTACATGTTCAAAGATTATGCATGTATTTCCAACGTGATTTTAACCACATGCTCTACAGCCTCCAGGCTGTTTGATCCTCGAGCCTGTTTACTGACATCTGGCCCCAAAGCTTTTACTATTAGCCTTTCATTTATAAAATGTGTGTGTATCACAATCGTCATTTCTACTGAGACCTGCTGACGCATTTTCTGCAAATATTAACAATCTAAAATATGTGTTGCCAAAACAAACCAGAGTCTGACCTTCATTCCACAGTTATAATACCCGGTCTTATTTATTTTCCCTTTATGTAAACTTAAACATGGGTTAGTGCTTGCGATTAAGAAAGGAAAGAAAATAGGTAACTAGCATGATCTGTTGATTTTTCACGTTTCCTAATGTTCATTAGGTGTTCACTGCTGTGCACCTCCTGAAGGAAATTTTAGTCCATCTGGTTGCAATTTTTTCTGTTCCTTTGCTCGTGCTTTGTTTTCCAGTACTATGTGGCTGCTGTTTGCTGCTTTCCATGTGGTCAGCTGTCTCTTCTCATCTTGTGCTATCTGTTTGCCCTTTGTCCTCATTCCATCCCTGTTGATAAATGGCACTTTGTAACACAGTTTTGGGCTCACCATCTACCTCTTAAGGAGTTCATCTAGCTATACCACCAGCTTTGCTCGAACATTGCACATCAAAGCAGTTTTCTAACATTCCACATAGATTTACAGGCAAAGACTTGAATCAATTGTAAATGCTGTAACTAAATATTGCATCAATTATAATACTTTTCTTGAGCTGTATATGGTCTGCAGTGTATTGCCTGTACGTGTTTTACCAGTTGTGCGTTCCTTTATTGCTGGAAAGAGGGAGAGAGCAAGCCTGAGTGAGCAGGAAAGCCTTTTAATTTGGAGATCTCTGGAAAAGCAAATTTGACTAATAGTTAAACAGAAGGAGAATTCATGTTTTTTTGCATGTTAACAATTATATCGCGTGCTTTGTTGAAAGTGAACAAATGCTGTTTCAACAGCAATAAATGGTATCATCTGCTGACATCAGGTTGATGTTGTGGCGCTTTCCCCATTGTGTTAGAAAGTTGCTAAATGAAATTTAAAGAGGAAAAAAAACTAGACTCTGGTTGAATGTTTCATCTATGAAAGTTATTTGCAGCATGGAGTATCTCTTTTAATTAAAAATGTAGTTTACCTCACCAGGTCTGAATCCAAATTTGGGCAGTTCATTCTGAAACAACCCATTATTGTGCTATTTCTGGAGGTGTGAAATTATGATAGAAGAGAACAGACAAATTATTCATGAGCTGTGGTCCCTGCCTGTGTGGGAATAAATGTGGATGATTCCAAGAGTCTTAAAAGTAGCCTCTGAGATGACAGTTATTTGTTGAAACTCAGGCCTTTGAAATTATACCTATTATTATTAGCGTCCAAATATTTACCTTGATTGAATGAAGTTTCTTTCTCCATTAGAAAGGCAGTGTTTCATATGGATGTGTTAAGTGTTGGTTCACTGATATTCGTATGGTATAATTTAGGGCTTGCGTCTCTGTTAATGACCAGTGAAGTTATAAGTTTTGCATTGGTGGGTTCAGAGTTTGACTGTTCATAGATTGGTTTGTAAGCAGTTCATTTAGCTGAGATATATCTATTGATTACCACTTTGTTATTTAAACTTCATTCCAGACAGATTGACGGATTTGGTTGTCCCTGCACAAAGGAGACTTGAGGGCGTTCCATATTGCTCAGCTGGAGTGAGAGAAGGAACTTCTTTGACATAAAGGATCTGCGTGGATTGATTATTGCACTGCTAAAAATCTCTGTGGTGAATTTTCACCAGAAGCAGCTTCCTGGGATTGCCCTGCATGCTGAGGCATACTGGCCAGTAAGGTCTTTGATTGATCCCCATCTGTACTAAGGTTAGCCAAATTTAACCAGAGCAACTGTTGAGGCACTACAGTTAGCGATATCACCCATGAATTAGGAAGGGGGGAATTGCTACCTGTGGCTCCTGTGCCATATAGTTGCTCTGTTGGCTAACAGGTGAAGATGATAGTTTTTCATGAATCTGAAGATGGCTGATGAGGCCAATTCAGGATCTACAGGCTTTATGGCACCTAGGGCATTTGTTGTCATGTGGGATGTCTGGTCATGTTTTATTAGTTTGGGTCATGGCTTGTTCTTTTCTCCGCTCTCGCTTTTCCTCTTCATTTTGTCGTCGTTGGGGCTCAAAATGCTGGGACCCTTCCCACTGACTCTACCTCCATCTGCTTCAGACCAGGGCGATGGTCTCCCAGGAGCTGATGTCAATGTTGAATTTCTTCATGTTGGCTTTCAGCACATCCTTGAAGCGCTTCTTCTGTCCTCCTCTGGTGTATCTGCCCTGACAGAGCTGGGAGAAGATGACCTGCTTTGCGAGTCTGGTATCTGACATCCAAACTATATGACCATCCCAACGAAGCTGATGACGAATAATCATATGCTCGATGCTTATGGTGCCTGCTTGTGAGAGGACACGGATGTTGATGTGCCTATCCTCCCACTTGATATGTAGGATCTTCCGCAGGCAGCATTGATGATATGACTCCAGTGCTTTGAGGTGCCTTTGATACGGTGTCCCTGTTTCAGCCCCATACTGTAAGGTAGGGATTATGACCGCATCTGTATGACTCTGTAAATTGTGAGGCACTCTGGAATATTCTGTTGAAGAATGGATGCCCTCCAAAATTCATCACCATCCTTCGCCTGTTTCATGATGATATGCGAACAGTGATCCTTAGCAACGGCTCGTCACAGCCTCCTTTGAGGCTAAGGCAGGAGTCAAACAAGGTTGTGTCATTGCCCCAACTCTTTTTTTCAATCTCCCTAGCTGCCGCGCTCCGTCTGAATAGAGACGAGCTCCCTGCTGGAGTGCTGCTTATTTATCGAATGGATGGTAAACTATTTAATCTCAGATGACTCCAATCAAAAACTAAGACCACAGTTGCACTACAGGTGCTAACTCACCATGTATCCGAGTGGCCTAATGCGATGGGGGAGCAGCCTGTGGCACTGAGAGCTTGGACACAAGTTGTGAATAAGTCACACTAAGATTTCGGGCTTATTTCGAAGAGCACATAACACATAATGCAGTATTGGTGTCAGCTTTGTTCTTTTCCCTTTGTTTGGACGAGGATCGTCAAAAGCTTTATGCACACAGGAGCTCTTTAAAGTGGTAAAAGCTTTGTGCTTTTTATTTTCTCCAATTTTTTTAGTGTAGCGTTGCTGCTGTTACAGATTTATTTCACATTTTTGTCATTAAAATCTTTAACCTTTCAAAATGAATTTTAGGGAGCCAATTTTTTTTAACTCCTTGTGCTAAATTTGTTTATTTTAATAGTTTATGTAGTACAAGATTAAAAAAGGCTTGTGGAGAAATCAGCAGGCCCCAAACACATGTACAGACCTTGCTTCACCTACCTGCCATGACTGAGGATATTGGCTCCACCTCGGGTGGTTCAGCAGGATGTCAGTTGCAGAGCTGTTGCCATCTGGAGCAGGCATCCTGTAGGTCTATTGCAGCATAGGGAAGGCTCTGCTCTCAGCTGTGCCTTATTACAGCAAGTGCTACAATATCCGTCAACATGCTCACAGATCAAACAGGCGCCCGACGCATCAGTCTCCTTTCACCCCAACAGCCTGATGCCACCGTGCTTCTTTTCCCAAACTGCAAGCTTATTGATGGCTTCTCAGTGCCCAAACTGTTTGTTAATAGGTGACCATGTTTGTACTACAGTGGTTTGATAGGTGAAGTTCTTGGAAGGTGTGAGCATGGCAGGCTTTCCATTGTAAGATGCAGCTTGAACGTGTACCCTGCTGAAATATCAGCCCCGATATTCATGGGGAGGATGTGGTGGGGTGGGGGGAGGCTGGGGATGCAGAGGTCCTGCCAAATGTAGCAACAGGACCTTGTTATGGTTTTTTTTATTCCATTTCCCACCTAGCTAGTCGCCAAATTGACAGGCTGTCTGCCTGCTGGGCAGCAATATCAGTAGCAGAAGGTTGCAGCTGGGGATGAAGGGGCAGGCTGCAGACTGGAGTGGAAGTTGGTTGTGATTGTAGCGGGGGCTAGAGAGTGCCTGGAATCAGCAGTGGAGAGGCTAGAAGTTTCCTTGAGGCACTGTTTCTCCTGGTCCACAAGGAGTGCTATAAAAGGCACTTGCCTACTGGAGCTGGCGGGACCCACTTCCCTTTCACACACCTCACTCCCCACTGTTAACCAAGGCACTTGAAAAAGTTTGAGTCAATTAAGGATAGCCAGCACAGATTTGTAAAAGGCAGATATGCTTGATTAATCTGATTGAATTTCCTGATGAAGTAACAGAGAAGGTTGATGAAGGGAATGCAGTAGGTGTTGTCTATATGGATTTTAAGAAAGTATTTGGCAAAGTACCACATAAAAGATTAATTAACAAGACTGAAGCTCATAGAATAGGAATCAGTGTCAGCTTGGATAAAAAAAATTGGCGTAAGGACAGAAAACAGCGAGTCATGGTAAATGGTTGTTTTTCAGGCTGGAAGATGGTAGGCAGTGGTGTTCCCCAAGGGTCAGTGCTAGGATCACTGTTTTTTTTAATATATGTCAAGGACTTGGATATTGGCAGAGAGAATAAGATTTCAAAATTTGCCAATGATACTCAACTTGGAGGTGTGGCAACAATGAGAATGATGCAAATTGACCGCAACAGGACTTAGATAGGCTAGCAGAATGGGCAGACAAGTGTCAGATGGAATTTAATACAGAGAATTGTGAGGTGTTGCATTTTGGAGGAAGGGTTAAGCAGAGGCACAATTCTAAAGAGTGTACAGGGACAGGGGTTCATGTGCATATATCTTTGAAGGTGGTAGGACATAATGATAGAGTATTTAGCAAAGCATATGGACTCTTGGGATTCATAAATAAATGTATTTAGTATGTTACAACCAGGTGAGAAGGGGTCTAGGGGGTTCCCTTTCAGCCTTTGCCTGTTTTAACTGTAATAGGGTTTAATTTTTAAAAACACCATGTTTTAGCTCTCCCTCAGTGAATCCTTGTTCATCACTTTCCAATTGTAAGGCATAGAAATCAGACAGACTTTCTTAGATTTAAACAAAAAAGGTGGAAGTTTATTAATCGTAAACTTGGTTAATGACTACGAATATGCGACGCGACCATGCTAGCAAGCATACACAATAAACACACACAGATAGAGACAGAGAAAGTAGAAAAGAATAACGGGGAAAAGTTTGAGGCAATATCTGGTAGTTACAGTCCTTTAAGTTCAATGTGGAGTCTTTGGTTGCCGGTAGGTCTTGCTGTTCGTTCAGGTGCAGTTCACGCTTCAACTTGTTTCAATGTAGGAGTCTTTTCTCTCTTGAAGTTTACGTGTCTTCCGTGGGTCCGGTGGCTTGGGAGAAAGCGAAAGAGAGCCAGCCAGGAGAGAGGTTGTCTTGTTCCAGCTTCAGTTACACTCTGCAGTCTCAATTCAAACTGTCCTGTGTCTAATTCAAAAAGCCTGGACAAGGTGGTTAGTCATGTGACCAGTTGGTTTACTTCTGCATTTGTGGATTCTATCATCTCAGCAGACCCTGGAATGCAAGCTTCTTTATACCTTCATGTCTGGTGATCAAAACCCATTTGGGTTAATTGGACCATGGAGTAGTTCTTTCGTCTCTCCAAACATCAACTTTTAGTATGTAAATGTTCTTCCAGCCACTGCTGGTCTCTTCAAACAAGTCATCTCTTTATTTCAGCAACAGTTTAAAGTTGATGTTCATATGACAAAATTAATATGCCTCATTCTTGGCAGTTGGGGGTCTTCATGACAAGTACCAAAGCAGGGAAGTTATGCTGAACCTTTATAAAGCTTTTGTGAGGCCACAACTAGATTATTGCATCCAGTTCTGGTCACCACACTTTAGGAAGAATGTGAGAGTCCTTGAGAGGATGCAGTGGAGATTTACCAGAATAATTCCAGGGATTAGGGATTTTAGCTACAAGGTTAAGGTGGAGAAGCTGGGGGTTTTCCCCTTGGAGCAAAGGAGATTGAGGGGAGATCTGATAGAGGTGTACAAGATTGTGACAGGTTTAGAGAAGTAGACAAAGAAATGTTGTTCCCATTAGCTGATGGTACAAGGACTATGGGACACAGATTTAAGGTTTTGGGCAAGAGACATACGGGGAATGTGAGGAAGAACTTTTTTATGCAGCAAGTGGTAATGACCTGGAACTCGCTGCCTACGAGGGTGGTGGAAGCGGAGATGATGAATGATTTCAAAAGGAAATTGGATGGGCACTTGAGGGAAATAAACTTACAGGGTTACAGGGATAGATTGCTTTACAGAGAGTCTGCGCGGACTGGATGGGCCGAGTGGCCTCCTTCAGTGCCTTTGTGACTCTGAGGATGTGACCTGCGCTCAATGTGCAGACACCTGAACTCTGTTCAATGTAAATTGCATTATTGGCCTGTGGTTTCTCTCTGGCAGCATGTAGCTGTGCTCACCCTCGCCATTGGCAAATTAATAAGTACTTTGAGTTGACATTCCACTGTGTGCTTTCACACATTGCTTGTTGTATTTGCATCAAATGCTCATGCATACTATATTCACTTAGTGGATAACCATTTCAAAAATAGCAAAACACAGAAATTTAGTTTGAGTGTGTTAACCATGGCACTACAGATAGCACACACAGCTTTACAGCCCCTAATAGACCAGGCCTTCTCGTGGAAAATGACCACTTGGATGAGGTACTGATAGGCCAGTTGCAAGCTGTGGAATTCTAAGCCAGTGTCGGGAGAGGAGGGATTCAAATTTAAAATGAGGATGTTCCTTGTAAGAAGGGATGTCTAGTAAACTTGCTTATAGAAAGAAAGACGTGCAGCCAATTTGCACACAGCAAACTCCCACAAACTGTCATGTGGTAATGACTAGAGCATCTGTTTTTAGATGTTGGATGAGGGATAAATATTGGCTGTGCCACTGGGGTAAACCCTCCCCCCCCCAACCCCCGGCTCTTCTTTGAAATAATGCTGTGGGACTTTTTATATTCACTTGAGAGGGCAGACGGGGCCTAGATTTAACATCTCATCCAAAAGATGGCACCTCCGACAGGGCAGGACACCCTCAGTACTGCACTGGAATGTCAGCCTATATTTTGTCTAAAGTGCATTAGTAATGGAATAGATACTAGTTGAGACCAATTAAGAAAATGGTATAACTAGGTTAAAAGGACAGTTGGATGTATTTCTGGAGAGAGAAGTGATTGAGGGGTACTTTGAGAAACTTGTTCGCTTAATTAGCCTCTTCCTATATATCGAAGTGACTTTGTTTCTTGCCTTAAAATGTGTTGATTTTCTTTCCCTTTATCTGTGTTTCTTCAACAGGTAAATGAGTTTGTGAAGCTTGCTGCAGTGTTCCCATTAAACGAATGGGGTATCAAGTTAGAGCCCATGCAATGCCTAATTGTAGTGGGCTGGATCGAATTGATTGGAGGTTTGCTGCTTGCGATTGGGCCTAGGATCCTGCAGGAAATCAGTAATATTATCCTTGCAGTCATTATGATGGGTAAGAATTGACGTAAAGTCCAATAAAATGCGCTTCAGTCGGACCCAGCCGTGATTACAACAGGGTCTGCTGTGAGCACATTGATCAATTAATGAACCTCTGATATTCCTTCATTCTTTTTACTGACAAACAGAAACTTTCACGTTCTGGAGGCACGTCAGACCTCCGAGAAGATCTCCCAGAATCAGAGAAGTGAACTGGGAGGGTAGAGTGGAGAAATGAGTCTCGTTATCCTCAAACAAAGGTGAATAAGGGGGATCTTGTCGATAGATATTAAACAATATAGAAAAGGTAAGCCTGGAGCATTACTTCAAGGTAAAATTGGAACTAGGACGAGATTCCAATTGACAATCAGCAAATGTATGACTGATGTCAGGAAGAATTTCTTCACAAGGTGTATTTGACATTTGGAATAGATCCACAAAGAGCAGTGGAGGAGAAAACCTTAAGCATCATTCAAGAGCCATTGTGATGGTGGGAACTGCAGGTTTTTCCTTTTGGATGCATTAGTTAAGATAGGCCGACTATCCTTTGTCATCTGTAGTCATCTTCTGAAGGCCACTTTGGCTGCCCAATTTTTAGAAAAAACACATGTAAGAATAGCGCAGCCAAGTGCAAAGTTGCAAAGCCACAGAGGGAATGCTTTGCACTGCCTTCTTACTGTATCGGGGTGATTTTATTTCCCTATGCATCGCAGTCTCTGAATTGTATCGGGCAGTTTGTGCTCTGGACAAATGGATCTAAAGTGAACCTCATGTCCTATAAGATGCTCACAACTAAAAAAGGGAGTAATATTTTATTCCAGGAGTCTGGGATGGATTTAAACCCAGATTCCAGCGGCAGAAGAACAGTGTACTAGTGAATTTAGCCTCCTCTGCTACCCATACTGTATTATATTCAATTTGTTTTGAAATATAAAACTTTGAACTTTCTGGTGGCTGTAACAGCCTGTAACCTTGAATGCATATGCTTCTTGTCTCCCCTAATGCTAGCAGTATATCCGTTAAATGTCCAGGTTTCCACTCATCCAATTTTGAACTGATCTAGTAAACTGTTTATTTGAAATCACCACCCAAGATATCCAGCATCTTACCCCGTCCAATTGAAATGCATATTTATAGACCAATGAAATCCACACATTATTCTTCCACTTCCTGACAATTGTCACTGATGGCCCTATTTTGTGCTCCATCTGAAGCAGCCCATGTCCAGATGCAGCAAGACTTGGACAATATCCAGGCTTGGGCTGATAAGTTGCAAGTAACATTCGCGCCACACAAGTGGCAGGCAATGACCATCTCAAACAAGAGAGAATATAACCATCTTCCCTCGATGTTCAATGACATTACCATCGCTGAATACCCCACAATCAACATCCTGGGGGTTACCATTGACCAGAAACTGAACTGGACCAGCCACATAAATGCTGTGACTACAAGAACAGGCCAGAGGCTGGGAATTCTGCAGCGAGTAACTCGCCTCCTGTCTCCCCTATGCCTATCCACCATCTACAGGGCACAAGTCAGGAGTGTGATGGAATATTCTCCACTTGCCTGGATGGGTGCAGCTGCAACAACACTCAAGAAGCTCGACAACATCCAGGACAAAGCAGCCCGCTTGATTGGCACCCCATGCGCCAACTTAAACATTCACTCCCTTCACCACCGATGCACAGTGGCAGTAGTGTGTACAATCTACAAGATGTACTGCAGCAACTCACCATAGCTGCTTTGACAGCACCTGCCAAACCCGTGACCTCTACCACCTAGAAGGACAAGGGCAGCAGATGCATGGGAACTCCACCACCTGAAAGTTTCCCTCCAAGTCACACACCATCCTGACTTGGAACTGTATCGCCGTTCCTTCACTGTCACTGGGCCAAAATCCTGGAACTCCCTTCTTAACAGCACTGTGGGTGTACCTAAACCCCAAGGACTGCAGCAGTTCAAGAAGGCAGCTTACCACCACCGTCTCAACGGCAATTAGGGATGGGCAATAAATGCTTGCCTAGCCAATGATGCCCACAATCCCACGAACGAATAATAAAAAAACTCACTCACCTTTCCTGTTGAAACTTTCATCCATGGCACACATATTTATTTTCTCTAATGCTCTACTCATTGACTTCCCCATCGGTTCCTCGCAGCTTCTCCTTAAGCCAGAGATCTACGGCCCAAGCCATCTATTTCTGTACTCAGAAGGAGGCTTATTATCTGGCCCAATCAGGATGTTGCTTTCATGCATCAGCCACCCAATTAGAAGGAGTGTTGCAGTGCACTTGAGGGCCCTTTATTGGTTTGCCTTCAGAATGTGATCTAGTCAGTCTAGAGACTGGACAGAATGTTCTGTACAAACAAAAGCAAAATACTACACATGCTGGAAATCTGAAATAAAAACAGAAAATCCTGGAAATACTCAGCAGGCCAGGCAACATCTGTGGAGAGAGGAACGGAGTTAATGGGCAGCATTTCTAGGCCCTGCCGAAGCCAGGAACAGAGGTAGGTGGGTGCTCAAAATAGTGCCACCAACCGGTGTGCCAGTTCCTCAGCTCCGTCCTGTCCCTAGGCTATGTTCTCGGAGGTGGGATGGGGGTGCAGTGGGTAGTGCTGCCAGCCGGTCTGCCAGTTCCTCAGCTCCGTCCTGTCCCTGGGCCATGTTCCCGGAGGCGGGATGTGGGGTGTGGCGGGTAGCCAATTAAAGCTAATTAAAGGCCTATTGTTGGAGGCCAACTGGGATTTTCCAAAGGCCCTCCCTGACTGTGTTTAGCAGCTGCTGCAGGCTGTCCTGTAGAAGGGTACCCCCACTCACCCTGTAGGGTGGCCATTCATCCGGTTTTATACTGGACAGTCTGGTATTTAGCTGGTCTCTCCACTGTCCGGTACTGGATCCCTTTATGTCCAGAATACTAGGGCTAAGACAGAAGAATTATTTAATGAGGCATGCACCTAAAGTAATTTCGCAAAATACAGTAATCTGAAAGGCAACGACTAGCCAGGAATATACTGTGATTCAGTTTGCTGTTCTCACCAGCAACTTTCACTTGAAATTAATCCATTATACTCTCAAACCCAGGTGGTTCTTGTGCATTTTTTAGTTGCGGGCTTAGGAGGCCGGTGATGATGTCATCTCCATGTGTGATGATGTCCTCTCCACATGTGCTGATCTCATCTCCATGTGTGATGATGTCACCTCCATGCGTGGTGCTATCTTTCTCCCCATGGTGCAGTGCTGCTGGTCTGCTAGCTCTGGTGTTCAGTATTCTTGGCCTCTGGCAATGGCCATCCTACGCTCCCCATCACCCCTTACAATAGTGGCCTGGCTGCAAAAGTGTTTTTTATTTTAAATTTGAAACACTTGGAGAGAGGGCAGCTCCATTTTGGGGTGCCCTCTCCCTCGTTTATCTGCCATGGCATCCTGTTGCTGCTTTCAAGCTGCAGTATCTCCAGCTTTGTGAGCCTGACCACCATCCTTAATTGGATCATGAGCCCACCCTCTTGCCCTTAATTGACTAATTCAGGGACTATTTCCTACACAGTGTGGGTTTCTGATCCCCATTTGAACCTGATGGCAGGGTCCTGAAGCCTGCAGGAAAATCCCGCCCAATGTTTCAAGTCAGAGGAATTAGACAGAGGTTGTGAGGAATAGAGTGGGGCAGTTGATGAGTAGAGAAATCAGTACTTGTGCCATAGATGAGGGTTTCAGCAGGAGAGGAGGTGGGTGAGATGGGGCACAGGATAGGGCCATCAGTGACAGTTGTCAGGAGGTGGAAGAATAACGTGTGCATTTCATTGGTCTGTAAATGTGTGTTGTGATTGGACAGGGAAAGATGCTGAAAATCATCAACCTGAAATGTTAACTCAGAATACTCTCTCCAATTGAACAGAACAGGAAGCTGAATGCCATTATATTATTATTATTATAGCTGAATGCCATGGTTGGCAGTTTTGAAAATGGACCCAGTGCTGAAGAAATATCCAGATGGCAACCCCAGGCTTCTGACTGTTGTCACATCTGCCTCCCAACTCCCACTGGTTTCTTCCACTTTTCTCCGGACTTCAGTCCCACATTGTGCCACTGGCTAGTGACGGGGCTGTGGAGGGAATCAACCAGGATTCCCACTTTTGATCATTATCTAGTGATTCTTGCTAGAAAGTGCATCGATATTTAAAAATCTCACCTGATTCTAGGTAAAACCACAGTGGGCACAGTAGGTTATGAAAATCATAGGATGGCACATTGTCACAACCTATAACCAGCCTTGACTACAGTCTGTGTGAGACAGTAGGAAAATGCAGGGTAGCAATTCAATTCATTCATCATTACACTTAATCAACCAGTTGGTTAATTGTATTAAGTATTCAGGTTCATGTGCTGTGTAATTAAGAGATGAGCTGTGCACAGAGTATTGGATAGTCAGGGATGAACAGTAACCAGAATATTAGATACGTGACACTAAAGCTCGAAGCCAGAATCCAAGGTTGTATAATCTTTCCTTCTTTCCTAAAGGTGCCAATTTGTGCTGAAATGCAGTTCCATGGGAGGTGATAACCCTGCAGTGCTCACCCTTGTTTCCATTCTTCATGCATCCTCAATGACACACATTGATTTCCAGTCTGCCAATGAATTAATTTTGAAATCCTGATCCCTGTCTTTAAATCCCTCTGTTGCCTTTCCCATCCAACCTCTGCAATTTCCTCCAACCCTATGTACCTATGGAGCACGTCGATCCCGAGTCTGTCCTTACATGTACTTGCTCCCACCGCCACTCCTCCTTTCCCTTTCCTCACCATTGGCGACTGAACTGGCTGAGACTTAGAATCATAGAAAGCTTAAGGCACAGAAAGAGGCCACGTGGCCCATCGTGGCTGTGCCAGCTGAAAAACGATCCACCCATTTTAATCCCACCTTCCAGCATTTGGTCTGTAGCCCTGTAGCTTATGGCACTTGAGGTGCATATCCAGATTCCTTTTGAATGAGTTGAGGGTCTCTGCCTCAACTACCCTTTCAGGCAGTGAGTTCCAGACCCCCATCACCTTCTGGATGAAAAAATCTTTCCTTATCTTCCCTCTAATTTTTCTACCAATCACTTTAAATCTATGCCCCCTAGTCAGTGACCTCTCTGCTAAGGTGCCCTTTACCTCCACTCTATCCAGACCCCTCAAAACTTTGTGCATTTAATCAGATCTCCTCTGTTCCAAGGAGAACAACCCCAACCTATCCAATCTTTCCTCATAGCTGCATTTTTCCAGTCCTGGCAACATCCTCGTAAATCTCCTCTGTACCCTCTCTAGTGCAATTACATCTTTCTGTAATGAGGTGACCAGAACTGCACACAGTACTCAAGTTGTGGCCTAACCAATGAATTATACAGTTCCAGCATAACCTCCTGCTCTTATATTCTATACCTTGGCTAATAAAGGAAAGGATTCCATATGCCTTCTTAACCACCTTATCAAGCTGTCCTGCTACCTTCAGGGATCTGTGGGCATTTACTCCAAGGTCCTTCACTTCCTCTACATTTCTCAGTATTTTCCCATTAATCATGTATTCCTTTGCCTTGTTTGACTTCCCCAAATGCATTACCTCACACTTCTCCGGGTTCAATTCCATTTGCCATTTTTCTGCCCATCTGACCAGACCATCAATATCTTACTGCAGCCTACAACTATCCTCCTCGCTATCTACTACATGACAATCTTTGTGTCATCTGCAAACTTCTTGATCAGGCCCCCTACATTTATGTCCAAGTTGTTAATGTATACCACACCAAGCAGGGGACCCAGTACTGAGCCCTGCAGAATGCCACAGGAAACAGCCCTCTAGTCACAAAAACACCCGTCAACAATTATCCTTTGTTTCCTGCCACTGAGCCAATTTTGTATCCACCTTGCTGCATTTCCCTGGACCCATGGGATTTTATTTTTTTAACCAGTCTGCCATGTGGGACCTTGTCAAAAGCCTTGCTAAAGTCCATGTAGACCACATCAACCGCACCACCCTCTTCTATCCTCCTTGTTACTTCTTCAAAAAATGTAATCAAGTTGGTCCAACCAGATCTTCTCTTAACAAATCCATGCTGACTGTCCTTGATTAACCTGCACCTTTCTAAGTGGTAGTTTATCCTGTCTTTCAGAATAGATTGCAGTAATTTCCCACTACTGAGGTTAGACTGACTGCCCTGTAATTATTTGGTCTATCCCTCTGGAATTCCCTCCCTAACCTCTGTCTCTTGCTTTCGTTTGATTCTACAAAGACCTTCTCAAAACTCTGTTACGACTGAGGCGGGAGGAGTGCACTGTTTATTCTAGTTCCACTTCTCCACGGGTCACAACATGTATTTAAATTTTTTCCCACTTACCGATGTGGTCAATCCTAGACTCTATTTTTATCCTAGAATAAAACACATCAACCAGCTTTCTTTAATAAGCAACAAAATTATCAGTTTATTATAAAACAAGTCTTAACCAGTAATGAAGTAAAGCATAAACACACAGATTGAAATATTATAAAGTCCCCTTTTTACCTTAGTCCCTCACACACACATATACACTGGCACAGTGGCGCAGTGGTTAGCACCGCAGCCTCACAGCTCCAGCGACCTGGGTTCAATTCTGGCTACTGCTTGTGTGGAGTTTGCAAGTTCTCCCTGTGTCTACGCGGGTTTTCTCCGGGTGCTCCGGTTTCCTCCCACAAGCCGAAAGACTTGCAGGTTGGTAGGTAAATTGGCCATTATAAATTGCCACTAGTATAGGTAGGTGGTAGGGAAATATAGGGACAGGTGGGGATGTGGTAGGAATATGGGATTAGTGTAGGATTAGTATAAATGGTTGGTTGATGGTCGGCACAGACTCGGTGTGTCGAAGGGCCTGTTTCAGTGCTGTATCTCTAAACTAAACTAAACTTAACCAGAAAAATAAAAGAATTTTTGTTTTTAGAGCTCTATTACAGACAAAAAAAACCACTGGAGCTGAATGTTTGCTCAATCTTGAAGAAACAGCAAATGAGATATATTGTGTTCCAAAATTGGCATACAGTCTAGCCTCTGAGTACACGCAGATGGGTCACTGGGATCTTTTATAACAGTCTTTTCAGGCGGCGTTCAGAATTAATTTAGCAGACTTTTCTTCAAAGACTTGAGATGAGTTGACACAGTGGACTTTTAGAGAGGTGCTGGAAAGCTGAGCTGGATTGTGGTCTTCTCTCCTTCCTTGGGAATTCTCTCCTCTCCTTGGAAGTTCTCTTCTCTCTTTATACAGTTCAACCTCAACTCAGAACAATTCAAAAGCAAAACCGAGAACAGGAGGTCAACCTTTTGACCTCCATCAATCTTGACCTGTCACTTCTTTGTAAACAACTTCTCCAGGTGTCCAAAGTTCTCTGTCGTTTATTGAGCTGGAAGTCAGGTGATTTCCCAAAAAGGCTAGTTGTTGTTGCTGGAAGTCAGGTGGTTTCCTGGAAAGGCTTGTTTTCCTCACAAGACCGCTCAGTGACCCTTTTAAAAAACATTTCCAGGGACTGTTTTTCAAAGTCAAGTGGCCTTTACACGACCCCCTTTGAAAACTCCAAAGTCTAACATTTCTTCAATCTTTCAAAAATGAATCCTCAAAAAATACATTTAACAAAACACAGATGCACTTTCGTAACAACTCATATCTTCATCTTTAGATTTTAGTCAACCTTCCAAACCCCCCTCATTCTTGCACAGTGTCTGTTTTCTTTGCACATTCCTGTGAAGCACCTTTGTACGTCCTTTATGTTAAAGGTGGTTTATAAGTGTGCTGGAAGAGCACATAGAACAGCCAGTTGTTGTATCATTGAGGGGATTGCACACCCTCTGTTAGCCTGGGGCACTGGGACTAGTTGTAGAGACCTTACTGCCACTATGGTTTAGATCAGTTAACTTAGCACAGACTGAGGGTCAGACTGGGACCTTCCTGGTCTGCGTGACTCAGAACTACACTAGGTGGTGCACAATGAACCATCCAAGAGATTCAGTGGTATTATTGATTCTATGTAACTGAGGGGGGAAGTGATTAACCACAGATAAAACTAAGGGTTTTATTATCATACAAAAGTAAAATACGGCAGATGCCAGAAATCTAAAATAAAATTAGAAAATGCTGGAAACGCTCAGCAGGTCTGGCAGCACCTGCGCAGAAAGAAGCAAGAGTTAATGTTTCTGGTCAATGACCTTTCATTAGAGAAAGAAGATGTGAGAAATAGAGAGCTTTTAAGCAATTACAGGCTGGGGGAAGAGTGGGGTGCAGCAGCAAATGAACAAAAGGGAGGGAGGTCTGTGATAGGGTGAAGGACAGGAGTGATTAAATGACAGAAGTGGTGATAGTACAAGGCAAATTGAGCTGCGAATGAGATAAATACAGAAACGAAATGTGGCTTTAGAGGAGGTATAAATATTGGCAGAGGAATAGCTGAGGGGAAGAAAGCGGTGAAAGGTCCTTTGACCCGGAAGTGTGGCAAAAGAAAGGCAGGTAGATCCCAGGGGTGTGGAACACCCCGCTAGCCATGTACTGATTTGGAGATCACCGTCCCAAGCAGCAGCCCACATCTCCTCCTCTCCCAGTGGCTCTGGTACAGCCATCCTCCATTATCAGCATCTGCTCTTCAAGAGGAAAGGGTGGTTAAGTTTAAAAGCAAATTACTGCAGATGCTGGAAATATGAATAGAAGCCAAAAATGCTGGAAATACTCAGCAGGTCTGGCAGCAACTGTGGAGAGAGAAACACAGTTAACGTTTCACATCTATGACCATCCATCAGAACTAGGAAAAGTTAGAAGTGTTTTAAGCCTGGGGAGGGTAGGGAAAAAGAACAAAAGGGAAAGCCTGTGATAGGGTGGAGGTTAGGAGAGATTAAATGACAGAAGGGATCATGGTGCAAGGCCAAAAGGAGTGGTAATGGAATGAGAAAAGAAACAAAAGAAGTGTCTAGAGGAGGTGTGAATGGCGGAATGTTGAACAGCTGCTGTCTGAAAGCAAAAAAAGAAGGGAAAGAAGAGATAAAAGCCAGAACCAGCAAAGAAAAAGAAAAAAAAATGGGGGCTGTGATTAAGATTTAAAATTGTTGAACTCAATGTTGAGTCTGGAAGACTATAAAGTGCCTAATCGATAGATGAAGTGCCCTTGCTCGACCTTATGTTGAGTTTCATTGAGCATTGCTGGAGGCTGAGGGCAGAATGGTCAGAGTGGGAGCACGATGGAGAATTAAAATGACAGGCAACTGGAAGCTTAGAGTCATGCATGTGGACTGAATGGAGGTGTTCCGCAAAGTGGTCATCCAATCTGCATTTGGTCTCCCCAATGTACAGGAAACCGCATTGTGAGCAACAAATACAGTATCCTACATTGAAAGAAGTACAAGTAAATTGCCGAGGATGAAAGACTTCAGTTATGAGGATAGATTGGAGAAACCGGGGTTATTCTCTTTGGAGAAGAGAAGGTTGAGAGAGGATTTGACAGAAGTGTTCAAAATCATGAGGCAGCTGAACAGTAGATAGAGAAACTGTTCCCATTGGCAGAAGGGTCGAGAATTAGAGGACGCCAATTTAAGGTGATTGGCAAAAGAAGCGAGGGTGACATGAGAAAAAGCTTTTGGAATGCACTGCCCAAGAATGTGATGGAGGTAGATTCAATTGTGGCTTTCAAAAGGGAATTGGATAATTATTTAAGAGAAGAAAATTGCAGGGCTACGGGGAAAAGGCAGGGAAGTGGGATGAACTCTTGCAGAGAGTCGGCATGGAAATGATGGGCTGAATGGCCCCCTTCTGCACTGTAACCATTTTATAATTCTATGTTTTTGGTGATAGCACCATGCTGAAGGTCTTTCGACTGGGCATTTTACAGCCTATGTTTTATTCTTTAATGGGATGTAGACATTGCTGCTAAGGCCAGCATCTGGGGCCATCATTAATTGTCCTTGACAACTGAGTGCTTGCTCGGCCATTTCAGAGGACACTTAAGTGTCAGCCACATTGCTGTGAGTCTGGAGTCACATGTAGGCCAGACCAGGTAAAGATAGCAGATTTCCATCCCTCAAGGACATTAGTGAACCAGATGGGTCTTTATGACAATCACTGACAGTTTCATGACACCATTACTGAGACTAGTTTTCAATTCCAGATATTTCTTTTAAACTGAATTTATTAATTAATTGAAGTTAAGTTCCACCTACTGCCATGGTGGGATTTGAATCTGTATCCTCAGGGCATTAGCCTGGGCCTCTTGATTACTAGTTCAGTGACATTACTACAGCACCGCCGTCTGGACTCAACATTGATTTCAACAATTTTAGATTGTAACGTCTGCCCCCATTTTGTTTCCTTTTTTCTTTACTGGTTTTGGCTTTTTTCTCGTTTCTCTTTGTTTCCCTTGTTTGCTTTTGCATGGCAGCTGTTCATCATTTTGCCATTCACACCTCCTCTGGACACATCTTTTGTTTCTTTACTTGTCCTATTACAGTTCCCTTTGTTCTTGAACCATTTTGCCATTTATTCTGTCCTAACCCTCCATCCTATCATAGACTTTCCCTTTTGTTCATTTTCCACCCTCCCTGCTTTCACTTGCTTAAAACCTATTTCAGCTCTAACCTTGCCCAGTTCTGATGAAGGGTCAGCGACCTGAACTGTTAACGCTGTTTCTCTCTCCACAGATGCTGCCGACCTGTTGAGTATTTCCGGTGTTTTCTGTTTGTATTTTAGGCAAGGTTCAAAGTTGTTTTCTTCATCCTATCAAATTCAAGATTAGATTACAGCTTTATAACACTTGGAAAAGGAATTAAATCCATGTCAGTTCTGTTTCTGTTTCTCTGTCAACTGTGACTTGTTCCTAGTTTGTGTAGTCCTGTGACAGTGTGATTAATGGACTTTCACTGAGAAATATTCACTAGAACCTGGGACACGCCGTTGTTCCAGGATCCACCACTAGATGGCTCCAAAAGCAAATGTAAATCTCGACTGAAATGAAAAGCCTCACCAGCTCAGTGCTGGAGAGAAATTCCAGTTTCAAGTCTAAAAAATAATTACACATCAATACTAACCTAGAGGGGGAGAAAAAGCACATCTCTCCTCTTTTGTTACCCAATGGCCTCAGAGTCTGTCAAGTATCTTTGAGCTTTGTTGTGCGGAACTGCGAGGCTGCACAGTGCAGTGAATGCTGAAGACCTCTCAATTACTTAGAAAATTGCCGATGCTTACCACTGGTGACTGGTAGGGAACAGCAGCAGCTGACCAGGGCAGCTGCTGAGGTGCCAACAGCAGAGGGAAGGGTCATTTTCTGGCCCAGCAGAAATAAGACATTCCATTTAGGAGCAGCATAGTGACAGCACACTTGCTTATTCCACTGCAATAGACCTTGGAAGAAGCAGGAGATACCCTACACTGTCACCGTGGGCAAGCATCGGCAAGCAACAATAGAAGCAGGGACACGTTTGTGGAGTACAGAAATAAACTGGAATTTCTGAACATAACTTTTGTACAGAAGGAACCTATGAATTTTGGTGTTGGGAGACAAATATGGATGATAGTGAAGACAGGACAGATTCTGGCCAATATGTTGTTACAGGCCCAGTCTCGTCCAAACAGGACTATTTCCTGCCTTTAAAAGTACTAACAGCGGCTCCTTGATATTGAAGCCCCACTGACTGTGCATCAACTTTAGCCGCATCTCCTTCCATCTCTTCCATGCTTTCTTCCTCTTCTTCCGCGGCAGCCAAAGCTGTAGGCTGCTGTCCAGCCTTTCTGACTACAACAATTCCATGCCCAGTTGGTAAACATGTGCAGCACACAAAGCAGACACAGATAACCTTTGATACTTTTTTGGGGTGATAGCATAGAACTCCACATGATCTGCCCAGACATGGGAAGTGCTTTAAGATCCCAGCGCTACGATCCACCAGAATTTGGGTGAGGATCAAAGTCTCTTTTTTTTTTTGCTTTGTCTTGGTGCTGGGATTCCGGATGAACAGGAAAGGGTTGCCCTGATCTACACAGCAGCCATCTGTCCTTTTGCCTGCTCTCTCAAACAATTGTGGCACTACAGATACTCTTACGTTTAAAGCTTTGTGACTGCTGCAGGAGTACCTTGAAGTCGTCTGACTGGTTCTGTTATAATGGTTTGAGACCACCTGAACCTCAATGAAATAAAATCCCTTTGTGTGCCACTGTGTTGCTGCTTGGTGCCATTATTGCTATCCGAATACCTAAAGGGGGCCCTGCATTTTGGGGAACCCAGACACATGATAGACATGTATTCCAGGTGTGGTCTTGCCAAAGCCTTATATAATTGCAGCAAGACTTCCCTACTCTTGTACTCCAACCCCCTTGCAACAAAAATGAACATAACATTTACCTTCCTACTTGCTTTCTGTACCTGCATGTTAACTTTTTGTGATTCATGCACAAGGACACCCAGGTCCCTTTGAATACTAACATTTCCCAGTGTCTTACCTTTTAGAGCGAATTTACTCCCTCTGGTGCTCTGGTCTAAGTGACAGTAGATTTCTCTGTTAAAGCTGATCTTCATGCTTTGTTCTAACAGTGCTTATTAGTATTTCTCTGCAAGAACACTCCCTTTGAAGGTGCTTAAATAGGCGAACTGAGCTGAGACCAAGGGCTGGACTTTTAAAGTCCATTGGGTGCGGGAGCAGGTGCAAGCGCGATTTAAAGATGTTCTTGGAGGTTGGCACCTCCAGAACACGTAGCCATTTTTAAAGAGATGCCGAGAGGGAGGGAACGGCAGCCCTGCAGCCTCCAATTAAGTGCCTGGTGAGCTCATTGAAGAGCTCATTAACTGGCTTGTCAGCAACAGTCCACAATTTTTAATGGAAGGGAATGGGGAAAATGCCACGTCTGGTACATGGCAGGGTGTACAAGTCGTAAACTGCGGGGGAGCCATGAGGGCTATGGCAAGGGCTGATTAAAATAGTAATAAAATAATGCAGAGGCACAAAATAAAGCACAGCTGCTTCAAAAGCGCCACAGAGTCGCCATGCTGGAGCTGTAAGACTTGTTTTTCTCAGTGGTGAGTGGCAGCTATCCAGAGGGGGACATGAGGCCACTGGCATCACTTGGGCAGTTGGGCTGGCAGGTTAAGGCCTGGTGAATGCGCAAAGCCCGGCTGAGGGAGTTCAGATGGGAACAGACAACTCTGACACTGGACACAGCAGCCAGGATGAGCTGCGGCAGATGCAACCTTCTGTATAGCAGGAGGCCAGAGGAGCACAGCGAGGGGGCTGCAAGGGGAGGAAGGCGCTACCCAAGACATCAGGTCTCCTGCCCAAAATGTGCAAATGACAGAGGTCAGTGGCGTAGGAACCAGCGTCTACTCGGGCAGATGGCCTCAGACCTGTGTGCTCTGATCCCTGATGACCTGAGGCCTCATGGCCCCCGTGGGAGTCCCTTACTTGCTGCTGTCAAGGTCTCCGTCGCCCTGGATTTCTACACAACCAGGTCGTTCCAAGGATCAGCTGCAGATCTAGGTGGCATCGTGCAGTTGACAGCTCATTATGCTATCAGGCAGGCCACAGATGCCATATTCTGGAGGGCAGGGGAATACACCAATTTTGACAAGATGGGCCTGCACAGGCACAGTGGGCATTGAGTTTCATCTCCATCGCTGGATTCCCCCAAGTGGGGGGCACCAGCAACATGGCCATCAAGGCACCCAGCGACTGGCTAGTGAAATCCATCAACAGGAAGGGCTTCCACTCCCTCAACATCCAACTGGTCTGTGACCACGACATGAGCTTCCTCCATGTGTGCACTCATTTTCCTAGCAGCTGCCGTGACTCCTTCATCCTGTACCAGTCTAGGGACCGTCAGTGCTTCATTCCATCCCCCAAAGTGCATGGATGGATCTAAGGGGACAACGGAAATCCCTTGAAGAGATTGCTACTCATGACCCAGACAGAGGCAAGGAGGCGAAACAACCAATGCTACCTCCTCAGCAGGTCAACCATTGAGCAGGCCATCGGGTTTCTGAAGATACAATTCCAGTGGCTGGATCGGTCGGGTGGCATCCTCCAATACTCTTCTGCAGGGGTCTTCGTCATTATGGTGGTCGGCTGCACTCTCCATAACATGGCCCTCCAGAGAGTTGTGGACCTTGAGGACAGTGAGGCCCTGGAAGGCGACAGCTCATTGGGGGAGGAGCAGGAGGTAAGAGAGGAGGAGGATGAGGAGGCGGAGGGGGATAACACTGAACAGAGAGGCGCCCATGCTGCATGACAAGGTGCCCTCCTGCCACACTCTGGGAAGAGAACCTCCCTCCTCTCTCCCTCACAACCCCCAGCATTAGATCCAGGTGGGCATTGATGAAGCGAGGGTCTGCCCTGCCCCTAGTGCCAGGGCTGCAGCTCCCCTGTGACATCTCACTTCCCTCTAGTGCTGTGGAAGACAGATCTCTCCCTCAGGACAACCAGCGGCCTCAGTGATGGCTGCTGTGAGAGTCTACATGAGTCCCACACTTGATCTGACCTGCCTCCATACCGGCCCCACTGGCTCTAAGTGGCAGAAACCCGTCCCCATACCAATTAAGGGCTTACCCATTTAGCAATCTGAATCTCAATCAGTTTCCCACCAGAGTCAGGTTTCTGAGCCAAAGCCAGACCTAGCTCCTGTTTCCCGCCTCCGTAATAAAATCCAGCCCCAGGTTCCAAACCTTGGACCTTCCTGATACAGACAGATGGACAGTGTAATGCCATACCATTGATGCATTCAAGAAAGCTTGTACTTGTGTTAAACAATTTTCTCTCCCTTTACCATTTCTCCACTCAGCAGAGCATAAGCACAATCTCCAGATGCCGCCCTCTACGTAGGAGCAGTAGTTGTGAACTATCCATCACTGTGTGTGTGTGTGTGTGTACTTAACCTGGAGTGGTCAATAAGAGATATTAGTTTTCTGCTGGTTATATGGCTACTCTTTTAAGATACATGAGGATAATTGTCAGATGATCTGCTCTGCCAGGTTACCAGCCAGGCAGTGAACTTCAAAATTACCTCTGGTACAGTGAGTATGCTTTGGAGGTTCTGTTAATTACAGTATCCGCATGTCCACTGTTCATAAAGTAGACGAAATACATGCTTGGGACCCATAGGCAAGTGATGAAAAGCATTCATTCAGCTTCACTGTACCAGACAGATTTGCTGCCATTAACCTCTCCTTGAAACAGGTGTGGTACTGAATTGCAGGGAAAATTTCTCTTCAAGAGAGCTTATTTTTCACGGACTGGTTATTAAGGTGTCATTTTTCTACTTGGCCTAGGATACATAATGCCGCTGAGTGTGATCTTCTAAATGGTGCAAACTCTTGAATCTGAGAATCCTTTTTAACCTGTAGCTGGTATGGACTCAGGTACTGCTGTATGTTTGGTTAGTCCAGCTAGGAGAGATTACTGAGTCTTTAGTAAGTTTTAACAATAACTAGTTTATTACATATTAAAAACCTATATACAACTTTACTTAAGCAAGTCTAACTCCTCTGATGCCGTGCTGCTGTTTCTTCTCTTCAAGTGTCGGTCTCTTGTATCTTTTACATCATCACAGTGGGAGGTATTACTCACAATGTCCCAGACATTAACCCTTTCCAACCCTTATACTACATCTCCCCCCAAGTCTTTGTCCATATATTTTTTATACATTCATTTTTTATTTTTACATACCACCCTATTCCCCACCACCCCTCCCCCCCCCCCCCACCCCCCCCCCGCACCAAGTCTTTTACATCACAGATTCAATCTGTCAGGAGACTTCACAACTCTCCCTGATTTTGTTGTTGTCAGACTCGGACGATCAGTAGTCTTTCTCTGAACTCTTGTTTCTTGACTTGGACAGCCTTCATTGGGGTTCGCAGTATCCGGTGCTTTCTGAATATCAGGTTCAACATCTGGTTCATCCAAATGTACAACAGATTGATGTCTTTGATGAATAGAAATAAGATTTCTCCTGTTTCTTCTTATAGTACCTTCTGAAGCATGTATTAAATAAGATCTCTGTTGATTATCATCTGTCTCAACGATTACTCCTTCTCTGCCTTGGTCTCGTGCCCATATGCTTTCTCCTTTCATCAACTTGGGTTGGTTCCTGGTATGATATCTCCTGTTATAGTTATAAGTTTGTTGTTTTCGATAAGACTTTTCTCTGTTTTGAACTCTCTGATAATCCCGGACTTCTAGCCCTGGAAGTAATTTTTTGCGGAGGATGGCAAGTTGTGTTTTGAGCTTCCTTCCCATCAACAGTTCTGATGGTGCTAATCCACATAGTAATGGAGTAGATCTGTAGTTGAGGAGTGCTGTTTGGAAATCTTCATTTTTCTTTAACAGTGTTTTAATAGTTCTGACTCCTCTTTCAGCTTCACTATTAGTTTGATGATATCTAGGGGAACTTGTAAGATGTACAAATCCTCAGTTTTCCACAAAGTGTGTGAAGTGGTCATTTGCAAATTGTGGACCATTATCAGAAACAATGTGGTAAGGAATGCCATGTGTTGCAAAGATCTCCGTTAAAGCTCGAATGACTGTCTCAGTAGTTGTTGTGTATATATGTTTGTGATTTCGATCCACCTGGAAAAATAATCAATGACAATCAGGTAGGATTTCCCATTAAACATGAATAGATCATTCCCCAGATCTGGTCTGGTTGGAAATTGGGTCAGGATAAGGGATTCCCTCTGGTCTGGTCTGTACACTGCGCATACTTAGCAATCAAAAATCATTTCTTCTATATCTGTAGTCGTTTGGTAGTACAGAACATGAGAATTGCTGAAAATAGAGACATGTTGTTGAAGCTTTTCATCTTGCACTCATCAGGACAATCCACAAGAATAACCAATGTAAGGGCAAACAACCACTTATACTGCATGAGCCTGCACATATTGCGCCTGTTTCAGCTGAACAAAATAAGTGACAGCCGTTCGCTGGTTCATTCCTCAGGCCAATGCCTTGACCAATCAGAGTCAAGCAGCCTGGTTTAAATTTCAAAACAAAGCTTGGCAATTAACTGTCAGTCACGTAAACTGATGTATTCTGCATGGCAATGCCTCTACCAATCAGAATTCACTTGCCAACCAGTCAGCACCCTCTTCTCATGTAGTATAAGTTGTTGTTTTCCCTTATATTGGTTATTCTTGCATATTGTCCTGATGAGTGCAAGACGAAAAGCTTCGACAACATGTCTCTATTTTCAGCAATTTTTCTATATCTCTCGATATTCTCGGCCACCACACAGACGACTGACTGTGCTGTGCATTTCATGATACCCACGTGGCCCTGGTGTATTTTCTCCAAGATGTCTGCCTGGAATGAGACCGGAATCACCAGCCTCTTGTCATATGCCAGGAAGTCATCCACAACAGTAAAATGCTTTCTGTTCTCAAAGAAGATTTTCATCACCGTACCACTGGGATGCTGCTGTGGCCAACCTTGGATGCAATATTGATGCATATGGATGCATTCCTCATCTTGCATCTGAGGATGATGCATATCTTGGAGCTTTTTTGAGCTTGCCGACCATTGTGATGCCATTGTGAACTGAGAATATGACGCAATCTCATCAATGAAGTTTACATCCTGTTGTGCAGGATGATCAACAGTAGCTCTGGACAATGCATCTGCTGACATTTGCAGCTTGCCCTGTACATATACCATTTCATACGTGAATCTCATTAGCCTCAACCGGAATCTCTGGATTCTCGGACACTTTCTAGCCAGTTCCTTTTCACCAAGTTAGGAAACTAGGGGTTTGTGGTCTGTTTCTATGACAACCTTTAAGCCGATGATATAATCTGAGAACTTTTCACAAGCCCATGTGACTGTGACAGCTGCTTTCTCTATGACGGCGTACCTCGTCTCAGTCAATGCTCGAGATGTATAATACACCGATCTGCGACATCCATCTGGATGTTATTGAAAAAGGACTGTCCCTAACCCTGTAGATGAGGCGTCTGCTGCAGTTGTGGTCGGTAGTGAGAGGTTATAATGCGTTAAGATATCTGGCGAAATCAGCATTTCCTTGATCCTTTGAAATGCCTGCTCGTGATGTGCATTTCAACACCATGTTTGAGCTTTCCTTAATAGTTGTCTTAAGGGTTTAGTAATTTGTGCTAGATTGGGCAGAAATTCTGCCAACTGATTAAATGTTCCAGGGAATCTTTGAAGAACTTGGACAGAAGTAGGAAGTGGGAATCACTAATGGCTCTCGTCTTTTGTGGATCTTCCATTGTGCCCTCGCTACTAATGATGTGCCCTAGGAAATGAATAGACGTTTTCAAGAATTCACACTTTTTATTAAGTGTCAGGCCTTCTTCTTGTAGGCAATTCAAAACTTCTCTAACCTTCAGGTCATGTTCTTTAATGGATTCACCATGGACTAAGATATCGTCCATTTGGCATATTACTCCTTTAAGGCCCTGCAGAATGTTTGACTTAGTTCTTTGGAATATTTCAGGAGCTGATGATATACCAAATGGTAAATGATTAAAACAAATCTTCCAAATGGAGTGATGAAGGTTGTCCAAAGGGACTTGCCAAAAGCAATTATTCACGTCCAGCTTTGTGAACATAGTATTTTTGGATAACTTTGCCAAGCTTTCGTCTACTTGGATGGATTTCTCTTCCGACAGTCTTATTGAGTTAAGTCTATACAAAAGCAAAGAGAACTGTTAGGTTTAGGAAATGGAACCACCCCAAAGCACCACTCCGTAGACTTAATGTCAGGAGAAATGACTCCCATCCTGGTCATCCTTTCTAGCTGAAGTTGGACTTGCTTCCTTAGTGGGTGTGGTATCTTCCTAGGTGTGAAAAGACATACGGGTTTAGCATCTTTTCGCAAAGTAATGTTATATTCGGTCTTAAGTTTTCCTAGACCAGTAAATAATTTCAGAATGTCTTTTTGGAAGTGACTCCTGGATTCTTGCTGCTTAATTTCTTCCACTTTCCTGATAAGATTAAGGTCTATACAAGCTCTTCTATTTATAAGAGAAAATTCTTTATTCTGCAGAACATAGAGTGTTTCCAATATCTGCTTTCCCTTCTACCAGAGTGTTGCCTGTAGCTTCCCTTAACTTTCAGTTCAATCCCTCCTGGACTGTGTAACTGAGTATCTGTTGTTGCAGGCAACACGTTGATAACCATGGTTTGTTTTCTGATAAAACTGTTACACTTGCTCCAGTGTCTAGTTTAAAGTAGGTGCTATGTCTGTTGGCATATATATTTGCATCCAGAATGCATGATTAAGGTCATTGATCTCACCAAGGAAATTTTCTGATTTCTCTTCTGATGGAGATCCTTCAATGTCATTAATAGCTCTACGTGTGAAGACTTTGCCTTTAGAACCTGTGAAAGTAGAGGCATTACATTGGCACAGCTTCCCAAAATGGCCAACTTTCTTGCAGTACTTTGTTTGAAGGGCACTGTTTGAACCTGTGGGTCTTTTTGGCAGCACAGCGCTGGCAGGGTTTCATGGCATCTTACACTTTCCTTCCCAAGTGTACCTACTTCTCTAGTGGTTCTTTTACAGTCCTGTGCTTAAGGAACTGTATGGTCATTGGAGGTTTCCTGACTCAAGGTTGTTCTTCACCTCCCAGGATTGCTCTGTTCTGCCTACAGACCTCTGCTTGTCTCACCAGCTGTATTGCTTTTTCTAGGGTGAGGTCTTCCTTTGACTGCAATAAATCTGATAGAGATTCATCAGCAATACCTACTACAATACGGTCTTGTATTAATTCTGCTTTTAGGTCTCCATATTTGCATCCTTCAACTAGCCTGTAAAGCTCATTAATAAAAGCATCTTCTGATTCACTTGCTTTCTGGATGCTTCTGTTGAATTTGGCTCTTTCTGGAATCTTGTTGCTCCTCAGGTTAAAATAATTATCAAAGGCTTTGAAGACTTCTTCAAATTTATCAGATGTCTCATTAATGACTTGTCTTGTAATAACATCGTCTGCTATTGCTCCTATAGAATAAGGTAATGTAGTGACTTGTTCTGCTTCAGACTTGCTGTCCAATTTTGAAGCAATTCTGTACCTCAAAAATCTTTTTCTCCAAAGTGACAAGTTTTGAGTTTGATTTGATTCTTCCCTGTGTCCAAACTTTTCTGGTAGCGTAAATTTGAGATCCATGGCTTTTCCATGCTTTCCAGGTACTTTACTTGCTGTCTAAATTTTCCTTTCCAGTATTAGAAGTTTTCTCACGCTTCTCAACTACGTGTAATGGCACCAACCTTGGATCTGCCCTTGCTACGGATTCAGTTTTTCTGGTGCTGCCTGTCTAGTGCGCCATTAAAAACAATTGTCTACCCTTTTTAAGGGCTGCTCACCAGATCCCTGACCTTTGCTTGGTTCTCTGACTCGAAGCCTGCGATTGCTGGACCGGGATTTTTTCTTTTCACAGACCACCATGCCTGTGTGGTGCAGCCTGAATGCCTCTGCAAGCTGACTCCCCAACTCTCCGTGCCTCCACTTTGCCAATGGAGCAGCTCTAGAGCTTCTCACAGCCTCTTGAGTTCAGCAGTTTTGGCCGCTTTTTCAGGTCTGACTTTCGAAACTTCTTGAAAGTTGTTTTAAAAAAATGTTCTTGGTATTGTATGACAAGAACCACCATTGTTCACCATATTGTATGTTTGGTTAGTCCAGCTAGGAGAGATTACCGAGTTAATAAAAACAAGAAATACTCAGCAAGTCTGGCAGCATCTGTGGAGAGAGAAGCCGAGTTAACATTTCAGGTCAGTGGTCCTTCATCAGAACTGGCAAATATTGGAAATGTAATAGGTTTTAAGCAAGTAAAGCGGGGGTGGGGCAAGAGATATCAAAAGAGGTGTTAATAGAACAAGGTCACAGAGGATAACTGACCAGAAGGTTATGGAGCAAAGGCAAACGGTATGTTAATGGTGTGGTAAAAGACAAAGTGTTAGTACAGCGAGGGTGTTAATTGACATAAAAATGAACAGCCCTGGCCCCAAGCACAAACATGAAAAAAAAAACAGTGGGTAGGCACAGTAGAAACAAACTAAACAAACTAAAATAAAATTAACAAATAAAAAGGAAAAAATAAATACAAATAAAAAGGGGGGCCCGTCATGCTCTGAAATTATTGAACTCAATGTTCAGTCCAGCAGGCTGTAGTGTGCCTAATCGGTAAATGAGGTGCTGTTCCTCGAGCTTGCGTTGATGTTCACTGGAACACTGCAGCAATCCCAGGACAGAGATGTGGGCATGAGAGCAGGGGGGAATATTGAAATGGCTAGCAGCCGGAAGCTCGGGTCATGCTTTTGGACTGAGCGGAGATGTTCCACAAAGCGGTCACTCAATCTGCATTTGGCCTCACCAATGTCGAGGAGACCACATTGTGAGCAGCGAATACAGTATACTATGTTGAAAGAAGTACAAGTAAAGGAGTTCTTGGGACCTTGGATAGTGAGGAGAGAGGAGGTAAATGGGCAGGTATTACATCTCCTGCGATTGCAGGGGTAGGTGCCTTGGGAAGGGAACAAGGTGGTGGGGGTAATGGAGGAGTGGGCCAGGGTGTCGCGGAGGGAATGATCCCTTCGGAATGCTGACAGGGGAGGGGAGGGGAAGATGCGTTTGGTAGTGGCATCACATTGGACATGACGGATGTGGAGATAAATATAAAAGAGATTACTGAGTCTTAGGTAAGTTTTAACAATAACTAGTTTATTACATATTAAAGAACTATATACAGCTTTACATAGCATGTCTAACTCCTCTGATACCATGCTGCTTCTTCTTCACTTCAAGTGTCTTTCTCATGTGATCTCTTACATCATCGTAGTGGCAGATGTTACTCACACTGTCCCAGACATTAACCCTTTCAAACCCTTATATCATAGGTACTAGTCACTTTTACTGTCTGGCCTAGTTTGCTTTAATACAATAGCCCATGTGTCAAAGACAGGGAACAAGCCATTCAATTCAGATACAAGAAACATGTGGGTTTTGTTTGAATATATCTGACAACATTTTTTAAGCTTGAGATACTAATTTTGAATTTCCTTTGTTTCGTTTTCTTTTGTTGAAAATGTATTTTTTAACCTGCCCTGTTCAACTTGTTTGAAACCATCGAAGAGAGAGATAGATAGATAGGCCAGAGGGAAAATCTGGTAAGGGTCAGTAATAAACCAGCAGAAAGTTAATATTCAGGAACTTTGGCCCTGTTATTAATGGGGATGTGGGGAGGGTGCGGAGGAGACTGGTAGTGGGCAAAGAATCCCTCAAGACCGGGCACAGGGAGAAAAAGCCAATCTTAACTGCAGGGCCTCATTTAAATATATCATTGCAGACTTCCGCCTGACAGCTGGCCAGATTGAGAGTCTGGCCAACAAGCGGGAACAGAAATTAACAGCAGGCGGCCACAGCCAAAGAGCTGTGGGAATGTTCCCAGCAGTCAGTAGTGGGGGTAGCTTGCACAGGCAGCTGACGGCATTGCCGGGAATGGACAGCCCGCCCCCTCTACATGATTGCGGGGGACAATCTGCCCCGGCTATTTAAATGAGCCGCCGTGCTTGAGATTGTGGCGGCTCTTTGGCGTACGGCCCTCATGGGCTGGCGGTCATTTTTGAAGCTGGCGAGTTTAAAAAGTCCAGCCCCAGGAACGGGGTCATGCTGTTCAATCCCAATATTTTAATCCCCCACTCTTACCTTGATATTCACTTGCCCATCAGGCTGGGAGTTTAAAATCGAGACCATTATGTCTAGTGCATTTTACAATCCACCTAGGCGGAATAGTTTAATCTGTAAATACAGTAAATCTAATTTGTTATTGCTTCTGTTCACTTATCCGCCTGCTGTTTAATGATTCTGTTTGGCAGATAGTAGCTTAACCCATGGTCTGCTGCAATGTTTATTCTACTGCCTTCTGAGGGCGAGAAGAATCATGTGAGAGCAATTGATAAAACCAGGAAGCTGACACACAGTAATAGATTTTTTGTTTGATCGTCGGGCACACTACAAATTACCTAGATTTTCAGCGGGATAAAGGCACACCCTGGGTTATAGAGAAGGGGGAGTTGCCTTTGTGAGTGCTCCGAGACACTGGTTCCAAATAGTCACTGCGAGAAAAACCCTCCAAAAATGGAACATCGTCTGATAAAAGCGGGAAAGCGGTCCTTTTTCCAATAATTGCTTCCTACATGTAGAGAAGTGCAAAACAAAAAGTCTCCTCGCCCTCAAGAAGTAAATCGATGTGCTGGCTGTCTTGTGGGGTCTGCGGACTGATCGTGCAAGTATTTGACAGCAATGTGCGTGACGGTTTTCAGTTGGACCACAGGATAACAGTTAGCCCAGTTCCCTCTGTGCTGTGCTTCCTGTGAGAAATTATAGTCTGAGCAGCTACTGGTGATGCTGCAATTGTATGCCACACTTGGTTAAATACTGAAAGTGCAGATAGGCACGCACCCACACTTTACTGTGTTAAACCTGCAGTGGCCTGTGGTTGACCTGGAGAGAACATAGTTCTTAAAAATGTCATGTGCATTTTGAAGTTTGAGAGACCAACCTTTTGACCAGACTAGCTACGTGCCTTCTGTTATGAAAATAACCTGTCCGTTGCAGAGGAGATAGACTTCAATACCACATAGTTGTTATACCTCTGCTTCATTTTCTTCTTCTCCGTTCTTGCAGTGTCAGCAATGCCTCAGTGGGAACACTCGCCTCTGAGTCAGAACTTCTGGTTCAAGTCCCACTCCAGAGGCTTGAGCATGCAATCAAGGCTGACACCTCATTGCAGTACAGCGGGAGTGCTGCACTGTTGGAGGTGCCATCTTTCAGATGAGATGTTAAGCGAAGGTTCCGTCTGCCCTCTTGGGGGGACATGAGAGATCCCATGGCACGGTTTTGAAGAAGACCAGAGCAGTTCTCCCCACTGTCCGGGCCAATATTTATCCCTCAGCCATCATCATTTACAAAAAAGATTTTTATTTTCTTCCTGCCAGCCTCTGAAAAGGCTTTAATGATTGGCCATAGTGCCGTACTGATCTCTTTGGTATTAAATCTTTAATCTAATCCCATCTTGCCCCCAGGAGGATGCCAACTCGCACTGATGTACGATTCCATGCAGCCCTCTGATACTTTGCCCTTGGGGACATTCTTCATTTGTAAGGCTAGGGAATATCAATCAGGAGCAGGAGCCCTGGCAACAATGAGGCCATTTGTAGAGCTTTGTCTGAGATCAGGGAACTCAACACAGCCAAGGATTAAATTGCATGAACCGACTGAACCATCAAGAGAGCTCAGTTGCAAAGCATTAATTCATTAATTTCATGTTAACAGATGGTGCTCAAAAGAAAAATTCTAGCAGGCCAGCTTCTTTGGCTCCTTTATGTCAGAAAAATTCATTTGTGGAGTCACCGCTCATTTGACATAGTCAAATCCGTCCTATGTCTCTTCTGCATAGCAGAAGTTTCCATCCCTGCCTTCATAGCTGCAGGTGACCCATTTAAACTTTCAGCTCCCGGAATATAACCTTCTTTCATTCAATATCTCCAGAACATCTGTAAATTTTCTGTGTGCATTAATCAATCAAAATCAAAAAATATACCTAACAGTGGGTTTCCTCTTACATTTTTGATTAGATGCAGAAACATTTCTGCTATGCTCAGGATCAAATTCTGTAGAATGTTAATAGGCACCTCAATTTTATTTATTTCAAAATCTTAATTGATATGTCTCATTCTAAAAGGACTTGCTGAGGTTCGTGGCCGTGTTTACGGAGGGTCACGGCCTTGTTCGTCGAGGGCCATGTTTATCAAGGGTCATGGCTGTGTTTATTGAGGTTCATGGCTGTGTTTATCATGCCACTGTCTGAAAGGCAGGACTGAATATTTGTTTGCAATCCTGTGTTTACTGCACTGAACACAGATGCAAGATGGAGGTCCCTGGTTATTGGTCTATTATTTTCGATTTATGTGTGGAGTTTTCATGCAAACCATCTCACTTTGAATACTAAGCTCCCCTATTTGATTGCTTGTCACATTATGTGGAGAGGGCTCGACTCCAGCTGTCCTGTTACTCAGTGCCTCTGTGGTTACAAGATCCTCCTTACCCCTGGGGCTGGTCATTGCCTGCAGTGCCATGTGGGCTGATCTCACTGCTGCCATCAATGCTTCATCAGACTTGGCTTTACAGCCTTTAGCTGACTTAATAGCTGCTTGAGTTTCCTCACTCTGAACCATATTTGCCACATTGTGCTCATTTATGAGATTGTTCCCTGGCTAAATCTTGAACAATATGACTGTGGTCACCTCTACCTCCAACCTATTCTAATCACACCTAAGCCAAATGTATGAAACCAAAAAAACCCAGACTGTAAGCTGGTCTACCTTTACATACTGTTTGCTCCACACTGGTTGGATCAGAGACAAGGTGTGTCCTGTACCATGTGCAGCCCAGCAAAGGCTTATATTCACTAACAGGGATTGGAGGAATGTTGCCACATTCATTGCACATCAAACAGTCTCATGTCTTCCAACTGGATTTGGGGAAACATTTATTCCTGGCTGGCTATGTAAATGCTGCCAGCCAGGCTAGAGAAATTGAGGGGCTGATGGGACCTGCTGCACTGGCATTGACCCATCTACTTTTGTCCAAACACAGAAATCCAATGGACCAAAGCAGTTCCCACTGTCTCCTATGTTACTGAACTATAATGGACCAAACTCGATTGATTGCAGTTTTTTTGTGTGAAAGTGGAGCATAACGGCAAATGCATGAAATTTTCATGAGCTTCACTAAAGGCATTTAGGAGTTTAATATTCTAGTTTTATTCTTTGAAAGATGTGTTGGGGCTGAGGACAGAGCTAAGTGTGGTTACAGGTCTGTTACTGGGAGTAGAAGTGGGAGGAATTGGAGAGAGTAAATTAAAAAGCCTATCAACAATATTGAAGTGTTGGCTTGTTGATTTTCTTATAGGATGTCAGTTTCAATATCTTAAATAAACCTAGTGACAATACCAGAGAAGATACATGAAGCTAGACAAACAAACAAATTATGTATATTGACCGATCTTTCATCAACTATATATTTCAAACTGGAAATGATTTAATGTTTGTTCAAAGTCATAGGGGAAGCTTATGAGGTGATAGGTAAGTTCAGCATGATGCTTATCACTGCTTTTTTAACATAAAATTTATGATTGTGGTTTTATTTATTGTATATAGGAAATTGCTGTTTTCTTCACTGATTCCAAGCATTCTCATAACAAGGTAGTTCTATAGGCATGGTATATGAAAGTCATTATTTAAATTGTTGGAACCCATGTACTGAAATGTGGTTTTCATTATTGAAAGATCTGCAAGTTTTGAACCAGTTCTCACCACTTAGATAAGAACCCAGCTTAGACGGAAAGTACATGAAGAATGTAACTTCTAACACGTACGTAATTTGCCTAACCAAAATTGCAGAGGAGATCAGATATTTCTGGAAAAGTCCTGTCTGCGCATACCGAAGAATGAACATGATTTGGGCAAGGGGAATATCTGTACCTTAAGGTTTGGGCGCTGGTTGGTCGACACTGCCATCCACTTTAGTGCCTTCCCCAGTCACCTGAGCTTGCATGGTGAATGTTTGGTTAAACAGAAACTGAACCTGATCTGAGATAAAAACAGAAAATGCTGGAAATGCTCAGCAGGTCTGGCAGCATCTGTGGAGAGAGAAGTAGAGTTAATGTTCCAGGTCCATGACCTTTCATCAGCATTGGCAAAGATTAGAAATGTAATAGGTTTTGAACAAATGGAAGAGGGGAGAAAGGAAGAAGAACAAAAGGGAAGGTCTGTGATAGGATGGAGGGCAGGAGAGATTAAATGACAGAAGATTTCATGTACAAAGCCAAAGGGAGTGGTAATGGGACAAGAAAAGAAACAAAAGATGTATCTAGTTGAGGTGTGAATGGCAGGATAACAGCCACCAGAATGCACAGTAAAGGAATGAAGAAAGAAACAAGAGGAAAAAAATTGAACCAGCAAGGCAACACAGAAATGGGAGCAGAGGTTATGATCTAAAATTGTTCAACTCAGTGTTGACTCTGGAAGGCTGTAACGTGCCCAGTCGAAAAATGAGGTACTGTTCTTCAAGCTTGCGTTGAGCTTCATTGGACACTGTAGCAAGCCAAGGATGGAAAGGTCAGAGTTGGAGCAAGGTGGGGCCCTCCATGACCTCCAACCTCATAGTTCCCTAACCCTGTACAGCCCGCTTCTACCTCCTTCCCAAACCCACAAAGGGGACTGCCCTAGTAGACCTATTGTTCCAACCTGAACTGACTTCTTCCTATCTTGACTCCATTTTTCTCCCTTCGTCCAGTCTCTTCCTACTTACATCTGTGACTCTTCCAATGCCCTCCATCACTTCCACAGTTTCCAGTTTTCTGGCCCCTCACCATCTCCTTTTTACCAGGGATGTCCAATCACTCTACACCCCAATTCTACCAGGGTAGTTTGAGAGCTCTCCGCTTTTTCCTTGAACGAAGGCCCAACCGGTCTCCATTCATCACCCCCTTCCTCCTGGCTGAACTTGTTCTCACATTGAACAACTTTTCCTTCAACTCCACTCACTTCCTCAAAATAAAAGGTGTTGCTAGGAGTACCCGTATTGGTCCCAGCTATGCCTGCCTTTTTGTGGGATATGTGGAATATTTCTTGTTCCAGTCCTACTTAAGGCCCTCCTTGACCTCTTTTTCCGGTCAGGGGTTGGCAATGTGTCCGTACACGGACACCAGTGTCCATGGTAACAGACTTTGAGGTCCGTGACTGATAATTTCAGGGATGCGAAATTTCCTATTGGCTGCTTCTTCCAGACCAGTCCAACTTTAAAAATATTCACAGCCATCAGTTTCACGGCTGCAGGTGTTTAGAGCAGGAACAGCAGCTTCCGAACTCTGGACAAGTTTGGAAAACCCGAAAACCCCGAACTTGTCCTGAGTTCGGAAGCCACTGTTCCCGCTCAGTCACTGTGAAACGGACGGCTGTGAATTTAAAAAAATAACTGACCAATCACAAAGCTGCTCTGGGGAGAGTTCCCGCACTCTGCAACCGTCAGAGAGAGGGAGAGGGGAGAGAGAGAGGGGGATAGAGTGGGGAGGGGGGAGAGAGAGGGAGGGAGGGAGGGAGAGTGAGAAGGCCGTAGAGAGAGAGGGAAAGAGAGAAGAAGGGGGAGAGAGAGAGAGGGATAGAGGGGGGAGAGAGAGAGAGAGAGAGAGGGGAGAGGGAGGGGGAGATAGAAGGAGGGAGAGAAAGAGAGGGGAAGGAGAGAGGGGAATGGAGGGGGAGAGAGAGAGGGAAGAGGGAGGGGGAGATGGATGGACAGAGAGGGAGGAGCTCGAGGGGAGAGAGATGGACACGGTGAGGGGAGAGAGAGAGGGGTGAGAATTGAATACAGAGAAGGGATAGAGTCATTGAGAGATACAGCACTGAAACAGGCCCTTTGGCCCACTTAGTCTGTGCTGACTATCAACCACCCATTTATACTAATCCTACATTAATCCCATATTCCCTACCACATCCCCACCTTCCCTCATAGGGATTGACACAGACAGGGAGAGTGTGAGCGAGAGGGGAAAGAAAGAGATCAATATCACACCTGACAGACAGGAGTACCCTGGACACTACAGTTAGAATCAGAAACATTTTGTCATTTATTGAAAGTAAGAAAGCAAGAATTTGTATTTATATTGCACCTTTCGTGTTTTCGTGGTAAACCTAAGTGCTTCATAACCAATAAGGTACATTTAAAGTGTATTTACTGTTTTATAGGCAAAGAGAGGCCAACTTGTGCCCAGCAGTGCCTTACAAACAGCAATGAGATGAATGGCCAGTTCAATCTGGTGGTGTTGGTTGAGGTCGAATAGCTTGTTAGCTGCTTATAAAGTTTTGATGGGCCATTATTACAGTCATGACAAGATTGGCTGATTTTTTTATTGTTGCCATTCCAAGTAACAAAATCATTTTGCATAAAATTGCTTTTTTATAAATCCAGTGCACCAGTTATTTTGTTAACAGGTTATAAATAACTATTTAATCAGTGGGTTGTTTGCTACTTTATTGAACGAAGGCTGAAGATCTAGTTCAAATTAGTCTGCTCATAAAGTTGCCTGTTAATATCCAGTAGAATAGATGCTGTTGGTGTGATTTAGGGATTTGAGATAGCTCTTCAAGCTTGTGAACAGCAGCTTTTGACAAGGGATTTCAGAATTCAAAATACATCCCACATTATGAGCATACAAACATATGAACAGACAAAATAGGAGCAGGAGTAGGCCATTCGACCCCTCGAGCCTGCTCTGCCATTCATTAAGATCATGGCTGATCTGTTTGTGTTTCGAATTCCACATTTCCATCTACCCCGATTACCCTTGATTCCCTTGCCTAACAAGAATCTATCTACCTCCACCTTAAAAATATTCAATGACCCTGCCTCCACCACCTTCTGAGGCAGAGATTTCCAAAGTCACATAACCCTGTGAGAGAAAAAAATTCTCCTAATCTCTGTCCTAAAAAGGTGACCTCTAATTTTAAAACAGTGCCCAGTCTAGCCAACCTTTCCTCATAAGACAACCTGCTCATTCCAGGTATCAATCTAGTAAACCTCCTCTGAACCGCCTCCAACACATTTACATCCTTCCTTAAATAAGGAGACCAAAACTGCACACAGTATTTGAGATGTGGTCTCACCAATACCCTGTATAACTGAAGCATAACATCCTTACTTTTATTTTGATTCCTCTCGTAATAAAGGATAACATTCCATTAGCCTTCTTTATTACCTGCTGTACCTGCATACTAACTTTTAGTTACTCCTGCCCTAGAATAGCTAGATCCCTCTGCACCTCAGAATTCTGCAGTTGTTCTCCATTTAAGTAATACTCTGCTTTTTTATTCTTCCTGCCAAAGTGAACAACTTCACATTTTCCAACATTATATTCCATCTGCCAGATTTTTGCCCACTCACTCAACTTATCTATGTCAGTCTGCAATCTCCTTATGTCCTCTTCACAACATACTTTCCTACCTATCTTTGTGTCATCTGCAAAATTAGCTAACATGCCATTGCTCCCCTCATCTAAGTCATTGACATAAATTGTAAAAAGTTGAGGCCCCAGCACAGATCCCTGTGGGACTCCACTTGTCACATCCTGCCACATTAGCTCGAAATTTACTTCAGCTTTTAAAGCTGCAGGATCAAGTCTCCTGAGATCGCACTATCACAATCATTCATAGATACCACTTCATCCTATAAGGGTGTCCCACTGTCCTGAGATGGTTACCAGGTTCCTTGTTGCTCTTTCATTGCTAAATCACCCTCTGATTTCAACTAATCATTGCTTCTCCATTTTCTCATTCTTCTCTTTGGTTCTTTTCTCAATAAAAAGCCTATTTTCACCATTCTCATAAATCTAGTTGCTTGTGGATTCACAGGGAAAGAACATAAGGATTGTGAAATTTTATGTCTGCAGGACGTCACCTGATTCTTGAAGGGGAACTCCAGACTCTATGCAGATACTGTTTAATACAGAGAGCAGGGGTCCAATATCTGGTTCCAAGCATTGATTCATTTTTTTTTTTATCATTTCATCTACACAGGAAAAACAAGTGTCAGAATGACTCATTGACTGATGACTGAAGAGAAAGCTGGGTGCCTTGTTTGTCACCACAGTGTGATGTTAATCCGCTCGTTGCTGTTTGAGATACACCATGCCTGTGTTGGTCATTATCAGGCAGAAGACTTTTCTGTTTAAAGTCCCATTAAAATAACTTTTTTTCTGAATTTTTTTCATCTCGTACTAACATTTATAAAAACTCAGATTGAAAAGGTTGCTCACACCATCTGAAATGGCTGATTTTAATCCATAGAAAACATTCCCGATCAAATAACCTTTTACTGTGTCGCTAAAGTGATTATGACTAATTAATTAGCCCAGCAACTTGACATTGATATTTGTCTGGATTAGAATGTACACCAGGAATGTCCCATGTTCAGTTTGTGCTAAAACCTACTTTTCAAAAATGCTTTGGGCTAGTCCCCTTTAATTCCTCCCTACTCATGCTTAGGCCTGATTTTCAACTGTGAAGCCATGCTGAGAGCACTGTGTAAGTCTAAGTTGTTTTGCTGTTATCAGCTTATCTCAGCCAGGGCTGTCTACATCAGCGAGGGTTCCCACCCCCGATCAGTATCCAGTAGGTCTTACTGGAAAAGGCATGTGTCAAACATCAGCTGGTGATACAATCGTACTTTGCAGTGTTGTCCTTCACGCTACTGTAGTCTGCTAACTCTTGGGTTCTGGTCTTAGCCGCGAAAAATAAGTCAGGTAATGAGAAGGTAGTTAGCCCTGTGGACCAGACCCCAGCATGAGGCAGCACTTTCAAGAGAAAGAACGAAAACAGTAAAAACTAAATGTTGAGCATTGTTTTGGATGTTGACGTTTTCCTTGAATGAATGGCCATCCCCTGACATAGCCCATCAAAATGGTTTCTATCTTTAAAGCCTGGAGTTGCTGTTCAGGGAAAACCTGTGAACTTTGTAAAAAAAAAAGTAGACGGTAGTGTATTTAATTATCTTTGTTTATGACTCTGCAGGTGAGCTGTATTCCATTCTGCGTCTAAAGGAACCCCTTTACTTGTGCATGCCAGCTGCCATCTGCCTTGGCTTACTGCTGCTGCAGCTCTATATCTGGGAAAAAGAGAGAGAGAAACAGAAGGAAGAGTAACCAACACTCCACTAGCTCCAGGCGTGAGGGACCAGTTTGGATCATGCATAGTGTCTGACTATTTTAAAGGCAAAAATAAAAGGAGAACATGTACAACCTGCCTACTGAAGGGGATTAGTACAGTGATTTATCTGAGTTTAGAAGGTCAGCTGGGAAAAAGCAGATAGAAATGAGGGAATAGGTAGGGTGGGGGTCTGGAAGAGGGAGGGACAGTCAGATTCTGAATGTCTTCAGTTACAGTTTGCCTGTCAGGATTGTAATTACCAGATGTAGGCATCTTTGGTCTACGATATATCCAGCTTTCAGTAGGTATACAACTTTTGTTTTTGTGTGAAACACTTGCAAAATAATTTTCTGTGAATTATTTAATGTGGGGTGATTTTTGTAAGAATTTGTAAACTGGGGACAGGCAGAAGCATTTCTAAATGTTATAATGTTCTTGGGTTATGCTCTATTTTTGCTTTTGTGTCGTTTTGCTATTATTGGTGTCAACCATGGCTTAGTGGGTAGCACTTGAGCCTCTAAATCCGATAATTGTCCCACGCCAGAGATTTAAGCACAAATTCTAGGCTAATATTCCAGTGCAGTACTGAGGGTGTGCCGCACTGTCAGAGGCGTCGTTTTTCAGGTGAGATGCTGAACCGAGACTCCGTCTGTCCTCACAAGTCAATGTAAAAGATCCCATGGCACTGTTTTGGATAAGAGCGGGGAGTTCTCTCCACTGTCCTGGCCAATATTTATCCTCAACTATACACAAATTGGCTGCTGTGTTTCCTGCATTATAATAGTGATTACACTTCAAAAAGTATGTCATTGGCTCAAAGTGCTTTGGGAAGTCCCGAGATCAGGAAAGGCTCTATATAAATGCAAGTTTTTTTTTTGTGTTGAAATGCCATTGCATTCATCAAACAATTGACTATATGGCCAGTAAGTAAACATATAGTTCGCTGCATGTTCTGTACCATTTGAAATGTTTTAACCTGCGATGAAAAATCCTTTGGAGTTGTTAAGGGGGATTGAACATATACTTCACTCCAAACATCCCACTTTGTGCAGGGATAAGTTTGCAGATGATGTTATTTCAAACACAGTTGTAGTAATAATGGTGATGGTTCATGTGTCAAAAACATAGTCTACTTTTAGTGTTTAGAGTTCACTATTGAGTCTTCATTGTCTTACTGATTTTCCTAGCACTTGTTTTCTTTCCACTGAGTGATAGAATGCCTTATAAAGTTCAAATGCTCTCATTTTAAAAGGAAGCAGCACCTCTGTTTCTACCTTACTGGGTTTTACTGAACTGCACACTGACTTTTTTAATCACCTCTGTTACATTCTTTAGTTCTATAAAAGTCTCTACCTGCTGCATGCTGTGCTTACTGTTTCATTTTGCATTTTCAGAATCAAATAAAAAGGTTGTTTTAAAAAAGTAATACATTGTAAGTCTGAATAGAATTAATTCCTAGCAAAATTTTAATAATTCTGCTCTAAATGGTCCTTTTCAGCACTCCTAATTATGACATTGAATACATAGACAAAGGTTTTTTTTGGTTGTCATGCATTAGAAGCGTGACGCACTAGGGGGGTGCATTCTAGAAAAGCTTTTTGCATGGTTTCTGTATTGGTAAGGAATCCATCAGCAATGTGTGATGCAATGATGGCCATATTTTACAGGTGGTCTCTGTATTGGAAGGGAAACCAACAACAGTGCAGGTACGGCACAGTGGCGCAGTGGTTAGCACTGCAGCCTCACAGCTCCAGCGACCCGGGTTCAATTCTGGGTACTGCCTGTGTGGAGTTTGCAAGTTCCTCCCTGTGTCTGCGTGGGTTTCCTCCGGGTGCTCCGGTTTCCTCCCACACCGGTTTCCTCCCACATGCCAAAGACTTGCAGGTTGATAGGTTAATTGGCCATTATAAATTGCCCCTAGTATAGGTAGGTGGTAGGGAAATATAGGGACAGGTGGGGCTGTGGTAGGAATATGGGATTAATGTAGGATTAGTATAAATGGGTGGTTGATGGTCGGCACAGACTCGGTGGGCCGAAGGGCCTGTTTCAGTGCTGTCTTTCTAAACTAAACTAAACTAAACCTGGAGTGCTCTTGTGACTGAGTACTGTACCTGCACACACCAGGTGAATGGGAAATGGATGTCTTCTCCATTGTGCTATGGGACAGGTAGCCTTTGAGCTTATTCATCCTCATCTCATTTCAAGAGGAGGACACATGACTTAGAATTTCCATGCCTTTGCTTGCCAGCAAGCAATTTCCTGCCATTTCACTTGAATATTGCAGGGCTGACCAGTGCAGAAGTTGAATTTCTACTAATTTCTTCAAAATTGGGAGATTAATTCTTAAAAAGGTCTGATAATTCCAATTATTGTGGATTCCAACCAGAAATGTGGTTGCAGTTTTAGCTGCCTTTGTGGTGTTCCCCTTGTAGCTAGGTGTGCTAATTGTTGCAATGAATGACAACATGAGGTCCTGAAAAATGTTAAACATTACTTTTAGGCGGTTTAAGCCTGTAACAGCTACAATTTTTATTTCATTTCAGGAGAACTCTGGGAAATAATACCTGGAGATGAAATGGTGGTGGAAAGGAGCCAAAGTCAGTTTAGTTTGGAAGCACTTTTTGTTAACTGGAAAAGATATCCTCATAAACTCTTACTTAAATGGGTGGCTTAGCAGAGACTAAAGTTGACACACAGAAGCTATCAGCACAGTCCTGTTTCATACCACGTTCGTGGACAGCATGTTTGATGAGGGTAGGGTTGATTTAGACCACACAGGTTTCGTCTTATGGATTTTTGTTTTCTTTTTGAAATTTGATCGTATCTCTGTTCCCTTTTGATTAGTCTCCTCCGCCAAGATAGTCAGGCTGGATTAATGCCACTAGGCTTCTGCCAGTCCTGCAAACTTTCAAGGAGCATTTGACAGACAATGTTAAGGTGCTGGAGCCTTAACTGATTTCCATGTCCCGCTCCCCCACAAGCCTCAGCCCAGAAACACTGAGGTCTGTGATAGGGCTCCCGCTACTACCTGAGGTGAACTAAACCAACCCATCACAAAGCAGGGGTTGGAAGTAGGGCACTTACTGTTTTGAAGCTCAGGACCACACTGAATGGGTAGTTGTACCATCAGGGAACCAGACCTGCAGGTTTTTCTATACCCTATTATCTCTACGAGGAAAGTGTATAAACAATTTAAAATTATGTGTTTCTTTGATTGCTGCTTATGAGAACTATGCCACCAACCCAAATACTTTGTGACTGTCTTCACAGTAGAAGACACAAGTTGCATTCCAGAAATTTAGGGTAACCTCGGGGGTTAAAAACAGTGAGAAAATGGTGATAATTAATATCAGCAGAAGAAAAGTATTGGAGAAACTTAAGGAACTAAAATACGACAAATTCACGGGACCTGATGGCCAACATCCTAGGGTTCTAAAAGTGATAGTGGATGCGCTAGCTATGATTTTTCAAAATTCCTTAGATTCGGGAACGTTCCCATCAGATTGGAATTTGGCAAATGTAACACCGTTTTTCAAGAAAGGAGGGAGAGAGAAAACAGAGAACTACAGGCTACTTAGCCTGACATCAGTCATTGGGAAAATGCTGGAATATATTATTAAGGAAGTCTTAAAAATGAACTTAGAAAAGCATAGAATAATTAGAACAAGTCAACATGATTTTAAGAAAGGTAAATTCTATTTGACAAATTTATTAGAGTTTTTAGAGGATGTACTTAGTAGGGTAGATAAAAGTCAGCCAATAGATGTAGTATACTTGGATTTTCAAAAGGCATTTGATAAGGTGCCACACAAAAGATTAATAGGCAAGGTAAGGGATCATGGAGTTGGGGTAATATATTAGTATGGAAAGAGGATTAATAGACAGGAAGCAAAGAGTGGGAACAATCGGGCATTTTAAAGTTGGCAGGCTGTAACTGGTGGATTGCCACAAGGATCAGTGCTGGGGCCTCAGCTATTTACAATCTATATTAATGACTTAGATGAAGAGACAGAGAGTAATGTATCTAAGTTTGCTGATGATACAAAGCTAGGTGGAAAGGTGAGCTGTGGGGAGGACACAAAGAGGCTGCAAAGAGATAAAGGCAGGTTAAGAGAGTGGGCAACACAATGGAATATAATGTAGGGAAGTGTAATGTTATTTACTTTGGTCATAAGGATGGAAAAGCAGAATATTTTTTGAAAGGCGTGAAACTTTTATGTGTTGGTTCTCAGAGGGACTTGGGTGTGCTCATACAAGAAACGCAGAAAGTTAGCATGCGGGTACAGTAAGCAATTAAGAAGGCAAACGGCATGTTTGCCTTTAGTGCAAGGGGACTGGAGTACAAGAATAAATAAGTCTTGTTACAATTGTACAAGGCTTTGGTGAGACCACATCTGAAGTACTGTGCGCAGTTTTGGTCTCCATATTTAAGGAAGTATATACTTGCATTGGAGGCAGTACAGAGAAGGTTCACTGGATTGGTCCCTAGGATGAGAGGATTGTCCTATGATAAGAGGCTGAGTAAATTGGGCCTATATTCTCTGGAGTTCAGGAGAATGAGAGGCAATCTCATTGAAATAAACAAGATTCTGAAGGGGCTGGATAGGGTAGATACTGAGAGATTATTTCTGCTGGTCGGGGAATCTAAAACACAGGGGCACAGTCTCAGGATAAGGGGCTGATCATTTAGGATTGAGATGAGGAGAAATTACTTCACTGAAAGTGTTGTGAATCTTTGGAATTCTTGACCCCAGAGGGTTATGGATGCTCCATTGTTGAATATACTTAAGGCTGGGATAGACAAATTTTGGTCTCTCAGGGAATAAAGGGATCTGGGGAACGGGTGGGAAAGTGGAGTTGAAGCCCAAAATGAGCCATGATTGTATTGAATGGCAGAGCATGCTCATGGGCCATATGGTCCACTCTCACTCCTATTTCTTGTGTTTTTGTATTCTTGTATAGGCTCCAACTCACAAAATACTGACCTTCAGTGAAAAATATAGATACAGGGCAACTATTTGGCTTCATCTGCATGTTGGAGAAAGTAAAGGCCAGAGTATTCAACTGACGTTTAAACGGAGTAAATAATAGGTGCTTCCCAAAATAGGTGTTAAGAAGTATGAGGAAAGCACTTCTTCCCATCATAGCAAATCCATTAGAAAAACTCTACAGTTAACATCTCTGACTTTGCCTTAAATGACTTATGTGTCTTTTGCTTCTTCTGTCCTAGTTGAAGTTCATTGCATGTTTTGGGTGACTCTGTACGAAGACTTCCTGACCTCAGCCTTTTGCTGGTTTGAACTTGTGCCCAATGTCCTGCTGTCAAAGTTTACCTTAAAATAATCTTCTGGATTTACTCTTCCTAAACTAGCTAATATTAAACTCCATTGCTTTCTTTCAAGGCTAAAGTGTCCAAGTTTTTTCAGCCTTTCTTCATGATTCAGTCTTCCAACACTAGGGACAGAATTTTCGCCAGTTCTACATGTGACTCCGGGGAACAGGGGTGGAAAATTCTTTGGAGACTCATCATCGTCCCACTTTCCTTGCTGCCTCCAGTAATTTTGGGCTGGAAGTGGCAGAATATATCTGCTCAAATACAATGAGCATGCTCAAATGGATATGTAAATGTCACGAATACATCATCTTCAATGATGTGTTGCTTGTGATTTTGCCTGAGCAGCTCAGGGTGTTAGAATGCATTCTTGGTGCCCAATGCTGGTATGGTATGTGAATGTGGCATTTAAACTTTAAAGGCCTAGTAAGGAGTTGAATCAAACATAGGGACCAACCTACAGTTAAAAAAAAATTATGCTCCTCCTCAGAGGATGCAGCTGGCCTCAATACATTGCAGCTGACCCACTCAGTTGGGCTTCCTGACAGAAGCAGGAACCCTACTAGGAACCTGCTGACATTGGAAAAACCCTGACCCCAGGCCACGGTTGGGTGGTCCACTCGGGTGGGCAGAATTTTGACCCATCTTAAGATCCATCAGGATTCATGCTGAGTTGAAAATCCCAGTCTGCTCTCCTCCGTGTGTATCATTGACCTAACTGAACACTGCACTCAAGGTGTAGTCTGACAAATCACTGAATCATTTCAACATGACATCCTCCGATTTATACTCCATGGCATATGTCTTCTCTTTGGAACTCTCCAGATGGTGTGTTTTAGGATCAAGAACTCCTTGGAATGAAATTTCAAAAAATTAAATGCAAGACAGCTAATTTTTCAAAATTTATTTTTAAAACCATTGAAGACATAAAAGTTCACACTCTAAAAGAAAACTTCAACGAATAGTGAATTCTATACAACAGGAAGGTCCCCATGTTCAGAGGAACCTGTTTACAGGTGCTTTACGCTGTCTGCCCAAATTCTTCCTCAACATACTTAGGACTAATGCCCAACTGCGAAGCAATGTTGAAGTACTGCATAAGTGTCAGTTGTTTTGCTTATTTCAGCCAGGGTGATGCTTGAGTTTAGTATCTGGACTAAAGAGGAAAATATCAAACTCGGTGATTGCTATCCAGTGAATCATACTGTAAAGTGCATGTGTTGCCCTTCACACTTAGGGTGTGGTCTTCAGCATGAAGGATGAGTCAGGTAACAAGAAAGTTGTTAGGCCTGAGGACCATATCTCAGTATGAGTCAGCATCTTCAGGAGGGAAGAAAACTGTAAAAGCAAAATGATGCACATTGATGTTTTGGATACTGGAGCTTTCCTTGAACAAGTGACTATCCCTTGGCATAGTCAATCAAAATGGTTTCTGGTTTTAAAGCCTAAAGTTGCTGTTCAGGAGAAAGCTTTGTAAAAGGAGGACATTATGCATTTAACTGTCTTTGTTTATAACTCTGCAGGTGCCATCTATTCTCTGCTGATGCTGAAGAAACCCCTTTACATGTGCATGCCAGCTACTGTCTGTCTTGGCCTACTGCTACTGCTCCTCTATGTCTCGCAAAGAGGCAGAGAAAAACAGAAGGAAGAATAATCAACACTGCTCAGTTTCGGGTGCTGTGGACCAGTTTGGAACGTGCATAGTATTTGAGTATTTTAAAAGCAAAATGAAAATATGTACAACATGGCAACTGAAAGGCATTAATACAGTGTTTTGATCAAAATTCAGTAGGTCAGCTGGGAATAAGCAGGGAATATTGTCTATCAAATATTTAACATAATCATGAAGAGCTAAACAGCTTTCTTGTAATGTGTATGGTCAAGGGTTTGGGGTCTGGAAGAGGAAGGGATATTCAGCTGCTGAATGTCTAAGTTTACAGTTTGATTGACAGGATTGGAGTCACCAGATGTAGGCATCTCTAGCCTGTTCTATATGTTTCCAGATTTTTTAGGTATATTAATTTTTTATGAAACATTTGCAAAATAATTTTCTGCGCATATTTTAATGTGGGGTGCTCATGGTAAGAATATGGAAATTGGAAGCAGCCAAAAGCATTTCTACATAGTATAAGATTCTTGAATAATGATCTATTTTTGATTTTATTTTAATGTGTTCAAATGTCATTGCATTTATCAAACAGTTAATTATATGGCCAGTCTGACAGTAGGAAAATAGTACAACATTTCATATTTCAAAGTATTAGTGGAGGGAAACATATAGTTCGCTGTGTGTTCTGTACCTTTTGAAATGTGTTCACCTGCGGTGAAAATTCCTTGGGATGTGTGGAGGGGGATTGAATATATACTGGGCACTACAAACATCCCATTTTGTGCAAGAATGGAATTGTAAACAGTGTTAATTCCAGTACAATTATAGTAATAATGGTGATGGTTCATATGTTAAAACCATAGCATCCTTTTAGTATTCCAAATCAACGAGTTCATTGTTTTTGAGTTTTCATTGTCTTACTGATGTTCCTGGCACTTTGAGCCGAGTTTCTAGCGCTTGCTTTTTTTCCACTCAGAGGTGGAATACTTTGTTAAAATTCAAATATTCTCATTTTAAAAGGGAAGCATCACTGCTCTTTTGAGATTCCTGTGCTCTACTGATCCGCACATTGACATGCATTTAGTCACTTATCATTTGACTCTGTGGCCGGAATTTTACGGTGGGCGGACGGGAACCGAGGTGCCGAGGTGAGACTTCCGCTTGAGAGAGGAAGTCCCGTCTCATTGAGCAGCTGGCCAATCCGCGGGCTGGCAGCTCTTAGTCCCAACAGTGCCACTGGGAGTGGTGGCCACTGCTGGGACTGCAGCCCAGCCGAAGATGGAAGAAGACGTGGAGCCTGGAAGAAAGGTAAATTTTGGTTGCCTCCCTGGGGGTAATCGGTTGGGCCCCGGCGAGGCAAGGGTGGTTGGTTGGGGGGGAAGGGGGCGTGTTGGGTGCTGGGGTTGGTTGGGGTAGCGGGGGTGGCCCTCCATTGGGCCCCAATGATCAGGGCCCCCCCCAAAACGGGACGATCGGCAGCCACCTAGTTTTCCTAGGCGGCTTCTCTCAGGATCCGGACACCTGTTTGCCATGCGTAAAATCAGTGTGGAGGCTGGCGAAGGCCCTTAAGTGACCGTCAAGTGGCCACCTAAGGGCCTTGATTGACCGAGGCCGGGTAGGCCGTTTTCCGGCCCCCTCCACCCTATGTTAAGGGTGACAGAGGCGGGAACAGGTTGGGAAAGACTCCTGGAATCTCCCGCTCCACTTTATGCCAGACCCCCCCCCCCCACCCCCTCACCCCCGTCGCTACCATCCCGCTCGTTGGGGTGACGTAAAATTCCGGCCTGTATCTCTCTTACATTCTTTAGTTCGATAAAAAGCTGCAGCTGCTGCATGCTGTGCTTACTGTATCATTTTGCATTTTGAGAATCAAATAAAAAGATTGTTTTGAAAAGTAATACATTATTAACCACCGAATGGAATGAATTCCCAGCAAAATTAAAATTATTGTGTCCTAAATGGTCCTCTTGGCCACTCTTAATTGAGAAGGTGTTTCCACTTGCAGGGAGATCAGAACTAGAGGCCATAAATATGGTATAATCACTAATAAATTCAGTATGGAATCCAGGAGAATCTTCTTTTCCCAGAGAGTGGTTAGAATGTGGAACTCATTACCACAGGGAGTAGTTGAGGCAACCAGCATTGATGCATTTAAGGTGAAGCTAGATAAACACATGCGGGAGAAGGGAATCGAAGGACATGTTGTTGGGGTTGGTTGAAGGAGTGTGGGAGGAGGTTCATGTGCAACATTTACACCGGTGTGGACCTGTTGGGCTGAATGGCCTGTTTCTATGTTGTCAATTCTAGGTAATTATGTTAATTATGAACTTAAATTTTATAAAACTGCTGAACTGTATTGTTACATAGACCAAGACTGTCTTTGGGAGTGCCTGCCCTTCGCTCGAGATGAATGGGAAGTGGGTGTCTCCTCTCTTATGCTGTGGGCCAGGTAACCTTAGAACTTATCCATCCTTGTCCCATTTAATGAGAAGGACACATGTGCTGGGATTTTTATCCAAATGAGTGGTGGGAATGGGGACTGGTAGTCGCTTAAGCCTGCCCCACAGTTGGCATGCCGGTTTCCCAACGTGAAACCGACATGCTCAAAGTTTAAAAGGTTCTGTTGAGACCCAGAGGAGGCAATCCACCTGAGATCGATAAATGGCCAGTTAAGCCTCTTAACAAGCTTGTTGTCAGCTCATTAGGGCTGGTTTGAATTTTCTTTTTAAGGATTGGGATCCATGCAGGGGTCTCATCATGACTGGGAGGAAGAGGCGCAAAGAGTGTGAGGAGCGACGCAGAAGAGTGGAACAGCAGCAAGTGGCACCAGTAAAGAGGGAAGGCTCAGAAAAGGCCTTCATCCACAAGTAAGCAGTTGTTCAGAGTCAAGAGAACTACCTGTCATATCTCTTCACTCTTAACAAGGGTATTTTGATGGGGGTGGGGGTTGTTGGATGAACGGGGCTTCAGAAAGAGTCTACGCTCTAATAGAAAGGAAGGAAGGACATAACAGTAAATGGGATTAAGCTGCTTCGAGATAGGATCAACTAGCGATGAGGAGCACCATCTGCAGGAGCAGAGGCAGACTCCTGGGAAGCAGGGGTCAGGAACGAGGGACAGGAAGGCAATGAAGGTGATACCCTCAGCAGAGGGTCTACCACCAAAGGAGAAGCTATCTGGACATAAGAACAAGATATGCTGGAACTACTCAGCAGGTCAGGCAGCATCTGTGGAGAGAAAAGCAGAGTTAATGTTTCAGGTCAGTGACCTTTCATCAGAACTGGCAAAGGTTAGAAATGTAATAGGTTTTAAGCAAATAGAGCGGGGGTGGGTCAAGAGATAACAAAAGGGAAGGTGTTGACAGGACAGGGTCACAGAGAATAACTGATGAAAAGGTCATGGAGCAAAGGCAAATGGTGTGTTAATGGTGTATGAAAGACAAAGCGTTAGTGCAGAGAGGGTGTTAATTGACAGAAAAATGAACAGCCCTGGCCCAAAGCACAAACATGAAAAAAAAAGTGGGCTGGCACATGGTAAAAAAAAAGAATGATGAAATAAGCTAAAATAAAATAAACAAATAAAAAAGAAAAATAACTAAAAATAAAAAGGTGGGCCCATCATGCTCTGAAATTATTGAACTCAATGTTCAGTCCGGCAGGCTGTAGTGTGCCTAATCGGTAAAGGAGATGCTGTTCCTCGAGCTTGCATTGATGTTCACTGGAACACTGCAGCAATCCTAGGACAGAGATGTGAGCATGAGAGTAGGGGGGGTGAGTTGAAATGTCAAGCAACCGAAAGCTTGGGGTCATGCTTTTGGACTGAGCAGAGGTGTTCCGCAAAGTGGGCACCCAATCTGCATTTGGTCTCCCCAGTGTAGAGGAGACCACATTGTGAGCAGCGAATACAGTATACTACATTGAAAGAAGTACAAGTAAATTGCTGCTTCACCTGAAAGGAGTGTTTGGGGCCTTGGATGGTGAGGAGAGAGGAGGTAAAAAGGCAGGTATTACACCTGCGATTGCATGGGAAGGTGCAGTGGGAAGGGGACGAGGTATTGGGGGTAATGGAGGAGTAGACCAGGGTGTCGCAGAGGGAATGATCCCTTTGGAATGCTGACAGGGGAGGGGAGGGGAAGATGCGTTTGATAGTGGCATCACGCTGGGTGTGGTGGAAATGGCGGAGGATGATCCTTTGGATGTGGAAGCTGGTGGGGTGGAAAGTGAGGACAAGGGGAACCCTGTTGCAGGGATTACATTGTATTCAAAGTGGAAACTCAAAGGGCAGTGGGATTTGCCTCCGTTGCCATATTCCTTCAGGTGCAAGGGATCATCGATTAAAGCAAGTAGCCATCAAGGCACCGACTGACCAGCCAGGGAGATTCCTCAACAGGAAGGGATTCCACTCGCTAAACATTCAGCTGGTCTGCGATCACAGCAAGTGCTTTATGCAGGTGAGTGCACGCTATCCTGGAAGCTGCCATGACGCCTTCATCCTCCGGTAATCGCAGGTGCCACAGATCTTCATGGAGCCATCGGAAGTCTGTGGGTGGCTGTTAGTGGATAAAGCTTATCCCTTGAAGAGATGGCTGATGGCTGTGGTGTGTAACACTGCCATAGAGGCTGAGAGATGCTACAACCAATGCTACCTGAGCACAAGGGTCATCAGTGAGCAGGCCATCAGCCTGAAGATAAGGTTCAGGTGCCTTGACCAGTTGGGTGACGCCCTTCAGTACACTCCTTCAAGGGTCTCACACATTGTGGTGGTCTGCTGCACACTTCATAACATGGCCCTCGAGAGAGGTGTGGACCTTAAAGAAGGAGCAGGGCTGGAATGACACAGCTCCTCGGAGGAGGAAGAGTTTGAGGAGGAGGAGGCTGAAGAAGAAATGGAAAACAGTTCCCACACTTTGCAGGGATGTCACCATGGTAGGCTCAGGAGGCGGAGCGATCAGCAGGATGGCAGGGATGCAGAGGCCACTCTAATTTCACCACCTCTAAGTGAAAAAATTCCTCCTTATCTCAGTCCTAAATGGCCTACCTCTTATTTTGAGATGGTGTCCCATGGTTCTACACCCCGCCCCCTCCCCAGCCAAGGGAAATATTCTCCTTGCATCTACCCTGTCGAGCCCTGTAAGAATTTTGTAGGCTTCAATGAGATCACCTCTCATTCTTCTAAACTCTACAGAATACAGGCCCAGACTCTTCAGTCTCTCCTCATAGGACAATATCTCCATCCCAGGAATCAGTTTGGTGAACCTTTGTTGCACTCCCTCTATGACAAGAATATACTTCCTTAGGTAAGGAGACCAAAACTGTAAACAATACTCCAGGTGCAGTCTCACTAAGGCTCTATACAATTGCAGCAAGACTGCTTTACTCCTGTACTCAAATCCTCTTGCAATAACAGTTTGATGTCATGTACAAAAGAAACACCCAAGTGACCCACAAAGTGACATCACCGACATTGTGGCCTGTGCTCATGGCCACTCCTACGAGTTTCTCTCCCTGTGACTGAGGATGAGGTGGAAGGCTGAATGCTCGCTAGTGTCTATCTGGGCCTGAGATACCATGATGATCAGCCTTGTCACAGAGGTACCAGTGGGGGGGTGGGGGGGCGCCTCCAAAGACTGCTACACCAGCATCTGGCTGAAGTTTTAACCATCTAAAATCTACAACACCCCAGAAAGTTCATGACTACAAACATCCATGCCTGCACATTTGAAAAGACTTTCCTCCCGAGAAGATACAGCAGGTTTCTGTGAACCACGCACTCTTATATCAATTTGACATTAGTTACATCCCACCCTTTTTCTCTCAACCTGTATCTATTCATATTTATGCATGTGAGTGTGAATGCGTGAGTGGGTGAAGGCTGCGAACAATTCAGGTTTTGCTATTTAATTAAAAAGTAACTTTTTTAAAAACCTACTAGAAAATGTGTCATTTGTCTATTTGTTTGACCCTTAAAACACTCTAACAAACACTATCTGTGGTAAGTTGGGAGATGAAAAGTGGAAGCCACCCACAACACTTACCACCCGTCTGCAATACTAGGCTCTGCATCTCCACCCTGCTGAACAGGGCTGCACCTGTCCTTCTTCCTCTGAGGGGGACTGGCCACAGCTGACTCTGTGTCCCCTGTATCCTCCTGCTCTGAAGTGACGTGCACTTCCTCCTGTGCCACCATGTCTAATAATGCACGAGGTGGAGGGCGCACAAGAAAGATGCGACAGTGCAGGTTCCGAGGTGTCTTCCCCTTCTGGCTGCTCCTGAATGGGTTGGCACTGTCTTCCCCCTCTGCAGCTGGCCTTGTGGGAGACATAAAACAGGGTTATTATAAGAAAGCAGCACAAGAAACAGATGCTTCTGCTGCTTAAAATAATGAGTTGACAGCTTATGCATTGACAGCGTTGCACAGAGAGGATTGCCATGCATCCCTGAACCTGGAGATGTTGAGATCTTTTCACCCAGTCTGTGTTGGACTGCTGTTTCTCTGTCTCCAACGTCCCAGTGGCTTGCTACTCTGGCCAGATCATGGGCCAGCTCCTCAAAATGCGTGAGTGACACGAGCTGGAGCACCCCGCCTTCCAAATGTGCCCTCTCGCTCTCCCTGGCATTGTTCTCCCGTTTGGCCTGTGAGGTGAAGAAGGATGGCATTCGGACAGTGCCTCTGTCCCTCATCACTTACAGCTTTTCATTCACATAAGATGTTGCAGTCCACTGTCCAGTAGCACTAGGGTTATGAACTATGTTTATGGATCATCAATGTTGCTATGCACGAATCTCTCCTATGGTCAGGAGAACTACATGCTCCCTCGGGATGCCCCTCTGTTTTGCATTCTGGTGACTGCTGGCCAGGAGACACGCCATCTGGGTCTATCTTTGGACTCACCTTGCCAGACCTAAGCAGGTCATTGAAATGTTTCCTGTACTGGACCCAGTTCCTCCTCACCACTCCTCTGCTGCTGACCTCATGAGCCACCTCCAGCATCCTTTCTTGGTCAGCCTTGCAGGCTTTCTCGTGCTGCTGGCAGGGAACAGGATGCTTCTCCATGCTATCACCGCCTCCAGCAGCATCTCAAGTCAGATATCAGAAAAACAGTTGGGGAAGTGGGAGGTGGTGCTGCCCTGGCACAGGGGCCCTCCCTAGCTCGCTGCCCTCTGCTCAGCTTCTCCTTCCATTATTGAGGTGAATAGCTACCACTCGCCCTTTAAATTGGCTCTGTTCTTCCCTGTGTCCCATTACCTTCTCGTTTATGTTGCGCTAATTGGGTGGCGAAGGCAACTTTGGACCAATTAAGTGCTTTCCCAATTAAAATTCTAGCACATGTCATTGCCAACACAGTGCGAGGTCAGGACCTGGAAGTGAACGTGACTTCGGGGTCCTGATTCCGGAAATTGAAATCCCAACCATGGGATAGAAATTCCACATCCACACTTGCCAATCTATGGTGTTCAAGTGAACAGGCAAGAAATTGTGAGCTGGCAAGTGTTGGTGTGGAGTTTCTACTCAATGGCTGGGATTTTATGGGCCCCCCCTGAGGTGGGGTTGGAGGCTGGGGGGGTGCATATAGTATTGCAACAGGTGGTGGGGCGCGGATGGCCCATCACCTCCCTGTCGCCAAACGATCTTCCTGGGCGCAGAATAGTCCAACGACAGCCTTCCCACCTAGAGGCTAATTGAGGCCCTTAAGTGGCCTATTAAGGGCCACTTCCTGCCACTGCTGGGATCTTACTAATGGTGGGGTGTGCATCCACCACGTGAGAAGGTCACCTTTTAACACAAGGTGCCCTTCCTGCGGGCTTGGGGGGTGTTGCCCCTCCTCTGTGAGCAATCTATGGCCCACGGAGGACTCCCACTGGAAACCAGTTTACCCCCCGGGACCCCCCCTCCCCTGGACTGCATGACCAACCCCCCAATCCCCCTTGACGAGGCCTTCTGGACTTGCCCCAGCAACCCCGCCTCCCGCCTCACCTACTTCTGTTTTGGGGTTCCAGCGTTGGGCCTGGGTTGGAGACTTCTGCAATACCAGCAATGGTCACCGCTCCTGATGGTGCTGCCGATGCTGCTGATCTGCCAGCCCGCTGATTGACCGGCAGCTTGTGGAGGCGGGATCACCGTCTTTAAAGGGATGGGAATCGCGGCTCGTGAATCTTTGATGCAGAAAGACCGGAGGATCACTCTAGGAATGGTGGGGGGGGGGGGCGGGGGTGTGAAAAAGCAGAGGCAGGGTTCCCCCCACCTTTTCGACCCGGCACTGGGAGCCCCACCTCCAACACAAAATCCAGCCCAATGTGTCATTACCTCACAACCTACAGCGGTTCAAGAAGGTAGCTCACCACTACCTTCTGATGGGCAATTAGGGATGGGCAATAAGTGCTGGCCTAGCCAGCGATGCTCAAATCCCATGAACGAAGAAAAAAATAAATTCTCATGAAATGGAACTCGGATGGATAGGTTCTACGGTTAACTGGCTACAATGGAGGAGCAAGAAAACATCTTCCCAAATATAATGGATGTATTCGAAGGGAATGCATATGACAGAGAGACGTCATCTGATCTGGTGATTTGCGCCTAAGCAACTATGGGCAGTTGGAATGCATTCCAGGTATCCAGTGTTGCTATGGTGTGTGAAAATGGCATTTGTGTTTTAAAGGCCCAGTAGTTAATCGCATGGAGCAGACTACACTTCAAAATTAATTTACACTCCTCTTCAAAGGAGGCAATTGGCTGCGATCAACTGCGGGTGACCAGCTGTGGAGATTTTCCTCGCTCCCTGAGCTGGGCTTCCTGACAGAAACAGGAATCCTACCAGGAACCCACTGGCATTACTTAAATGATCTGACTCTAGGTAATTGTTCAGGGTCAGGAACTCACTGAATATGGCGCTCAAGATGTAGCCTGACCAGAGCATTAATCATTTCAATATGACATTCTGCAATTTATAGGAACTGGAGGAGGCCATTCAGCCCCTCGAACCTTTACCACCATTTAGTTTGATAATGGCTCATCTGTATTTTAATTTCATCTACCTGCTTTGATTCCGTAACCCTTGATACCCTTCCCCGACATAAGCTTATCAAACTTTTTAACTAACACCCCCTCCCCACCCACAGCTTCAACAGCTTTTCGGACATGTCTCATCTTCAGAAGTTTCGAGACTCCAGACCTCATTTTCACTTTGTGCAAATGGATGGATTTGAATGAGTTAAAATCGGGCCTTTTGTTTCAGGACTAAGGACTACTTGGAATGAAGTCCCATAAAATTTAAACCAAACGAAGTGATCTTCAAAGATATAAAATTTCTTACTGTAAAAGCAAATTTTAAAGAAATGTGAATTCCCCCCATTTCTTACTTTCTTTCTGTGTTTCAGGAAACCATTGGCTGTGTGAAAGCTGAAATTGAGCCTAATGTGTGGCCTTAGCCAGTACTGACGTTGCTCATTCTGTGCTTGACGTGGCTTCATTTCTTTTCATTGCAATGATCAGCTCTCTTTAATACTTTGTTACTGGAAGGTTACGATCATAATTATCATAGACCCAGAGAACAGGAAGCGAATGTCAAAGGGGATTTCCTCCACTAGCTAAGTCATTCAGAAGAATGTTTTATGACCTATATAATGTAAATTTATATCAGAAGTTGGTAAAAGAAATTCATGGAATCCAGTGGTAATCTGCGATGGAAATATTTGAGGGATTAGCTTTTATTTTATTCTTTCATGGGATGCGGGCGTCGCTGGCTAGGCCAGCATTTGTTGCCCCTCCCTAATTTCCCTTGAATTGAGTGGCTTGCTAGGCCATTTCAGAGGGCAGTTAAGAGTCAACCACATTGCTGTGGGTCTGGAGTCACGTGTAGGCCAGACCAGGTAAGGACAGCAGATTTCCTTCTCTAAAGGACATTAGTGAACCAGATGGGTTTTTACGACAATCGATGATCGTTTCATGGCCCCATTATTGAGACTAGCTTTCAATTCCAGATTTTTACTAATTTAATTTAATTTATTAATTAATTGAATTTAAATTCCACCAGTTGCCATGGTGGGATTTGAATCTGTGTCCCCTGGGCATTAGCCAGGGCCTTTGGATTACTAGTTCGGTGACATTACCACTACTACCTGTTTATTTTAGGGCAATTATGAAAAAGCATTAAATTGTGGAAAATGCTGGAAATACACAGAAGGTTAGTCAGCAGATGAAATCGAAGGAAAGGTTAACATTTAACATTCCTGGATGGGCCCTTCATCAGAACCCTGAGGGAGAAGGGAATTCCATCTTGTTATGAGATTGATTTGGATGAAGAAGTCTCCTTTGACCCATTAATCTTATCCTTCCAGAATCCTCTGATAGATCTATCAACTCTCACCTAATTTCCTTGCTAGTCACAATTGAGCACAAAGAGCATTTGCTTAACAATGTGAATCCTGAGCCTTGGGGTAAATGAAAACATTTTGAAGATAAATTAAACATGGAAAAATGAAGATTTAACTATGTGTTTGTATTATTGTAATATAGTATAATGAATCCATAACGTGTTGGCAAGTAACCCGAATTAAAGGCCTGCTACCCGACCCGAATCCGACGAGACCCGACGACATGTGACAGGTTCAGGTTGGGTCGGTTTGCACTTCTGGGTCCGGCATTCGAGCTCGGATCGTATCAGTTCAGACACGCTCTATCACAGTTAAGTGGCTCCCCTGTTAATTTAATTTTTGGACTAGAAAGGTAGTTTTGTTATAATTATTTTAAGCTTGCGCAGATCAGATCAGAAGTGAAAAACGGAAGGTAAGTTACCTAATGGTCAGGTTGGGTCAGCGTGGGAAAAAATGGAAGGACTCGGGCCAGGTCGGGCTCGGGTCAGATGTGGCTCTGTCGGGCTCGGGTCGGGATTTTTTTTTTGTAGACCCGAGCAGGCCTTTAACCTGAATCTAACAGAGCTCAGTGCTATCTGTGTGAAGAGATGAATTTGCTTGTAAAATTTTCTATTTAGTGCCTATGAAATAGTTCAACAAAACAATTTCAGACTGAGTAAGATTTTTTAAAAGGTGATGATAACTCAACAAAAGACGGAGGCTGGAATTTTACTAGCACCTCAGAGACAGTGGGGGAGGCGGGAGGGCTAGAAAAATCATGGCAGAAGGTGTCGGGAGTGAAGCCTGGTGTCTTCACTTTGCTTCTGGATATTGTGAGAGGCGGCTGGGCTGGAGGGAGCGGTTTAAGCTTCGACATGGCCGGAAGGTGAAACAGGCAATCAACGCCAATTTTACAAGCTGGTTCAGATTTTACGAGGGGCGCACGGGAACAAAGGGGCTTCAGAGCCTCACCAGCTATCATGAGGCAGAAGCTCGGTGGCAGGTCAGTCATGGCTGCAGTCGGTAGCCACTGTGAGAGATAGCATGGCTTGGTGGGGTGGGTTATACTAGGTGCAAAGCAGCAGTATCTACCTGGTGCCAAGACAGACTTGGCTGGCACACTGGAGGCATTCTGGTTGACTGTCCTCACTGACCTGTATGTAAAGGGTAAGATAGCCCTGAAAAGTCTGTTCATCTACTTGATATGGGCCTCATTCATTCAGGCTTCAAGGTCTCCAGTGAGGAGGAGAATCAGAGAGGTAGAGAGCTACAGCCACCAGGAGCTTGCAACACCCAGAGGGGCAGCAGGAGCATGAGCCTGGAAGGGGGCACAGATAAGGAGAGTGCAGTGGGCACTCAACCAGCCTCTTGCGTGCAGGAGACTACCCACAAGACAGGGTCTACCATCAGAGGCTGAGTTTCCTGCAAATGTCGGGACAACAGTCTTCACGAAGACTGCGCCTCTCCAGTGAGGTGGTCACTGAGCTGTACACCATAATGAAGCACTAAACTACCCTGCTTAATATTTTATCGTTTTATTGGTGTACACTAGTCAGTTTCTTAAATTGAGTTTTTTTGATATGAAAATGCTTTTGAAACGTGCCTACTAGTGACTGCAATTTGAAAAGACTTCCCGAATTGGCACAGTTGGTGGAAACTCAGAATTATTGACCTGGGGGTGTGGCCAATTTGGGGGAGGGGGGTGGGGGGTGTGGAGCTTGATCTGGGAGAATTGAACCTTGAACCAGTGTAGAAAATCTGGGCATAACTCATGATTAAAATTTCCTGATCTTTTGCACTGTATCACCCAATTCACCCCAAATTGTTATTACTGTATATTACTAAGGTAAAAGAGTGGAAATGCGACACTAGTATGTTACTTTAAGCAAAACCTTTCTGTTACATGAGAAGATGACACAATTTATTTTACAGTATAAAGCACTTGCTCTGGAAACATGTGTTATAACTCAGATGTTTTCCCAATAGATTTTACTTGTTCTCGCTGCAAAAAGGCTTCCTCCATAACTAAGCTTACATTCCCCAGGATCTGAAACTTATCCTTATAAGTTTACGATGCGAGAATTAAACTTGAGCCATTGGTGGGGGTTGGGGGGGTCAGAGACTCAAGGATGTATTTCTGTGGTACATCGCTTCACAACTTAAAACATATTGTTGGAATCCCTTCATGTCTGTGTCAGCTTTCTGAGAGCAATTCAAAACTAATCTCATCGCCCGGGCCCTTCTCCATAGCATTTATCTCCTGTATCTTCCTCCACTTCAAACATTTATTAAACCTTCCCTTAAAAGATGTAATGGTCTCTGCCTTAACCTCTCCTTGTGACATATAATTCCATGGTTGAACTCATTGTGTAAAGAAATAACTTCTAACATCTCTCATTCTCCTAGTGACAATTTTAAATTGATGATCCCCTTGTCACTGACTCCTCAACAAGAGGAAATAGTCCTTTCCTATAGACTTTATCAAACCTATCATGATTTTAAAATCCTCAGTTAAATTTCCTTTAGCTTTTCAGTTTCAATGGAAATAATTCCAATATCTCAAATATCTTCCCATAAGTATAGTTTCCCAATCCTAGCATCATCCTGGTGAATCCACACTGTAAGCTTTCAATGGTTTTAATGACCTTTCTATAATTGGGTGCCCAAAACTGCACATGGTACTCTAAATGTAGCCTACAATGTTCTGTATAAGTTTATCTTTATTACATTACTCTTCAGTCTATGTCCTATTTAAACAACCTTACAATCATGAGCAAACCAAAATACTTTGGCTGAACGGTGCACGACATTAACATGAATAGCATTGCCAAAAAACAAAATCAAGTTTTTTACGTTTATATTGAATTTAATATGATCTGTGGGAAAACGGAAGAAAAAGAGGATGTATAAACATCAGGCTCTGACCTGCGAGGCAGGGAAAGGCAATAAACAGGAACGTGATATGGAAGCTGTGTGGGGAGTGGTTGTGATGTTATTGTGAGTGGAGTGTAGTACCAAACATACCACTTACTGCTAAAAGTATAGAGTATGTTATCAAAGGTCTGTGAGTTAGGAACTGGTCCTTGTGTAGAATTATGCTGTTCTATAAATGCATTTATTTGTTAAGATTACCATCAATAAACTTAGTAATTCAAATTGGAGCCTAAAATTAATGCCTGTGCGGTACAGTGGCACTTCCATCTTCTGGAGCAACTAGGAGTCAAGTAAGTGTCAGTGACAATAGTGAACTAGGATCTGTGTGAGTTCTAAGCAAACAACAACAACAAAACCTTACATTTATATAATGTCTTTAACATAGTAAAACTTCCCAAAGTTCTTCACAGGAGCCTAATCAGACAATAAAAATGACATCGAGCCACATAAAGAGATATTAGGACAGGGTGATCAAAAGCTTGGTCAAAGTGGTAGGTTTTAAGGAGCATCTTAAAGAGGGAGAGAGAGGCGGAGGGGTTTAGGGAAGGAATTCCAGAACTTAGGGCCTAAAGAGCTGAAGGCATGGCTGCCATTGGCTGGGCGAAGAAAGTTGGACCCAAAAGAGGCCAGAGTTAGAGGAACGCAGAGTTTCTTTGGGGCATCTGGAGCGTAGGAGACATAAAGGCTATTTGCAAGAAGCCAGCCAGTTGGGTGAAAATAAGAATAACTCATTAATCACCTCAAACCCTTTTACAAGGTATAGACAAACTAAAGAAAAGATACCCATATAAATACAAGGCCATAAAAATTTTCGTACAAGCAGGTCTTATTTTGGAATTAGGTAAGATACATTGAGTATATTGAAATAATTGACCAAAATAGGTAGTCATTGTTTACTTTGAAACTGTGTGTAATTTGGTTGTAGCTATGATGTTTTTAGTGTCTTCAGCTGGGTCAAATGTCTATTTGAGTCCACTCCAGAGTTTGTTCTTTAGGACATTCATTGCAGAGAGAAAACTCCCACATAGATAAGTGAACCCAAATATACAGCTAACCTCTCTCGCTGTAGGTATGAGTACTGTCAACTAATCTTGCATAGTTTCCCAGGATTGTACTGGTTCTTGAACTGCAGCTTCAAGACAGTGCTGTGCAGTTCCATTCATGCCAGTCCATTAACTTCAAGCATATAGACCTGGTGTAACTTTGCCACCTGAGCTAAGCCTGCATGCATCAAACACTTGAACATGGCAAAAGCTGGTAAAAATAATAGATATAAGATCAAACTATCCTATATTTAACCACCACCAAAACTTTCTCCCACCCCCTTTCTGTCCCTCTATGCCTCCTAAATAAGACTCTTGCTGGGTATTAGCTCCCAGAGGCCCTGCCAGCCCTTTACTTAACCCAAGTGGAAATTCTGTGTAGAGTGATTTTAGAAATACATTTATAAACCTTTTACAAATTTACCAGATTGACTGTTATAAAAAAATGTGGTTTCAGCCCAGACTAAAACAGCAACTAAACTTCTAGGGACTTTTTCTTTAAATTTTGAAATACTGTTCCCATAGCATTACCACTTTAAAACGAACATAAAGTACTGAAGAATTGCAAGTTGTAAACTGCAAACCAAATTATAAAGCACATTGTGAACCTCCCAAGATGAAAAGCATCACATGCTAATCAGAGTACATTAATGTTGATAAAACATCACTAACTACTTTATATTCAAAATTCAATTTTTTAATTAAAAGTCAGCGCATCAAGCAATACATTGTGCAGATAATCCAGTCAAAAGAACCAACGGTAATAGAAACATACCATTCACATAGGATGGTGAAAAGCATCTGATTTCACATTGTGTTTTAACTTTGTACAAAGAAAGCAATACATTCAGAAACAAGGCAATGCTGCATTGTCAGAGGTGCCATTGTCTTGATGAGATATTAAAGCATGAACAATCCTGACTGTTCAGGTATACTATTTGAAGGAACTTCTTCTCATATCCTGGCCGACACTTGTCCCGCAAATGACACCAAAATAATTTTCAAACCTGAGATGGATAGATTTTTGTAATGTAAGGATATCAGAGGAACCTAGGACCTGGAGTAGGCCATTCAGCCATGATCCTGATGCCTGCCCTGCTAATTGCAATGGACTTTGAAAAGGGGTACAATATCAGGTATTAGGCCCCTAATTTACAGATTGAACACCCGCGCAGATTGGGTGCAGGCCATCCCATTGCTAAATTGACATGCTTTGCAACCGTTCCATGGCCAAAAAGATGGGCACAATACATATCAAATTCTACTCCATAATGAACTTTAGACAGATCCTTACTTAGTTGAATTGCATACTCTCACAGTGTGGGGCAGCACTGTGAAACTAAAACTTCCAGGTTTGATAGCCACAATCCCAGTATTTGACCAACCAAATGTCAAATTCCAATCACATGTGCCAAAAACAACATTAAACAAAGAAACTCCCCTTCCTGCATGCACAATGTATCTGAATAAGTACGATGTGAGTGAATTCACCTTGTTTTGGAAATGGTGGTCACAAAATACATCTGCTTCTAGTGGCTCTACAAAGGCCTACTTGTGTTCCCCAGGAGTAGGTTTCACTGCCGGCCGCTATCTGCATGGCCCATGGGGCATTTTCCGAGGTATGAGTGCATACAGGGACGTTCCCTCTCCAGGGAGGGCAGAGAAGTAGGTGATCTCTCCACACAAAGGCTGCAACAGGTAGAGTCGCAACAGTGGCAGTGCCTCCGGGTCTGTAGCACAACAGGGCGATGGAGCAGAGGCCACGGAGAAGGCAAGCTCTGCACTATCCCCTCTGCCAAGTTGCAGCCAGATTCCTCCATGCTCCTTGAGAGTGAAGGAGGCTGCCTGGCAGGCCAGCCAATGCGCCCAGCATCTCGGTGTTCAAGCCTATCTGTGCTCTCCTGTATGCCATCCCATCGGGTTCACATCTGGGTCTTCTGCATCATCTGTCATCTCTGCCTCCAGTGAGCTGGAAAACAACTGAGGAGTGTAGGACAGCATGCCAGGAGCAGCACGAGGCATACCTAAAAATGGTGCCAACCTGGTGAAGCTACAACGCAGGACAACATGCATAATAAACAGGAAGCAGGATGAGCAAAGTAATCCCACAACCAATGGATCAGATCAAAGCTCTGCAGTCAGAGAACAAAGAACAGTACAGCACAGGAACAGGCCATTCGGCCCTCCAGGCCTGTGCCGATCTTGATGCCTGTCTAAACTAACACCTTCTGCACTTCCGGGGCCCATATCCCTCTATTCCTTTCCTATTCATGTATTTGTCAAGATGTCTCTTAAACGTCGCTATCATATCTGCTTCCACCACCTCCCCTGGCAGCAAGTTCCAAGCACTCACCACCCTCTGTGTAAAAAACTTGCCTCGCACATCCCCTCTAAACTTTTCCCCTCGCACCTTAAACCTATGTCCTCTAGTAACTGACTCTTCCACCCTGGGAAAAAGCTTCTGACTATCCACTCTGTCCATGCCGCTCATAACTTTGTAAATCTCTATCATGTCGCCCCTCCACCTCCGTCGTTCCAGTGAAAACAATCCGAGTTTTTCCAACCTCTCCTCATAGTTAATGTCCTCCAGACCAGGCAACATCCTGGTAAACCTCCTCTGTACCCTCTCCAAAGCCTCCACGTCCTTCTGGTAGTGTGGCGACCAGAATTGCACGCAATATTCCAAGTGTGGCCTAACTAAGGTTCTGTACAGCTGCAACATGACTTGCCAATTTTTATACTCTATGCCCCGACCGATGAAGGCAAGCATGCCGTATGCCTTCTTGACTACCTTATCCACCTGCGTTGCCACTTTCAGTGACCTGTGGACCTGTACGCCCAGATCTCTCTGCCTGTCAATACTCCTAAGGGTTCTGCCATTTACTGTATACTTCCCACCTGCATTAGACCTTCCAAAACGCATTACCTCACATTTGTCCGGATTAAACTCCATCTGCCATTTCTCCGCCCAAGTCTCCAACCGATCTATATCCTGCTGTATCCTCTGACAATCCTCATCATTATCCGTAACTCCACCAACCTTTGTGTCGTCCGCAAACTTACGAATCAGACCAGCTACATTTTCCTCCCAATCATTTATATATACTACAAACAGCAAAGGTCCCAGCACTGATCCCTGCGGAACACCACTAGTCACATCCCTCCATTCAGAAAAACACCCATCCACTGATACCCTCTGTCTTCTATGACCGAGCTAGTTCTGTATCCATCTTGCCAGCTCACCTCTGGTCCCGTGTGACTTCACCTTTTGTATCAGTCTGCCATGCGGGACCTTGTCAAAGGCTTTACTAAAGTCCATATAGATAACATCCACTGCCCTTCCTTCATCAATCATCTTCGTCACTTCCTCAAAAAACTCAATCAAATTAGTAAGACACGACCTCCCCTTCACAAAACCATGCTGTCTCTCGCTAATAAGTTCATTTGTTTCCAAATGGGAGTAAATCCTGTCCCGAAGAATCCTCTCTAATAGTTTCCCTACCACTGACGAAAGGCTCACCGGCCTATAATTTCCTGGATTATCCTTGCTACCTTTCTTAAACAAAGGAACAACATTGGCTAGTCTCCAGTCCTCTGGGACCTCACCTGTAGCCAATGAGGATGCAAAGATTTCTGTCAAGGCCCCAGCAATTTCTTCCCTTGCCTCCCTCAGTATTCTAGGGTAGATCCCATCAGGCCCTGGGGACTTATCTACCTTAATGCTTTGCAAGACACCCAACACCTCCTCCTTTTTGATAATGAGATGACTGAGACTATCTGCACTCCCTTCCCTAGGCTCATCATCCACCAAGTCCTTCTCTTTGGTGAATACTGATGCAAAGTACTCATTTAGCACCTTGCCCATTTCCTCTGGCTCCACACATAGATTCCCATCTCTGTCCTTGAGTGGGCCAACCCTTTCCCTGGTTACCCTCTTGCTCTTTATATATGTATAAAAAGCCTTGGGATTTTCCTTAATCCTGTTTGCCAATGACTTTTCATGACCCCTTTTAGCCCTCCTAACTCCTTGCTTAAGTTCCTTCCTACTGTCTTTATAGTCCTCAAGTGCTTCGTCTGTTCCTAGCCTTCCAGCCCTTAAAAATGCTTCCTTTTTCTTTTTGACTAGGCTCACAATATCCCGTGTTATCCAAGCTTCCCGAAACTTGCCAAACTTGTCTTTCTTCCTCACAGGAACATGCTGGTCCTGGATTCTAATCAGCTGACATTTGAAAGACTCCCACATGTCAGATGTTGATCTACCCTCAAACAGCCGCCCCCAATCTAAATTCTTCAGTTCCTGCCTAATATTGTTATAATTAGCCTTCCCCCAATTTAGCACCTTCACCCGCGGACTACTCTTATCCTTATCCACAAGTACCTTAAAACTTATGGAATTATGGTCACTGCTCCTGAAATGCTCCCCCACTGAAACTTCGACCACCTGGCCGGGCTCATTCCCCAATACCAGGTCCAGAATGGCCTCATCCCCAGTTGTACTATCTACATACTGTTTCAAGAAGCCCTCCTGGATGCTCCTCACAAATTCTGCCCCATCCAAGCCCAGTGAGTCCCAGTCAATATTGGGGAAGTTAAAATCACCCACCACCACAACCCTGTTACCTTTACATCTTTCCAAAATCTGTCTACATATCTGCTCCTCTACCTCCCGCTGGCTGTTGGGAGGCCTGTAGTAAACCCCCAACATCGTGACTGCACCCTTCCTATTCCTGAGCTCCACCCATATTGCCTCGCTGCATGACCCCTCTGTGGTGTCCTCCCGCAGTACAGCTGTGATATTCTCCTTAACCAGTAATGCAACTCCCCCACCCCTTTTACATCCCCCTCTATCCCGCCTGAAGGTTCTAAAGCCTGGAACATTTAGCTGCCAATCCTGCCCTTCCCTCAACCAAGTCTCTGTAATAGCAACAACATCATATTGCCAAGTACTAATCCAAGCTCTAAGTTCATCTGCCATACTTCTCGCATTGAAACAAATGCACTTCAGACCACCAGTCCCGCTGTGCTCAGCAACATCTCCCTGCCTGCTTTTCCTCTTAGTCCTACTAGCCTTATTTACGATGTCCTCCTCATTTATTTCACTAGCTGTCCTACTGCTCTGGTTCCCACCCCCCTGCCACACTAGTTTAAACCCTCCCGAGTGACGCTAGCAAACCTTGCAGCCAGGATATTAGTGCCCCTCCAGTTTAGATGCAACCCGTCCTTCTTGTACAGGTCCCATCTGTCCCTGAAGAGAGCCCAATGGTCCAGATATCTGAAACCCTCCCTTCTACACCAGCTGCTCAACTACGTGTTTAGCTGCACTATCTTCCTATTTCTAGCCTCACTGGCACGTGGCACAGGGAGTAATCCAGAGATTACAACCCTAGAGGTCCTGTTTTTTAACTTACTACCTAACTCCCTAAACTCCCCCTGCAGGACTTCATCACTCTTCCTGCCTATGTTGTTGGTACTGATGTGTACCACAACCTCTGGCTGTTCACCCTCCCCCTTCAGAATGCCCCCTGTCCGTTCAGAGACATCCTTGACCCTGGCACCAGGGAGGCAACATACCATCCTGGAGTCTCTTTCACATCCACAGAAGCACCTATCTGTGCCCCTGACTATAGAGTCCCCTATAACTATTGCTCTTCTGCGCTTTGTCCCTCCCTGCTGAACAACAGTGCCAGCCGTGGTGCCACTGCTCTGGCTGCTGCTGTTTTCCCCTGATAGGCCATCCCCCCCAACAGTATCCAAAACGGTATACTTGTTAGAGAGGGGGATAGCCACAGGGGATTCCTGCACTGACTGCCTGCCCCTTCTAGCGGTCACCCATCTATCTGCCTGCACCTTGGGTGTAACCACTTCTCTAAAACTCCTGTCTATGACACTTTCTGCCACCTGCATGCTCCTAAGTGCATCCAGTTGCCGCTCCAACCAATCCATGCGGTCTGTGAGGAGCCGCAACTGGGTACAATTCCTGCAGATGTAGTCGCCCGGAACGCTGGAATCGTCACGGACTTCCCACATCTCACAGGTGAAGCACTTCACCCCTCTAATTGTTATTTCTAGTACTAATTAGTTAATTAATATAAAATAAATAAATACTTATTAAATCCTTACTAAATTATGATACACTTAACTATATGGTCCCTAGTGCTAGATTTCTACTATAAATATTAAATGCTAACTAAATACAGTAATCTCCTCCCTCTGGTTTAGTTACTGTACTTATTAATTAGTTAATTAGTGCTTTAATCAATTTTTATCAGTTTTATTTTCAAATTCGGTACAGATTCCCTCCCAGCCAATCAGGTCACAGCTTTCCTGTGACGTCACTTTTTCAGGTTTTTTTTTCCACATCCGAGGTAACTTACCGGTCTGGAACTCCGCCATCCGAGGCTGCTCCGAGAATCCCCGAGGTAAGTTTTTTTTATACTTACCGCTCTGAAACTCCACCCTCTGAGTCTGCCACATCCAGTCATGAATGATAGTGGACAATTAAATAACTAACTATCGGAGGAGGCTCCAGAAACATCCCCATCCTCAATGATGGGGGAGCCCAGCAAGTCAGTGCAAAAGACAAGGCTGAAGCATTTGCAACCAGTGAATTATCCATCTTGGCCTCCTCCTGAGGTCCCCAGCATCACAGATGCCAGTCTTCAGCCAATTCAATTCCGTCCACATGATATCAAGAAAGGGTTGATGGCATTGGACACAGCAAAGGCTTTGTGCCCTGACAACATTTGATTTTGATACTGAAGATTTGCTCTCCAGAACTAGCTGCGACACCTAGCCAAGCTGCTCCATTACAGCTGTAACACTAGCATCTGCCCGACAATGTGAAAAATTGCCCAGGTATGTCCTTGTCCATAAAAAGCAATACAAATCCAATCCAGCCAATTACTGCCCCATCAACTCTCAATCATCAGCAAAGTGATGGAATGTGTCATTGACAGTGCTATCAAGTGACACTTACTCAGAAATAACCTGCTCAAACCCACGACAATGCTCAGTTTGAGTTCCGCAAGGGCCACTCAGCTCCAAAATTCATTACAGCCTTGCTCCAAACATTTAGAGATAGCTGCTCTGATCGGGAACTCCTAACATGACATTTGTGCAAAATGATGTTGAAAAATAAAGAGGACATTCCTAGAATTGCCTCTATATAAAAAGTATTGGAACTGTTGAGCTTGTCATGAACACCCATCTATTTTCATTTTCCTAATTGGTTGTCTCTGTCTTTCTCCTTTTAAATTGGTTACATTCTACTTTCATTATTCACTGGGAATATTCTGCAAAACCTTTCAATTGCTTTTTATACGTATATAAAGAGCAAGAGGGTAACCAGGGAAAGGGTTGGCCCACTCAAGGACATGGAAGGGAATCTATGTGTGGAGCCAGAGGAAATGGGCGAGGTACTAAATGAGCACTTTGCATCAGTATTCACCAAGGAGAAGGACTTGGTGGATGATGAGCCTAAGGAAGGGAGTGTAGATAGTCTCAGTCATCTCATTATCAAAAAGGAGGAGGTGTTGGGTGTCTTGCAAAGCATTAAGGTAGATAAATCCCCAGGGCCTGATGGGATCTACCCCAGAATACTGAGGGAGGCAAGGGAAGAAATTGCTGGGGCCTTGACAGAAATCTTTGCAGCCTCATTGGCTACAGGTGAGGTCCCAGAGGACTGGAGACTAGCCAATGTTGTTCCTTTGTTTAAGAAGGGTAGCAAGGATAATCCAGGAAATTATAGGCCGGTGAGCCTTACGTCAGTGGTAGGGAAACTATTAGAGAGGATTCTTCGGGACAGGATTTACTCCCATTTGGAAACAAACGAACTTATTAGCGAGAGACAGCATGGTTTTGTGAAGGGGAGGTCGTGTCTCACTAATCTGATTGTTTTTTGAGGAAGTGACGAAGATGATTGATGAAGGAAGGGCAGTGGATGTTATCTATATGGACTTTAGTAAAGCCTTTGACAAGGCCCCTCATGGCAGACTGATACAAAAGGTGAAGTCACATGGGATCAGAGGGGAGCTGGCAAGATGGATACAGAACTGGCTCGGTCATAGAAGACAGAGGGTATCAGTGGAAAGGTGCTTTTCTGAATGGAGGGATGTGACTAGTGGTGTTCCGCAGGGATCAGCGCTGGGACCTTTGCTGTTTGTAGTATATATAAATGATTTGGAGGAAAATGTAGCTGGTCTGATTAGTAAGTTTGCGGACGACACAAAGGTTGGTGGAGTTGCGGACAGTGATAAGGATTGTCAGAGGATACAGCAGGATATAGATCGGTTGGAGACTTGGGTGGAGATTTGGCAGATGGAGTTTAATTCGGACACATGTGAGGTAATGCATTTTGGAAGGTCTAATGCAGGTGGGAAGTATACAGTAAATGGCAGAACCCTTAGGAGTATTGACAGGCAGAGAGATCTGGGCGTACAGGTCCACAGGTCACTGAAAGTGGCAACGCAGGTGGATAAGGTAGTCAAGAAAGCATATGGCATGCTTGCCTTCATCGGTCGGGGCATAGAGTATAAAAATTGGCAACTCATGTTGCAACTGTACAGAACTTTAGTTAGGCCACACTTAGAATATTGCGTGCAATTCTGGTCACCACACTACCAGAAGGACGTGGAGGCTTTGGAGAGGGTACAGAAGAGGTTTACCAGGATGTTGCCTGGTCTGGAGGACATTAGCTATGAGGAGAGGTTGGATAAACTCGGATTGTTTTCACTGGAACGACGGAGGTGGAGGGGCAGCATGATAGAGGTTTACAAAGTTATAAGCGGCATGGACAGAGTGGATAGTCAGAAGCTTTTTCCTCGGGTGGAAGAGTCAGTTACTAGGGGACATAGGCTTAAGGTGCGAGGGGCAAAGTTTAGAGGGGACGTGCGAGGCATGTTCTTTACACAGAGGGTGGTGAGTGCCTGGAACCTGTTGCCGGGGGAGGTGGTGGAAGCAGGTACCATAGAGACGTTTAAGAGGCATCTTGACAAATACATGAATAGGATGGGAATAGAGGGATACGGACCCCGCAAGTGCAGAAGGTTTTAGTTTAGGCAGGCATCAAGATCGGCGCAGGCTTGGAGGGCAAATGGCCTGTTCCTGTGCTGGACTGTTCTTTTTTCTTTGTTCTTTGTCTCCCCATTCATAACACGCCAAAAAAAACCTAGGTAATGAAATTCTCAGAGACAGCCACCATAAAAGTTCTCACCCAACTACATAAGCATAAAAAGTAAAATTGCATTCATTTCAGCATTAACCTCTTGTTGGGTTGGCTAAGCCTTATCCCAAGTCTCCTGACTATTAGGGTCCCAGTCTTTGTGACTTCAACTCCTCCTTTCTCTGGCTCTCAATCCCTCCAACTTGAGTTCCAGTGTTTAGCTCTACTAATTCTGTCTAACTGCATTCCCTTGTCACAGCAAGACTGGTCCCATATTGTGGAGTATCATTGTACTGTACTGTGAATAGTGCATGCAAGACAAGGACAGGTGAGCGTGGTGTACCAAGGCATGACAAAGAGTAAAGAGGTGCAAATAATTTGTTTGAAATGTTCTGTTTATGCGATAAGTTCATATGTATTGCTGAAAATAGAGACATGTTGTCGAAGCTTTTCGTCTTGCACTCATCGGAACAATCTGAAAGCATAACCAATGTTAAGGAAAACCACAACTTATACTGCATGAGACAACAACTGCATGCAGCATAAGTTGCTGTTTTCCCGAACATTGGCTATTCTTGCAGATAGTCCTGATGAGTGCAAGACGAAAAGCTTCAACAACATGTATCTATTTTCAGCAATACTCAAGTTCATATGGTGAGACAAGTCAGAACAAAAATGTATTTGCCATTTGGGATGTTACATAAAAGATCTTTATGATGCAAGTCAGAAGGAAGTATCATTACATTGCAGCTTAAGCTTGAAAAGTGATGGTCAATAAACAGATAAGGATGATTATTGTATTGCACTTTGTCATGGTTTTGACTTCGATTTATGTACAGAGGAAACATTGACTGCAGCATATAGTGAATGGAAAAGCCTTTGTCAGACATGAGACATGAAGTTGACTTGATGACTTATAGCCACATTATCTTAATATCTGCTGATATAATGTGGCTTTCATGCCGCATACTCTGACCACATCCTGGAGGCTATTATTTCTGTGTCTTTTCAAATGAATCCCCATTGCTAAAAAATGGATAATACATTGTGAATAGTTTTCTTTTTATCCAGCACCAAAAACAGACCAGGGAATATTTTTCTAGTCCTTATGTGACCTTCAAAAATATATTTTATTCTTTCGTAAATATTTGTGGCAATGGAAGTGAAGGATTGACATGTCGGGAAATAGAGTATTATTCCACGTTGGGTATCTAAGGTCAGCATCAGGCACTCCCAGGAAAGCTGCAGCACAGTTTAGATGTTTTCTATACTCTGACCCAATACTTTGCTCTAACCCCATCCTCAGAAGGGTGCCTGTTAAGGTAGTTGTATGACTTTATATTTCCTATAAGCAGCCATCTTATTGCCAATGTAGTCACAATTATAAAGGGTTGCATTTAGATCGAGCCTTTTCAGACCTGAGGGTGTTCCAAAGTGCTTTAGTCAATTAAGTACTTCTTTTGAAGCCTAGTCACTGTAGGATCACAGGATATGGCTGGGTGACACCATATTCTATTTCTAACACAAACCATATTCTATTTCTAACACAGGCTTTAAGTTTCTATAGCTGTGGGACCACTGTTTCACGCAGAAGGAATGGGCATACACAGCCACTATCAGGGCAAGACAGTCTGTCCTGTGTTACCATTGACTTGTTGGGCTCCTTTGACAGGCGTAGGAGTCTCAATTGTTGTTCTTACTAATTAAAAAGATGTTTTGAATGTGCACATTTCGGCAATTCTAATCCTTGCCTGACTGTAAGAGGGGTCTTTATTCCTGATAGACATGGACACACAGCATAAAACTGTCCAATATCCACCAATAGCCAACAATCTGATGCAGAGATGGATGGCATGCATGAGAAATGCAAATGATCACACTGATGCAGCAATGGATGCTGTTCTGAGCCTGGGTTGGAGCACTTTTCTGGGACAGAGAAGATGAAACTCAACTCTACATTTAACAATGCTGTACCTGTCCTGGGTCTGCTTGTTGCTGGCACTGAACAGTTGGATTGGAAGTTGTTCCATTCCCAGCACTAACATTCTTTTACCCCAATGTTTCACAAACAAAGGATGAGGAAATAGGTCATGGTGGTGGGACTTCTCCTTTAAAGTGATCCTGATGGGAGAAAGACTTATTAATGTTTTAATACAACAGGATTCTGTCGTAGTTGTGATGCAGAAGTAACATTTCAGCCATGCCACGAAGATATTAAATATATAAGTAATTGAAGGAAATGTGACAACTTCGACATCAATTATGTTTTCTGTTTATTACTAATCCAATTCCTTGTAAAAATCACAGTATGCTTGTATGAAAGATCTATACAGGGTGTAATAAAGGTTTGACACTGCATAAAACTGTAAAGCAGTCGGGGCATTTGGATGACATAAACTGTGGGAGCGATGCTTGAGTGGTTTATGAAAGTTATTTGAGTCCTGAATTTGTGCTGCATGCTCTATGCACTCTAAACCATCTCTGTTGATATATAGCTCAGATACTTTACTGATAATCAACTGCAACTCATGAGTCAAGGAACCTGTAGTAATGTTTCAAAGGTTCTTCATGTTTCAGTGCGCACATTAGCAAGCATCAATGATGCTGACAGCCACCACTGACAAAGAAAAATCAATCAAGAGCTACATGAAGCAAATCTATAGTAAAAAGTAATAAAGTACGCAATATGTTCCTGTTTGTAATCCTCTCCTTATTATGAGATAGTGTTTGCTTATTCTCCAACTGGCAATGCTTAAAACAGGCGCTTAGAAAAAATTAAGGAATTATGCGCATAAGCAGAAGTGATGCCAGAGCGATTGTACTTTATAACTGAATTGCAATTGGGTAGCATGCTTCCATGCACCAATCTAACTGTGTCATGTAGCTTCCAGGGTGTCAGCTGTGGTTCATTTGGTAGTGCTCTTGCCTCTGAGTTTAGAAGGTTGTGGGTTCAAGTGCTGCTCCAGGACTTAAACACAAAATGGAAAAAGCTGGCGCTCTGCTGAGGTGGTCTTTTGGATGAGATGTGAAACTAAGGCCCTGTCTGCCCTCTCAGCTGGATGTAAAAGATCCCAGGGCACTATTTTGAAGAAGAGCAGGGGAGTTATTCCTGGTCTCCTGGCTGATGTTTATCCCTCAATCAACATGACAGAAACAGATTATCTGGTAATTATCACGTTGCTGTTTGTGGGAGCTTGCTGTGTACAAATTGGCTGCCACGTTTCTTACATTACAACAGTGACTACACTAGTTAAGTACTTTGTTGGCTGTAAAGTGCTTTGGGATGTCCTGTGGTCATGAAAAGTACGATTTAAGTGCAAGTCTTTTCTCTTTTTTCTTCCAGAGGTGCTGCCATTTTACATAAAAATGACATACAAAATTGAGAGGCAGAGTAAGACAAGCTGGTCCATCAAGCCTGATTCATGCTCATGCTACTAGTCGTCTATGTTTGAAACAGGCAGTGAGTGCTTTGGAATCAGAGTTTGCTTCTTCTTTGCAGATAAGAATGAGTACCGCTTCTGGGTGTACTCCTCACCGTTGCTGCCAGCTCCCATCTGATGCTGCTGTTGCTCCAAGGGCTGGAAATCTGTTGGATGATCTAGATGGGATGTGTCGCAATACTTTTGTGAGGTTGGAAATTCCCAACCTATGGATGCAGCTGAGTGCCATTGCCCTAGAGCATTGACTGCGCCAGGTAGAAGCTGGGTGGTAGTGATGAGGAGCGAGGGGGCTAAGGTGATAATGTGAACCGGGGCTAGAAAAGAGAATACCAGTGTGATCTGAGGGGGTGGGGGTAAAGTGAGCCAGTTTGAACTGAGGGGGCAGGGGAGAGTGTCGGCACCAACTGAGGGCGAGGGGAAGAGAGTGCCAACATAAACCGGGGAAAGGGGGAGGTGAGTGCCTGCAAAAACCAGAAGAGAGGGGAGAGTGTCAGACTGAATAGAGGAGAGTGAGGGGAAAATGCCAACATGAACTGTGGGAGGGGAATGGAGAAGAGATTGCCAGTTTGAATTAAAATACTCAGATACTGTATCATATTTTAAATCTGTGAATCTGCCTGGCATAAAGGAAAAGAATTAAGAAATTGTAAAATTGCCAGTGGTGTCTTTTATCTCCCATTTCCACAGTCATTGTACCGCTACATCACAGATGGTGGAGTTAATGAATGAAATATGAAGTGGTGCATAAAATGGTCACTGGTACGATGTTTAGAATTATGTAGAATCTTATATCACAGGACAAGGCCATTCAGCCTGTCGTGCCTGTGCTGTTCTTGCTTACAAAAGCAACATACTGTGGATGCTGGAAATACTCAATATGTCTGGCAGCATCTGTGCATAGAGAAACAGAGTTAATGTTTTAGGTTGATGACCTTTCATCAGAACCCCCCATTCTAGTTTTTATAAAAATTCTTTCATGGGACGTGAGCATCACTGGCAAGGTCAGCATTTGTTGCCCATCCCTAATTGCCCTTGAGAAAGTGGTGGTGATCTGCCTTCTTGAACCTCTGTAGTCCTTGGGAGTTGTAGGTACATCAACAGTGCTGTTAAGATGGGAGGGTTTGACCCAGCGACAGTGAAGTAACGGCGATATAGTTCTAAGTCAGGAAGGTGTGTGGCTTGGAGGGGACCTTGTAGGTGGTGGTGTTCCCATGCGTCTGCTACCCTAGCACTTCTAGGTGGTAGAGGTCACAGATTTGGAAGGTGCTGTCGAAGGAGCCTTGGTGAGTAGCTGCAGTGCATCTTGTAGATGGTACACACTGCTGCTACCGTGCATCGGTGGTGGAAGGAGTGAATGTTTAAGTTGGTGGATGGGGTGCCAGTCAAGTGGATTGCTTTGTCCTATATGGTGTCGAGCTTCTTTAGTGTTGTTGGAGCTGCACTCATCCAGGCAAGTGGAGAGCATTCCATCACACTCCTGACTTGTGCCTTGTAGATGGTGGACAGACTTTGGGTAGTCAGGAGGTGCGTTACTCGCTGCAGAATTGAAGGCCTCTGACATGCTCTTGCAGTCACAGTATTTATGGGGCTGCTCCAGTTTAATTTCTGGTCAATGGTAACCCCCCAGGATGTTGATAGTTGGGGATCAGCATTGGCAATGCTGTTGGATGTCAAGGGGGGATGGTTAGATTCTCTTTTGTCGGAGATGGTCATTGCACAATGTTCAGTGCCATTCATGACTCGTCAGATACTGAAGCATTCTGTGCCCACATGCGGCGAGTAATGCACCTCCTGACTTCCCAAAGCCTGTCCACCATTGCCTGGCACTTGTGTGAGTGACTGTTATTTGCCACTTATCAACCAAAGTCTGAATGTTGTCCAGGTCTTGCTGCATGTGGGCACGGACTGCTTCAGTATCTGAGGAGTCATGAATGGTACTGAACACTGTGCAATCATCAGCGAATGCCCTACGTCCGACGTAATGATGGAAGAAAGGTCATTGATGAAGCAGTTGAAGATGGTTGGGCCTAGGACACTACCCTGAGAAACTCCTGGGGCTTAGATGTTTGGCTACCAACAGCCACAACCATCTTCAGCTGCTTCATCAATGACCTTTCTTCCATTATTACGTCGGACGTAGGACATTCGCTGATGATTGCACAATGTTCAGTACCATTCATGACTCCTCAGATACTGAAGCAGTCTGTGCCCACATTCAGCAAGACCTGGACAACATTCAGCACAAAGGAAGATGGTTGTGGTTGTTGGTAGCCAAACATCTAAGCCCCAGGAGTTTCTCAGGGTAGTGTCCTAAGCCCAACCATCTTCCTTTGTGCTGAATGTTGTCCAGGTCTTGCTGAATGTGGGCACAGATTGCTTCAGTATCTGAGGAGTCATGAATGGTACTGAACATTGTGCAATCATCAGCGAATGTCCTACGTCCGACGTAATGATGGAAGAAAGATTGTTGGGCCTAGGACACTACCCCGAGAAACTCCTGGGGCTTAGATGTTTGGCTACCAACAGCCACAACCATCTTCCTTTGTGCTAGTGGAGAGTTTTCCCCCGATTCCCATTGACTATTTGCTAGGATTGAGTTTTGCTAGGGCTCCTTGATGCCATACAGAGCATTGATGAGCAGGTTGTTGCTGAGTAAGTGCAGCTTGATAGCACTGTCGATGACACCTTCCATCACTTTGCTGATGATCAAGAGTAGACTGACAGGGTGGTAATTGCCCAGATTGGATTTGTTCTGTTTTTTGTGGACAGGACTAACCTGGGCAATTTTTCACATTGTCAGGTAGATGCCAGTGCGGTAGCTGTACTGGAACAGCTTGGCTAGGAGCGCAGCTGGTTCTGGAGCACAAGTCTTCAGTACTACTGCCAGGATGTTGTCGGAGCCCATAGCCTTTGCAGTATCCCTTTCAGCAAAGGGATATCATGTGGAGTGAATCGAATTGGCTGAAGACTGACATCTGTAATGTTGGGGACCTCAGGAGGAGGCCGAGATGGATCATTCACTCAGCACTTCTGGCTGAAGATTGTTGCAAATGCTTCAGTCTTGTCTTTTGCACTGATGTGCTGGGCTCCCCTGTTGTTGAGGATGGGGATTTTTGTGGAGCCTTCTCCTCCGGTTAGTTGTTTAATTGTCCACCACTATTCACGACTGGGTATGGCAGGACTGCAGCTTATGTCTGTTGTTAGAAATCTGAAATGTTAGTTAAAACACATGTTTGAACTCCAGCACACATTTGGTGAAATATTTCCAACTCCTAATATTAGTGCTGCCATCCTTTGCCAGAAATGAAAGTAAAATTCAAAAATGAAGCACTGCCAGAGCACTATTATAACCTTCTGCCATTTAAAACAGTCATTTTACTTATGGCAAATATATCCCCAGCAACTGTGTTCAGCAGCAGTGTCCTAATTCATAGCAATTCTCCAGCCAGCTTTCCCATGGCAAGTTACAGAGAGTTTTCAATATCTGGTACCAACTAAGTCCTTCTTCCACATACTTCCCCTTTGAGGTGAACTGCATGACGCTGGTTGCTAAGGTTCACTTCACCTCACATGATATAAAAAATTCCTTCCAACAGATCTTAGTTATCTATGGTTCCATACTGCATTATCCTGTGCCGTTCATTGGACACAGTAGGGGAGTGAAGGTAAATGTCATATTTCTTTGGTTACCGTATTCACAATTTCATTGTTTATGATATATGGCATAACTTACACCAGTCCTGTGTCAGATTTACCTGGGCCTTCCGTACAGTATCATTTAGTACTAGACAAAGTGATACCAGCTATGGCATCACTGACACATCATAGCTTAGTCTCAAATATCCACCGCTGTGCAACAATGGTGGGGCTAATACAGAGTTGACAGCAAGCACGTTGCAGAGGCAACAAACAGGAGCCATACAGTGACAGTCTTAAGTGGACAGAGTGTGCTGTGGCCATGCTCCAATGATTTAAGAGCACAGCTGCCTTTGCACACACTGCTCTGCCTGATGTGCATGTTCCCACAGGAGATCTGTTGTTAATAGCTGCATGGAGCTAGGTACAATCACAAATGGGGGAAACTTTGAAAGCACAAAGAAATAACTGTTGGGAGCAGGTGTTTGTGTTAGTTGCAATTACATTAAATGCATTGAACTAATGGAAGCAAACTCCTAAAGACAGGTGGTTTCTTAATTCAGGATTAGTTAGGGATGAATATGAAGGATACCACATTCAGAGAGCAAGAAAGCCTGAACATTCCATTGACTGTGATTGAAGAACAAATTCCCTCAGGAACTGCAATGACTGGGCATTTTCTACAAAGCAAGAAAGTTTATATTCTCTGCCACTGCAGAAACATGGGCAATCCAAACCTTAAGGAGACATTGCAGACTGATTCCGGAAGCGGGCTGGCTTCCAGGAACAGCCTGTGACATAACATGACTGTGACGGAAACCACACCTGCCAAATGGAAACATATTAATTTCAACATATGGAACATTACTTGAACTTTTTTTTACTGGACATTGCACAGAACCTGTTTCAAAAAGACCACAGAGTTGGACAGCTAAAACATGGTTGCACATTTGCATTCTGAGAGACAGTTGAATAAAAGACATTGGGAATGCTCACTGATTCAATTAACAAGACTGGTCTGAGCAATCATAATAATCAACCTTCTTTGTCCGTGTAAGAGTCAGAGCTCCACACCCCACCAAGTGTGACTGGACAACTTTGAGAATCAACAACCCTCGCAGAAGATGCTGTTTCAAACAAAGAGCTGGTCACATGACTTACCTGCTGGCTAGACTGGGAACTGTTTGAATTGTACCTCACAGAAAGGTTTGCACAGGCTGCAATTTGAAGACAAAAGCGAAGGAAGGTTTCTCCCTGTCTCTCCAGCAAAGTACCAGGGACCCACAGCAGCAGCTTGAACCTCAAGACAGAGAACCCCTTCAGCCTTCTGGTCCCAGTGAAGCAAGTTGGAAAATGTGCACTGGACCCCAGCGAGAACACCAAGACTTCAGCTTTTATCAAGGACATTTCCACCCAGTAACGGAATTTCCTTTAATACAAATTCTACTTCAACCTCCCACCATTCTTTCCTCCCCTCTATATCTATTTGTGTGTGTTTCTCTCTCATATGCATGCTAGCATGGTTGCGCACATAGTTTAGTAATTTTAACCGAGTTAGAGTGATAAGGCTAATAAACATACATCTTTCTTGTTTAAAGCTGAGAAAACCTGTCTGGTTGGTTCATTTACAATTACAAGTAGAGAGCAGTGAGCAAGGATTCACTGAGGTGTTAAGCTAAAAACATTGTGTTTCCAAAAAAAAAAACCCTGTTATGGCCAAACCAGAAAAGGGGCAAGAAAGGAGCCGGAGACCCCTTCCTCACCTGGTTGTAACAGAAATCTTGGGGCTAGCATCTGGATTGGACCCACAGACAAATGAGAAATTGGAAGTGGGAAATCAAATTGATCCCAATCAAAAAGAGAAGACTTCAATACAGGCTTTTTTGTGGTTCATGTGCTAGAATACTAAGATGTCCACGACCAAAGCCAGTAACTCCCCAAGCCAGGGTGAAGTAACTTGGGATAAGTTAAAGGCACTGTCTATGGAAGAGTTGAGAAATATGGCTGAACAGTGTGGGATCACTTTCCATGCCAAAGCTAGGAAATTGGAACTCCTAAGACTAGTGGCCAGCCATGTTTCCCTCGAACCAGAAAGATCAGAGACGGGGTTCAAAATAGACTCCGACAGGCATTGCTAGCAAAGATACAATTGGAACAGAGGAAACTTGAATTAGAAGACAGGGAAAGAGAGAGAGAAAGGGAGACAGAAGAGAGAGAGAAAGACAGGAGAGAGAGAGAGAAAGAATGGGAGGAAAGGGAGCTGAGACAGCTTGAGTTAGCTAGGGGGCAACAGAGTAACCCCAATGAATACCTGACAAATATGGAGAATACAAGTAATGCGGGGCTGTGAGCTGAGTTTTAAAAATTTTCCCAATTGATTCCAAAATTCAATGAGGGAGATGTGGAAGCATTTTTTATATCTTTTGAGAAACTTGAAAGGCAGTTAAAATGGCTGGCTGAGAACTGGACTCTACTGCATGAGGTTTATTCCCTGCTGCCAGATGAGAGTTCATCAAATTATGAACTGACTAAAAATGCTATCCTCAGCGCATATGAGCTCGTACCGGAAGCTTACTGCCAGAAGCTCTGAACCCTCTGGAAATGAGTTTGAGAGGAGTAAGCAGCTGGCTTTTGACTGGTGGTTGAGGGCTCATAAGTGTACCCCACCTACGAAAGCCTGAGAGAGGTAATTCTCCTTGAGGAATTTAAAAAATATCTCCTACTCTCCATAAGGACCCATGTGGAGGAACAAAAATACATAGAGCGAGGCAAGCTGCAGTTCTGGCTGATGAGTTTGCTATAATATACAAGTCAGTTCCCCAGAGGAAAACCTTTCCTAGTCACCCCCACAAATCTGAAAAGAACAAAGTGTGGGGAGGTGATAGGAGCCCAAGCAGTCCTGGGAGAGAAAGAAAATCAGGACACACAGGGGGCCCTCCTCCAGCCAAAAAGGATAGTGCTGTAAGCAGGAGTGAGACCCGGCGATCTGTGTGCTTCCATTGTAATAAGGCAGGTCATCTAACGGCTGACTGCTGGCAACTATGGGGAAAGCCTGTAGGCTTAATCAAGACACATCTGGTCAGTATAGGAGAAATGACCCTGATGGAAAGCGCAGCAGAGCAGGCTGTGACTTTAACTGCAGCAGTAGTAAGACCTAGAAAACATATAGCTGCAGGCGCAGGAAAATTTAATAGGATCCCTACAGGTTATCAGGATTTTGTATCTGAAGGGAGAGTAATTCCATACCCCTTGAGTGGGGCAAGCAAGCCCATAGTAATCCTCAGGAACACAGGGGCCACTAGATTCCTTTTGCTGGGAAAAGGCATAACCTTTCCCCCAGAGTGTGCAGTAAGTACCAGAATGGTGGTGAATAGTATTGGAGGGCAGTGTACGCCTGTACCTTTACACCAGGTGCACTTGGAGTGTGACCAAGTTTTGGGACTGGTGATTGTAGGGATCGTCCCTAGTTTGCCTGTGGATGGGTTGACCTGCTCCTATGTAATGATCTGGCGGAGGCAAAGGTGGTAGCTTCCCCAGTAGTGAAAGAGAGACTGAAGGAGGTCAGAGAAACAGGGCAGTGGCAAGAGACGGTCCCCTGCAGTTCTTCTGAATGTGTAGTGAATCGGGCCATGTCCAAACCAGCTCCCCAGAGGGAACTGAATTGGTACTGCAGACAGGTGACCATGTGGTCTGTTTGTCTGAAACTTTCTTTGGAAAGTTAGAGGACCCAGGGAATGAATTAAATGGATCTTTCCTAGCTGAGGCCCAGCGAGCTAACCCAGTATTGAGAAAGTTAGCACATGCTGCCCAGACCGGAATTGAAGTAGAGGGAGTCCCTGATTGCTACTATTTAAGGAATGAGGTACTGATGAAGAAGTAGAGTTCTCCTCATAGACCTGAGAACAAAGAGTTAGTGGTGCAGCAGAGGGGCCGGAAGGAAATATTAAGAATGGCCCATGAACTTACAATAGCTGTACACACAAAAAACCAAAGCCTGCAGAAGGCAGCAGTTTGACTGGCCAAAACTCCACTAAGATGTGGTGGAGTACTGTAGGAGTTGCCACGTGTGCCAGGTTGAGGGGAAACCCCAATCTGCAGGGAAATCTTCACCCCTAATTCCTGTTCTGGCTTTTAATAGACCCTCCAACTGAGGGCTGGTGAATTGTGAGGGACCCCTGCCAAGAACAAAAGGAGACGGACAGGCACAGGGCTGGCAAAATGTTAGAGAGGAACGGGGACAAAGGGACAAAGAGGACAGATTAAAGGAGGTCCAGGAGGATTCCCAAATGAAAACCCCTACAGTCCGGTCACCCCGAAATGTTACCCCACCAGGTTTGCTAAAAGCCTTTACAGACACATGCAGGGACAAAAAAAAAGTTCTCAAGAAGTGAGAGAAACCACGAGGGTGATGCCTCACCTAACCTAAGTGCTGCAGGGGAGTGCGGTAGAATCTGGACAAATATTTGTTAGCAGGAATGTCCCAGAGAAAAAAGGAAAGATTATCAAAGAATCCACCTCCCCCCCCAACAATCAGGAGAAAAGGGAACTAACAATACCCTGAAGTAAGCAGCACTTGCATGACTCACCAGAGCACTGAAAGTGAGGTCAGAGTAGATTCACCCATTGCCGACTTCCGTGATCAGAACTCCAAACTAGGGCTAATTAAATCTAACCCTCTCCTTGCAGACCCCAAAAGGAACAAAGGCACCCTATACAATCATGGAAATGTGCAAACCTTAAACATCCCCAAAAATCACATGCTTATTGGGATCCCATTCCCAATGTATTGCAGACTGATAGTGAAGAAACTGTAAACCCCTTGGGCAACACATAACCATCTCAGACCCACCTCAAGAAAAAAGGGGCAGTTTAGAGCAGCTACAACCAGTAACTGAATTCCCTTTATTATGAATTCAACTTTAACCACCCCGTCCACAATTATTTCCTCCCCTCTGTATCTATTCGTGGTGTGTTTCTTTCGTATGCATGCTAGCATGGTTGCCTCAACTAGTTTATTAATTTTAACTGAGTTAGAGTGATAAGGCTAATAAACTTACATCTTTCTTGTTTAAACCTGAGAAAACCTGTCTGGTTGGTTCATTTACAATTACAATTAGAGAGCAGTGAGCAAAGGGCTCACTGAGGGGGTAAGCTATAAACACTGTGTTTTAAAGATAAACCCTGTTACGGCCAAACCAGGAAAGGGGCCAGAGGGGAGTCTTAGACCCCTTCCTCACCTGGTCGTAACATGACATATATGTTCCCGCAGTCCCTTTCAAATCCAAGCAGATCCACTACCTGGTCAGCGGACGGGAGTGGGAATTTAAAGGCAGGAGTTAGTGAGGGGGGAGGAACTGGCCCAGAGGCACTCGAGGTGGTGTGGGGTTGCAGCTGTGATTGGAGATGGGGGGTGTGGGGGGAGCCAGTGGCAAGGACTCCTTGTAGGACCAGATGAGTGATCCTGCAATTCCTGGACCACAAGGTATTTTTACAAAAGGCATTTTACAAAACTCATCTTGGCCTCTTCTGCTCAGTAGGCGTCTCCTGTCATGGTGCTGCTGTTGGGTCCCACATGTGCGGGCTACCGCTGAATTTAAATTAAGATCACTTCATACTGCCAATGATATCATCAGTCTGTGACTTTTGAATTTAAAGTAGGCTCTCTGCCTACACATAATGATAGCATCAGGCAAAGATAAGATGGCCGGGGGTGGAAACAATGCTTCCTCAGGATGCTAAGTGAACCCGGCATAATCTTAACCCCTTGATTAAAATCAAGGCCAGAATATCAACATGACGTCTGAAGTACTTGTGTCTTCATCTGTCCTGTATCTATTTTATAAGAAGTTATAAATTACAGTTTGTGATTCATAGAAGAAACTCAGTGCTTTATGGATGCAGTAACCAAGTTAATAAACCTCCTCTTTAATGCAATTATAGTACTAAAATGGAATCTTATTTATGTAAAGTATAAACTTTCATATATTTTAGAAACAATGTTTTTGGATAAATGTTTGTCCTTAAAACTATACATGTCACGACAGCAAAATGGAAGGTTTCCCCATTATTCTATGCGATGCCAGTATTAAGTTATGTCTAGTATGGATACATGTAGATTAAAGGTCCTTTAGCCTCCTCCCAGCTTCAGAATAGCACTACTGTGACATTTTTACTTCCACACTATTCATACATTTCTGAATAAGACAATCAATGTAATCTCATTTTATGCTGAATTATGGGCAGTTTTGTTACTGTGGACGAAAACTCTTGTCCCAACTATTTCATTTAGAATCTTTATAACATCTTTCAACCCATCACATGGTCAAAACAAGACTCCTGTTGAGGGGAGGGTGGATGGCCAACATTACTTTTTAAGAGCTGTGATCGACCAATATATTAACAGTAATTGATATGACGCCCACAGTTGAGAAAGAACAGGCTGCTGCTCATCAGGCAGAATGAAATGACTGCAAGATGAAAGGGAAGTAGTCACCAGATGTGACCAGACAAGCAATTTATTTCGATTGTATCAGACTACTGAATCAGTAAAATCAGACTGAAGAATGCATGCAACAGCACTAAAAGAACAAGATCGAGACAGATTTGCAATCAATTTATTACACATATACAACTTTTGCAGAAAGGAATAAATTGCCGCAAACTTAAAAAAAAACATTTTGGGCGTGAAATTGCCTTGGTTCCCCCACACCACCAGGCAATTCCTGCATGACGTACATGGCGATCTGCGAGGATAAGGACCCATGCAGGAGCACCCGCTGCGTGTACCAGAAAGCTTTGATTTGGCACTATCCTGACGTCGCACAGCCCAACATGACAGCACTTCTGATATGTCTTCATTTTTCCTCAACCGAGGATTCCCCCCCACTGTGGTTGACAGGGTCCTCAACAGTGTCTGGCCCATTTCCCGCATCTCTACCCTCACCCCTTACCCTCCCTCCCAGAACCGTGACAGGGTTCCCCTTGCCCTCACTTTCCACCCCATCAGCCTCCATATCCAAAGGATCATCCTCCGCCATTTCCGCCACCTCCAGTGTGATGCCACGACCAAACGCATCTTCCCCTCCCTTCCCCTGTCAGCATTCCGAAGGGATCGATCCCTCCGCGATACCCTGGTCCACTCCTCCATTACCCCCACCACCTCGTCCCCTTTCCATGGCTCCTTCCCCTGCAATCGCAGGAGGTGTAATACCTGCCCATTTACCTCCTCTCTCCTCACTATCCCAGGCCCCAAACACTCCTTTCAGGTGAAGCAGCGATTTACTTGTACTTCTTTCAATGTAGTATACTGTATTCGCTGCTCACAATGTGGTCTCCTCTACACTGGGGAGACCAAATGCAGACTGGGTGACCGCTTTGCGGAACATCTCCGCTCAGTCCGCAAGCAGGACCCCGAGCTTCCGGTTGCTTGCCATTTCAACACTCCCCCCTGCTCTCATGCTCACATCTCTGTCCTGGGATTGCTGCAGTGTTCCAGTGAACATCAATGCAAGCTCGAGGAACAGCATCTCATTTACCGATTAGGCACGCTACAGCCTGCCGGACTGAACATTGAGTTCAATAATTTCAGAGCATGATGGCCCCCCATTTTACTTTTATTTTTAGTTTTCTTTTCTTTTTTATATATTTATTTATTTATTTTTGTGTTTATTTTATTTCATCTTAGTTTGTTCAGTTTGCTTACCCACTGTTTTTTTTCATGTTTATACTTGCGGCTGTTCAATTTTCAGTCCATTAACACCCTATCTGTATGAATGCTTTATCTTTCAACACACCATTAACATATTGTTTGCCTTTGCTCCACGACCTTCTGGTCAGCTATTCTGTGACCTTTTCCTATCTGTACCTTCTCCTTTGTTATCTCTTGCCCCACCCCCGCTTTACATGCTTATAACCTTTTACATTTCTAATATTTGCCAGTTCTGAAGAAAGGTCAATGACCTGAAATGTTAACTCTGCTTCTCTCTCCACAGATGCTGCCAGACCTGCTGAGCATTTCCAGCATTTCTTGTTTTTAGTTATGACTGATGTGATGCCAGGATCCCAAATTTGGGCAACGAATGCCCAGGCATCATCTGTGTTGTTTATTCAAGAGAGAACGAGCATGAAGCTGCAAGATGGACACTGCAGCAGATTTATTTAAAGGGCCAGGCATCCTGATTGTGAATAAGGTATTTTTTTCTTTTTTACCTTTTTCTATTGCAATGTGTCTGGAAGTACCCTGGAGTGTTTTTGGAGGTTCTTTGATGAATTCCTGGATTTGTCAGAGAATGCTGCCTCATGAGAGGAGTAGGGGAGGGGCGGAGTCCAGAGAAGTATGTGATCCGTCCACCAGGTAGAGGGGCGGCAGTGGCAGTGCCTCTGGGTGTGCAGTATGACAGGGAGATGGAGCAGAGGCTGTGGAGAGGACAAGCTCTGTGCCATTTCCTCTGCCAAGTTGGAGACAGACTCCTCCGTGCTCCTTGCTCATTGAGAGTGTCAGGTGGCTACCTGGCTGACCAGCCAAAGCACCCAGCATCTCAGTGTGCATGCCCATCAGCCACCTCATTGAGGTCCTCATCTGAGTCCTCTGCTGCAGAATACGTCTGTCACCTCACCTTCTGGTGAGCGGGCAAATGAACCACCTTTACCCCTGGCCTGGCTGCAGGCCACTTACGCCTGGACTCACATTGTGCTGATCCCATCTCTAAGCTAGCCTCCAAGATACATGCAGTATCTGAACTGGTGGCTGCGAGTGCCAGATGGTGACGGGTCCTTTTCAACACAGGACTCCTGTGGTTGGGCAGCCCGCAGTTCTTGTGTGTCTGGAAGCAGGAACTCAGAAGGGGAAGATTGGTGTGAGGGAATCTGTGTGGGGTGGGAAGTAAGAGGTCCACCGTCACCCCATTAGCAGCTTGCTCTTCATGCCAAATAGCAACATGAGTGTGTGTTGGGTGTTGAGAAGGGGCATAAGGCAGTAAGATGCTGCCACCCTCAATGTCCTCAGGGATGTCGGATGCTATGGGCCCCGTTGCAGCTGGCCCCATGATGTGGAGAAACACCTCCTCCATAGGGTTCGGGAGATGCAGGCATCCTTGTCTCCTGCTGGCTCTGCTCCCTTCTATTGTGTGCCACCTTGCCCTGCAAGAAAGAGGGCAGAATGTCAGTGGTTGTGTAGCACTGTGTCTGGGTAATGTGCCTTACATAGCTGAATAGCTGGAGGCATGTGGAGGCAGTGAGAGGTTTTTGTAAGGTTGGTAGGAGTGAGGCTGAGGTGGAGTATCTGGATGTTAGATGTGAGTCCTGAGAGCCAGGGAGTGCTGCTGGGTGAGTGATGGAGGTGTGGTGCGTTGAACAGTGTGAGAGATTGGTGGAACAATGGATCAGAGATATTGTGTGTAGATGCATTCACTGACGTTGACCACTCACATGAGGTCATTTGATTCTTTGTGGCACTGCTGCCAGGTCCTCGGTTCCAGACTCTGAAATTTGAATCTCCCGGCCACCTGCTTCCACTCTCATCTGAGGGTGGCCCTTGAGGGTCTCCTGGCCCCCCACAGACCCATGGCATCTCTCTTTCTGCCCACCTGCTCCACTAATGCCCCCAGCACCCATCTGTCACTATGGATCCCTCTTTCTGCCCTTCATTTGCAATAATTTACATTGCAGCAATATTATTGTGTGCAGCTTCCCTTTAAGATACGCTTTTAAGAAGTACAGGCTGCAAACAACGCTGCTGGATCTTCCCTCTGTACGCAGACTCCACAGGTAGTGTTCAGAAGCAGAATGTAACATGGGAGCTGCTTGGGCCAACCCCACAATCATTCAGATGAGGTGGTTACACAAAGTTTGTGTGTGGCCTACCTCGATTTGAATGGGCTCAGGCAGATTGCGAATGATGGCCGCCAGGCCCAAAAAATGGGGCTAATCAATTTCTAGCCTAATAAACTTAATAACTGAATTAAAAAAATTAATTTATAAAATATTTAATTACTGCCTGGATGGTTAAAAGCACCAGTGTTATTTAGGCTACTAAAAAAAGAAGCAAGCAAATGGGAGGGGGTGAGTGTCAGTGTTCCTCCTGATTCCACATTAAGGTAAGTAAAATCCTAAAAATTCCTACCTTTTTTGCCTAGCCTCCGGTGATCCCTTTAAGAATTGCTGGGTAGGCCAATGTGGAACTGAAAAAAATGAATTGGAACTTGCATGGCACATGCTCTCCCTCATTTAAATTAGGTCCATCTTTCCAAGAACTCTATGTTTGACTCCCTCCAATCAGGTTTCCACCCCTGCCATAGCATTGATATGGCTCTTACCAAAGTCACAAATTATATCCTACATGACTGTGACAAAGGTAAATTATTTCTCCCTGTATTTCTCCACCTGTCTGCAGCCTTTGGCACAGTTGACCACACCATCCTCCTCAGAAAGGATTTAGAACTTTAACTCATTATAGGGACTAAACCAAATCAGGAGTACATCCCTATCAATCTCCTTTAATCAAGTTCAAACCAGATAAATTCTCATATACTTATTTGGGTCCAAAGAATTGTACTAGCTTTCCCTCAAAGAAAGAAAACCAACAGAGAATATTACCATCTTTTGGATAGCCTATTTTTAATATTTATGGCTAAGTCATAAATATCCCAGATATCATAAGGGTCTGGGAAACTCTCTTCAGTACATATCTCTCCACTTAAAGAGACACAGAGATGTGGTTCTTGTAGTTGTATACAGAATATTATATGAGACGATTTATTAACTTTTATATATTTATTAAAGAATTTAACATGTAATAAACTTCTTAAGTGGATAAGTATATCACGATATCAAATATTACTGAGAGATGTGACACACATTCTTATTTCTAACATAGAATCCAAAAGTTTAACCTTGCTAATGTTACAGCAAAATTATCTTAGAATATCCAGAATATCCATCAAAATTTAAAGTAAACTTCTCCTTAAATCCCCCAAGCAAGACATGGAATGAGAAGTGTTGTTTGAGAATACAACACCCCTAAACTTTGCTTTCAAAACCTCTCATTTCTGTACTATTTCTAAGGTGTCAGCTGACTTCCAGCATTTATGTGACCTTCCTGTGTTCCTTTTAAAATCCATATTTTAATTACCATTTCCACTTAAATGTTTTACTGGAAACACCCTGTTTTCTGAAGTTGTAAGCCTTTATCTAGTCAATGTGTTTATAATTGTGTTTTCTTGACCTCTTGTTCCTGTGAGTCCATTTTCTATAATTGCCTTCTTTATGGTACCTTAAAGCAACCTCTGGAGCCGATTTGTCTGCATCAACAACCCCATAAACTAATTAAGTTTATTGCAACCTCTCACTGAGGTCACACAGGATATTTCAATGTGTGTGTTTATCTTCCAATTCCCTGGCAACAGAAATTTTATTCTAACAGGGACCTTAAAATATTTAACTCTAGCTTCTTATACTTATACCTATATTCCATCCCCCCTCCAACACCTCTCCACAGCTGTCCAGCCGGTTGGGACTGCTCTCGCTTGGCTTCATTCTGATCTAATTATAGCCAGAGAATCACCTGCAATGGCTTTTCTTCTTGCTGCTGCACTGTTACCTCTGGTGTCCCCCAAGGAACAGTTCTTGGCCCCCTCCAGTTTTTCATCCACATGCTGCCCCTCAGTGACATCATCTGAAAAGTGTCAGTTCCACATGCATGTTGACGATACCCAGCTCTATCTCACCATCACTTCTCTCGACTCTGATACTATCTATAAATTGTCAGACTGCTTGTCCAACATCCAGTACTGGATGAGCAGAAATTTCCTCCAAATAAATATTGGGAAGACCGATGCCATTGGCCTGGATTTTGTGCTCAGCAGCAAAGTGGCAGCATTCACTGCACTGAGAAATACGAACTTACATGGATGTTTGGTTGGTTGCAGTGACAATTTCAACTTCTTGCTGCAGTATGGTCCACTGACGAAAGCATCTGCAAGGCCTAGCCACCAGGCGCATTCCTGGTGAAGCCACACATCCTAATGATCTCATGAGCTGAGGCCACACCCCTTGAGGTCAGTCTTCAGCTCAAAGGCAGGTGAGTGTTTCATGGTACTTTTAAACACTTTAAGAACTTTTAAAAACTTTTATAAGCCTTTACATACTTTTAAACACTTCAGTAAACTTTGACTGTCCAAAACATTTCAGCTTGACTCACAATTTATTTTCTCCTCTGGTTTCTGCAGTTTTACCAGTTCAGCTTAATTAAATTTTTTTTGTCTAGGAGACTTTATGTAAAAATTTTTGGTTTTTTTTTTCTTTCTTATCTGTGAGATTTTTTGCATCATTTAGTTTAATTCCATTTACCTCCCATGTCTTTTATCTGAACTTCAGCCCAAGTATCCCTTGCAGTTTCCCCAGGGAGTTTAAACATACAAACATATGAATTAGAATCAGGAGTAGGCCACTCGGCCCCATGGGCCTGCTCTGCCATTCAATAAGATCATGGCTGATCTGAATGTAACTGCGACTCCACATTCCCGCCTACCCCCGATAACCGTCCGCCCCCTTGCTTATCAAGAATCTATCTATCTACTACTAAACACTGTCCCTCCCTCCTTCTCACGACCTCTCCCCCCTTTCCTCATGGCGGAGCTGATCGAGCTGCGGAATCTGAGAGATGACAAGCGGCCGGAGGCGGCTCTGAGCCCTGACAGCAGCAGGTTAGTCCGATCACTCCTTGGGCTTGGAGAGGACCAATGCATGAGGATCAGCACCAGGACCTGGGCATCGGTGTCCAGAGCCAGGGCAAGGCTGCTAGACATGAACGGAAGATCTGACTGTTGCTGCTGTTAGACCAGGAGCCGTGACTGACCAAGAGACCGGGGGGATGACATGACACCATGTGAGAATTCTCTGTAGATGTTGCTTAGGGAAGAGATTCAGCACTTCCTGGCCCTGTCCAATTTCACACCTCCCACTACGTTTCTTCCATTTAACCCAGAATTGTGTCCAAGTTTTGAGGAAATATGAGGCCTGTTCTTGTTAAATGTTGGCGAGAATCAGGACAGGCGATAATGGAGGCATTGGTTGTAGCGTTATAATTGAGGTATTTGCTTTTATATACACTGAAGACTTGAATGTTATGACAACATCGTAAAAACTTATTGGATACATGCATAGCAACAACTTGCATTTATATAGTGCCTTTAGGGAGTAAAACATTCCGAGGTGCTGCATAGGAGCATTATCAAACAAAATTTGACACTAAACCAAAGGAAACATTCGGACAGGTGACCAAAAGTTGGGTCAAAGTGGTAGATTTTAAGAAATGTCTTGACGGAGGTGGGAGGAGTGGAGAGGTTTAGGGAGAGAATTCCCGAGCTTAGGACTGAGTCGGCTGAAGACACAGCCATCAATGGTGAAGCAATAAAAGCCTCAAATACATTAACTATTAACACATAGGAAAAAAGTTCTCGAAAAGTTAGTCCAGATTATTATTTAGAAACAACTAAAACTTAAAACAGTAAAAATGGAAGTGAAAAAGAACAGGAAACTAGAGACTCCAGTAATTTCAGATGGCTAATGCGTCCCCTGGTTAGAGATAGGAAAAATCAGCTAGCATTCCTGCACCTATCCTTATCCAGTAACCCATGCTGGAAATTATCCCTGTATAGACATTGGATGCCATTCAGTTGTAATGCTTCTCCTGTAGGTAAATGGCCTGCAAAGCTCACTGCCAATGTTTACACTAAGAGTGATCATGCCTGTGGAACAGTATCCCAGTGGGAATCAGACTTTTCAACACAGCAGGGAAGAAAGTTAGAAAATAGAAACAGAAAAAATCAATAATTTCAAAAATACTGTAAACCATATAGGCAACTAAATGTTAATATTATTTGAATTAAATAAAACTCATATTTAAACTAAGACTTTTCATACTTTTGCACCCAAAATCTATAATGCTGCTGCCGGTGCCTTTCCTGGAATGGTGCAGCTGCTGAACACAACAGAGATATCATCCAGAATTTTACCTACCTTAATCGGGTCCGTTCGGAGGCGTCTGGGTGGTAAAATGGCGTCTGATGACATCGGGTCGGCTCCCTGGCATCATCACACACAGATGCCATTTTACGATCCAGGAAGTCAGGCACGATCGAGTCGCCGATCGCACGCCCGACCGCAAGTAATTTCAAGGCACTTAAAGCAATTGAGAAGCCAATTGACAAATTTACATGGCTTTTTGATTTTACGGCTGTAAATCGGGTCACTGATCATGTAGGGGACCCGGCAGCTTTAAAAGGTTGGAAGACAGGCAATCAGTGAGGGTGTTGGAGGTAAGGTTTTTGGTGTTGCTCATCTGTGAGAGTTTTTCTATGTCGCATAAATGTTGACATTTGCAGCTTGTGCAGAGGGTTCCAACTGAGTCTGACTCACTGCAGCTTGGGACCTATCTGTCCTGAGTTAGTGAGTGGAAGGAAGGGGGTTGTGTGTGCCTGTCCTGACAGCTGGAGCTTAAGAGATTTAATCATTGAATCTGGTAACCAGTCCAACAATGGGAATTATGCGTTCTGAAGCCAGCTCTTCAGAGGAGGAGGACCATGCCCCAATCAGGGACTGAAGGACAGCTGGGCACAGGCATGCACAAGCAGCTGGTCAAGTGGCTGCCCGTTATGTAAGAGGGAAAGCAGGCGGCAGAGTCGGGCGAGAGCGAACAGATGTCAGGAGACACGCCTATCCAACAGGCAGAGTGTACCAACCGCATCTGAGCTACCTCACCTGTCGGAATGCCAGTGCAGAGGAAGGCGGCATCTGTCACGTGAGACTGTAACATTTCTCTGTGAGATGGTGGCAGTGGATGTAGCCCTCAAACTGCCTTGGTGGCCATCCAATGCCGGTCGCTCTAAAGGTGACCGTTGCCCTTACCTTTTATGCATGTGGCTCTTTCCAAGCTTCAACGGCAGATCTGTGCAGAGTCTCCCAAGCAGCTGCGCACCACTGCATAAAGGTTGTGACTGATGCACTGTTCAGACGTGCTAACAATTTCGTGAGTTTCAAAATGGATAACACCAGCCAGGCTGAACGAGCAAGAGGATTCAGCCCAATAGCTGGGTTACCAATGGTTCAGGGCTTTATAGACTGTACGCTGTAAACCGTGGCGCGGAGTCAACTCCCCTCTGGCCCCTTTGTTCCCTACGCCCACTTGATCCTGGACGTCACGTGGGACTAAGTCCTCTTAATTCAGGCTCAGGCTGGGTGATTGGGATATCGGGGTTACAGGAGAGCCACCCTCCACCTCATCCACCGGCTACGGTTAATGGCTTAGTACAAAGAGGAGGAAACTCAGTCCTTTCTTTAACTATAAATTTACTGTATTCACGTAGTTGTGCAATGTAAGAATAAGGCTTATACATTTGGTTAGACAAAAGCATGCAAACTGGTTTATACAGTTTATGACAAAGCTAGCTAGAATCGATACGCACACCAACTAGGTTCCTCTGACCTTCCCTGATCTAGCCACAGAAAATAAATGATAATACCCGAAAAAGGGGAGAGCTGACGCTGGCCAGGCGTTCCGTTCTCTCTCTCTTTTACGTCGTCGCCATGTTGCTGACGCAGGGTCTTCCACTTCCGCGATGGTTGGTCTCCGGAGTTTTCTTGCTGGCTCTATGCCCGAGATTCTCCATACTTATTCTATTTCTTATCTCTTCGAGCTGTGCTGTCTTGTTCCTGTTGGTTTAGGCCTGCTCGCCTCATTCGTATCTTCTCCTTATTGGCACAGGTCCAAGGACCCCGGTATCACTCCTTGTCCAAATAAGGCTCCATTCTTGTGATATCTCCTTTGTCTTTCACATAACTTAATTAGTTCAAACTGGTTTTCACCAGCACAGGCCAGTGTCTGAGCTCAGGTTACTTTAGTTCACAAGCTGTTCAGCAGTTTGTAACAGACTCAGTACTTCTTGCAGCCCCTGGCCAACAACGCATGTGGCAGTTAGATCACCAGCAGGCCATTCAGGGGCATTTATTAACAGAAAAGGCTTCCACTCATTGAACTCATATGCGATCATCGCAAGCACATCATGCAGGTTTGTGCACGGTATCCAGGGAGTTGCCATGATGCACACATTCTCAGAAACTCCCAGGCTCCTGCTTTTTTCAGTCCCCCGGACAGACTGGAAGGTTGGGTACTTGGCGACAGGGGTTATCCTTTGAAGACATGGCTGATGACATCCGTGAGAATCCTAAGGGGGTCATGTTGAGGAATGCTTCAATGAGAGCCATGCGGCCACCAGAGTGACAATCGAACAAATGACTGGCCTGCTCAAGATGAGATTCAGATGTCTGGACCGCTCAGGTGGATCACTGCAATACGCACCAGCATGGGTCTCCAGGATTATTGTCATTTGCTGTGCCTTGCATAACCTGGCAATGGAAAGGGGAGACGCCATTGAGGAGGTTCACGGTAACCGTGAGGCGCATCAGATGAAGATGGAGTTTCTGATGAGGAAGATGGGAAACACCCACATGATGGCAGGGTAGAGGAAGTAGAATGTCCTCTGCAATTAAGAGCAAGAGAGACCCGGGATGCCCTAATAGGCAGGCGTTTCTCTTGAGAGGATCGCTCCATGCAAAGATTTCACATTGTGGCATGCACTGAGCCATTGTGGGATTGCGAGAGGGGAATAACATGCACATCCAAAGGAAGAGATGATCAGATTAAAAACAACATCATGTCACGATGAACCCAACCCAAGTCTGCGACATTTCATATATAACTGCTTCAGCAGTGCAACAATGTCTGATGTTACGTCATGGATGACATATGCAATGTTACATGTTCAAACCACAAATTTATTTACAGTGATGTAATGTGCAATTGAAATAAATAATTGGAAGGTAACCAGGAGTGCTGTTACTATGATTTCTTAAAATGTGAGTGCTCTTGCGTGTGGACAATCCCTCGCCACCAGACTCACCAGAGGCAGGTGGCTGATCAGGCTGCCGCCCTGCTCTTGATGACTTTGGCGGTCATCCTCTGCCTGCTCGCGGCAGTGCAGGCCGCAGCATATCAGGGTGCTCATGAGAAATATCAGGAGCACCCTCTAACACCCTGGGAGTTTGCAGTTGACATGTCACTAGCGGAGGGAGCAAGGGGTTGCATGATGCATCAGGAGTGCCCTGAGAGGAGCTCCCATGTGCTATCGGCTGCTGCCCCTGTGCCCTCCTGAGGCTCGACTGGTCCTCAAAGCTGACCTCAGAGGGATGGGCAGCCTCGACCTGCCGCATGCGCATCGGAGTTTGCGCTCCACTCCACCTGAGATCATGGATGGCTTCCAGTACTGGCCCCTGCACTGCAGCCACCAATCTGTCAATGGAGGATGCCAGTTCAACAAATGCCTGAGAGTTTGTAGCTGACATGCCCTGGATGGCAGTTTCCAGGGTATGTGCTGTGGCTCGCAGCGTCTCTGACAACTCCACCAGATGTTCATGCACCACATGTTGAACCTGCAACATCTCCCGCCGAATCGATGTTCTCAGAGGTGCATCATCAGCTTGCGGCTCTGCACTGACCTGGCCTCCCACACCCCTCCGAGTGTGTGAAGCATTGGCCGGTTTTGCCTCTGGTGGCTGGTCCAGCAACTGTGCTGTGCTAGCACCCATATGTGACATCGTTTCCATGCATACAGTAATCCCAACCATGGTGGAAGTCTCTGCGCTGGCGCTTGGTGAGGTGCGATGATGTGACAGTGCAACATTTGAGGCGATCTCCTCATCCTCAGAGGTGGACTGTTGAGCCCCCGAGATCCCTCCTAGCCGCTGATGTGTTTCACCTGCAGGGAAAATCAGATTGATCAGTTTGATCAGCACCACAGATTGCAGCACATGTCCCTTACTGCAGTTTGCACACATTTGTGTGTATCAACTTTTGTTAGTACGCTTAAGGGCATGAGACAATCACCACTTCAACTGCCCCCCTTTACACCGTCCCACCACATTATGGGTCATTCACTCTGACGACCAGGACCACCAACCTCGCCATCTGCCACAGCGCGTCCTCCGTCCTCCCCTGCCAGCATCAAAGCATCCTCCTCCATATTGTTAGGTATGCCTGATTGCCCTGGCCACCACTGGTCCAGGACCTCTCTTGGGCATTGTGTGCCCTCTTCTCCTATTTAAACAAGCACACTTAGTTTAGACATATGATTTGGTCTCTCACACCCTCACCCATTGGGTTTGTTGTTGCATTTCATCGCGACTGCAATGCAGTGCTGAAATTGAACACTATTAGATCACTATGCATCCCAGACCTGCCCATCCTGTGTCCCAATACAATGCAGAAGGCAAGGACTGCTCATTGCTGGTTTCCACCTTGCATCGTTAGGACAGACTGACCCTTTTCATTACACATTCACAATGAGATTAATGAGGAGTACGCCTTACCCGGGCAAAGCGAAGCAGGTCATTGAGCCGCTTGCGGCACTGGAGCCAGGTCCTCCGTACCACACGGTATCTGCTGACCTCCTCAGCAACCTCCAGCCAGGCCCCCTTGGTCACTTCTGCGTGCCTTCTTCGGCCATCGGCGTTGAATAATATGTCATGCCTCCACCACCTGGAGGAGGACCTGCAGAGATTCCTCTGAGAATCTGGGGGCTTTGGTGAACCTTCTCCCCTCCATCACTCTGGATTTCTTCTGCAAATGTTTTCATCTTTCCTGCTCCTAGGCACTGTCAGTCTTCCTTCACTTCTTCACTTTCCAGTCAGCTGGCCACCTCGGCAGTTACACTGAAATCTCCTCCTCTGCTGTATTCCCCTGAGCGTCAGCTCCATTGTACTTCTGTCTTGCCTTTTTAAAGGGCTGACATTGGCCACGCCCCCAAATCCACTGCTGCAGCCGGCCTCGCACGCCCTGTCGGGTGCCGAATACGCCGAGGGGCCGCTAATTGGCAGCCCCGCGCGAGATGCCGGTGGGCAGGCGGCACGGAGCAGATTAGGTTTTCTCGGCCGCTTCCACCCTGGAGTCGCTGGCTGCCGTAAAATTCCGGCCATCCTTTCTGAGCAGGCCCTGTGCCTGTAATTACCAGCTCTAACACAGGGCAAGTAAAAAACTATTTAACTGGTGGGCAATTAGTCTAAATTCAGGCAGTACTGGTCCCTGCTGCTTTAAGACCGAACCAGTGGGACCATCATCAGAGGCCTCTTCAGAATGCATTCCTGACCACTGCAACTTCCTATTGCCGGCGTAAGTCTGTGCCCATTTGCATGCTGGCAGTTGCGACTCTCTTCCGACCCTCAATAGCAGTGAACATCTCAGCATTTGCCACTATCGGGGCCTCAAAATCCAGGTTATTGTCTTTAGTCCCCGCTATAAACTCCGTACTCTAAGCCACTGACTCCATCCCTCTCCCTGCCAACTGTCTGAGGCTGAACTAGACTGATCGTAACCTTGGTGTCATATTTGATCCCGAGATAAGCTTCCAACCACATATCCATGCCATCGCTAAGACCACCTGTTTCCACCTCTGTAACATCGCCCAGCTCCCCCGCCCACCTCAGCTCATCTGCTGCTGAAACCCTCACCCATGCCTTTGTTGTCTCTATACTTGACTATCCCAATACACTCCTGGCCAACCTCCCACATTCTACCCTCCATAAACTTGAAGTCATCAAAAATCCTGCTGCCCGTGTGTTAACTTGCACCAAGTCCTGTTCACCCATCACCCCTGTGCTCGCTGACCAACATTTGCTCCTGGTTAAGCAATGCCTTGATTTTAAAATTCTCATCTTTATTTCTAAATCCCTCCATGGCCTTGCCTCTCCCTATCTCTGTAATCTCCTTCAGCCCCACAAGAGATATCTGTGCTCCTCTAATTCTGGCCTCTTGGGCATCCCCAATTTTAATTGCTCCACCATTGTTGGCTGTGCCTTCAGCTGCCTAGGCCCTAAGGTCTGGAATTCCCTCCCTAAATATCTCTGTCTCTCTATCTCTTTTTCCTCCTTTAAGGTGCTCCTTAAAACCTACCTCTTTGACCAAGCTTTTGGTCATCTGACCTAATATCTCCTTATGCGGCTATTATGTGACAGTATTCAGTTTTACTTTATAACGCTTCTGTGAAGTGCCTTGGGATGCTTTACTACGTTTAAGGCGCTATATAAATATAAGCAATTGTTATTTTAAGTTAACTTTTGTTTTCAGGCAGCCTCTGGGGATGCCTAAACATAACAAGGACCGCTATGGCATTTTTTCCTGCTGCCACTTAGATTTGCAAGAGATGTTTTTGGGGGCCAACTTTTGAATTCCCTAACAGCTTAGTTAGTGCCACAGTGGGTTTTTCGGTGGAAGTCCCTCAATATCAGAGTTTTCTAGAGGAAGACAAGAAGAACCACTGGTGGGATGCCAGGCAGGTCAGGCTGGTTCTGTGCCCACCCACCAGTGCTTTTACTCTCACATCTATAGGCAGAGGGTACATGCCTCGCTTTGTCAAAACGATTAGTATGTATCAAGGCCCCAATTCCCATGGGAGACTGTGACAGCAAATCCACGACATAAATATGATGTGAAGTCCTGACTAATTTTACTGCTGTATAGATGTTCAGAAGCACACTTACGCTGTGTTATTTACAGAACATAATAGAGATTGAAATTGTTCCCAATATATTCAGGAGCAGAGAGGTGGATGAGTAGCGAGAAATGAAAGGGGAGAATTGAAGAAGAGAAAAATGCAATCTTTATTTTTTTTTAAAATCATTTTTGTACCTTTCCATGGCATCAAAATCTGGGATCTTTCTGTTTTATATAACTATACACTCTAATTTTCATTTTGTTTTGTTTTCTAATGTATCCTCATTTATTTCCTTTTCTTTATTGTATCAGTCATATAGGCTTTCTATCTCTTTTATCTGTTCCATGGTTTCTTTCCTTCCTCTTACTTCTGATTGCAGACAGTGAAGGTTCCTGCTACAGCTCATGTGGAGCCTGTACTACGGCAGCTGCCTGTGAAACTGGTCATGGTCTGTTAGGAATGGCTCGTCTTGATGATTAAGGTCATCGCAGGATGGCAGCTGGGTTTGGCCGAAAGGAAACTGCAAACAACTGGAGCCGAAAAGATTCAAAGGCAACCCAAGAGTGTGGGGAAAAGTTGAGCTACCAAGTAGTTTACTAATGATAGCTAGACTTTTTTTTAATATTGCTGCTTGAGGAATTGGGTCTTTTTAAATTAACTTTTCACTGACTGATCAATAAAACATGTGCCGCCTAGGAGCATGAGTGTAGCAGATGCAAGGGAACACCATTAGCTCCAAGTTTCCCTCCAAGTCACACACCATCCTGATCTGGAAATATCTTGCCATTCCTTCAGCATCCTGGGTCAAAATCCTAGAACTCCCTACCTAACAACACTGTGAGAGTACCTTCACCACACTGACTGCAGCAGTTCAAGAAAGCGGCTCACCACCACCTTCTCAAGTGTAATTAGGGATGAGAAATAAATGTTAACCTTGCCAGCAAAGACCACAACCCATAATTGAATTTAAAAAAATTCTGGGAATCCCACTTTAGGAAGGATTTCCAGGTCTTAGAGAGGGTGCAGAAAACATTTACTAAAATGGTACCAGGGATAAGGGACTTCAGTTGTGTGAAGAGACTGGAGAAGCTATGGTTCATCTCTTTGGAGCACAGAAGGTTAAGAGATGTGATAGCTGTATTCAAAATTATGAAAGGTTTTGATAGAATAAATAAGAAGAAACTGTTCTCAGTGGCAAAAGAGTCGGTAGCCAGACGATGCTGTTTTAAATAATTGGCAAATGAACCAGAGGTGATGTAAAGAAACACTTATTTACACAGTGAGTAGTTGTGATCTGGAATGCACTGCTTGAAAGGTTGGTGGAAGCAGATTCAGTAATAACTTTCAAAAAGGAATTGGATAAATACTTGAAGGGAAACATTTTATAGGGTTATGGCATAAGTGTGGGGGAATGGGACATTGTGTAACTCTACCAAAGAGCTGGCACAGACACAATGGGCCGAATGGTCTCCTTCTGTGCTGTCTCATTCTATGATTGTATGACAACAAAAGAAAACAAAACACCAACTGTAACCAAAATGCAGTTGTTGTACAGACCTCAGCTCATATCATGGGGTCTGTATCTGTTAAACCACATCGGTGTATTGCCAATGTCACTGATCTAATCTCTTTGTTGTATTTCTTGATCTGCTCCCTCATTTATCTCACGTGTATTTACCTTTCGAGTACCGGAAATTCTGTTGTGGTTTTGACTCATAGGCCCCAGGTTTAAAGCTGGGACCAGGTCAGGTGCAGGCGAGGTCTGAAGCAGACGATGAACTCAGAGTGTCTGGGGAGAGGAAGGCCTGATCGGTCTTAATGGCTGGGCCTCATTGCCATAAACGTTCACCAACAACCCCCACTGCCCCCTAAGCCAGTCAGATCCACTACCTGGCTGATGGGCAGGAACAAGACATGTTCGGGGGACATGATGAGGTGGTTTCTAATAGTGATTGGTGGTTGGGGGCTGTGAAGGTGATTGGGAGACCTAGGCCTCTTCTGACCTACAATTCCCCTCCCAACAGGTCAGACGTGATGGGGAAGCTGTCACTGCTCCCATGCTCAGGCCTATGACTAATACTGGAGTCAGGCCCTGATGATGTCATTGGAACCTGATCTGCATAGTAAAACAAGACCCCGCCAGCTTCAGTAGGGTGTCCTGCTCGTCTGCTCAAAAATGTAGGTTAACAAGGAGCAGGATCGGAGACAGTAACTCGCTGCCCTCATTTTAACTGCCGCCCTTCCTGATTTCTGTCAGGTGGAGAGAGTTACCCCATTAAAATCATTTAAAAGCTTCTTTCTGTCTAAACCTTTGCGTTAAAACTTGTGAAGATTAAGAATTGCAAAACCAACCTATGAATAGAACACGATTTAAAAGAGAAAGGGGGATAAATTGGATAGCCCCCAAAAATAGGTTCAAGGATTGTAATACATGATTAACCTGTGACCATTCAATGTAATGCTGGCAGCACATAAACTTCATGCCACCTGCTCATTTGAATGAATGCTGTGTGCAGCCAGCACTAACTGTGCTCTTCATTGGCTGCATGCATCAGCAGGGGGCCCAAAATGGTAACTTGCTTGCTTCAGTTAAAGTTAGCCTGCTTTGTTTAAAACTAGCCTGCACCTCTTAAAGGGGAGGTGCATTGTGGCTGGAGCAGCTGCTGGCAGTCCAGTGGGAGTTAAATCAGATCTGGGAAAAACAGAAGAATGGCGCATGGGAGAGCGCCGGTACCAAGATTTTCAGATGCTGCACTGGGGGCCTTGGTGGAGGAGGTAGAAAATAGGAGAGATGTCCTGTAATTATTGGGGGGGGGGGTGGATGTGGTGGGTGTGCAGGAGTCGCTCCTGACACACAGTCAAAAGGCAGTGGGAACAGATAGCCATGGAGGTCAATACCAGAAGTCAAGTCCCAAGGACCTGGATGCAGTGCCGCAAAAAGTTCAATGACTACACACGAGCAGTCAAGGTTGATGAATGCATCTTAAAATATCATATCCTACCAATTGTACCAATACCCTCAGACACTACTCAAATCATCACACCCCTGTCAGTCACCCAGCAACACTATCAATCAGGCCTCATACCTAACATTCATAAGCTTCAGATCATGCTCCTACACCGCTGCAAAACTCAAAGCTATATCTCACAGCAAACATGACAGCCACATCAGCCAAATAGATTGTATGAAACTGTGTCACACTTACGGCTGTCTTGCAGGACAAGGTGATGCACAACTGGGTACAGCAGGAGCAAACCAGAGGGGGACAGGTGCGCCTGCATGCCCTAACCCCTAATGAGGTGATGGTGCTGGCCACTACTGGGATGCCCATTGCTGAGGCCATGTCCATCAGCAGGGGAGTGAAACCATTGAAGATGATGATGTCCTCATATCTTCCTTCTCACATCCCACTTACCCCTCATCCCATGATCTCTTCTCCCTTATAAGCTATAGATGGTGTAAGTATGCACCTGTTACTTTCCCCCATTCCCAAACCACAACCCTAACCTTGTGCCTTTTTCCTTTCAGATACCCAAGAATTGCAATCTGGCCAGGCAGTGGAGGAAGCCCAAGAAGAGAGTGATGGCGAAGACACAGCACTGTCACTTGATTTCACCCTCGCAGCCACCAGCTCAGATACTGACACTGCACATATCTTCGGGAACAGTTTAGAGGCAGAATCTGCATGTGGTGAGACACTGGGCACAGGTGGGCTGCATCCAGGGCAGAGGCAACGATAGTGCAGAAGCCAACTTGCTGAAGGGCGAGGTTGCACACGTTTTGCTGCAAAGGACTCAGATGAGGACTTCGATAGGGCAACCTACAGAAGAATGCTGCTGGGTATGCACACAGAAATGCTTGGAGCATTGGGAAGCCTGCCAGAAAGCCTGTGGTCTGTATGAAGGAGCATGATGGAGTCCAGCACCAATTTGACACAGAGCTTTGCACAGAGCTTACAGCCCAAACTTTCCAGCATGTAAGCAGTGACCAACTCCACCAACACACCTGTGGAGCCAACCACGATGCTGTGCCTAATGGCTCATGCTGCAGCTTCCATTGCAGCATAAGCAGCAGCCACCCAATGTCTAAGTGCTGCAGTAGAAGCTCCAACTGCTGTCATCATAGCTGTGGACAATACTGCTCAAAGGGGCTTGCCGGATCTCACAGCAGTCCAACAATCTGTCCTCCAATAGCTTACTGGGATTGCTGAGGCACCACCCCAGGACAGTGGTAGTGGCTCCATGGAGCATGAACCTGCTGTCCTTTCTCAGGATGACAGCATTTGTCCTTCCACAGCTGCCACTTCACCAGTGCCCTTGCTGTTGCCTGTCAGTCAGCCCAGACTGCTGCCATCAATGCTAAGATGGTGCAGTCTGAAGCTGGAGCTTTTTAGGCCCAGAATTGTTCAAGGTCATCCTCCAAGGGTATCTGCAGTCTCTTCCACTGAAAGTCAGCAGCCTTCAACCAGCCATGCTACAGTCACTTGGGTAGCACTGTATAGGAGCACTAGGACAAGAAAAGGCACTAAGGGAAGACAGGCAATAAGGCAATGCACAAGGGTGGTTAGTTGACTTTCATATGCAATATGGTATGAATTCATTTATCAATTTGGGTTGGAATGTTTATTTTGTGGTGGCTTTTAGTTAGTTTAGCATTGTGGCCAAGTGAATGCTGTGATGGTTTTTGACAGAGGGAAGGCAAGGTGTGGGTGAATGGGGAATTGGGGTTGCGTTTATTGGTATCACACTTAGCTGAATTCTTCACAGACAGATGGCCAGAAAGGGGTCGTGTTCGTTGTGTTCTCCCTTCCTCTTCCTCCTCTCTCTCTTCCTCTTCCTCCTCTCTCTCTTCTTCCTCCTCCTCCTCCTTCTCCTCATGCTCCTGCTCCTCAGCTGCTCACCCATATAGCTGGCAGCAAGAGATGTGCCCTCATGATGGCCAGGATATGCGGCATGCAGCCAACAACCATGAATCTTGACACCTGCTCTGCTGAATGCAGCAAGGCTACTCCAGGGTGGTCCAGGCAGTGGAAGTGTTGTTTCTGCAGGTGTGACAGCGTGATTTTCATTTATGTATGCTGCGTATGTGTGTGTGGGTTGCACGGAGTTATCAGCCATGTTGTCAGCAGATAGCCCTTGTCACCTAGTAGCCACCCTACGGTTTGCCATGGTGGTCTCATGCAGCTGGCACAGGGGACTGCTGCAGAATGAAGGCAGCATGACTGCTGCTAGGATAGTGGGCATTGACCTGCATGATGCACTGCCTATAGTCATACAATAGCTGGACATCGAGGGAACGGAATCTCTTTTGGTTTTGGTATAGGGCAGAATTTACATGGCAGTCTGATTAAGTGAAGTCAGAGAGATCTGATCAAAAGAAGGATAAAATGACTGAGAACTGAATAAAAATGGAGAGAAAAATAATGAGCACGCAAGTGGCTAGGTGAGGCCTGGGAATATTAGAATATTCATGTTCTTTGGAATTCTCCATGTCACTGCCTGGCTGAGGAGCACTTCCTGAATCCTCATTCTCTGCAATTGCTTCCCTGTTGTCTGACTGATAGACCTGGGAATCATTCTTGGGTCCTAGTTGTGTCTGCCATTAAAAAGGGCTTGGCTGCTGTTTTTGAGGGTTTTCAAATCAGCCGTCCTCTCAACAACTGTGATTGTCACCTTAATGATGGTGGGTGGCTTTCTGTAACCATGTTGCATCATAATCCTTGCACGGTGCTTCTGACATAGTTTTCTGTCAGTACAGGAACTAATAATATATAGCAGACTCCAAGAAATACTTAGGACTGCAGAATCATTCATTAGCATTGTATTGTAACCTTGTTTTTTATATATAATTTTGGCTGAAAATAATTTCAAATTCTTCATATAATACAGCTCATGAATCACATAGCATGTGAAAGTCATTAAGAATAGTAACGATAATGCTATTTCTGCAAACTGCAATCTCGATTATAAAAAACGCGAATTGCAATAGTTGGAGACTGTGGTGAGCCCTGCAAGATGTCTGTACTCAAGACTCACGCACACTGGTGAATATTTTTCAACTGCCAAATTTAGCAACAAATTAGTGAAACAGAACTGTACTGGAACCAGTACTTGATTTTTACTGAGGGTGGGTGGGGAGTGCATTTGGGACGTACCCGTCCCACGGGTAGGAGGGAAACCTGCACAGGAAGCTCAGCGTGAGGCTCGGGGCTCACTTAATCATTTCAGCACTGTATTCCACCCTAAACTGTCAGGACTGAGAGCAAGTCATGTCGGGTGGGAGAGGGCAGCCACCTGCCTGTAGCTGGAGCTTTGGCCTACTTGAAAATTGGTGAAGATGCAATGACCCCAGGTGGGAATGGAGCAAACTCAGAGCTGTATGTCGATTCGGTCTACTTTAAACCCGTCCCAAGCACCATTCTCGCTGGGCAAGGGGGTTTAAAATCGATGCCGGTATATCAGACATGTATTGGACCCAAACAAAGTACAGGCCTGATTCATAGCTTGATAAATGGCACCGGACAACAATCATCAACAGCAACTTCATGTAGAAGAGCATTTCAATACTATTTAAAAGAGAGAGAATTGGATGAAGCGAGAGATGAGAACATATAAGGAAGGGAACCAAAGGCACGTTAGAGGAGATCAGGGCCCAAATATTCAGGGCGTGCCCATTTCTGGGAGCAGGATACTGTCTCGGTGCCTGAATGCTGAGGGTTGAGATTAGCAGTGGTGATCAGGGAGTCTAGGGAATGGGAGGAGAGATCAGTGGCTGGGTTGGAAGTGGGATCAGTAGTCATAGCGGTGCTGGCCTGCATTCTTTAAATGTGGGATCGGGAGGAGCACTCCTGCTCCATGTTCAGATAAGTATATTTTAAAAACTTGTCTGGTTGCTTATGGCTAAATAGTCCCATGAAGGTTAGTTGCTACAAGGCAGACAAATCTTGCAGTGGGGACCTCAAACAGACCCCTTATTTGCCTATGTAAAGGGCCTAATACCCATTTCAGGGGTGAGCACCACAGGCAGATTTTGTGCCCTTTACCAACATGGCAGGCTGTGCACTTCCAGTTCATAATCTGCATGCACCATTTGTAGGCTTAAGAGGCTGGTTAATGCCTAACAAACTGGGAAGTGTGCAGTCAGTTTTCTATGCCCAGATTTTTAACAATCTTATGAAGGAAGGAAGCTGTGGTAAATGAAATAGTTTTAGGAGTGTTCCAAAGATCAGGAATGTTCGTGACTGAGAGATTTCTGTCTGATGATGGAGGAAAAAGTAGGGGAAACAAACAGTAATTTACGGTTGGAGGAGTGGAGGCTATCGGCTGGAAGAACAACTGAAGCAAATCAAGGTGAGATTTTAAAGTTGAGGATCTTAATGTTGATGTGCTGGATGACAGAGAGCCAGTGGAAATTGAAAAGATGGAGATGATGGATTTTGTGTGAGACAGGAATTAATCAGGAAGTTCTAGATTAAGTGGAGGCTGTGAAGGGTTAAAATGGGAGGTTAGCAAGGACAACGTTCAAGAAATCCATTCGAGAGGTAATGGAGGTTTGGATTAGAGTTTCGATAACATATGGAGAGTGATGGGTGTAGTGAGACAATATGTTGGAGTTGGATCCGGATTGGATGTGTGGCAGAAAGGCTAGTTCAAGGTGTGCTGGGGTGTGCATTACTTGGCCCAGTATCAGCAGGCAGCTGGGAGACTGAAGGATCTGGATCCAATGGCATGTAACACAGGTAGGAACTTAAAAAAAGGATATTTTCAGTTTTGCTGATGATTAGCTGGGAAAAAAAGGTTGTTTCTTCCAAGCATTAATGTTAGGCAGGTAACCAGTTCTTGTAACAAATATCTTGGAGTATTTAAGGTGGACAAAGTTGTGTGAGATTAACACAGAGGTAAAAGCTGATCTCATACTGGAGGAGAAACTACTTAAAATGTCCGCGACAGATATGGAACCAGGAGCAATTAGTGTTATGAAGAAGGACCGTGGAGGAAATGTAGGAAAATGCAATGGTCAATAGTGTCAAAAACAGAGAGGGGACCATGAGCCATTGTCACATAGAGAATATTGTTGTTGTTGTAGATCGTCAGAAACTGGATTGGTGGAACTCAAAAAGGGAATTCTGGAAGAGGTGGGCACGGATGGGTATGGGAATTCTGGCTGATTTTTATTTGAACATTAACTGATCATAACTATCCTCGTAGCAAATTAACCTGGCAACCACCTGCAAGTTACTTTTATGCAATGTCTATCCTTAGTGCAGGATTCAATCTTTCCCTGCTGAGCCATTTTTCTCCATCAGATGTAACCTGATACGATTGAGGAAGAAGAACATTGTTCATGTTAACTATATTAAGACTATTTATCTTATTAGAGTTATTGACAGTGTTATGAGCAGGTGAGGAGGAGGTCACAGGCTCCCCTCTTACCCTTCCTCTTATTTGACAGCGACAGGCTTTATTCCTTTTTAAACAGTGGTTTGCTAACCACCTCAGTGAGTGTTTTAACTTTTATCTTTAATGTGATCATGAAAGAATTAATTGGACAGGTTTTCTTGAGTTTAAACAAGAAAGAGGTGAGTTTATTATACTTAACAATCTAAACCTGATCGAAAAAAATAATGAAACAATACGCTACACATTCACACACACATTCACATGAGAATCACACACACAAATAGATTACAGAGTGAAAGTAGGTGTTGTGGTTGGATTATAGAGTCAAAGAGGTCATAGTCATTTACTGCACAGAAGGGGGCCATTCAGCCCATCAAGTCCATGCTGGATCTCCACAGAGCAATCCAGTCAGTCCTACTCCTTTGCTCAATCCCCACAGACCTGCAAGTTTATTTACTTCAAGTGCACATCCAATTTCCTTTTGAAATCATTGATCGTCTCTGCTTGCAACGCCCCGATGAACAACGAGTGCCAGGCCATTACCACTTATTGTGTAAAAATGTTCTTCCTCACATTCCCCCTGCATCCATTGTTAGAGTCCAGAATAAGTGGAAATTAAATACACAGTCTGTGAGGTTGGATAATTTGGTGGTCTTCCGGCTGAAGTTGTATGCTTAAAGTCTTTGGCTGGTCAAAGTGCACTTTGTGGCTGGTCCGCTTGGCTCAGGGCTTTCTTGGAGGCAGACCCGTAGGTGACTCTTTCCCCCAGTCTCTGTCTGTAGCAATCTGTAGGCTTGGAGGGTTCACAGTCGCAGATGGTTTTCAAACTTGTGGTGTTATCTGGGGAGAGAGAGTGAGAGTGAGAGAGGGAGGCACACAGCCTTTCTGCTGCTGCACAGTCTGAGTTACTGAGTTACTTCTTGTTCAAGGAAACTCCCAGCTTTCACAGAGATGGACAGACAGTCACATGACTGCCTCAGTGTATTCTCTAGAATGTTCTAATGAGATTCAAGGTTTGGAATTGGCTCCCCAAGCCCCAGGATGCCAATATTTACATTTGGAGAGGTTTACTCTTTCAAAATCAAGGTGTTAGGATTGCCTTGAATGCTCTATTAATGAAGCAATCTTAGGTAATTCAATCACTTAGAGCAAGCCACTGTTCTGGATCCATGCTCTTCAGACCTCTGTCTCCAGTTGGGCCTTGGAATGTGAAAAGGTATAAACTGCGGTGACCATCTTGGCTGCCGGTTTTTTAAAAGTTAACTGCAGGATTATTTTTCATTAGAAGTTTAATGTAAGTTTCCAACTGATGAATTAATATTTTTGTTTGGCACATCATTTTTCTTGACCCTTCCACACAGAATGAAATGTGGTGATAGGAACATTTCATCAAAGTTGTGGAAAAGAAAAAGAAGAAAACACACATTCATTCTCAACACTCACTCCTCAAATTCACTCATTAATCTTAGAATTGCTGCAGCTGGCTTTGTCTGCAACAGCTATGCTGATTACATTGTTTTTCCCTGCAATGTGGGTAATATTTAAATGGTAGGGTTGTAAGTGCAGGCTCCATCGAAATAGCCTGGCATTTTGATTTTTGATTTTCTCCATCAAAGTTAGAGGATTATGATCTGTATAAACCACTGTCTCCCTATATCTATTTTGCACATTGATGTCAAAGCTAACAACATTCCCAGAGTCTCCTTTGCCACAGTGGAATATCTCTTTTGGTGTCGGTTTAACTTTTTGGTGAAGTACCAAATGCCTGGCTCATCATCTTGAAGCAGGACAGTACCTACTCCAATGTCACTAGCATCAATAGCCACTTTAAAGGGTTTATTAAAGTTGGGAGCTGTCAGAACCGGTTCATTTGCTAATATAGCTTTTAACCTCTCAAAAACAGTTTGGCACCTCTCTGACAACACTGACTTGGACCTTTTTTGCAGTACATCTATCAGTGGAGCAGCTATAGTGCTGTAGTTTAGAACAAACTAACGGTAAAACCTGCACATACCCAGAAAACGCATGATTACCCTTTTTGTCGTGGGGACGGGAAAATCCATCAGTGCTGGTATTTTGTTGCCCTGGGCAGCACTCACCCCTGACCTACAACATGCCTGAAGTAGGTCACCTGAGCTTTAGCAAACTCACTTTTTGCAAGGTTTATTACTAGGTTAGCTGACTGTAACCGTTGGAAGATGGCAAATTGGGCTAGGTGGACTCCTCGCGTCTCACTGTATACCAGCAAATCATCTAGGTATGCTACACAGTTGGGTAGGCCAGCCATTACCTGGTTCATCAGCCTTTGGAAGGTGGCTGGGTCATTCCTTAAACCAAAGGGCATCACTCGGCACTGAAACAGGCTGTCTGGGGTGACAAAAGCAGAGATCTCTTTGCCTCGGGGTGTTAAGGGAACCTGCCTATATGCTTTTAGCAAGTCTATTTTAGTTATGTAAGTGGCATTTCCTACTCTATCAATGGGATAGGAATCAGCTCTGGTCACTGCATTAACCTTCTTGTAATCAATGCAGAGCCTTGTTGAGCCATCAGGCTTGGGCGCTAGCACTACTGGGGAACACCAGCAACTCTGGCTGTGCTCAATCAGTTTGTTTTCTGGCATATACTGTATTTCCTCCCGAACCTGGGCCAGTTTCTTGGGACCTAGGTGGTAGGGGTTCTGTTTTATGGGAAGGGTCTCCTCTACCTCCACATCATGTAGGGTTCGGGTTGTACACGCTGGTGTGTCTTTGCAGACTTCTTTAAAAGCTGTGAGCAGCCTTGCTAGGGCTTCTCTTTGTTCCACATTTAAATAGGAGAGTGTGATTTCTAGGTTATTCAACACTTTGGTGTTGGCTAACCGGCCAGTAGGGAGTTCAATTTGGGAATCCATCAGGCCTTCCTCTAGCTCATCCTCACTGTCCCTTTCATCACCTTCCTTCCTGACTGGCTGACAGACATGTGCTTGTCTGTCCCCTTCCTGGCTGTGATATTGTTTTAACATGTTAACATGGCACAGCCTTTGTTTTTTCCTTCAGTCTAGGTGTCAATCAAATAATTTATCTGGCTAATCCTTTTTGCCACTTGGTATAGGCCACTGAACCGGGCTTTCAGGGTTCACCCTGAATTGGGAGTAACACTTATACATAGGCTGGAATTTTACAGTCCTCCATGGAGTGGGCTGCTGGCAGGGGGGGTTGTAAAATTAAGTGAGAGGTGGGGGTAGCCATTCCCAACACCCTCCCGCCCCAATGCAATTTCAAGCAGGGCAGCACCGGCAAGAAACGGCCCACCCCGCCGCAAGCGAATCAAAGCCCTTAGGTCGCCAATTAACTGCCACTTAAAGGCCTCCTCCCACGCTGCGAGTATTTTACCCTCAGCGGCCGGATGGCAAAGGCCCCAAGAAGCCCGCCTGGTAAAACCAGGTGGCCTTCTTGTGGGCTGGAGGGCGGTGGGTAGTGGGGCCCTCCTGATCAGATGTCCTGTGCTCCATGGAGGGCTGTCTCCGAAGTCCTAACCGTCCCCAACACACAACACTCCCTCCCCTACCCCCGGCAACTGACACACCCCCCTTGCCTCGCTGGAGCCTGGCTGATTGTCCCCGGCGAGGCCCTAAAAACCTACCTGGGTTCTGGGGCCATCCTTCCCGTTGCCTCCGATGGCTGGGTGTAGTCCCAGCAGTGGCCACCACTCCTGGTGGAGCTGCTGGGACTAAGAGCTGCCGGCCCGCTGATTGGTTGGCAGCTCCATTAGGCGGGACTTACTACCTCAAAGAGGTGGAAGCCCCGCCCAAGATCAATTGAGGGCCTGGGGAATGAAAAGTCCCGGCCTGGCTCCCCAGGCTCTGTGGAGGCGGGCTCGCCACCGACTTTTTGGTGGTGGGCGGGGCCTCCCACCCAACGTAAAATTCCGGCCATGGTCTCCAGGCCGAAATGTTCTGGCCTTGGCATGTTTGTCTGTCTGCCTGGGAGTTCTTTAGGTGCTCCTGAGCCACTGTGCAGGCTCTCGTGAGCTGCTCCTGGAATATGGAAATGTAGTCTAACATGGAAGACTCATCCCTGTGTCCTGAAAACTTCTCTTTCACTGGCTTAAGAGGTCCTCTCACCTCGTGTCCATAGACTAATTCAAAGGGACTAAAGTCAGTGGACTCATTGGGTGAATCCGTGGTGACAAACAGAAGAAATCCCAGCCCTTTATCCCAGTCATGGGGCTGCTCGTAGAAGTTTGCCCTGATAATTGTCTTTAGGGTCTTGTGGAACTGTTCTAAAGCCCCTTGTGATTGTGGGTGGTAGGCTGAAGACTTTAGCTGGGTTATGCCCAGGTTACCCATGACTTTTTGAAATATCCCAGACATGAAATTCGTGCCCTGATCTGACTGGATCTCGGCGGGCAGCCCACATCAGGTGAAGAATTGGGTTAGCCCCTCCACCACTACATTGGCAGAGATAGTTCTTAGGGGAATGGCCTCTGGGAATCGAATAGCCACATCCATAATGGTGAGAAGATACTGGTAGCCCCTTTTTGTTTTTGGCAGGTGTCCCACACAATCCACCAGCACTCTGCCAGTATGGGAATTGGGGGGGTCCAGGTTTCATTGCAGGTTGGGGCTTCCCTACAACCTGGCACATGTGGCAAGTTTTACAGAACTCCACCACATCCTTGTGGAGTTTTGGCCAGTCAAAATGCTGTCTTATGCGGTCTTGGGTTTTTCAGGTTAATTAACAGCAGGTTTATCTAGTATGGGTGTGAGATTTGTCTTCAAATTCTTTCAATCTGTAAATTAGATTGAAGCCTCGATAGTGATATAAAGCAGAAAGCCCCACAGACAACTGATGAATATAAAAATTCCACCCACTCACCACAGCACCAAACAAGTGAAGTGGGGAAGTAATGCTTACTATGACTAACTTACGAGAAGGAAGATCTTTGATTAAAGTGATATATAAAAAGGATGAAACAGACGTGATCTGAGCTGTCGTAGTGAGTTCCAAAACAAACTACTGGCCAATGAATGAGAAGGGGTGTGGCTGAGTACAACTGTCAAGAGGCATTTTGAATCCTGTATTAGTTTATTCAGTGTATATAAACAAACTACTCCACTGGCTGCTGGTGTGTGAAATGCACTAGGAATATGCCACTGCAAGGCTTCTCTCCAGATTGTTCCTTCAGCAGTTTCTGAATTCACAGACAGCTGGTTAATTTGTTTAGTGACTCAAGGCCAGTGGTAAGTGCTTCAACCTTAGTTTCTGTATTTATAAACAAAAAGAAGTTTGAAGATGTTCAAGTTTGAATCTTAGCTGCTTTAAGACAAAAGTGATTTTCAACACGATAATTTACTTTGTTGTTTGTGTGGTGGATTTATTTGGAGTATCAAAATATGCACATTTACTATCAAGGTACATTTGGGATTGACTGTGCTAGTATTGCAGGTATTCGTTTCCCTCACCTTTTTTAGCAGTGTCTGCCGAGTACCAACCCTTGCTGAGACGGGGTAATGTAAGTTGACCCACTTCGGGTCTCTGCCAATGCCACTCTGTAATCGTCTGCTGGGACAGTGCAAGTGGATTGGATCGAGTCACCTGACATTGCTCTCCCCAGGGTGGAACATCTCACTTCTGCTGCTCCACTGATTCCCTGCATACCTGGCTGAAATTGGGAACATGCTGTGAGGGGAAGGTGTCACAAACCTACAACTTGCAATGCAGCACATCGCTTCTGCAATTCAAATTTTACAAGTACCTGAAGGCATTTGCAGAATCAATATACAGAAAATTGAAAAGAAAACAAAATGAGAACTCTGTCAACAATTTACAAGTTGTATTCCTTTTATTTTTTCAGATTATTTGATAAATCAAAAGTGAATACAGTACTGTATTTTATTCCTCAACATGTATGCTAGTTAAGTGCACTGTCTTTTTAAATTTCCCTCCATTTCTTTCTATTGGTTGTGTGTTCCACCAAGTGTTTAAAAGGATCACATAAACAAACAATGTCTTCAAATATGATATCTTATAAGATGTTTTACTTGCGATTTTGTTTTGTACTGAAGTCATTTAAACTTCTATTAGTTTAAGGGTCATAAAATATGAATAAAGTGAATCTGAAAACTACATTGTAAATATTTGTAGTATTTACTGTAACATGAACTTACTCCAGCTTGGTGGGTGTTGAATGACATTTTCTATCTGGTTGTTCCCAGCCATTCCAGTAATCAAACCTTGCTCCAGAATTTTCAATACAGTAACACTATCCTGTAGGTGTTGAATATTGAAGTCTAAACTCACAGTGACAAGTCAGCAACTCCCGATTCTCATTCACCCCTCATAGATAGACACCAGTCTGCTAACGTTTTCTCAATTTAACCCTTCACTACAGATTGTTAATGGCTAACATAACAGCTCATGTTTTAATTTTTTAAATTCGTTTCATGGGTGTGGGTATTGCTGGCAAGGCCAGCATTTATTGCCCATCCCTAATTGTCTTTGAGAACGTGGTGGTGAGCTGTCTTCTTGAACTGCTGCAGTCCATCTTCCACAGTGCTGTTTCGGAGGGAATTCCAGGATTTTGAGCCAGCAATAGTGAAGGAATGGTGATATAGTTCCAAGTCAGGATGGTGTGTGGCTTGGAGAGGAAATTGCAGATGGTGGTGTTCCCATGTAACTGTTGCCCTTGTCCTTCTATGTGGAAGTGTTTGTGGGTTTGGAAGGTGCTGTTGAAGGAGACGTGGTGAGTTGCTGCAGTGCATCTTGTATATGGTACACACTGTTGCCACTGAGCATCGGTTTGGAGGGAGTGAATGTGGAAGGTGGTGGATTGGGTGCCAATCAAGTGGGCTGCTTTGTCCTGGATGGTGTTGCACTTCCTGAGTGTTGTTGGAGCCACACTCATCCAGGAAAATGGAGAGTATTCCATCCTGACTGGTGACTCTAGTTTTCTCCACTGCTCTCCTGGAGCTACTTGGGGTAATTGGTGTCCACTGTGGCTCAGTTGATAGCATTATTGCCACTGAGTTGTAAAGTAGTAGGTTCAAGTCCCTCTCCAGGAGTTGAGTGTAGTAATCCAGGCTGAGACTCCAGTGCAGTGCTGAGGTGGTGATGCCTTGAAAGGTTAAATCAAGGCTCTGTCTGTTCCCTCAGGTGTCATTAAAAAAAAGTCCTGTGATGCTCTTTCAAAGAAGAGCAGCAGGGATTATTCCCAGTGTCCTGGCCAATATTTATTCTCTCAATTAACATCACATAGGCAGATTATTTGGTCATTATTACATTGCTGTTTGTGGGAGCTTGCTGTGCACAAATTGGTTGCTGCATTTCCTACATTACAACAGTTCTACAGTTCAAAAGTACCTCATTGGCTGTAAAGTGCTTTGGGATGTCCTGAGGTTGTGAAAGGTGCTTTATAAATGCAATTCTATTTTTTATTTTTAAATTTAACTTTTGGCAATAATGTGAAATGGTCGATATTGGGAAAGCCACCCATGATACATCGCTTCCAGTTTTATTTCCATTGAAGTTAATTCATAATTGATTCATGTTGGAGTCGGGTTCCACAGGTGGTGTTGGCAGCCCTCTGGTACAATGCCCAATTGTTCACATGCCAACCTAGATACTGAGTGTTGCTCAGCCATTTCACTATGGGGGCTAACACAGCCAAGTCCTATCTGCTCTTTAATTTGCATTCATGAATGCACATTTCTAGTGGGGGCCTCTGCGCAGTGATCAAGCTTAGCTGATTACTTTAGTCATTTATATCCTTGTTTCCTGCCTAGCCTGGTTTGATGGCAATGAGTTAAAGTAGCCCCTTTAGGGCCATTTGGCTCAAATTCACTAGCATGCACAGATTGAGAATCTACTTTGGGACCTCCCTAATCAGTGAAGCTCAATGCCATGCTACATCCCATAACACTTAGCAAATGGCTTTATTAAGTTTGTGATGACTCAGGACAGCTGTGTCGATACCCATTGTAAACACTGGTCATTTTCTTTTTCCAAAATATACTTTATTCATAAAAATCTGTAAAAAATACATTTCCAAACAGTTTCAAAGAGCACCAAAAAATTCAAACATTGCAAGGGAGATCAGTTTCCTTCATTACATTCATGAGTTGCCTCACAACCGTTGCATTTCACATTTGACATGCCATATTCATTTTTCATTTGCAGCACACAAAACTTTCCCGATACAGTTCGAGGGGTTTCCCATGGGTCCAGCCCCTCCATTCAGCTTGGTGGGGGGACCTTACACTGTGGTCTTTCCCCATTGAGCCTTTGCTGCGGCTGCCCCAAGCTTTAGTGCGTCCCTCAGCATGTAGTCCTGGACCTTGGAATGTGCCAGTCTGCAACATTCAGTGGTGGACAGCTCTTTGCGCTGGAAGACCAGCAAGTTTCGGGCAGACCAAAGGGCGTCTTTCACCGAATTGATAGTCCTCCAGCAGCAGTTGATGTTTGTCTCGGTGTGCGTCCCTGGGAACAGCCCGTAGAGCACAGACTCCTGTGTTACAGAGCTGCTTGGGATGAACCTCGACAAAAACCACTGCATCTCTTTCCACACCTGCTTTGCAAAGACACATTCCAGGAGGAGGTGGGCGACCGTCTCTTCCCCACCACAGCCACCGCGGGGGCATTGTGCGGAGGGGGCGAGACTTCGGGCGTGCATGAAGGATCTGACGGGGAGGGCCCTTCTCACCATCAGCCAAGCTACATCTTGGTGCTTGTTTGAAAGTTCTGGTGATGAGGCATTCCGCCAAATGACTTTGACGGTCTGCTCGGGGAACCATCCGACAGGATCCACCATCTCCTTTTCCCGTAGGGTCTTGAGGACATTCCGTGCAGACCACTGCCTGATGGACCGGTGGTCAAAGGTGTTTTCCCGCAGAAACTGCTCCACGAAGGATAGGTGGTACGGCACGGTCCAACTGCATGGAGCGTTCCGCGGCAATGTGACCAGGCCGATCCTTCGCAACACCGGGGACAGATAAAACCTCAGCACGTAGTGACACTTGGAGTTTGCGTACTGGAGGTCACTGGTCATTGTGATACATCTGCATCATAATAGATCACGTACCTGCCAGATCCTCGATAGTTGTGATCTAGTTTTTTTTAAGTACATATTACAATAAAATGACTGAATTTGTAATTCCAAATATGATAACTTCAAAATATTCCAGATCCCACCACTGTATATCCCTCCACATATGGACACAGTAAAGACAGGACAGGCCCCAATCTCTCCACTTTATATTTTAATTGCGCGAGTTTAACGACCACAAGCTTCAAAGTAAACCTTAAAATAATCCGACTAATTTCCAATCGTAAAATTATCCGATTAAAGTTTTGTCTATCTAAAATCAATAATTTACGTGCAATGCTAATTAGATGTGCTTGACCAAATTAGGGAAAATAAATTTTATTTTAAATTACTTATTCTCCCTCACTTTGCTTTTGCAGGGTCCCCTTGAACCACACACTTTCTGGGATTGAGAGGATTGCCTATTCCCAGATCGCCATTATTGTCACCAGATGGTGCACAGCAGCATCTGAGAATACTCTTCCTTGCAACGTCTCTCTCTCACTGTGGAAAATGCTTGGTCTCCACTCAGCATTTTCCCACATAGGTACAAACCTCCATTCCACCCATCTCTGGTATATCAGTGCTTGCCAAGACAAACAATTTAACTGCTCTTTTAGGGAAAATCCTCTCGGTAGGTGACAGGATTCAAATGTGTTTATAGAAGTTGAAATGGATCTTGAGTGTTTCATCTTAATCACTTAACCACACCTATCATACAGGAGGAGTATCATTTACAGTGCTGACAGAAGTGCTGGTAGTAACCGTAGATGTACTTGGTAAAAGGATGTACGTCAATGCCATTAGTATTTACATATGTTTTTGACTTGTATAGCTGGGAAGTCGTGCATTTTAACTGTGTAACTACTGAGAAGTGGCTTTGACTTTGCAGCTGTTACTATCACAGACATTCAGAGAGTGTGTGTTTCCTCCCTCTGCACAAACCACAATTCGATACTGGACGTTGGTTCTATGTTGGCCTTTTCATATGTGTGGGAAGCAGAGCAGATGGTGTTTGCATGGGCAAGAGCCTGACTAAAACACTTCTGCTTTTGTCTTGTTATTTTCTGAATTGCAATGTCAGACTAGACGCGGCCTCTTTCTGTTTTTTTAAGCATATGTAACCCAAGCAGTTTGTTTTAATCATTTTGCTGTCCAGCTACACTTTTTTTAAATCCTAGCTGCCCCTCTCCACACTACATCACTAGTTGCCTGAGAGCACATGCTTGTGCTCCGCGCCTCTACAGGTGTCACTGGGCAGTTGGACATTATGAGGTACACTGATTTTGGTGACTCAGACGCCCTCTGATTTGAATTCCTCCTTGTGAGATGCTTCCACTCCAGGCAGTTTGGAATCAGTTGGGAACCAATGTGATGAGAGATGGAAGGAGGAGGAAATACAGGCATGAACTTAATTTTACTATTCCATGACACAATTGCACACATTCTACTTTATGTTACTCTGCAATTGTGCTATTGGAAGCAAACAATAAAATTGTGTTCAAGTACAGTGCTTAGGAGATAAGCCATGAAAATGACTAAGTGGCTGATGGATTATTTCTTGTTTCCAAAGAGCAGAAAAACCATCAGTATTACCAAGCTACATCTAGGAACATAAGAACTTCGGAGCAGGAGTAGGCTATTCGGCCCTTCGAGCCTGCTCTGCCATTCGGCTGATTAGTTGTGGTCTCAATTCCACTTTCCTCTCTGACCACTCCCCCCACCCATAACCTTTGACTCCCCGTCTATCAAATATCTAACTAACTCAGCCTTGAATAAATTCAATGACCCAGCCTCCACTGCTTTCTAGGGAAGAGAATTCCACAAACTAATGACCCTCTGAGAGAAAAAAAATTCTCCTTATCTCTATCTTAAAACACCACAGGTAGAATGTGCTGACTGAATATGGTTAAGTGGCTAGCACGCAGAACCAAGGCCCACTTGCTCATCAGATCTACCACATTTGGTCTCTTCACAGAACTTGAGCATTCCAATAATTTTTTTTCAGCTGCTAATTTTTTGTACTTAGAATCTCTTTCAATAAGCATTTCTGCAACTATCAAACACTTAACACCCAGCATTCTGTCCTTCTCCATCTTTTTAGTGTGAAAATTGAAGGGAGAAAGTGATTAGCCCTTCTGTGTGGTTTTGCTCACACAAATTCTATGTGGGGGTTTCTACAGGATGTTCTATATTGTAACAAGCTTCTAGAATTGTTTTCTTATAAATGCATCATTTATCTAACAGATGTCACTGTGGTTCTGAATGTCTATTAACCATGGAACGACATTGCCAGTTTACAAACCATTGTACAACAGGGCACAATATCATTCATTCAGAACACATAGAACAAAGACACATATTTCAGACAAAAAATGATAACACCATCTTAGGAAGTGTTTTGAGCATTAAAAATCGAAAATGCTTGGATCCTAGTTCTGAATGTGTTCTAAGCAATGGGAGCGAAGGGTAGGTGAGTTGGTCCAGTGGGAACAAGTTGGAAATGATTTGATTCCGATACTGTGGATTTAGGGGAGAACTCCTGCTTCTCCTCGCTCCATGGGGATGGTTTAAAAAAACAAACTTATCTTTAATTGACTGCCATTGCTTAGGTCACAGCAGCTGCTGAAGAATCCTGAGCAGAGCAGGCCTGGCTTCTGCATACGTTAAGGGCCTAATGCCCCTCTTAGGTGACCGTCCATGAAAAGGGAAAAATGAGGTCCAGTTTCTACCCTTTCATTTTAAAGGAAGGGTAGGGAGAGCCCTGAGGAGCTTGCAGGCTGGCTAAGTAATGGGAAAAGAATAGGAGCAATTGGTTCTGAAAACTGCTTTGAGTTCACGATGATTTTTGGATTCTCCTCATGTTGTTACAGAAACTGTACCTGTTGAAATGCAAACATCTGAAGTGTAGGCTGGGGAAAGCTTGTTAGTTTTAACCTCAGTAATTCAGTCAACACACCCACCTTCCTTTTCAGATCTGTTTGAACAAAGGCCCTTTAACTGACCAAAAACAAAGCTGGAGTCCATGTACAATTGGTGCCGCCCTCAGCTTCATGAATTTCAGACCTATATCCCTTTACAGTTACCCCGGACTCTGATGACTGATGCTTCATCACAAAACATTTTTATTGATTCTGAAACAGTTCTCAGTTTAGGAAGTATCAGTTTATGATTTCCTTGATTTAGCAAGATAAAGACATGTATAGATTTATCTATTTGTTTATCTCTTAGAGCTGACACTTAACTGCATCGGTGTGATGAGGATTAAACATTACATTCTGACAGCAGCTTGTGTATCATCCCTGTCATAGCCATAAAGTTAATTGACAGATCCAAAAAAATAAAGTCTTTGAAATTAGCTGTCTCCCAGTAAACAAAAATACCTTGCTTTTTCTTTACTTTATACCATATGGCCATGTCTGGTCCTTGTGAAAATGATGCCAGTACAGCTCCAATATAGTCAGTAGTGGAACTTTCGAAAACAGGAAAAGAGAAAAGACTGTTTAACCCATCAAACCTGCCGCTTTGATTAACTTCTTAGGATGCAGTCAATTTTGCCCTCTCTACTATTTTTATTTTTCCTATGTTACATTATGTTAACTGTATAAAACTGATGGCCAGCAGGACAAAGGATTTGGGCTAAGAAAGCTCTAAGCAGCCAACTGCATTCATGAAAGTAGCAGTGACTACAAGTTATGCAGGATTCTAGATGTGAAAGGAATTGGCTCTATGGACTGTCAGTGGGCAGCTCTTGAATCTGGTTTAAGTTTGCACTATTGTATTAACGTACAATGTTCCTTCCTCCCAGGGTACCTCTGATTCTTTACTGTAGAGGAAGCTGCAGAATCCTCTGAAAGAAGCTATGAACAAAATGGGGTCACAACTGTGGAACGTGAGTGAGGAACCCCTAAAGCTGGTGTAAGTTTGTATTACTGTCTTATTGTCCAATCTCTATTCGCTACAACACATTTAATATGCCATCATCCCCGATAATGGTATCGTTGGTAGCTGCTTTCTCAGTTAAAGAGGAAGTGTATAAGGTACCTATTCTTCAACACTCCACTGCATCATTTATGGCTCCCTCATTGAGGGAGAAATTATATAAAACATCTTCTTTATCATGAGTTACTACTGTTAAAAAATCCTCTCTGCAATTGCTCAATCTTTGCTACAAGCCGCTGTCCACTTGAACTCTTGGTAGGTGAGCCAATGGGTTGTGTTTTCACCTCAATACCATGTGATGAAAAGTGTGTTGCAGAAGTAAGCAACATATCTTGTGGGGGGTGCGGCACGTTTGGCACCCAGCAGTGCCTTCTATTTGGACTAGTGCCACTTGCTGTAGAGTTACTGATGGTGGGAAGTTATCTCATTAGTTTGATTAAAAACCTGAGACCTATCCTGACATGAAAAAGAAGCTCTCTCATAATCTCTTTTTCATGACTTCAACATGTGATAATATAGTTGCATCAGCAGCAATCTATTCCCATTCATTTCAATAGAACATAGATATGAACAAGATACAAAGTATGACTAAATGAATGATTCAGACCGTGATGTGAAAAAATGGAAAGTATTATTCACGTCACAGTAATTTCCATATTCAAGTTCTAACAGGGAATGGATTGAGTGATTCAGATTTTATTCACTGAATTTGTTTGCTCCTTGGATACTGTGGATTGTGTGATGTGTCTTGGAGCAAACCCGCTGTGTCTTTAATGACAAGTTTCAGTGCTGAGCTATACATTTTGATATGAAATCAAGATGCTGAAAACTATGTTTGCCTCAGATATCTGGTTTCACCATCAGCCATTGAGGCAACTTTGGCACCATGTAGTGACTTGTCAGGAAATTACCCAGTCAATTCTGAAATAAATGCAACAGTGACAGCACTCACTGATATGTTAATGGCCAGTACTTTGTGGTTTATATCAGTTGCTCAAAACAAGGTGATTTTATTAAAATTCATACAAATCTACAAATGTTAGTACTTCCGATGGCTGAGTGTAAATGCACCTTTGTCGGTTACCGAGACGTACAGAATAGCAATGTATTGAGTTCAATCCTTGTTTGTCCTGAATTAGCTAATCTGACTGTCATTCCAACTGACCTCAGTAGGTCCACCAGCTAGTGAGGGCAAATGTTGGAGCCTGACCTTTGCTGACCAGTGAAGTGTGATGGAAATCCCCTTTACAGTAAAGTTGCAGGGACGGAGTGGGAGCAGCTCACAGCACTTTCCTGGCTATGTAAAGGAGGTTTCTATCATACTCACGACAAAGTTACACTGGTTATGGAGATTGATGAGATCAAAATGAAGACAGCTGTGATGCCCATAACCTGCTGACATTCATGGAGAATGCTCCCTTGGGTGAGAACTGCAGGCTTGAGAAACTATTCTCCAGAATGAGTCATTATAGGAGAGGAAATTAGGAGCAGAAAGGGAAATTTTTCACTTTGGTATATCTTCTCTTTGGCCTCCTTGTCTCGAGAGACAATGGGCAAGCGCCTGGAGGTGGTCAATGGTTTGTGCAGCAGCGCCTGGAGTGGCTATAAAGGCCAATTCTAGAGTGACAGGCTCTTCCACAGGTGCTGCAGATAAAATTGGTTGTCAGGCTGTTACACAATTGGCTCTCTCCTTGCGCTTCTGTCTTTTTTCCTGCCAACTGCTAAGTCTCTTCGACTCGCCACGCTTTAGCCCCGCCTTTATGCTTGCTCGCCAGCTCTGGCGATCGCTGGCAACTGACTCCCACGACTTGTGATCAATGTCATAGGACGTCATGTCGCGTTTGCAGACGTCTTTAAAGCGGAGCCATGGACGGCCGGTGGGTCTGGTACCAGTGACGAGCTCGCTGTACAATGTGTCCTTGGGGGATCCTGCCATCTTTCATGATGCTCACATGGCCAATACTGAAAGCATATTCTGCAAATTATTTTCCATCTGTTAAAATTAATAAACTAGCTGGAAAGTTCTCCTAAAATCTGTACAAAAGTTGATAATTTCTTAAGTTCTTAAACTAGAATATAACCATTTTCCCTTATAATAATGCACAATTTCTGAACCTGAGGGGCAGCAAAAGGAAACATCTTCAGAATTGTACACATCATTTACCAAATGACCCATAAAACTGATGACACAGAAAATTCCAGTGTTCGGCCATGAGGTTGACCTATTGCATAAATGTTGTTTTGTAATTGTATCTTTTAAAATATTGATATTAAGAGATAAACTGCCACTTTGTGGCCTTGCTAAGTGCCCGTGTCTGGCACTGACATGCTACTCTGTCTCTGAGAATTATTAAGAATAGCTTCCCCCATATAGGCATGTTATAACTTGTAAAGCTGCCATAAAGTGTAGAAACATTGTGGAAACCATCTTCGATCATTATCTAAACATAACAGGCCAGTCATCAATTTTCACATTACTTGCAGTTATCTCGGAAAGCCTGGGAGTGTTTACACTGAACTTTCTAATTATTAAGAGATGGGTTTGGTGGATTTCAAGGTAATCGTTTATTCTGGATTGAAAAATAATTGCTAATAGTCCTGCACAGTTTATTGCCTTGTTACATTCTCAATATAGCAGCTTCCCACTTAAACATGATGCACCATCATCCCTCACACAGGGCTATCAACACAGGAAAAACGCCAAGGGTGAGATTTATAATCAAGCAAAATGAGATAGATTTCAAGCTCATTTAGATACTTAGGGGTAGATCTTTGACATTGTGCGATAGTGTAAAATGGGTGATAGCAAGTCGGCAGCTCGCTTTACATCTCTCCCGATTTTTATTTGCATTAGCTGCTGAGCCCCTCTCATTTGTTTTATACGAAGTCAAGATCTACCCCATGATGCTCTATTTATTAATAGATTAGAGATACATGAAAGTTAGTTACATTTTAAACCACAGTGGGGTAGATTTAGCTAGGCCTTCTGCTGTGTTCAGTGAATGAAACCAATCCAACATTATAGATGAAAACATCTCTGGGATGTACTAATGATCTCTCCACATTCTCTCCAAACAATGTGTATTGTTAGCATACACATACCTGTCAATTGTTTCATTAACTAGCTCAGGCCATGTTCCAAATAACTTGCATGTCCCTGGAAGCTAACTCTATATGCACTACAGTTAATACTATGTGGAACAAATTTAATTTCATAACATCATTATGTAAATTAGCATGATAATTCCTTCTAAGTAGGCAAAAATCTCAAAATGCAATAGTCACGAAAGGCACTGTTGCTCAATTGGTCAGTGTTCCTTCTGAGCACAGCTTCCAGCTCAAAAGTGGGATTGGTGAATTTCTCTTTATATCCTAATTTGTGGAATATTTGTTTTGAAGAGACATTGGGTGGAATTTTACCAAGGCAGCTGTAAGCGGGATTGGGGGCAGGCGAGCCAGGAAATAAGAGAAAAAACCTTGGGGCTGGTAACCTGATGTCATTCCACCTAACTCCAGATTTCCCAGTGGCGGATTGACAGTGAGGTCGGGAACCTCTGTAGGCGAAATGTGCAGCCAATTACAGCAATTTAAAAGCCAATAAAGAGCCATTTTGCACATGCAATGGCGCTTTCCCAATGGCACATGGGTCGCAAGCCATGTTGCCAATGTGCCAAGTTAAAGAAGGCAAGTGCACAGCGGGAAGTCATTGAGAGCTCAATCCAACATGGGGAAAATCAGCAATCATTGGGCTAGCACTGACAGGAGATACAACAACAATAACATGTTTATATAGCACCTTTAATGTAATAAAACATCCCAAGGCGCTTCACTGGAGTGTGATGAAACAAAATATGACACTCTTTGAAGCAAGTATTTTGCATAGTTTGCAGCAAGAAAAACTTAGTGTAATTCCATTGAAGCTAGTTATAGATCCAAACGACTGTCTTGACCTTTAACCTTACACATGGACATGGGTTCCACGTACTGCGAAATTGGGTGGATAAATGAGGAGGAGCTGCCGTGCTCTGCAGTTCAGCATCTACAGCAGCAGGGAACAGCAAGCACCACAGGACCAACAGCTGCAGCATGCAACACAGGGACAGTCATCTGGATGCAGCAGAGGGGATGGCCACAGGGCCACAGGGAGACGCTTCAAATACGAATTACATCCAGCGCAAATAGAGTTTCCGCGATCTTTTGCATTTGTTTAAAATCATTATGCTGGAATCCGGCCCCGCCCACAAAACTGACCACACCACCAGATCAAATTAAACACCATTGCGAATTTTCATGAATTGCGGCCATTTGCGGACCTCTAAGGAGGCTTTCTTTTAGGTATAAGGACACGAATAGGCATGTTTTAAAACTTCTAAAATTGGTTTAATTTCCTAAGAAACTGACGACACCAAAGAAACCAGTAAATTGTTCGGTATAGTTTTTTTTAACGTCAGCTGTGTTAATAAAACTGCATTAGGTACCTATCTTCATATATCAAGGAATATTTTTAACACAAATTAAGAAAGAAATACGTTCTAAAATGCTGCCCAATTGCGCTGGTTCAAATGGCAATATGAAAGTGAGTTTGAGTGGAAACTTGAGCTGAGAAAACCCATCAGAAAACCAGCACAATTTGTGTCTAGATCGCCAGTTATGCCCAAATCAGAAACTCCAGGCCATAGAGTTAATTTTTCATGTTTTTTTTAAATCATAGTTCTGCTTAAGTTGCTCTACTTCACCTTTAAATTAGCCTGTTCCTCGTTTCCCTAGATCAGCTAAAGTGACAGACATAATGGTAGGACCAATACATCTGTCATTGTCCCAATGGACAGCTTGTGATATAGGGATCAGGCAGCAGCTGGGCAGGAATTTAGTACTGTAATCTGCTGTTAGCTTTCCATATACAAAGGGGCAGCCTAAGTGTCAGAGGAAACGAGTTACTGTGTGGAAAATTAATTCATTGTGTTCTAGTTCTTAATTTATTTCAAATTAGCATATTAATAGCTAATTATTCCTTAATGATTTTGTCTAAAATAAAGTAAACAACAGACGATTTTTAAGTTGACTGAGTTTCAGAACTTGTCAGTATTTGCCTTCATTTTATTTTACTATGTTTTCAAATATTAGCTGAAGGCAGCGATTAGGATGCCCGATAATTCCTCATGTGCATTGCCTGGATTCTATTTTGACCTTAACTTTGTGTTTTTTGATTGTGCTGCAGGGCGACAATGATGAACTTCAGTGAAAACTACAGCTTGATAGACCAAGCAGCTCATGAGGCCTGTGATATCTGGGACCCGGTTCAGAATTTTATTCTACCACTCATCTACTTGGTGGTCCTGTTTGTTGGACTCTTTGGGAACTTCATTGCACTGCTGACATTCCTACAGAATGCCAGGAAGGTTAAAAAAGCAATCCGAGTGTATCTGATTAACCTCACTCTGGCCGACATCATGTTTAACCTCACACTGCCATTTTGGGTGGTTTATTATTTTAAAGGTGGAGACTGGATCTTCTCAGAAGTCACCTGCCGCTTAGCTGGAGCGTTGTACTATATAGCAACGTACAGTGCCATCACCTTTATGATCTTCATTAGCATTAATAGATACTGCACAGTCCGAATAATAAAACTGAAGAATCCTTTGAATAAGCCGAAAGGATCCCTTTACACCTGTGGGGCTGTTTGGATATTTTGGTTTGCTTGTGCCATTCCTGCATTGACGCAGCAACAGTCTTTCAAGAGGGGGTTTACCATCACAAAATGTTTTGAAGAATACGCTGACAGAAGCATCTACTTGTATGCATCTTTCACGTTCTTCTTAATATCCATGCTGATTGTTATACTGAGCTACGTTTCAATTATGAAAGCTCTTTCATCCCAAGGGAAGGCTTCTCAAGGCATCCATCGAAGGCTGGCTAGATCAATGGTGCTGGGAATGCTTGTGGTGTTTTTGGTCTGCGTTTTACCCTATCACATTTTCCTAATACCCTGGGAGTTAAACAGAGCTAACTCCAAAGGGATGCCTGCTTGTGCCCCTCCCAAGGCCATAGACATTATACACAATCTGAACTTGGCTTTGCTAAGCATGAACAGCTGCATTGATCCAATCATCTACTGCTTCTCCGTAAAGAGGTTTCGCAGAGAGTTGAACAAAACATTCAGAAAACTGATGCGCTGTCTGCCATTTCAAGTGCATACATTTGAGGCCTCAGAAACTCATATCAGGTCAACTTCCCTCACTACTTCGTAACCTTGAGACTGACAGGAAATTGTGCCTGACGTTAATTTCTGTGTCAGTACTCAGAACTCCGCAGAACTTGACATACTTTCAGCTGAGTTTAAAAAAAAAGTCCAGGCCATCATTGGGTAAAATTATTTTCAGGTTTTGTTGCTGTAAAGCATCCATTGAGCTTTTTTCAGCTGCATCCTACACCAAATGAAGCCAGGCATGACTCAAAAGACGTGACTGCTACAATTTTTTAATACCCATGGGGTGAATTTTCATTTTCTGATTTTAATGGATAAAAAGCCATGCAGCAGGGAGCACAGCGAATTCCCAAAATGTACTGTTGGCAAAATGCTCCATCCATCAATATTGGCGACCATGCTCTGGAAGTGGTTCAAGAGTTCACCTACCTTGGCTCAACTATCACCAATAACCTGTCTCTCGATGCAGAAATCAACAAGCGCATGGGAAAGGCGTCTGCTGCTATGTCCAGACTGGCCAAGAGAGTGTGGGAAAATGGCGCACTGACACGGAACACAAAAGTCCGAGTGTTTCAAGGCTGTGTCCTCAGTACCTTGCTCTACGGCAGTGAAGCCTGGACAACGTATGTCAGCCAAGAGCGACGTCTCAATTCATTTCATCTTCGCTGCCTCCAGAGAATCCTTGGCATCAGGTGGCAGGACCGTACTACCAACACAGAAGTCCTCGAGGCAGCCAACATCCCCAGCATATACACTCTACTGAGCCAGTGGCGCTTGAGATGGCTTGGCCATGTGAGCCACATGGAAGATGGCAGGATCCCCAAGGACACATTGTACAGTGAGCTCGTCACTGGTATCAGACCCACCGGCCGTCCATGTCTCCGCCTTAAAGACGTCTGCAAACGCGACATAAAGTCATGTGACATTGATCACAAGTCGTGGGAGTCAGTTGCCAGTGATCGTCAGAGCTGGCGGACAGCCATAAAGGTGGGGCTAAAGAGTGACAAGTCGAAGAGAATTAGCTGTTGGCAGGAAAAAAGATAGAAGCGCAAGGGGAGAGCCAACTGTGTAACAGCCCCGACAGCCAATTTTATCTGCAGCGCCTGCGGAACAGTCTGTCACTCTAGAATTGGCCTTTATAGCCACTCCAGGCGCTGCTTCACAAACCACTGACCACCTCCAGGCGCTTACCCATTGTCTCTCGAGACAAGGAGGCCAAAGAAGAAGAAGAAGACTGTTGGCATGTGAAGGCAAAACATGTCTTGATGCAATGTTACACCACTGAGCCATGTATTGGGAATTATGTGGGGAAGTGAGATTTTTCCTCAGCACTTAAACCACCCGACAGCTAATGTGGGAGTTCTTTTTACTAACCATGGATACTGACAGTAAATGTTCAATGTTCAAAGGGAAAATGGGATTAAATACATTACACTAGTATTTTTTTCCCCATTGCAAACAATCCTGGTTATCTTGCTTCTTTGATATCTAGTTTGTGACCTTAATTTTAAAACTTTTATTTTGTAGGTGAAGCACTCCATGCTTTTTTTATTGCATAATTTTTTTAAGTGGTAAAATATTTATAATATACAATAGTTTGTGCTCTTCATTTAAATCCTGACCTTTGCTTTGCTTAGTTATAGAGTTAAGGAGGAAATGAACACAAGAATCTAGCTTTACGTCATGATTGCTTTTAATGAGAACTGTATTAATTCTTACTGATTATGTGGGTAATGCATATAAATGAATGCTGGCACACAAAGTGTAAAATAAATACGTTATTATTTATAGAAGAAAAGAGTCACCGAATCATGGAATTATTTGGTATGTCCAATCTGTGCTGGTGCTTCTTCCACATTCACTACCTAGTCTAATTCCACTCTCCTGCACATTCACCATATGCCTTAATATTTTTCAAGAAGCTAGCGAATTCCCTTTTGCAAGATTTTGACACATTGCTTCAACAACAGTTTTGTGAAATACTAAGTACTTGCTGTGGAAAGATTTTTCCCTTCAACGTTTCTCATGGAAATCATAGAACCATAGAAATTTACAGCACAAAAGGAGGCCATTTGGCCCATCACATCCGTGTCAACCAGAAAAGAGCTATACAGCCTAATCCCACTTTCCAGTTCTTGGTCCATAGCCTTGTAGGTTACAGCACTTCAAGTGTATATCCAAGTGCTTTTTAAGTGCAATTGGGATTTCTGCCTCTACCACCCTTTCAAACAGGGAGTTTATCTTAAATTTGTGAGCTCTACATCATCTCCCCAGCCACTGGAAATTATCTATCACTACTTATTATATCATAATACATAATCCTGAAGACCTCTTCCAGGTCATCCTGAATCATCTCAGCTCTAGTGCAAACTCTCCAACTCCTCACATCTCTCCTTATAGCTGTAGTTCCTGGGAACACCTCAATGAATCTACAAAGGACCTTTTCCTTTGCTTTAAGTCTTTGCTACAGTGGGATGCCAAAACTGTACACAATACTCCAACTGTGATTTTGTACAAGTTCAACATTATCTAGATACAAAACCAGTGATTAGATGAGGCTGTGTGTCACGGCAGATCACTTTACAGATGTGAAGTCAGAGGAGAGACAAAGACAAGTAAGATTAGCTGGAAAGACTGGTTCTACTCTATAGAGGGCACTCCTGATCAGAGAGTGAAATTTACAGTAGGGTGATCATATTTTTGAAACCACATCCAGGTTGAGAGGACAGCAAAGTAACCAGGATGGAAAATGTAGTTTGTGCAGTGCAGTGAGGTGAAAATTGTTAGCAGCCTATATTTTATCAGTTGTACAGATCACTATAAGTGCAAAACAAATGTGTGTATAATTACCGTGGATATGACATCACACTATTGAAACACATTCAGGCACCATTTGTAAATAATGCAATAACACTGAACAGTAACTTCAGTTTTTTCAGTATATAAAGTCTAGTCTGTGATGGCTCAACTTGGTGAAAAGAAAATCGGTAACAGAACTTGAACTAACACGTACTGTGTTAACACAGCTTTGTGTTTAGTGGTACTTTCATGTTCTTTTATAGATGTCCTGCCTCCACTTGAAATGGAAAATACTGACTGGAATATTGAACATGCTACAGATGTTTCTTTTCTCGTTGGTCGTAAATATGGAAAATCATTTTGAAACTGGCTGTTAAAGCAGCAATTATGCTTTCTTGACAACACCCATTTTCACTTTATGCTGTATCGTGAATCTTGCGTGTGTTTTACATAATACTCCATTCAGTCAGCGTCGTAGCTGTGGCAACTGCAATAGAGCTGTACCATCTATTTTATAACCAATAGTAATAATAACAATAATAGGAACATTCTGGATATTTCTAACACATTTATTATGATTATTTAGAAATTTAGCAGACACCTTTATCCAAGGTGACTTTTATTGCATACTCTGTGTTATACCTCACTTATGCATTAGACAAATTCCAACATGAGAAATTAGAAGTTAGGATATTCAGGGACAAGGTTCGTGTATCAGGGATGATTTGTGAACATGGGACAGTTCCAGGGACATTGTTTACTCGAGGACACAGTACCTCATCTGGGGAATATCCCTGGAAAATGGAGACATATAGTCATCCTAATTTACAGTAACCATGGGAGACGTATCCATCTACCGTACTAGATTCCAGCTAAAGAAAAAAGACTGACATCATTGAGGATTAAGCAGGAATTGTAGTTGGGAAAATAAAATTGTAAATAACTAAATATCATGGTGATCGTAATGAGACTACTGGGCAGCCGGATTACTTGCAGACTGTGGGGCGGGGGGAGGGGGGGGACTCTCCTGATTGGACACCCTGTGCCCCACAGAAAGCCACCCCATCAGCAAGGGCCGCTCTCCTTAAAACAACCCCTCAAGCCCTACATTCCAACATCCACACCCTCGCTGGGGCTCAGCCAGTTGTCCCTGGCAAGGCCTGATCCCCACTCACCTGCTTTAGGCCGGTATCTATGCTAGCTCCTCTTGCTGGATGCAGTCCCAGTAGTGGCCACCGCTCCGTGTGGTGCTGTTGGGGCTGAGGCACTGCCCGCCCGCTGATTGGCTGGCAGCTTTTGGAGGTGGGACTTCCTGCCTCAGAGAGGCTGAAGTCCTGACCTAAGCCAATTAAGGGCCTGGGCCACATAAAATTATTTCCAGGCCCAACAGAAGTGGGCTCGCCTCTGACTTTTTTGGCTGGTGGGCGGGGCCACTGCCACAAAATAAAATGGTAAATTGTAGCCCTTTGAGAACTAGTCCTGTGCCTGGACTTTGCAATTCCCCTTAAGAAGGATGCAGGCTAAACATTCCTTTGCATATAGCTTATTCAAAAGAGAGGGTGGATCTTATATTACAAAAATTTGGTGCACCCTGGACGTTGCTATATGGGGAGGGTCTGCTCACGATATGGGCATTTCCAAAATCAAAATTTTCAATAACACAGATATAATGGTCCTGAATTTCCATGGGGTTCTCCTGCAGTAACTTGGGCAAGAGTTTGGCAAAAACCATGTAAATGTTTGTTTTCTCCAGGAGTTCAATTAATTAACAATCTAAGTCACTGGTTAGGCCTCAGCTAGAGTATTGTGTCCACTTCAGGATGGATGTCAAAGCCTTGGAGAGGCAGCAGAGGAGATTTACCAGGATGAGAGGATGACACCAGGGATGAGGAACTTCAGTTATTTGGAGAGACTGCAGAAGCTGGGATTGTTCCCCTTAAAGCTGGGAAACATAGAAACATAGAAAATAGGAACAGGAGTAGGCCATTCGGCCCTTCGAGCCTGCTCCGCCATTCATTATGATAATGGCTGATCATCCAACTCAGTAACCTGTTCCCGCTTTCGCCCCATATCCTTTGATCCCTTTCGCCCCAAGAGCTATATCTAACTCCTTATTGAAAACATACAATGTTTAGGCCTCAACTGCCTTCTGTGGTAGCGAATTCCACTGGCTCACCATTGTCTGGGTGAAGTAATTTCTCCTCATCTCAGTCCTGAAAGGTTTACCCCGTATCCTTAGACTATGACCCCTGGTCTTCCCCACCATCAGGAACATCCTTCCTGCATCTACCCTGTCAAGTCCTGTTCGAATTTTATAGGTTTCTATGAGATCCCCCTCACTCTTCTGAGCTCCAGCAAATATAATCCTAACCAACTCAATCTCTCCTCATACGTCAGGTTAAGGGAGAGTTGTTCAAAATTATGAAAGATTTTGTTAGAGTCTATAGGGAGAAACTGTTTCCACTGGTAGTAGGGTCAGTAACCAGAGGACACAAATTTAAGATAATTGGTAAAAACTCCAGGGGGGAAAATGAGGAGAACATTTTTTTATGCAACAAGTTATTATGACCTGAAATGCACTGCCTGAAAGGGCTTGGGAAGCAGCTTCAATAGTAACTTTCAAAAGAGAAATAGATATATACTTGAAAAGGAGAAATTTGCAGGGCTGTGGGCAAAAAGCAAGAGAGGCAGAATAATTGGAATGCTCTTTCATGCAGAGGGCAATGGACTGCATGCCCTCCTTCTTCATCTCCTGCCAGAGAATACCTATGAAACATCCAGACAAATAAGAATAACCACTTTGAAAACCATTCCCAAAACGTGTAAAGAATAAATTTCTATTGAGCTTCCATTTAAGGTGTTAGTCCTTCTTGAAGCTTAGCAACTCTGAGCATGGTTTACCCTGTAGCTCAGTCTTTGAATGCAGGATTGTTATTCTGAAACCTATAGTGCATCACACTATCTCCACTTTCATGTTTCTCTGGTGAACCCAAAGTAGAGAACTGGGCAAGAAAGCATGAACTCCCCTGTGAGTTCTGTTTAAAAAAAAACTATTTACCTCCTGGTGCAATCAATTAGGACACCTTTCTTTCAGCTCTGGATTTGGGTTTAAATGCAGCCTGTACTTATGAGTTAAAAATCTTATTTCTCCAATGGTTGTAAGATTTCTACATAAAATAGGTTTTGAGGATCTGAACCCATTTCGTGGTGGGCACTATAAAGCCTAGATTGGGTGAGATCATGAATGAAAGTAGGAAAGGGTACGATTCATGCCTGCTCAATGTGAATTGGACTCACCATGCCATACTTTCTAGGGTCAGGCTAATTGGAATATTTTGATGAGCTCCAGGCATTAGGAATACAGTTAGAAGGGAGTGGATCTAATGTAGTGCTGCAGGATTTAAAGGCCTGAAGCAGTTAAAGGGATAGGTGTTCACCAAAACAGATTTGCAGCACTGCACAAAGTTTTGATTAAACTTCCTGCCTGGCAGGTCTGGAGGAGGACATACATCTCCCAGGCATTCAGGTGCCACTGTGGGTTTGCTGCTGGAGGAGATTAGGCAGAGGACAGAGATTCTTTCACAGGTCCAAAGAGAGAAGTCCAAGGACAATGGAAATAATTGTCTGGGATAGTCAGTACTAACACAGCCAGTTTCTGCATGGTAACAGTGTAGAAAGGGATTTAATGACCTAACCCAGTCAGACATGATATCAGGAGGCAGTCACACCTTCCAAGAATGTACAATACCAAGCATGTCTGCTACTCTCCCATGATGACATCCCTTCACACTGTAGTAAAGTGCCTGAATTGCCCAGGAGCTAGCATGGCACGAATTACACTCCCATCTTTCACCGGGCAGCATTCCTTCTCTCACAGTCTGATACGCATTCACCCACTAAAAACCTTGAATAGAAGTTAACTACTTGGTATATTCACCTATCATTCCTTCCATTATGGGCTGCATGCTGACATATGCATTTTATTGCATATCACAGTATCTAAAATTATCTTGAAAAGAGAAAGCTGAGGGGTGACCTAAAATTATGAAAGGTTTTGATAGAGAGGATACAGAGAAAGTATTTCACTCATGGGGAAGAGCATAACTAGAGGCCATCAATATAAGATAATCACCATGAGATCAAATGGGAAATTCGGAAGAAACCTCTTTACCCTGAGAATGAAGAGAATGTGGAACATACTATCACATGTAGTAGTTGAGGTTACTAATATAAATGCATTTAAGGGGAAGTTAGAAAAGTATATAAGGGAGAAGGGAATAAAGGTTTTTGCTGATGGAGTTAAATGAGGAAGGATGGGAGGAGGCTCGAGTACAGCATAAACACCAGATGGACTGTTTGGACCGAATAGCCTGTTTCTGCAGTGTATATTCTACGCAAAGTTAACTCTCAGTTTTCTATTCTTTTTCAAGGGCAAGATAACTTAGAATATCTGGGTAAGATTTGTATCAGACACTAGACTCCCAAACCTCTGTCCTCTCACATTCTATGAGAAGGAACTTCTTCAAATCTTGGAATGGAGGACTATAGATGATGTTCGAGGCAGGGAAATAGGAGGGTGCATGCCAGCTGTGGGTTCATGATGACATTCTGCTTCTCTTCTTTCTCATCCTAATGTATCTACACAACTTGTCAGCAAGCTATACCCTGAAACCCTCAGGCCACTCTTTCTGTTGAAAATGTTGTGAACTCTACTCATCAGCAGCCCATTCTAACCTCTCTTCCTCCTTTATATGTGTCCAAATAAGATGCGTCAGGCCCAGTAAATCTGGTTCAGCCAGTACTTCAGAACATGCACTGTCAATCACACCCCTTGCAAATACCACTTCACAACATCTACCCAGGTGGGACCATAGTGGGTGATAAATAGAGCATGACTGAACTGGAGCAGCTATTAGTGGCAACCGAGGAAGGTGGCTTTGACCAGCTAAGTTGTCCCTTGATTGAAGAGGTTGGGGATCCAGTTTCTGCTTATGCAAGAAGGATGCTTGCTGAGTATCAAATATCTGTGCAGGCAATGGAAGCCATTCCAGACATAATGTAGCAGATGACAGATTGAGTGAAGCAGTCGATTACCCACATGCGAAAATCATGCCTGATGACAAAAAGACTGGGACAAATGAAAGGGAACTTTTCTGCACACGCAATTCATACTCTTGGGTGCATGGCACTTGATGCCAACACTGGATGAAAAGAACAGAAAGTGTGCAGACATCACTAACCTGGGTAAGTCCAAAAATAGCTGATCCAAAATAATTGAAGAACATTCTAAAAGGCAAACACAACATTGCTATGTGAAAATCTAGCTGGAAAAATTGCTATGTAGGAAAGAAGCAATTATCTTCAGATATAAAAACAAGAAATGCTGGAACCACTCAGCAGGTCTGGCAGCATCTGTGAAAAGAGAAGCAGAGTTAACGTTTCGGGTCAGTGACCCTTCTTCGGGAGGGTTCCGAAGAAGGGTCACTGACCCGAAATGTTAACTCTGCTTCTCTTCTCACAGATGCTGCCAGACCTTCTGAGTGGTTCCAGCATTTCTTGTTTTTATTTCAGATTTCCAGCATCCGCAGTATTTTGCTTTTAAATTATCTTCAGATGTTGCCTCTTAGTATGGAAATCAGACGGGAGGAAGCACAGTATTTGAAAGAGGCATCTATCTGAAAAAATATAACTGAAATGTGTTAATGAGTTTGCCAAAATAGCACGCAGAGGAATTTCAACCTCATAGTGTTTTGAATCTTAAGAAGTCTAAACAATTGGCGGAAAGGAAATTTAAAATGAATTAAAATGTACAAAAACAAATGTGCTGCAATTTTCCAAAGCCATTTTAGCCAATCTGGGTGGCACAGTGGCGCAGTGGTTTGCACAGCAGCCTCGCGGCTCCAGCGACCCGGGTTCAATTCTGGGTACTGCCTGTGCGGAGTTTGCAAGTTCTCCCTGTCACCGCGTGGGTTTTTGCCGGGTGCTCTGGTTTCCTCCCACAGCCAAAGACTTGCAGGTTGATAGGTAAATTGGCCATTATAAGTTGTCCCTAGTATAGGTAGGTGGTAGGGGAATTGAGGGAAGGTGGGGATGTGGTAGGAATATGGGATTAATGTAGGATTAGTATAAATGGGTGGTTGATGGTCGGCACAGACTCGGTGGGCCGAAGGGCCTGTTTCAGTGCTGTATCTCTAAATAAAAATAAATAAGTATGAAAGCGGCCAATCAACCCATCTTACCTTTTTAAAGAGTTATCCAATTAATCCCTCACACCTGCACTTTTCCCATGGCCTGCATTTTTTCCCTTTTCAAGTAGATATTCAATTTTCTTTTGAAAGCTACTATTGCATCTATTTCCACCACCCTTTCAGACAGTGTATTCCAAATCACAACAACTCCCTGAATAAAACAATTTCTTCTGGTCTCCCCTCTGGTTCTTTTGTCAATTATGTTCATCAATGTCCTTCGGTGACTCACTGTCCTGCCAGTGGAAATAGTTTCTCCTTATTTACTCCATCAAAACCCTTTATCATTTTTAACACCTCTATTAAACACTCCAGCTTAGGCCTGACCAGTGATTCATAAAGTCTTAGCATAACTTCCTTGCTTTGTACGCCATGCTTTCTTGTATAAAGCGAAGGATTCATATGCTCTATTAACAGCCTTACCAACTTGGCCTGCCACCTTCGAAGATTTCTAGGGCAACATATATGAAATTGTCTAAATGCTCCATAGCTTCACTCATTTTGGGGTAATACTAATGGCATCAATGGAATGCAACTAGTCAGGGTTAAATAATGTAGATTAGAATAAGTTGACATTTTGGATATATTGTTCAGTTGTCTTCAGAAAACCAGAGGTTTCACATCATTTTCTTAATGGGTTTACCACAGTCATTCAACAAATTAGGAACAGTTTATAATAGTACAAATTATACATGGTTTATTAGAAGTACTGGCCTTGGTGATTGGAATAGATTTTTTCTTTTATGGAACAAGAAACTCACTGGTAGTTAGAAGGAGGTCATAGCCAGAAGGAGGGAGGTGAACTGAGTGATTCAAAACAAGTAGATTTGAAGACAGGTGGTAAAATAACTGTGTGATGTTGTTGTATCATGCCAAAATGAGTTTTAATTCAGTGTATTTATTGAATTATAAATTAGCTCTCTACATTACATAGTATTACATAGTCCAAAAGGTCCCTGTTGGTGTTAATGTTCCATATCAGCTTCTGCCCACCGTACCTCAACTAACATCATCAATATTTTCTTCTATCCCTTTTTCCTTCATGTGTTTATCTACTTTCCCTTAAATGCATCTATGCTAGTTACTCCACTACTCCTTGTGGTAGCGAGTTCCACATTATAACCATTCTTTGGGTAAAGAATTCTCCTGAATTCCCTATTGGAATTATTAATGACTATCTTATATTAATGGTCCCTAGTTCTGGTCTTCCCCGCAAGTGGAAACATCTTAATAATCATAATAATCATAAGAACTAGGAGCAGGAGTAGGCCGTCCGGCCCCTCGAGCCTGCTCCGCCATTCAATAAGATCATGGCTGATCTTTTCGTGGACTCAGATCCACTTACCCGCGCTCCTACCGTATCCCTTAATTCCTTTATTGTTCAAAAAGATATCTACCTTAGCTTTAAAGACGTTTACTGAAGAAGCTTCAACTACTTCACTGGGCAAGGAATACCATAGATTAACAACCCTCTGGGTGAAGAAGTTCCTTCTTAATTCAGTCCTAAATCTGCTCCCTCTAATCTTGAAGCTATGCCCTCTTGTCCTAGCTTCACCTGCCAGTGGAAACATCCTCTCTACTTGTATCTTATCTATTCCCTTCATGATTTTATATGTTTCTATAAGATCCCCCCTCATTCTTCTGAACTCCAATGAATATAATCCCAATCTACTCAGTCTCTCCTCATAAGCCAACCCCCTCAACTCCAGAATCAACCTAGTGAACCTCCTCTGCACCCTCTCCAGTGCCAGTATATCCTTTCTCAAGTAAGGAGACCAAAACTGCACACAGTACTCCAGGTGCGGCCTCACCAGTACCTTATACAGCTGCAACATAACCACTCTGCTTTTAAACTCAATCCCTTTAGCAATGAAGGACAAAATTCCATTTGCCTTCCTAATTACTTGCTGTACCTGCAGACCAACCTTCTGCGATTCATGCACAAGGACACCCAGGTCCCTCTGCATAGCAGCATGCTGCAACTTTTTACCATTCAAGTAATAATCCTTTTTACTGTTACTCCTACAGAAATGAATGACTTCACATTTATTAACATTGTATTCCATCTGCCAGACCTTTGCCCACTCACTCAATGAATCTATGTTCCTCTGCAAAGTTTCACAGTCATCTGCACACTTTGCTCTGCCACTCATCTTAGTGTCATCTGTTATCTTCTCTACATCTGCCCTATCAAACCCTTTCAAAATCTTAAAGACCTCTATCAGGTCATGCCGCAGTCTTCTCTTTCCCAGAGAAAGAGCCCCAGCTTGTTCAATTTTTCCTGATAGGTATAATCTCTCAATTCTGGTATCACTCTAGTAAATCTGTCGGCAGCTTCCTCAGTGCCTCTATCTCCTTTTTATAAGGTTGGGACCAGAACTGTTCACAATACTCCAAGTGTGGTCTCACCTAAGTTCTTTTACACATTTAATGTAACTTTTCTCTTTTCAGCTCTATCCCTCTAGAAATGAACCCGTGCTTGGTTTGCTTTTTTATGGGCTTATTAACCTGCGTCACTATGTTTATTGATTAGTTTAACTGTACCCCCAGATCCCTCTGCTCCTCTATCACCTATTATCCAAGGCTTCCTTATTCTTTCCACCAAATGATACCACCTCACACGCATCTATATTGAGGTTTGCCAATTTGCCAATTATATGCCCATTCTGCAAGTTCCCACGTTTCACACGCTTTGTCAGTCTGAGTAACTACCTTTAGCCTCTACTCTCTGTTTTCTGTTTTGCAGCCAGCTTGCTTTCCATTCTGCTACTTGCCCCCTAACTCCATATGCTCTGATCTTAGATATAAGTCGACTATGTGTTACCCTATCAAAGGCCTTTTGGAAATCCAAATACGATGAGTTAAATTTTCCCACTGGTGTCGGGAACCTGATGTTGTGATCATTTCAGGATCTACAGCCTGTGCATCTCAGCAGCGTGCCTGCTGGTGCAACGTTTTGTGAGGTGGCTTCCTAAATGGGTCCCTCTGGGTTTGATGTCCAGTTAAGGACAGCGAGCAGAACAGGGATGTGGGAGGCCCAATGAGAGGGCTCACAGGACTGACCGGGTGACTGCCCCACTGGGAGAGGTGGGCACTGCTGAGGCTGAAGGTGAGTGCGAGAGCTCGAAAAGCTGCAGAAGGTTCCATAACAAAGAAGCCCCAGAACTGCTAGGGCCATCAGCGTGGCGGGCCTTCCCTGCCCCAAATATGATTTTGGCTATGGCTGTTACTATTGCAGCCTTGCGGCTCTGTCATAGGTGCATGGAGAGCAGGGTCCAATGACCCTGTGACTTACTGCCGGGAGGCCATCTCCAAACCATTGCTGGGCTCCGGACTCAGCGGGAGGCTCGTCCAATGCCAGAAAAGGTCCATTGGTGTAGGAAAATGGCCCTTAAGTGGTGTCTTAATTGCCTTGATTGGCTGCCTGCCTCTATGGAGTGGATTGCCAATTCCCATGACAGTCCACTCCTGGGAAATTCACCTGGAGGTGGGACAATGTCAGGGAGCTGTATCGATGGGATTTTCTGATACTTTCCTGGCACCCCCACCCCCGCTTACAAATCTGCCTCAATGGGGCAGGGAAGATTCTAGCCACTATATCTACTATGTTACCCTTATCCACACTTTCTGTTACTTCTTCTTAGAATTCAATAAGGTTGGTCACACATGGCCTTCCCTTTTGAAATCCATGTTGACTACTTTCTATCATATTTTCAGTTTCTCGATGTTTTTCTTTTCCATCTTTGAGTAACAATTCCATTATCTTTCCTACCACCAATGATGTGATTTTACGTTTCTAACCTTCTGTTAGTGATGTTCTTTTTTTCTGTTGCCATTATGTTATCTAAATAGTACAGCTACCCCACCCCCAACCTACTTCTTTCTTTCCTATCCTTTGTGATTATGTCATAACCTGCAATATTTAGTTGCATTCCTGTTTTTTTCCTTCGCTCATGGGATATGGGCGTCGCTGATAAGGCCAGCATTTATTGCCCATCCTTAATTGCCCTTGAGAATGTGGTGGTGAGCTGCCTTCTTCAACTGCAGCAGTCCATCTGGGGTAGGTACACCCACAGCGCTGTTAGGAAGGGAGTTCCCAGATTTTGAACCAGTGACAGTGAAGGAATGGTGATATAGTCCCAAGTCAGGATGGTGTGTGGCTTGGAGGGGAACTTGCATGTGGTGGTGTTCCCATGCGTCTGCTGCCTGTGTCCTTCTAGCTGGTAGAGGTCGTGCATTTGGAAGATGCTGTTGAAGGAGACTTGGTGCATTGCTGCAGTGCATCTTGTAGATGGTACATACTGCTGCCACTGTGCGTCGGTGGTGAAGGGAGTGAATGTTTATGACTGGGGTACCAATCAAGCAGGCTGCTCTGTTCTGGATGGTGTCGAGCTTCTTGAGTGTTGTTGGAGCTGCACCCATCCAGGCAAGTGGAAAGTATTCCATCACACTCCTGACCTGTGCCTTGTAGATGGTGGACAGGTTATGGAGAGTCAGGAGGTGAGTTATTCACCGCAGGATTCCTTGCCTCTGACCTGCTTTTGTAGCCATGTTTCAGTTATTCCTCCTACATCAGGTTCCTTGCTACAAGTTATTGCCTCCAGTTCCCCAGTTATATTTTGGATGCCGTGTGCATTGTTGTACAGGCAGTTTAATTTGTCTTTAATAGTTGTTTCTATTACATTATTTTTAACCGTCCTTTTATGCTCCTGCATATTTGTTCCCAGACTGTTTATGTTACCCTTGCTCCTTACTTTTGGCTAACCTTGGGTTGAATTTTCATAGCGGTGTGGAGGCAGGACCAGAGGTGGGGATGCCACCAATTTCTTGCTCCTGGCCGGTGTGCCCGTCTGTCGGCATGGTCCCGCCTCTGGCCTATTTTGAGGCAGGCCGCTTCAGGGGGATGATGGCTACCTGCCTGCCAGTGGTGTGTGACCAATTAGGCCAATTAAAGTGCCTATTGAGGCACTCTACATGCTGTCTGGAACTTTGCAGATGGTATACTGGACCCGCTCATCGAGGCCGAAGACTGTCAGATGGATGGATACAGCTTCCCGGCGGCAGGTCACTGGTGGGAGTGATTGGGAGGGTGGGGCGGGGGGGTGGGGGGAGTGTGGCAGTGATGCCCCCTTTAATTTTCTGCCCTGGCAGCTGTGATTGGAGGGGTTCCCCTTCCACAATGTTGGCCTGGCAGCCATGGTCACATTTTATTTATAAACATTGAAAAGACTGCAGGCGGCACCTCCTTCTTGAGATACCCTTGGGGTCACCCATCTACTTCAGCAGAGTCCACCTCTGACAGTGGGGCTGTTGATTTTCAGTGCTAGACAGTATCCTATTTGCCTTCCAGACTTGGGGGCCTGCCAGCGGTCCTTAATTGGACAAGGCTCCCAGAGGTGGCCACTTAATTTGCCGCCTTCTCCAAAATCTCCCTCTGCTTCCTGCTGCCGGCATTTGTGGGTTCCCAACCCACATTTCATTCCAACGGCAGGATTGGGACCCAGGAACGAAAACCCTCCCCCTTTACTCTCATCTCCCATTCCTTTTATCATCGGACTTATGTCAATTTCACATCGTCTCCCCACCTCTGTCTTATGAGTTTAAAATCTAATTGACAGCCCTAGTTATGCTTTCCACTTTGAGGTGAGCTTCATTGGCCCAGAAATTGCAATGAGAATAATGGTAAGGTGATCAGCTCTTACTATTATCATGGAGGAAATCTAACAGCAGCTGCTAGAATAGGAAATCCAGAAAGTGATGTCAGAGATACCCCGCCTTACTTCTCCTCAGGGTGCACTGTTGCAGTCCTCGCCAACAGACTCGGCATTGAAGTGAATGCAACATTGCGAACTTGCACTTGCTCACTAGTTCTGCACTAACTTAGCTGAAAAAGTTAGGGTTGGTACATTTAGAGGGGAAAAGTTTAGGGGGGATATGCGTGGAAAGTTCTTTACGCAGAGGGTGGTGGGTGCCTGGAACGCATTGCCAGCGGAGGTGGTAGACGCGGGCACGATAGCGTCTTTTAAGATGTATCTAGACAGATACATGAATGGGCAGGAAGCAAAGAGATACAGACCCTTAGAAAATAGGCGACAGGTTTAGATAGAGGATCTGGATTGGCGCAGGCTTGGAGGGCCGAAGGGCCTGTTCCTGTGCTGTAATTTTCTTTGTTCTTTGTTCTTTAGGAGTAAGCGTGACTTTAACAGGGTAGTAAATGATCATTACTGCTGAACAACATCTCTGGCTCTGAAAAATTAATTTTATAAGTGTAGAATTTAATTCCCTCAGTAAAAAATAGTTTTGGAGATTTTAAAAAGAATATACATTTGTAACCTCTTCTGTCTGCCTCTTTTATCTCTCTTCCTTAATCACATGCCTATTTCCCAATCTTTATTTTGCTTTCACATTTAAATCATTTAAATCAATTTGCATTTCTTGCTTTATACTTCCTGGTTGGAACTCTGCATGGCTCAGTGAAAATTCTTCAGTCTGATTGGTTAAAGAGCCTTGCTGTTTGCATTCCTGCTCACACATGCCGTAGATCCCCTGTAGAGTGTGCCATGCTGTAAAAGACACTGGATTATAACAAATCTCTGCTGACAAGCCTGCAAACATCTCTAGGCAGCTGTCATCAAGGTGAATGACAAGCACTCTTCCTTCACTGCTGAAAGCAAATCAAGACTGTTGTATTTGTTGTTTTATGCAATAAATATAACCAGCTATGGATTTAAAGGAGAAAGGGGTAACTCAAAGGATAAAAATTATCAGTGGTGATCTCTTACCCCTTGATGAGTCTGAGGTAACTGGTCATTTTTGTGAATATTTAATTTACATATTACATAGAATTTTATAGGACACAAACAGGCCATTTGGTCTATGTGCTACATGAGCCTTTTTCCACTTAACATCATCTCACCCTATCAATGTATCCTTCTATTCCCTGCTGCCTTGTGTTCTTATCTAGCTTCGACTTAAATGCATTTATATGATTCTCCTTAACCACTCCATGTGATAGCATTTTCCACATTCTCACCAAAGAACCTTTTTTCTGAATCCTTTATTTTTCTATCTTTATTTATGTATTTCCTTTTATTTATACACATTGATTTCCTTAAAAATTAGTCAATTTAATATAAAATTTAAAAATTGCAAATTTATGTTGACTTTTCTGACCAGTTTCATGCGTGGAAGGAGCCATGATGAAATAAACAATGAAATGGCAGAATTCTGAATTTAAAAAGTCAACTGCTAAACAGAAATACAAGAACATGGACACTTACACACAGTAAAAATGGAGTAGCGGCCATGTGGCCACTCCTATACTAGAAATCCACAAACTTGTCTGCAAGGACGAGACTTGTTAACCTCATCTGAAATACCTCTGGGGAGAACCACTTTGAAGTTAAAAGAAGCTATTGCATATTAATGACTCTGATCACCATAAATGGATTAACAGAGGATGCTGGAGATAGTCTGGCTCATAGCCAAACCAAGATAAATAAGGTGTGAATCAGCTACATCATAACAGAATTATTCCCATTCAAACAGCAAATGATGGCCATGGTTATCATATCTTGACCCATTGTGTGGTCACAGCAGGAGAAAAGGCCATACCTATGCTCTGGGGACATGGGGTCGTATTCCACCATGGCAGATGGTGGAATTTGAACTCAATTAATAAATCTGGAATTAAAAAGCTAGTCTAGTGGTGACCATGAAACCACTGTCGATTGTTGCAAAAACCCATCTGGTTCACTAATGTCCTTTAGGGAAGGAAATTTGCTGTCCTTACCTGGACTGGCCTACACGTGACTTCAGACCCACAGTAATGTGGTTGACTCTTAAATGTCCTCTGAAATGGCCTAGCAAGCCATTCAGTTTAAGGGAAATTAGGGATGGGTAATAAATGCTGCCCTAGCCAGCGACACCCCATCTCATGAACGAATGAAAAAAAAGCTCTTTACCTTAAAAGGTAGCTCTCTGGAGATAGAGACGTGAGATCAAGCCAACCTGAACCTGAGAGAAAGCCCTTGAGAAGGATCCAACAAACAGGAAAAGAACCCTGCTGGCCAAGAACAGCCACCACAGCAGAGATATCACAAAACAACTTTGAGACTAACCATCTGTGAAGGTAACAAGCTACACGCCACCAGCTTTGGGCTGTATTACAACCTACATTACCTCCGCATGTTCAAGACTGAATAATCGGGCCTGCAACTTTTTTAAAAATAGGACTTTTCCTCCCAAGAAGACTCAATAATCTTTTGTAAACCACGAACACTCACCTCACTACGGACTTTAAATTACCTCTTACCCTTTTCTATCTATCTACTCTTGTGTATGTATGTGTGGGTACACATATGATCAGGTGGCAGGTTGTTCAACCTTGCCCATCTAAGAGCGAAGACCAAAGTACAGAAGATCCTCATCAGGAAACTTCTCTTTGCTGATGATGCTGCATTAACATCTCACACTAAAGAGTGTCTGCAGAGACTCATCGACAGGATCGCGACTGCCTGCATCGAATTTGGCCTAAACATCAGCCTCAAGAAAACGAACATCATGGGACAGGATGTCAGAAATGCTCCATCCATCAATATCGGCGACCACGCTCTGGAAGTGGTTCAAGAGTTCACCTACCTAGGCTCAACTATCATCAGTAACCTGTCTCTCGATGCAGAAATCAACAAGCACATGGGTAAGGCTTCCACTGCTATGTCCAGACTGGCCAAGAGAGTGTGGGAAAATGGCGCACTGACACGGAACACAAAAGTCTGAGTGTATCAAGCCTGTGTCCTCAGTACCTTGCTCTATGGCAGCGAGGCCTGGACAACGTATGTCAGCCAAGAGCGACATCTCAATTCATTCCATTTTCGCTGCCTCCGGAGAATCCTTGGCATCAGGTGGCAGGACCGTATCTCCAACACAGAAGTCCTCAAGGTGGCTAACATCCCCAGCATATTGGGAGCAGCTGTTTGAAGGTAAATCCACATTTGATATGTGGGAGGCTTTTAAAGAGAGGTTGATTAGCGTGCAGGAGAGACATGTTCTTGTGAAAATGAGGGATAGAAATGGCAAGATTAGGGAACCATGGATGACAGGTGAAATTGTGAGACTAGCTAAGGGGAAAAAGGAAGCATACATAAGGTCTAGGAGGCTGAAGAAAGACGAAGCTTTGAAAAAATATCGGGAATGTAGGACCAATCTGAAACGAGGAATTAAGAGGGTTAAAGGGGTCATGAAATATCTTTAGCAAACAGGGTTAAGGAAAATCCCAAAGCCTTTTATTCATATATAAGGAGCAAGAGGGTAGCTAGAGAAAGGATTGGCCCACTCAAGGACAAAGGAGGAAAGTTATGCGTGGAGTCAGAGAAAATGAGTGAGATTCTAAACGAGTACTTTGCATCGGTATTCACCGAGGAGAGGGACATGACGGATGTTGAGGTTAGGGACAGATGTTTGATTACTCTAGGTCAAGTCGGCATAAGGAGGGAGGAAGTGTTGGGTATTCTAAAAGGCATTAAGGTGGACAAGTCCCCAGGTCCGGATGGGATCTATCCCAGGTTACTGAGGGAAGCGAGAGAGGAAATAACTGGGGCCTTAACAGATATCTTTGCAGCATCCTTAAACACGGGTGAGGTCCCAGAGGACTGGAGAATTGCTAATGTTGTCCCCTTGTTTAAGAAGGGTAGCAGGGAAAATCCAGGTAATTATAGACCGGTGAGCCTGACGTCAGTGGTAGGGAAGCTGCTGGAGAAGATACTGAGGGATAGGATCTATTCCCATTTGGAAGAAAATGGGCTTATCAGTGATAGGCAACATGGTTTTGTGCAGGGAAGGTCATGTCTTACCAACTTAATAGAATTCTTTGAGGAAGTGACAAAGTTGATTGATGAGGGAAGGGCTGTAGATGTCGTATACATGGACTTCAGTAAGGCGTTTGATAAGGTTCCCCATGGTAGGCTGATGGAGAAAGTGAAGTCGCATGGGGTCCAAGGTGTACTAGCTAGATGGATAAAGAATTGGCTGGGCAACAGGAGACAGAGAGTAGCAGTGGAAGGGAGTTTCTCAAAATGGAGATGTGTGACCAGTGGTGTTCCACAGGGATCCGTGCTGGGACCACTGTTGTTTGTGATATACATAAATGATTTGGAGGAAAGTATAGGTGGTCTGATTAGCAAGTTTGCAGACGACACTAAGATTGGTGGAGTAGCAGATAGTGAAGGGGACTGTCAGAGAATACAGCAGAATATAGATAGATTGGAGAGTTGGGCAGAGAAATGGCAGATGGAGTTCAATCTGGGCAAATGCGAGGTGATGCATTTTGGAAGATCCAATTCAAGAGTGAACTATACAGTAAATGGAAAAGTCCTGGGGAAAATTGATGTACAGAGAGATTTGGGTGTTCAGGTCCATTGTTCCCTGAAGGTGGCAACGCAGGTCAATAGAGTGGTCAAGAAGGCATACGGCATGCTTTCCTTCATCAGACGGGGTATTGAGTACAAGAGTTGGCAGGTCATGTTACAGTTGTATAGGACTTTGGTTCGGCCACACTTGGAATACTGCGTGCAGTTCTGGTCGCCACATTACCAAAAGGATGTAGATGCTTTGGAGAGGGTGCGGAGGAGGTTCACCAGGATGTTGCCTGGTATGGAGGGCGCTAGCTATGAAGAGAGGTTGAGTAGATTAGGATTATTTTCATTAGAAAGACGGAGGTTGAGGGGGACCTGATTGAGGTGTACAAAATCACGAGAGGTATAGACAGGGTGGATAGCAAGAAGCTTTTTCCCAGAGTGGGGGATTCAATTACTAGGGGTCACGAGTTCAAAGTGAGAGGGGAAAAGTTTAGGGGGGATATGCGTGGAAAGTTCTTTATGCAGAGGGTGGTGGGTGCCTGGAACGCGTTGCCAGCGGAGGTGGTAGACGCGGGCACGATAGCGTCTTTTAAGATGTATCTAGACAGATACATGAATGGGCAGGAAGCAAAGAGGTACAGACCCTTAGAAAATAGGCGATATGTTTAGATAGAGGATCTGGATCGGCGCAGGCTTGGAGGGCCGAAGGGCCTGTTCCTGTGCTGTAATTTTCTTTGTTCTTTGTTCTTTTATATACACCCTTCTGAGCCAGCGGCGCTTGAGATGGCTTTGCCATGTGAGCCGCATGGAAGATGGCAGGATCCCCAAGGACACATTGTACACGCGAACTCATCACTGGTATCAGACCCACCGGCCATCCATGTCTCTGCTTTAAAGACATCTGCAAACATGACATGAAGTCCTGTGACATTGATCACAAGTCGTGGGAGTCAGTTGCCAGCGATTGCTAGAGCTGGCGGGCAGCCATAAAGGCGGGGCTAAAGTGTGGCAAGTCGAAGATACTTCGCAGTTGGCAGGAAAAAAGACAGAAGCACAAGGGGAGAGCCAACTGTGTAACAGCCCCGACACCCAATCTTATCTGTAGCACCTGTGGAAGAGTCTGTCACTCTAGAATTGTCCTTTATAGCTACTCCAGGCACTGCTTCACAAACCACTGACCACCTCCAGGTGCTTACCCATTGTCTTCCGTGACAAGGAGGCCAAAGAGGGAGAGAGAGATGTGTAGGTGAATGTGTGTGTGAGGTTGAGATAATTTTGGGATTTGTTTAAAAATAAATAGTTTTATTTTAACCGATGGGAAAACCTGTCATAAAAACACTCAGGGGATAACGCATCATTTTAATAAAAACACTATTGTGGACAGTTGGAAGTTGAACAGTGGGAAATATTCACACCCCTTACCAACTGTCTGTAATACCAACCAATGCCTTTCCAACATTCACTAACTTAATCTTATTATTTTTATTCATTCATGGGATGTGGGCATTACTGGCTAGGCTAGCATTTATTGCCCATCCCTCCCTAATTGCCCTTGAGAAAGTTGTGGTGAGCTGTATATTATAGACTTAACTTACTAGCAGTTTGCTCACAGTGAAGGCAAGAGTAACTGACTTAATCCTTTCCCCTTTCTTGTACAGGAATGCAGCATTTTCCATGTTCCAGTTCTTTGACACAAATTTCCATTTACAAATATTTTTGGGAATGATGATGAAGTCTGTTCACAATCACCTCCCAAAACTCTCAGTATTCTGGAATGCATGCCATCTGATCCTGGTGACCTTTCTACATTAGGTGCTATTATCTTTATTCTCTTTTTAATTCTTATCTCCAATAGTGGCTTGTTCATACTTTCCTCATATACTCCTGCTATTAGATTGCAGACTCCTTCTTTATTGTATGACATACTGTATTTTCAAAAGCAGGATCTTCTCTCCCAACATATCTGGTAATATTAAATTTTATTTTACATTCCCATTTAAAATAGAAGAGGTTGGATACAAATGTACAAATTTATCTTTAATATCTGCAAGGGATAAAAGAAAAACTCCAGGACATTAAATAGACTGCTGATCATCTGGAGCTTCCCAGAATCAAAAGTGTTTAATGATATAATGCAAGGGAATTAATGGCTTCTCAGAAAATATTCAAGTAGGCTGGTCTCCCAAAACACATTGCAATGTATAAAAAATATAAAAGAGCTTGCATTCATATAGTGCCTTAATTATATAGAATTACAAAGAAAGTACAGAATAGAAACAGGCCATTTGGCACAACAGGTCTATGCCATGTTTATGTTCCACATGACCTATCAACATATCCTTCTAGTCTTTCTCCCTCATGTACCTAGTGTACATTCCCTTAAATACATCTATGCTATTCATCTCAACCATTTCAATTGGTAACAAGTTGCATATGCATCAAAGAAATTTCTCCTGAAATCCTTATTAGATTTATTGGTGACAATCTTAGATTTATGGTTCCTAGTTTTGGCTTTTGATAAGGTCCAGCATGGGAGATTAGTTAAGAAGGTAAGAGCTCATGGGACCCAGGGCAATTTGGCAAATTGGATCCAAAATTGGCTTTCGTGGCAGGAGGCAGAGGGTGATTGTCAAGAGTTGTTTTTCCAAGTGGAAGCCTGTGACTAGCGTTGTAACACAGGGATCGGTGCTGGGACCCTTGCTGTTTGTAGTGTACCTAAATGATATAGACGTGAATATGGGAGGTATGATCAGTAAGTTCGCAGATGACATGAAAATTGGTGGTGTCGTAAATAGTGAGGAGGAAAGCCTTAGATTACAGGATGATATAGATGGGCTGGTAAGATGGGCAGGGCAGTGGCAAATGGAATTTAATCCTCAGAAGTGTGAGGTGTTGCATTTTGGGAGGACTAACAAGGCAAGGGAATATACAGAGGAAGTAAGAGGGTCAGAGGGACGTTGGTGTACTTGTCACTGAAGGCAGCAGCACAGGTAGATAAGGTGTTTAGGAAGGCATATGGGATACTTGCCTTTATTAGCTGAGGCATAGAATATAAGAAGAGGGATGATATGATGGAGCTGTACAAAATGCGAGTTAGGCCACAGCTGGAGTACTGTGTACAGTTCTGGTCACCACACTATAGGAAGGATGTGATTGCACTGGAGAGGGTGCAAAGGAGATTCACCAGGATGTTGCCTGGGCTGGAGCATTTCAGCTATGAAGAGAGACTGGATAGTCTAGGGTTGTTTTCCTTAGAGCAGAGAAGGCTGAGGGGGGACATGATTGAGGTATACAAAATTATGAGGGGCATTGACAGGATAGATAGGAAGAAACTTTTTCCCATTAACGGAGAGGTCAATAACCAGGGGGCATAGACTTAAGGTAAGGAGGTTTAGAGGAGATTTGAGGAAATTTTTTTTCACCCAGAGGTGGGGTTGGAATCTGGAACACACTGCCTGAAGGGGTGGTAGAGACAGGAACCCTCACAACATTTAAGAAGTATTTAGATGAGCACTTGAAATGCCATAGCATACAAGGCTACGGGCCAAGTCCTGGAAAATGGGATTAGAATAGTTGGGTGCTTGATGGCGGGCACAGACACAATGGGCTGAAGGGCCTGTTTCTGTGCTATGTAACTCTATGACCCGTCCATAACTGGAAACTATCAGGTCATCTCTCTGTCTTTCCTTTTAAGAGAAAATCGCCTTAGTTTGTTCAGTCTTTCCTGATAGTTCTTTCTCAGTTCATACTTGTAAACCTTTTTTTTGCACTTTCTCATTTTAATTAGATATTCACATTTAAACAGCCTTTCTTTTGGGCACTGAATATCATTCAACTTGTGAGACAAGCTGTGATGTTAACTGAAATCAGTCCGTTATGATCAACTTCTTCTTTTCAGCCTCTTCTGGGAACTTATTAGATCATATCTAATATTTGACACCATCAAAAAGAAAAAAAAAACACTGCTTCTAACTAATTGCTCAAAGGTTTTTGAGATAACAACAAAATAACTATAAGCAAAAAACCTAGACCAAGCACATAACTACAATATTAAAAAAAACCTAAATTAAAAGTTGAAATAAGTGAGTAAACTACTTCTCCTAAGAGACAAGAAACCTGTAGTAGAGTAATGAATCTTTTACCATGGGAGAGTTGAGCACATCACAGAAACTGTAAGACTTCTGTTGCATAAACTACCCAGAATTCTTTGCTTGTAAAAGATACCATAGCAACCCATGACTGAGTATGAGAACACAAAGTGCTCTGATCATAGGGATAAAATATGCTCAACATACTTGAAGACACCAATGTTTAATGCAAGAAAAGAAGTAGTCTCCCAACTAGGTTTTAAATCTTACTCTGAGTCTAAATTAGAGTGTACCCTTATATAATTCAGTACCTAGGTATCCATCAGAAATCTTTCCAGGAGATGAAGAAGTTATCAATAATGCATGATGATCTACAGTGCAGTAACTATCACTGGGCATCAATCTGAACCACTTCATCAACAAAAAGATTAAGCGAAAGAGTCGCAAGCACGCTTCCTATGAACTATACCAGTGTCATTTGACATGTATTGCTTCATGTCATTTTTGATATCCGGTTTAGGTTCTCTTGTATACTGCATTATGTGAAAGCAGTCTCTATCATTTATAAAAGTGGCTTATGCAGCCAGTCAGAAAGTTAATCTTGGGAAAAAGCTATGCGAATGTTGCTATTAATTGTCATAAATTAACAACTTTGATCGACAGCATTGATGGATTGATGACGCATTTCTATGCACAGAAATTAGGCAGCAGGTGGACGAGGAACTTGTGCTGTCTGCTGCCACAGAATGAAAGAACATAATTTGAACTGTTTACATGTGGTTTAGGTTTCAAAGATAGCTGCCGGATAAGGTAGAACCACAGTCTTAATCTAGTTCTTAGAATTACAAGAAAAATTGGAGTGAGCAATATTGTGCCAGCCTCTGTTAACTCAAACATGCTGCTTGTGATGTGTATTCTGAACAGTTCATAGGGTCATTTACAGCATAGAAGGAGGCCATTCAGCCCATCGAGTCCATACGGCTCTCTATGGAGCTATTCAGTCAGTTCCACTCCCCCGCTCGATCTGTGTAGCCCTACAAGTCTATTTCCTTCAAGTGGCCATCCAATTTCTTTTTAAAGTCATTGATTGCCTCTGCTTCCGCCACCTTTGTGGGCAGCGAGTTCCAGGCCGTTATCACCTGCTGCGTAAAAAAGTTCTTCCTCATATTCCTCCTGCATCTCTTGCCCAAAACCTTCAATCTATGTCCCCCAGTTCTTGTAATGGGAACAGTTTTTCCTTGTTTAACTTATCTAAGCCTGTCACAATCTTGTACACTTCTATTAAATCTCCTCTCAATCTCCTATGCTCTAAGGAGAACAGACACAGTTTTTCCAACCTAACCTTGTAACTAAAATCCCCAATCCCTGGAATCATTCTGGTAAATCACCTCTGCATCCTCTCAAGGACCATCACTTTCGAAAGTATGATGACCAGAACTGGCACAATACTCCATTTGGGACCCAACCAGAGCTTTACAAAGGTTCAGCATAACTTCCCTGCTTTTTCCCTCAATGCCTCTGTTTATAGAGCCTGAGATTCCATATACTTTACTAACCACACTCTCAATATATCTTGCCACCTTCAAAGATTGATGCACATGCACATCCCAGTCCCTCTGTTCCTGCACACACTTTAGAACTGTGCCATTAAGTATACATTGCCTTCCCCCATTCCTTCTCCCAAAATGCATCACCTTACACTTGATAGTATTAAATTCCATCTGCCACCTCTCTGCCCATTCTGCTAGCCTAGCTATGTCCTGTTGCAGGCAGTTCATATCATCCTCACTGTATGCCACACTCCCAGTTTCATGTCATTGGTAAATTTTGAGAGTCTACTCTGTATTCCAAGATCCAAGTCATTTGTACATAGCAAAAAATGTAGTGGCCCCAGCACTGACCCTTGGGGAACACCACTGTCTAATCCTCCAGTCTGAAAAACATTTACTATGACTCGTTGCTTTCTGTCCTTAAGCCAATTTTTAAAATCCAATTGGACACTGACCTTCCTATTCCATGAGTTTGTAGAGGTATTTTGATCAAATGAATTCTGACCTGATTTGTACAGATATTTTAGTGGGATGTATACTAATCAGTTTATTAGGTTACTTTGGTGTGATGGATTCTGATGGGCTTGTAGATGCATTTTAATAGAAGGTATTCTGATGGGCATGGAGTAGTATTTTACCTCATAAAATAAATAGATATAAACTGAGAAAATGGTAGGAATATTTTGGTAGGGCATTCTTGATGACTTTTAAGGGTATTTCTGTGCTGTATTTTGGTGGAATATGCCTGCTCAATTTGTTGGGGTATTTAGATGAGATACATTTTGATCAGGTGTGGTGGAATAATTTGGTGGGATATATTCTGATGGGTTTCTAGGAGAATTCTGGTGAGATGTATTCCGATGGGCTTATTAATATGTTTCTTTGAACTTTGGTGTGAGCTTGCTGACATAGTATAATGGGTTTATCGATGAATTATGGGGCAGACATTACATTCTCTTGATGGGTTATCTGAGCTGTGTGTGATAGCAGTTGCTGTGCAATTTTGATGGATTGACTGAGGTCCATTCTGATGAACTTACTGGTAAACTCATTTTGAAACTGAAGTCGGATGTTAATCCCAGTTGACGTTGTCAGCCTATTTGGCGCCTTGTGATATCTTCAGACTTTCAAAGTGACTCTTTTGCTATTATCCCTGTAAAAAACAATCTATTAGACTGCAGATGGTGTCTGGAAACTTAACCAAAACCACAGTGTACTCTCAAAATGAAAACCACAGCATTACAGAGTAGCTGAAGCTCCTGGGTCACATATTTTCCATAAAAGAGCAAATTTATTTTCTTTGCAGAAAGACTCAGCAGCAGATAGAAGAAAATTCCAGTCAAACTTTACTATGATGCACATCATCCTCAGATTCTTCCTCCAACTTTGTTAACATTCAGATAGGAAGTCAAACTTCTATCAAATGAACTTGCTAATAAGGCAAATTAATTTTATGGTCCCCATGTATTTGATTTAACTGCCTGTTGTCACAAAACAAGAAAAGATCTTTCTGTCTGAATTAGGACTTTTTCCATTATGAGCAACATACTGAATAGATTGGCATCTTAAGCGATGCAGCTTGCAAAGATTTTTGACTGTAACAGAAAGGAAACAAAAACCTGTTACAAGTACAGTTAACCCAACATGGAATTTAGGGGAGGCGGTGAAGCAGTGGTAATGTCACTGAACTAGTAATCCAGAGGCCCAGGTTAATGTCCTGGGGACACAGATTCAAATCCCACCATGGCAGCTGGTGGAATTTAAATTCAATTAATCAATAAAAATCTGGAATTGAAAGCTAGCTTCAGTGATGGTGCAATGAAAGTATCATCGATTGTCATAAAACCCATTGGTTCACTAATGTCCTTTAGGGAAGAAAATCTGCCGTCCTTACCTGGTCTGGCCTACATGTGGTTGACTCTTAACTGCAGTCTGAAATGGCCTAGCAAGCCATTCAGTTGTCAAGAGCAATTAGGGATGGGCAACAAATGCTGGCCTAGCCAGCGACACCCACATCCCATGAAAGAATTTTTAAAAAGCCGTTTACAGAGAAAATAATTCCAAGGACATTGACCCACAAAGTTTATTAGACTTGGGCATTGAGTTATCAGATTAGACTTCACCAAGTGCTTTTCGGATACAACTCCACTCCCAATTCTATATCATTACATACCATGTGTAGCCTGAAAGTCACATCCACATAAGCAAAGGAAATAATGCCCTGAATCATGATTATTGCACACTAGAAATTGAACCTGCATATTGGTTATCTTAACTTTTACAAGTTTAGGGCTCTTTTTCTGAGTAGAGACAGAAATCTGCTGCTCGCTAAGGTGAGAAATATCAGCGTTCAGGAATAATAGAGGCATTCACTTACTGTACCAAAGCAACATTTCCATTCTGGCTGCTCTGAGTTCTAATTCATGTTGAATAGTGAGCAGTTTTATGAATTAGTATCTATTAAAGTTGGATTGAAATTGCCCAAACTCTTTTCACTTAGGATCCTTAGCAGCCTGAAAGCGAAGAGACACTCATAGGAACATAGGAATATAAGTATGCCATTCAGTCCCTCAAGCCTGCTATGCCATTGAATGGGTGATCATGGCTGGTCTGTACCTTAACTTCATCAACACATATTGGTTTTGTAATGCTTAACTTTGTTGACTAACGTAAACCAATCAGTTTGAGTATTGAAATTTTCAGATTTCCACTACTTTATGTGTGAAGATTTGCTTCCTGACATCACCCTTGAGCTGCCTAGCATGAATTTTAACCTTATGCCTCCTTGTTCTGGACTCCACCGACCAGGGGAAATAGTTTCTCTCCATATACCATATCAAATCCTTTAAGCAAGACCCTACACACCGACAAAGAGTCAGTCCTGGATTGCTGGTCAGAGCACTTTGAAACTCTCTTCATCGCCAAGCGTCAGTGAAGAAATGCCAGACAAAGCATCTTTAACACCTCAATAAGGTCACCCCTTCATCTTCTATACATCAAGAATACATCTCATCTCATCAGTCTGGATAGAGCCCAGATGTCAGAGATGAAAGGACAATATTTTAAATTGCTATGTCACCCATTCCGTTCTGTCCATGTAACTATTCCATCACCCTCCTATCTTGTGCTTTGTAGATGATGAACAGGCATTGCGGAGTCAGGAGGTGAGTTGCTCTCCTCAGAATTCCCAGTCTCTGACCTGCTCTTGTAGCCACTGTATTTATATGGTTGGTCCAGTTCAGTTTTTGGTCAATGGTAACCCCCAGGATTTTGATAGTAGGGGATTCAGTGATGACAATGCTGTTGAATATCATGGGGAAATGGTTAGATTTTCTCTTGCTGGAGATGGTCATTGCCTGGCACTTTTGTGGTGCAAATGTTACTTGCAACTTATCAGCCCAACCCTGAATATTGTCCAGGTCTTGCTGCATATTGATACAGACTGCTTCAGTATCTCAGTAGTTGAGAATGGTACTGAACATTGCGCAATCATCAGCAAACATCCCCACTTCTGACCTTATGATGGAGGGAAGGTCATTGATGAAGCAGCTGAAGATGGTTGAACCTTGGACACTACCCTGAAGAACTCCTGCAGCTATATCCTGGGACTGAGATGATTGGCCTCCAACAACCACAGCTATCTTCCTTTGTGCTAGGTATGACTCTAACCAGCAGAAAGTTTCTCCCTGATTCCCGTTGACTTCAATTTTGCCAGGGCTCCTTGATGCCACACTCAGTCAAATGCTCCCCTCTTGAGTTGCCCTCTTTTGTCCATGTTTGGATCAAGGCTGTAATGAGGTCAGGAGTCAAAAGTGGCCCTGGCGGAACCCACACTGAGTGTCATTGAGCAGGTTTTAGTTGTGTAAGTGCCGCTTGATAGCACTGTCGACAACACCTTCCATCACTTTCTGATGATTGAGAGTAGCTTTTTTGTGCAGAGGAATTTTTCACATTGTCGGTAGATGCCAGTGTTGTAACTGTACTGGAACAGCTTGGTTAGGGGTTAGTTCTGGAGCACAAGTCTTCAGTATTATTGCCGGAATGTTGTCAGGGCCCATAGCCTTTGCAGTATCCAGTGCCTTCAGCCATTTAGGTTAATACGCGATCCTAGGCTTCATTAATAGGGGCTGTTAGGCCAATGTGCTTTGTTAAATGATAATTTTCTTTAATCCATTGACTGGAGATCTGAATTTGTATTTTTTTGAAAGACACTTTTTAAAATAAAGATGGCTTTGCTAACAGCTTAGGATGGTCACCTAATTTGCAACACTGTATCCTATGTGCAAGGACTGTGAGGAGGGAGACAAAATATCTGCTAAGTCCCCAGCAAGAACCAAGACCCAGGAGGTTTAAGGGAACGGGTTGTTCTCTTTCTTTCAGCAAGAAAAGAAATACTGCTGATTGCTATGTTTCAATGACTGAGTGACTGTCATGTGACGAGCCCCTTCCCATCTGTGGTTTTAAGATAGTGTTTTCTTTGCAGCAGAGAGAAGCAACTGGACTCTGACACGTGCAGACCCAAGTGGGGGGGTCTATATCACTCTCTCTCCATTCCAGATTGAACGATTTCAAATCCTGCCTGTTGACTGACCTCCTTTGCATACTCCGGCTACAATCAGAAACCCCATTGAAGGAAATCATCCACATCGCTGTCTCCAAGGGATCCATCAAACCAGTCATCTACCTCTTCAAACTAAAAGCCTCAGGACCACCAAATTCAGCTGAAAGCCAGCCGAATCACCAAACGCCACAGACTCTATACCCTTTTTTCCTATGGACTTTAACTCAACCAATTTAGCTTTCCCCACTGTGTAACCTATTTGTGTGTGTGTAAACCTCTAGCGTGTGTGTGTGAGTGAAAGTTGGCGCGTTGCTTATTATTTTATTAGCTCAGTTTAGGCAGAATAAAGTTAACCTCTTTCTTGGTTAAGTCAAGAAAACCTGTCAAATTGGTTCTTGTTATGATCACAGCAAGTAATCAATCAAACACCTACTGAATTGGCCAGCACATCCACTTTAAGAAAGAATTAAGACTGGTCAAACAAAGAGAGGGAAAAGAGGGCAACCCTTTGACCCCTCCTCACCTGACCGTAACAGGTGCATAGAGTACAAAGGCAAGGAAATTATGTAAAAGTTGTATCGAACACTGGTTCGGTCTCAACCGGAGTATTGTGTCCAGTTCTGGATGTCACACTTTAGGAAAGATGTGAAGGCATTAGGGAGAATGCAGAAAAGAGTCATGAGAATGGTTCCAGGGATGAGGAGCTTTAAGTTACAAGGACAGATTGGAGAATTTGGGACTGTTTTCCTTGGAGAAGAGAAGGTTGAGAGCAGATTTGATAGAGGTGTTCGAAATCATGAGGGGTCCGGACAGAGAAGATAGGGAAAAACTGTACCCATTAGTGGAAGGATTGAGAACAAAGAGGGCTACCTCTTTGTAAGGTAATTGGCAAAAGAAGCAATGGCGACATGAGGAAAGACATTTTCATGCAGCGAGTAGTTGGGATCTGGAATGCACTACTGAACAGTATGATGGAGACAGGTTCAATCGAGGCATTCAAAAGGGAATTTGATTGTTATCCAAAAAAGAAGAAAGTGCAGGGCTACGGGGAGAAGGCAGGGGAGTGGCACAAGATAAATGGCTCTTTTTGGAGAGCCAGCACAGACATGACAGGCCAAATGACCTCCTTCTGTACTGAACAATTCTGTGATCCTGATTCTGGATATCACATGGAGTGAATCGAATTGGCCGAAGATTGGCAAATGTGATGCTGGGGAGCTTAGGAGGAGGCTGATGTGGATCATCCACTCCACACTACAGGTTGAAAATGGTTGCAAATGCTCCACACTTGTTTTTTGCACTGATCTGCTGGCCTCCGCATCATAGAGGATGGGGATATTTGTGGAGCCTCCTCCCCCAGTTAGTTGTTTAATTGTCCACCGCTGTACTCAACTGAATGTGGCAGGACTGCAGAGCTTTGATTTGATCCGTTCATGCAGCGAGTAGTTGGGATCTGGAATGCACTACCGAACAGTATGATGGAGGCAGGTTCAATCGAGGCATTCAAAAGGGAATTTGATTGTTGTGGGATCACTTAGCCCTGTCTATTGCATGCTGCTTCTGCTGTTTGGCATGCAAGTTGTTTGGCATGCAGTATTGTAGCTTCACCAGGTTGGTACCTCTTTTTTTTAGATATGCCTGGTGCTGTTCCTGGCATGGCCTCCTGCACTCTTCATTGAAACAAGGTTTCAAGCCCTTGGCTTGATGGTAATGGTAGAGTGAGGGACATGCTGGGCCATGAGGTTACAGATTGTGGTTGAGTACAATTCTACTGCTGATGGCCTACAGCGCCTCATGTATGCCTAGTTTTGAGCAGCTAGATCTGTTCTGAATCTAACCCATTTAGCATGGTGGTAGTGCCAAACAACACAATGAAGCGAATGCTCAGTGTGAAGATGGAACTTTGTCTTCCCAAGGGCTGTGTGTTGGTCACTCCTACCTATACTGTCATGTGACAAGTAGATTGGTGAGGACAAGGTCTAGTCAGTTTTCCCCTCTTGTTGATTCCCTCACCACCTGCTGCAAGCACAGTCTGGCAGATATAGAGTCAGAGTCGTACAGCATAGAAACAGGCCCTTCGGCCCACCGTGTCCATGCCGATCATAATGCCTCTCTATACTAATCCCACCTGCCTCCATTAATTCCATATACTTCTATGCCTTGCTCATTCAAGTACCTGTCCAGATGCCTCTTAAATGTTGCTACTGTTCTTGCCTCCACCACCTCCTCAGGCAGCTCATTCCAGATACCCACTATCCTTTGTGTGAAAAATTTACCCCTTTGATCCCTTTAAACCTCCTCCCTCTCACCTTAAATCTATGCCCTCTAGTTTTAGTCACCCCTACCATGGGAAACAGCCTCTGGCTATCTACCCTATCTATGCCTCTCATAATTTTATATAGCTCTATCATGTCCCCTCTCAGCTTCCTTCACTCCAGGGAAAACAGACTCAGCCTATCCAATCTCTCTTTATAACTCAAGCCCTCCAAACCAGGCAACATCCTTGTGAATCTTTTCTGCACCCTCTCTAGCTTAATCACATCTTTCCTGTAGTGTGGCGACCAGAACTGCACACAGTACTCCAAATGCGGCCTAACCAACGTTATGTACAACTGTAACATGACGTTCCAACTCTGTACTCAATGCCTCAGCCGATGAAGTCAAGCATGCCATATGCATTCTTCACCATCCTGTCTACCTGTGTTGTCACTTTCAGGGAACAATGTACTTGCACCCCAAGGTCTCTCTACTCAACAACACTCCACAGGGCCCTGCCATTCACTGTATATGTCCTGCCTTGGTTTAATTTCCCAAAATGCATCACTTCGCACTTGTCTGCGTTAAATTCCATTTGCCAACCACTTGCCCACTTTTCCAGTTTATCTGTTGTAACCTTAGACAACCTTCTTCACTGTCCACTATACCACCAATTTTGGTGGAATCTGCAAACTTACTAATCATACCCCCTACATTCACATCCAAGTCATTAATATATATGACAAACAACAGAGAGCCCAGCACCGATCCCTGCAGCACAGCACTGGTCACCGGCCTCCAATCTGAAAAATAACCCTCCACTATCACCCTCTGCCTCCTATCACCAAGCCAATTTTGTATCCAATTGGCTAGCTCACACTGGATCCCATGTGTTCGAACCTTCTGGACCAGCCTACCATGCGTTACTTTGTCAAAGTCCTTGCTAAAGTCCATGTCGACAACGTCCATCGCCCTGCCCTCGTCAATCCTCTTAGTCACCTCCTGAAAAAACTCAATCAAATTCCCAAGGGCTTTTCCTTCAGCACTTGGCTAGCTCAGTCAGTAGTGGTGCTACCAAGTCACTCTTGGTGCTGGACATTGAGGTCCCCCACCCAGAGTTAATTCTGTGCCTTTGCCACACTCAGTGCTTCCTCAAAGTGGTGTTCAACATGGAGGAGTACTGATTCATTAGCTTAAGGAAGGTGGTAATATGTAGGAGGTTTCCTTGCCCGTGTTTGACCTAATGCCATGAAACTTCATGGGGTCCACAGTTAAATTGGAGAAATCCCAGGGCAACTCCCTCCTGTATACCACTGTGCCGCTGCATCTGTCCTGCTGATGGGACAGTACATACCCAGGGATGGTGATGGGAATGTCTGGGACATTGGCTGCAGGGTATTATTCTGTGAGTATGACTATGTCAGGCTGTTGCTTGCCGAGTCTGTGGGACAGCTCTCCCATTTTTTGGCACAGGCCCCCAGATGTTAGTCAGGAGGACTTTACAGGGTTGGGTGTGCCTTTGTCATTTCCGGTGCCTAAGTTGATGTCAGGTGGTCTGACTTTTATGTAGTAGTTTGATACAACTGAAGTGGCTTGCTAGGCCTTTTCAGAGGACAATTAAGAATCAACAATATTGCAGTGGGTCTGATGTCACATGTAGGCCAGACCAGGTAAGGACAGCAGATTTCCTTCCCTAAAGTGAACCAGATGAGTTTTTCCAACAATCGATCATAGTTTCATGGCACCAGTTCTGAGACTAGCTTTCAATTCCAGATTTTTTAAACTAAAAAATTGAACTTATTAATTAATTTTCAATTCCAGCAGCTGCCATGGTGGGATTTAAACCCAAGTCACCAGGGCATTAACCCCTGGATTATTAGTTCAGCAACATTACAACTACACCATCATCTCACCTGATTAAAGTGTATGGGGGTGATGAGTGAACTGGACTCATGCAGGATAGGATAGCGACAGCTGAAGTTTGGACTCATTAAAATTATAAAGAAGATGTGAGGTCAGCGAAGAGGGCATTGAAATAAAAGCAAAATACTGCAGATGCTGGAAATCTGAAATAAAAACAGCAAGTATTGGAAATATTCAGCAGGTCAGGCAACATCTGTGGAGAGAGAGGTCGAGTTAACAGCGAAGAGGGCATTGGAATAATTGAGTCTAGAGATGATAAAAATGTGGATAATATTTCAGTGATGGAGGGGCTAAGGTACTGGTGAAGGTGGGCAAAGTTGCTGAGGTGAAAATAAGTGGATTTGGTGATAGGTAGTATATGGGTTTAAAGTTCAGCTCTGGTTCAAACGGGATGCTAAGGTTTCACAAAGCCTGATTTAGTCTGAATTTGTGACTGAGGAGGAGAAATGCAATCTATAGCAAGAGAGTGAATTTATGGCAGCAGCCAAAAATGGTGACTTTGCTATTCTCTGTGTTCAGTGGATTGAAGCTGTGGCTCAGCCAGCTTTTGATATTGGATAGGAAGTCTAACAACTCAGAAATGATTGTAGGATTTAGAGAGATGATGGAGAGGTAAAGCTGCATGTTATCATCATGTAAGAAAGCTATCTCTGTGCCTATAGATGATATCACCAAAGGGCAGCATATAGATGAAGAAGAGAAAGGAGCCAGGAAAGATCCTTGGGGGACTCCAGAGGGGTTGGGTCGAGAAGCCATTACTGAGGATGTGCTGTCTATGTTCAGATATATAGCACTGGAGGCATACAGAGGCATTTCCATGGACCTGGACCATGAGAAAGAACCAATAGAAGACAATAGAGTGGTTGACAATCAAACACTACAAAGCAGTTGAGGAAGGCATGGAGCAATAATTCACCATGGTCACAGCCACAGAGAACATCATTCAATGCTTTGATTAGGGCTGTCTTAGTGGTGTGAGAAAGACAAAGGTTAGACAAGGGATTTGAATAGACAATTTTGAGATAGATGAGCATGGATCAGGGAGGTGATGATGCATTCTAGGATCACAAAAAAACATTAGAGATGGCTAAGTAGTTGGAGCATGGATGGGTCAACTGTGTTTTAGTTTAAGGAAGGGATCAGTGATGATAATTTTGGTGCCTGAGCAAAGGAAGCAATTAACAATGGTAGCTAGTTGTGGGGCCAGGAGGGGAAGTTGAATGATTAGGAGTTCAATAGGGAAGAGGTCAAGAAGCAAGTGTTCGGTGTCAGGGATAAGATAACCATGGAGAGGACATGGCTAAGTTGGGAAAATAAACTGCAGAGTGACAGGACATCTGATTGAAGTGGGTAGGTGACTGAAGAGAGGATGGAAGCTTGAGATGAATGGGAGGTCATAGAAATGATTTCATTCTTAGAGATGAAGTTCTCTTTATACATGGCATTACTTGTGAGGATGGCGGGGGCAAGGGAAATAGTTTAAAGTAGTGGAGAAAAGAAGCCTAGTGCTGTCTTTGCCTTTCAGGGTGACCATGGAGTAACTGGGTTATTTGGTTGCACATACATCATTATAAGAAACCATTGTAACTTTGCGACATATATTGCTTCCTAATGTTTTCAAAATAACTTCTGCAATGCTGATGTCACAAGATATTCATTATCCCATAATCAAGTGGGATATTCCATTTATTCTCCAGCTTGAAATGTCTTAAACTTAAACTTTCAAATCTTGAAATGTAGTCAAGAAAGCTATTATCATTGGAATAATTTATTAGCATTCCACCTGAAATATGTTGATTTGTAATAATATGCAATCTGAAAGAAACTCAGAATCCAAATTGAACCGCTTCAATTTCTGGCTATTTGCAAAACAGCCTAAAAATGTTTGAGATTTAAATGTTATCGACAGTCACAGCTGTATATGGAACATCAATGCAAATTCAGCTAAGGACAAGGTTAAGGAGTTATCTTCTCAGTGGCTCACACAAGACACATTTTAGTTTTACCAGTGCATTGGTGGATTGGATAGAGATCATTTGATTTTGTTGTAAAGGCAAAAAGTATAAATGGTTAAAGTTGCAGCTCTTTTAGGTGATTGAATTTAAATTAGGGGTTTATTGGAGTTGTCTAATACTGTCATAATTTTTAATGTTAAGCTGTCAAGATAAAACCAAAGAACAGTAAGTGCTGGAAATCTGAAATAAAACCAGAAAATGCCTTAAGTACACAGTAGATGTCAACATCTGAAAAGAGAAAACATAGGTTAATGTTTTGGGTACAGATCTTTCATCAGAACTGGAAAGGTAGGTAAGTCCCTCCATAGTATTGACTAAAACCAATTCGCCACTCCTATAAAGGGTTTATATCCTTTCCTTTTTCAGTCCTGTTGACAGGTTAGTCTTTTCTTGTCAGATCTTGAAGGGCTCGTTGCATATTTCCAACTCTTTGTTCTTATTTCACGTTAAGCTTTCTTCTTCAGCCAAAAAAATATGGTTTGCTGCACAGGAAAAAATGTCTTTATATCACGCACAAGTAGTGACAAGTAGCTTTCAGCTTAAAGCGAGGCAAACAATGATTTAAATATCGCAATTAAAATGATCACGGAAATACGCATAAGTACTTTGCATTGCCCCGTATAGTTTTTTTTTAGTGCCAGACCACCAATGTTACTGCTTTTGCAACAGCAGGATTGTCCCAATTTAGAACAGCCCCGGCTTGTGCTTTTATTCCCGGGATAATATTTGGCGTTTAAAATAGACAGTAGATGGCAACAAACCTCTCCGGTTGATTGTAGACCGCCATTGGGCCAAATTGTAAAAGGCAATGACTGTGGTTCAGTTTTTGGTCTGAGTGATGCTAGATAGCCCCGCCCACTCTCCCACAGTCGACCAGATGATGTCACTTGAGGAGTTCGATTTTATGATGATGGCGGATTATACTTCCCACAGTGCCCCACAGCAGAGAATACGCCCCATCTACAAACAAGGCCGCGCGGCATTGTGGGAGTGAAGTGCAGCGCCTGCGCAGTGCCAACCCGCGGGGCTCGACTGCTTCTTGTTCCCTGCAGTACTGCCCAGTTTCCATCTACAGGGAATGTACAATCACTGGCAATCCTTTCACTGAGATTGGGCGTTGGAGGATATAATGGACATCCCAGTAAAACCTTCCATGCTTATGGTCTTAGGGTGTGCCCAATGGGGGAAGAGACTAGTAGTACTGGGAATGTGTTAACTGTTACATCTCTTGCTTTTCCCAATTCTGATGAAAGGTAGTCGACCTGAAATGTTGACCGGAATTTGATGCCATCCTCCTCCCCCACCGCCGCCCCCCGGCTCCCATCCGTCCTGGATGAGGGCTGGGAGGCAGGCGTAAAGTTGTGTGGGAGGCAGGAGGTGCGTTTCCTGGTGCCTACCTGCCCCCCGTGCCATTTTACCAGCGGTGGGGAGGGGGGAAATAGCCCACTTGTGCCGGACCAATTGAGGTCCTTAAATGGCCAATTAATTGCCACTTACGGATTTCCTGCTGCCAACGCTGGTAAAATACCAATGGCGGCCAGGCACCTCGCCACCTGGGGAGGCCGCCCAGTTAAACCTGGTGGCCTCCTTGCAGGCTTGGGGGGAGGTGTTGCCTTCCAGTTTGGGCACCCTATACACCACTGAGGCCCCTCCCAGTGGCACAAGCCACCTCCGCTTGAAACTCCCCTCTCGATCGCCCCCCCCCCCCCTCTCCGGGGCCCAGATGATTGTCCGCGGCAAGGTCTGAAATCTCACTCACCTTTTTCGGGGCAGGCATCCATGCTGCTCCTTCCGCTTCCCAGTGGCGCTGCAGGGACTGAGGAGATGCCAACCCTCTGATTGCTGGCAGCTTTTGGCGGCGGGGCCGCTGCCTCAGAGGTGTGGAAGTCTTGACCAAGGCCAATTAAGGGCCTGGGCCATGTAAAATTACAACATGGCTTCCAGGTCTGGCGGAGGCAGACTTGCCCCCGACTTTTTAGCTGGTGGGCTGGGCCTTTGCCACAAGGTAACATTCCAGCCGGATGTTGCCCACCTGTTCAGCATTTTCTGTTTTTACAGATTTCCAGCATCTGCAGTATTTTTCATTTGTATTGGCACGTGGCATTTTTCGGAAGGGAATGGCTGAGGGTACTAGCCTCTGATCTGAAACATAAAGCTTGGTAATATAATGATGTCAAACTGATGTCTTTACACCTTTGTCTTTTCTCTGACCAGAGCGTTTTTTTAAATCTCAGCAACATAAAGTGGGTATTGCCATTAGTAAGCTGGTGCCTTTACTTAAAACCTAGTTAATAGGGCAGCCATCAACTTGCTGCTGCAATTTAAATATAATTCCTTCAAGTGTAGGGGAATTTCTTTCCCCTTTTTTCCATTTTTGTCCAACTTTGCGGTTCACGAGGTTTTGAAAGGTTGCTTTGGGAGTTACCTCTTCACAGAATGCGTGTCTATGGGAATTCCAATTTATTTGTGTAACTTGGTCTTAGGAGAGGAAGGTTGTCAGAGATGAGTGAGCATTCACCTCCGTTAACCTTCACCCCCATCTATCAGCAATGTCGGACATGACTTGTCTAAAGGAATAGACTTGCATTAATATAGCACCTTTCATGACCTCAGGGTCTCCCAAAGTGCTTTCCAGCTAAAGTGTAGAGACTGTTGTAATGCAGAGAAACACAGGAGCCAATTTCTGCACAACAATGAGATAGCTAACCAGATAATCTGCTTTCGTGATGTCATTGAGAGATAAATATTGGCCAAGACACCCCCTTTTCTTTGAATAGCTATTTGATTTTCACCTCTCATGCCACTCACGACCACCTTCTCTAGGGCAATTAGAGATGGGCAATAAATGCTGGCATTACTAGTAATGCACACATCTCATGAGCGAATTAAAAAAATGCTCATTTACTCTTCCTTGTTTTTCCCTTTTCCTGTCTTCACAGCCCGTCTGCTGTGAATTCGGAGTACGGTTTTTGCGAATTAATGCATGGCTTGCAAAATCTCCATGGCGATAGTGAAGCATGTTTATTATTAATAGGGAACTTTCAATCCTGCATTGGGTGCTAAGTAAAGCCTGATGGCATTGCTTTTGTTTTCTCTTCCACTCCAGTAAAAGCTGGAAGTTACAGGCATAGTCGATTCATGAGAATCCACTTCTGAGACTCCCAATAAGTGTGCCTTGTGGCTTATCACTGAGCCACAAGGCTCCCAGTTCAATCTTCTCAGTGCTGAGTTAGTTCATGTCAGCCAAGGTAGCTCTATACTTGACCTCTGTGCCTTTGAGCCAAGAAAGAAAAATATTAACCAGGGTTCCCACTTCTAATTGCTATCCAGTGATTGATGCTGACAAGTAAGCATTTATGTGCATCAGGTTAAAATAGGATCAGACTTGACTTCTGATGAACTGAACACTCAAAACATGTGCTAAAACTGTCAAGGCTTTCATTGAAAGCAATGGGAAAATGGGTGAAGGTCTGGAGAATTATTGGTGAACAGGGAACTATAACTTATCGACAGCAACAACTGTCAGGTTTGAAAACAGGAAACATTGTTTTGAGTAGATTTCTTTTTATTCCCTCTCAGCACAGAGTATATGCAAGCAATTGGCTCCCTGGCTTCTGCCAGTGGTGTGTATGCATGATGGCTCCCCTGATGGTACCGCACCCTGCCCTATGCATTGGAGTTGGGGTGGGTGTAATTTTAACCATTCTCTATGTCTTGAGATCTTACGAGCATACGAATTAGGAGCAGAAGTAGGCCATTCAGCCCCTCGAGCCTGTTCCACCATTCAATAAGATCATGGCTGATCTGATTGTGTCTTTAATTCCACACACCCATCTACCCCTGATAACCTTTGACTCCCTAGCCTCCGTCTTAAAAATATTCAACGACCCCGCCTTCATCACCTTCTGAGGCAGAGCGTTCCAAAGTCGCACAACCCTCTGAGAGAAAAAAATTCTCCTCACCTCTGTCCTAAAAGGGTGACTCCTAATTTTAAAACAGAACCCCCCCCCACCCCGCCTCTAGTTCTGGACTCACCCACAAGAGGAAACATCCTTTCCTTATCCACATTGTCAAGACCGTTTAGGATCTTATATACTTCAATCAAATCTCCTCTCACTCTTCCAAACTCTAGCGAAAACAAGCCCAGTCTGTCCAACCTTTCCTCATCAGACAATCCACTCATTCCAGGTATCAATCTAGTAAACCTCCTTTGAACTGCCTCCAACACATTTACATCCTTAAATAAGGAGACCAAAACTGCACACAGTATTCGAGATGTGGTCTCACCAATGCCCTGTGTAACTGAAGCAGAACATCCTTACTTTTATTTTCAATTCCTCTCGTAATAAAGGACAGCATTTCATTAGCCTTCTTTATTACTTGCTGTACTTGCATACTAACATTTTCTGACTAATGCACTAGAACACCTAGATCCCTCTGCACCTCGGAAATCTGAAGTCTTTCTCCATTTAAGTAATACTCTGCTTTTTTATTCTTCCTGCCAAAGTGGACAACTCCACATTATTCTCCTTCTGGCACATTTCTGCCCACTCACTCAACCAATCTATGTTGGTCTGCAACCTTTTTATGTCCTCTTCACAACATACTTTCCTACCTATCTTTGTGTCATCTGCAAATTTAGCTACTATGCCATTGCTCCCCTCATCTAAGTCATTGATATAAATTGTAAAAAGTTGAGGCCCCAGCACAGACCCCTGCGGGACTCCAATTATCACATCCTGCCAATCAGAAAAGGATCCATTCATGCATACTCTGTTTTCTGCCAGTCAGTCAATCTTCTATCCATGCTAATGTTTACCCCCTACAGCATGAGCTCCTATTTTGCACAATAACCTTTTATGTGGCACCTTGTAAAATGTCTTCTGAAAATTCAAGTACAGTACATCAACTGATTCCAGTTTGGTTGTCGCTGAGAAGCAAGGCACCCAGTGAAGGCATGTCCTTCCCACAGGGATGGAGAAGGAATAAACGCTCTCATGTATACCCTAATGACCAATTATAAAGCACATTGTCAGAGGTTCTTTCATTGAATATGGTTGGTGAGTGGGCTTTCAGAATGAAGGAGGAAAAGAATTGGGGTTGGGTTTGAATAAATTAGACCAGGCAGAATGCTATGAACTTTAGCAAAGCTTTTTTTTCTCCCCTATTACTTCAGGTTGGTTGTGAGATACTATTGAAGTGATGAGTGAGATCAGAACATCATTCTTTTGTCATTAGTTTGTTTGGGAATTCAAAGATGTCCTCTTAATATTATTAAGTGCTATTATCAATGTTGGAATGAATAAACAGGTTAGATCCAGACTTGATAAGTAAGTCTACAAGATGGAGTAAGTAAGCTAGCAATGAGCTGTTACCATTCATCCAGAATGGTTAAGTTGTTTCTCAGCACAATCTACAAATATATCATTTTTTGCAGTTTTTTAAAAGGCACCATCAACCCAAATAATTGTTAGGCAAGCTTTAGCTGCTCTATGAATTTGTGTTAAGAACAGCATCACAAGAAATGAAAGGTATTAAAATTGCAACTCTTGTGGATGAATATAACATGTGAATCTTAATATCCCTCAAACATGCATTATTCCCATTTTAATTCAAAGAAACAAAACATGCATAAAAGTGGCTGAAGGGACTCCTGGCCTCTGTTAGGATATTTCTTTTCACAGATATATATGACGATCTTGAATGTGGCAAATTGCCCTTGCTGTAGGCTGCAGAGTGTATTCAATTGGAGTGGATACTGACAGCCTTTTAATCTCAGACGTGGCCTTACAAAGTGAGGGAATTGGTGCACAATGACCCTTTCTCTTCACATGCACTTTCTGATAGAAATCTGTCTAGCAAACAAAATTTTGGAGCTGTGTCAGTGGAAGTTTGACCCCAGTTGGTCTGCGAATCTCTCCTTGTTAGCTGAACAGGTAAAGACTTGATAGGAATACAAAGAGAAGCCTTCAGCGTTCTTCTGAACAAGCTGTTTCAAGGTCAACCTTGCAAATAAACAACTTTTTAAAAATAAGTACCTGTGAAATGATGTCCATCAAATATAAGATTTTAAACAGCAAAATGAGCTGTGAACTAAGTATGTTTCAGTGAATCTACGCTTGTAAACATTGAAGATGTTAAAATAAATGTATAATTCCATTGTTAAAATAGCGGAGAGAGCAACTTGATACGATTATGCTAAACATTTGTACAAAAACAGTGCTGACAGTTATTTCCAGGTTGTCGGCTTCTCCTTGACAATATTATAAGGATAGGGTGCGTTTCTAATGGCACAGTTAGCATATAAATATTAAGGTGCACTAATTGTTCAAATTAATCCATATCCTACAAATTGTGGGTTCTAGTTACTAATTCTAAGCCCCTTGCCTCTGACAATAAACATTTCACTGTATCAGGCAATCTCCCTGGCAATAGTGTTGGAGATAGTTTTGCTGTATGCCTTTTGATGCTGAAGGTAATTAGTTATTACTGCCAATATCTGTGTTGGGTCTGGCTGTAATTTGACTAAGCTAATGAGGTAGAAATTCACCTTGACCAGGCAGTGGAAAATAGGCAGTATCGGATCGGCTGCTTGTTATACTCCCTGCCCCAAATTTAGGTCCATTGACTTTAATAGAACTGAATATCAGACGGGGAATATGAATGGGCGGCCTAAGTTAAATTGTTTGCTTTGCTCAAAATGAATTTCGACCCTCATGTCCAGGCTATCACTGTGTTTCTGCCATTCCTGGACTGTATGAACCTTCCCTTGCTGAGCAGAATTAAGTATCTGACTGATTGTCAGCACCAAGTGCTGAACAGCTCAAACCAAAAAGAGCAAATTGCTGTTCTTGTGCTCTCTCTAACTGCTTTTGCTCATAGCAATGCTCCATCCAAACCTGGTTATACTGGGTGAAGAATTTTTAAAAAGCACATTCTGGATTCAAGATACTAAAGAAACAAAAAAGAAAATATTCGGAGAAAAGGTGCAAATCAGGTTCATAACATGTGATAGATATGAGGATTGGTGTTGTTCTAACATTTATTTGGGGTCAGAACTCTGTATGAGAAACAGTTTGAACCTCTGAGCTAGAAGTTTAGGCTCAAGTGACTTGCACTGTACTGACGAAAGCAAGTTAAATCCCTGAGAATCTAGTAATGAAAAGGAATTGTGCTACATGTAGCACCACTTTAAGTGTGCTTATGCAGATTTGAACTTGTCTGTGATTCTGGTAAAATCCTGCACATAATTCTTTCTGACCACATTTACAATTATGGTACAATTATCAAGCAGAGAAGGTTTTCATAAGTGCCCTTGCAGTGCTGCTCTTTGTAGTAACCATTTCCAGTATAGCCTGTGACAGAGCTTAGAGTTGTATCAATGTTGCAATTAAACTCACTGATGGACTACCAAAGGTTGTTCTAGTTTGTAGCTCAGATCGATGTGAAGATGAGAGGCATCTTCTCAGAAAGCTGACAAGTCACTGTTGGGTTGGATTGAGACAGCAATACATATAGTTGGTGTTGTGAGTGTGATAATGAAATGAAATATAGGAAAAGTTAATTAGATGTAGCAATCCATCTTCAAGACATGTGTAGACTCACAATTGGACCTGAGTAAATTCTTAAAGTTGAGAAAAAGAAACATGTACTGTTAAAGTTTATATGTGAACTTGTCCCAAAAGGCAGAAGTACAGAAGGAGTGTAGGAATGTGATGTTAATTTTGCAAATTACGTCAGTTTTAGATGTACATGAGACCAACGGGTTTAATTTGCAGAGTCTTTGGAGATGTGAAAGAAGTTCTTAGACAGAATAAAATTGTTAAGAAATGTAGTGTTGAGAGGTGTGGAGTTGGGTAGGTACTGTGCAGATTTATAAATGAGTAGGTAATGAGGAGGTGGCTGGGTGTTTTGAGACTAGATGAATGGGCTTTTAAAAAGGATATAGACAGACAGGGGGAGAATTTCCATGAGGTGAGTTGCACCACTTTTGTGTCAAAAAATTGCACCTTCATGTGCATCTCCATCAGACTAATGCTAACATAAATCCCAGGTACAGCAGATGTAATTTGTTGGTGCACATGGACATTATAATGGAGCCTTTTAAAATGCCAGTTCTGGTTTAAGACTACAGGAGCAGCCTGAGGGAGCATCTGGTAAGGAACAGTGTTTGAATCACTCATATGAGGGGATGTGAGATTTTTATGTCTCACTAAGTTCCATTTGAGATCCTGTATCTCTATTATAATACAAGTTCCCACACAGGACCAACTAAGACATGATGCCTATAAATTCAACCTTTCCGTGCCTGTTTTTCTGGCACTGACTGGCCTTCTAACCCCCAATCTAGTGGGCAGAACGCAGTTCCAGCTGGAGAGGCGCCATCAGTAATATTGGGAAAGGGAAAAAAAGGAGTCCTTTATCCATGCGTGAAGCAGCCAGTAGGCCCTTTGCATATGCAGATAAAGCCAGTTTGAAGTCTTCTGATTCCCGGCCCCCTCAGTCCCTAGACTCGACCTTTATCTCCATTCTCAGTTCTGACTCCCAGCCCCAAACCCTGCTCTGATCCAACTCCCAGCCCTGATCCAACCCCTGTTCCTGCTCCCTGGCCCCAATCACAGACTCAATCCCAGACCCACTTAGTTGTGGGTCATTGCGGCACTGACAGCAGTCTGATGTTGCAATTGTCTTTCCTGGTTCGCTGTTGTACCTCACCAACTCTATTATATTGAGGCTCAGGTCCAACATTAGGAGTGCCTTGGACCTCATCATTCAGGTGCAGGTCATGCACCCTGCACTCCGTCTCCTGCTCGCCCAGAAAAGGGCCGCCTGAATTTCTATGTTGACATGTCCATGTCACCCCTGGGCTTGACTTTCTAACACCAGCAAGCAATGTATCATTTGGATACATAAGCCTTCATCGTGTAATTAGCTGAGAAGCTTTATGGCTTAATTGGCTTAGAATTCTGTATGGCTTTTAGCTTTGCTTTTCCGTTATTTTCCAACACTCAGTTCAATGACTGACTTCATCTTGTGGCCAGCTTTCAAACTAACACTACATTTTGAGAATATATTTCAGGCAGTTTACAGGGCATTTTCCCCTACGAATCTTGAAGCAACACTTCAGGGATACTTTTCCTATGTTACTGATGAGTGCATTAAATTGAAACTGCTTCCTCCAGAGCGCTGCACTATATTAAGAGAGAAACATGACTATGAGAATGTGTGGTTGCAACATTTAACCTGAGAATATTTATAACAGCAGTAGCAACTGTAGTTAAAGTGTTGATTAAGCAGGTGTAGGTATGGTAGAAGCATCACTCATATATACTCCCACTGCTGCTACAAAAGATTTGGGTTCCAAACTCTAAGATGCAGTGCATGGCTGATTTCAATTTGCAAGAAGAATAATTTATAGGTAACCATGAAGGAGAGATTCTGAGACTTAATAAATGCCTTCTGCTCTACGCTTTGTGCTTTGCTAGTGACACCCACATCCCGATAATGAATTAAACTAAAAGCTGACTGAAAAGTTGTCTTTTTTACTCAGTTTTTACTAATATTTGTCAATCCATTTTTGAAGAGCAGGCATCCTTACATCAGAGCTAAACATGGATGAATAATCTGTTAGCATTTCCTGCTGACATTACACTGGCTTTTTATACATGCCTAGTTTGTTGCAAAAATTATTGAGAGGAAATTGTGACCCATATTATTTGCTTAATGGTATGTTAGTGTCCTATTTAAATATTATTTTCTCTGCTCATTGAGCAAAGATTTCCTCTCTGTATTAAGTATAACAGAGTTGTAAATCCTTTTTAAATGTATTCATAGTTTCAGTATACTCAATGCAGAGAATTGCTTCCCTTAATATATGACAGAGAATCTTTTGCTTGATCCCAAATAAATTGACAAAAGCGCCCCTGAAAGCTAAGTACCTCACACATCTACTACTCCAAAGCTCAGATTGAATTTCTCTTGTGGCGACCATAGTGGAGGATGTTCATGAAATCTCAAATTATCCACACGAATTCAGATTTTTACAATTCACTATCACTGCAGCAAACATCAAGACACATATGTATCATTTCTTGCACTTATGCAGTGCCGTATCATGTCAAAACATTTGGAAGTGATGCACATAATTCATTACTTTTGGAGTGCAGTGGCTGTCATGATGTAGGAAAACATAATAGCCTTTCTGTGACAGGAATGTCCCGCAAACAGCAATGAGCTGAATGACCAATCTCTTTCTTTTGGTAATATTGGGATATTGTCGTCACACTTTTTTCTGGCTTTACACCTGGTTAAATATGGCTAACATATCCTGAGGGGTAAGGTGCACCTCTGCCCTCTGAGGAAGGTTTCCTGATGTACCGAACAGGACAGTCCTCCTTGCACCCAACTCATGCAGCAGCAATTGGAATTGTTGTGCTGCTCTGTTACTTGCTGATCAACTCTGCTCCACGGCTCCAAATCAAGTTTCTTTTCACTTTCTGGCTGTTGTCCTCTGTTTCCTCGTTGGCTTTGTCAAAAGCTGATAAATAGTTTACACTGTGAACCTTTATCAAGGCTGAAACACAATTTGACACCAGATGCCTTTAAGTGAGCACATCCCTTTAAATTTGAGTAACAAACCAGATTTTCCACATCCCTAATTAGGCTAACTGCTGACACAAAGCCACTGCTGTGCTGGCAGCTTGTGCTAATTAACCATACAATTCAGCATGCAAATTCAGCATGGGCAGTTCAGTGTCCATTTGGCTGCCGTTGAGCTGACTGCAAGCCACTCCTGGTACAGATTTTGTTTGCAATGGAAAGTTGAACCTATAAAGCATGTCCTGGTGTAAACATATCTTGAAAATGGCACACTTTTACCAATACTTATCAGATAAGTCTATGATGTGACAGTGGCACCTTGATTCTCTTGACTTCTCTTGACTGCAGCTTTGAACATTATTTTTGTGTGGTGCACAAAAGTGGGGAGTTCTTAATTTTTTTTATTCATTCATGAGATATGGACATCGCTGGCAAGGCCAGCATTTATTGCCCATCCCTAATTTCCCTTGAGATGATGGTGGTGAGTCACCTCTTGAACTGCTGATATCTGTGTGGTGAAGGCACTGCCACAGTGCTATTAAGTAGGCTGTTCCAGGATTTTGACCTGGTGATGATGAAGGAACAGTAATATATTTCGAAGTCAAGCTGGTGTATGACTTTCTCTGGCTGGTTCAGTTAGGTTTCTGGTCAGTGGTGACCCCAGGATGTTGATGGTGGTGAATTTGACAATGTTAATGCCATTGATAGTCAAGGGGCAGTGGTTAGACTCTCTCTTGAAGATAGTCGTTGTCTGGCACATTTGTTGTGTGAATGTTGCTTGCCACTGATCAGCTTAAACCTGGATGTTGTCCATGTCTTGCTGCATGTGGGCATGGGCTGCTTCAGTATCTGAGGAGTCGTGAATGGTACTGAACGTTGTGCAATCATCAGCAGACATCCCTACTCTGACCTTATGATGGAGGAAAGGCCATTGATGAAGCAGCTGAAGATGGTTGGGACTAGGACACTACCCTGAAGGACTTCTGCAGTGACGTTCTCATCCTGAGATGATTTTGCCATTTGAGCTAATGCTCTCGTACTACTGCACTTGAAGCTTTTCAATCTATTGCTCTTCCCCAAATCTATTACTTCAGAAATCCAACAGCTTGGGGACAGTCTTCAATTTGGCTGCAAGCTGGGAGGGATGTAGGCAGAGCCTGATGGCATCAGTGAAAGGCCTGAATCATTTTCGTTGCTTGGCTTCATAACAATAGTTTGGGTGAGCTTCCGCACTTAAATGAGCCGACTGTGGGGTGGGAATTCTGACAGCTCCTCTGTGGAACCGAGCTAGAATAGGCCCTTAAAGGCAATCTGGGGTGGGGTGCACAAAAAGGGAACAGCAGCAGATTTCTGTGGGGATTTTTATTTGCTGTTTTCTGAACAGCCAGTGGCATTCCCTTTAAGAACCACTGGATAGGCCACTTTCTGTCGAGTACAACTCTGTAGCATGCAGGCATGCTCTGGCTGTTGGTACTTGAAAATTGCATCATTGTCCTACATTAATTGTAGGACCCCAGTTTTCATTTTCAAGTAGGCTCCTGCCCGTTTGAGGCAGGTTTTCTACACTCTTGCTCCAAAGTTATGACGGGCCAGATATTGGTGGATATGGGCTGCTAAGTAGTGCATTGTGATTCTTGACCAGCTACCACCTTGCTCCAATCTAAAAGTTGCCTCTCCCAATCTTTAGACTGGATGGCTTTTATGGTACTGAAAATGTTCAACAAAGATTTTCCCAACATATTAGCGTTAATGTAACAGTCAAATGAAGTCAACTATCCTATACTTTTTTGTTGCAAAGTCTCCAATCAGGTTTGAATAATTTTCCAGCTATTTCGCTTTTAACTGAAAAGCTGCCAAGCTCCTAGGCCAGTTTTGCCATGAATGATCATTGAATCAACATTGAAGTGTATCTGTTGAAGTGTCACTGGGTGTAAAATAACATTAGTGCTGGAGGAGGTATGGGTTCCAATAACACCGATGGGAAAATTATACCTCCGGTTTCACAGGTTACACTGGCAGTGGCATACTCTTCTCAAAGACCGACTTATATGACAATGGATATATTAAGCACTACACACTTAGAGTGCCCAAATGATGATCTAAAGCCAAAACTAAAAGTTATAAAGGAAAATAAAAATCTTTTGCAGTTTGCAGCACATATGATGAACTTAATCACTTCCCATAGTTAAATCCTGTCAAATTGCAGCACAATAATTTCTCATGTATCAACTCCCCACTGGCACAGTAAGCCGATTGCAGTAGTTCTTTTGTCTTTTTAGATGTTGAATACTCTATTTTCTCTCCAATCTGTGTACCTCCTTTAGTTGAGAAAGCAGGTAGTCTACCTGTAATAAGAATCTGTGATTGACAAAGTAAAAGTCACATTGTAACATTTTGAAAAATTAGGCTTCCTAAAATTTTAATATTTGCATCTCTTTGATGATTTTGCAAATACAGTTGCCCTTACTTCCCAGATTTAATAATACTTCATGACTTATACTTCACTGTTTAAAATGTTATATCTAATGAGTATCATTATCGCAATAGAAAGTCACAATGTTGTATGGGGAATTAATTTGGCAACTCATGCTGAAAAAGAGGTATTTTAAGATGTATGAAAGCAGCAATAATTATTCAGATAGGGAAAGATGCAAAAAGCAGCACTAACAAAAAACAAGCATTAGGCAAACTAAAATTAATTTGAAGTGGAAAATCGTCATAACAGCAGGATTTTTTTGTTTTTGTTGGTGTCAAATGTCAGTTAGAGAGAAAATAGCATCATTGCAAGATGACTTGAGGATGATGAAAAGGGTATGGTAGAAGAGTTTAACAGATACTCTTGTTTCCAACCACAAGAAGGACTAAAATTCAAATACGTTGCTTCCGCATCGCAAGGGAAATGTGCATGTTAAGTTGAAAGGACTATATTTAAATTATCCTAGGGTAGTGAAAGAAAAGGCAGAGGTTGTGCATGGTTCCTTAGTAAGTATAGCTCACTGAAAACTGGGGTAGCGTCAGATAATTGAGTAAAAGCACATGCAATACCATTATTTACAAAAGGATTAAAGTCAAATCCTGAGAACTAGACCAATGAATTTGATCTTTGTGTTGGAGAAGTTAATGGAAAGCATCATTAGAAATGCTATAAATGATCATCTAGAATATATAGGGCTAATCAGAGATCCTGACCAGATTCAGAAGATAGAGGATATGTTTAAGAAACCTGACTAATCAATTACTTTGTGTCTGTCTTCACAGAGGAAGACCAGAAAATCTCCCAGAAATCCCAGGGAACCAAGGGACTTGTAAAAATGAAGAACTAAAAGAAATTAGTATCAATGAAGAGGTAGTACTCGAAAAAGTAATTGGATTGAAAGTTGATAAATCCCCTGGACCAGATGAGCTACATCCCAGAGTACTGAAGGAGGTGGCTATAGAGATAATGAATGCATTGGTGGTTATCTTTCAAAATTCTATAGATTCTGGAAGGGTTGCTGCAGACTGGAAAGTAGCAAATGTGACCCCACTATTTAAGAAGGGAGTGCGAGAGGAAATGGAGAACTACAGACCTGTTAGTTTTATGTCAATAGTAGGGAAAATGTTAGATTCTATAATAAAGGATGTGAAAACTGGATAATTGGAAAATAATGATATAAGTTGGCAGAGCAAACGTGGATTTGTGAAATCATGTTTGACTCACATGTTGGAGTTTTTTGAGGATGTTACTTGTATCTTAGATAAAGGAGAACTAGTGGATGTGGTATATTTGGATTTTCAGAAGGCTTTTGATAAGGTCCCACAAAGGAGGTTAGTAAACACAATTAGAGCACATGGGATTGGAGCTAATATGCTGCAATGGATTGTGAATTGGTTAACAGACAGAAAGCAGAGAGTAGGAATAAATGGGTCATTCTCAGGATGGGAAGCTGTTACGAGTGGGGTATGGCAAGGATCAGTGCTTGGGCCACAGCTGTTGACAATCTATATAACGAATTTGCATATGGGGACCAATTGTAATATTTCCAAATTTGCGGATGACAGAAAACTAGGAGGAAATGTAAGTTGTGAGGAGGATGCAAGGAGGCTTCAAGGGGATTTGGACAGGCTAAGTGAATGGGCAAGAACATGGCAGATGGAATATAATGTGAATAAGTGTGAAGTGAACCACTTTGGTAGAAAAAACAGAAAGGCAGAGTATTTCTTAAATGATGAGAGATTGGGAAGTGTTGATGTCCAAAGGGAGTCCTTGTTCATGAGTCACTAAAAGCTAGTAAGCAGGTGCAGCAAACAATTAGGAAGGCAAATGGTATGTTGGCCTTCATTGCAAGGGGATTTGAGTACAGTAGTAAAGAAGTCCTGCTGCAATTGTATAAAGCCTCAGTGAGACTGCACCTAATGTATTGTGCACAGTTTTGGTCTCCTTATCTGAGGAAGGATATACTTGCCATAGAGGGAGTGTAACAAAGGTTCACCAGACTAATCCCTGGGATGGCGGGATTGTCTTATGAGGAGAGATTGCAGAAACTGGGCCGGTATTCACGAGAGTTTTGAAGAATGAGAGGTGATCTCATTGAAACTAACAAAATTCTTATAGGGCACGACAGGCTAGATGTGGATAGGATGTTTCCTCTGGCTGGTGAGTCTAGAATCAGGGGACACAGTCTCAGAATAAGGGGCAGGCCATTTAAGACTGAGATGAGGGGGAATTTCTTCACTCAGAGGGTGAGGAATCCGTGGAATTCTCTATCCCAGAGGGCTGTGGAAGCACAATCATTGAACATGTTCAACACTGAAATCAATAGATTTCTGGATACTAATGACATCAAGGGATGTGGGGATAGTGGGGTAAAATGGCACAGAGGCAGATGATCAGCCATGATTTGTTTGAATGGAGGATCAGGCTCGATGGGCCGAATGGCCTACTCCTGCTCCTATTTTTATGATCCCATGACCCAGTTTTTTTGTAGAAGTTGCTAGAATGGTGGATCAAGGCCCAGTATCTTTCCATTTTGAGCTTCACCAATTTTTTTCAAAACAACCTCTTCATCTAGCCTTATCTTGCTGCTCTACCTATTTCTCTTTATCTTTCCATTCCTACTATTATAATCTTCTGTGAAAGGTGAAGCAAAGCACTCACTTATGTGGTATCAGTAAAAGTGACCATTAAGCTGTTGGATTGTCATAAATCCCAACTGCTTCACTTATGTCCTTTATGGGAGGAAACATGCCATCCTTACCCAGTTTGACTTGTATGTGACTTCAGTTGCACACCAGTGTGGCTGACTCTTAACTGATGTGGCCTAGCAAGGTACTCAATTCTATTAAAACTGCTTGCAGCCATTCAAGAAGGAAGTCCACCACCTTCTTAAGGCCACAAGGAATAAGCAGAAAATGCCAGCCTTGTTAGTGATACCCACCGTTCCCAACATCCTCCAGAAGATTTTCTTTTCTATCTGTAATTGACCCCATCAATAGCAGTTATCCAGCACAATTAGGGCCCTGATGTTTCTGAGTGAATTCTGCGGGTCTCCCACTAGAGGCCCCATGGATTTTCGGAGTCATACTGATTCAGAAAGCAGTCCTGAACAAATTGTAGAAACCCTTCCATTTTGCTACTTACAATAATCTTTGTTGACCTTTGGTTAGTTAAAATCATCCATTATTATTGGTTCCTGCGTTATTGTGTAATTAATCTACACATCAATTCCTCTAGTTCCTTTCCACTGTTCAGTCTATAATATATTCCCAATAAAGTGACAGTTCTCTTCCTATACCTTAATTCTAAACACATAGAAGTAGCTTTTGTACCATCCCCTATATCATGACACCTGTCCTCCCTTTTCTCCTGCTTTATCCCTCCTGAATATCTTTGCAATTGGGAATGTTTAACTCTGGCAGAAGCCACATCTTTAATGCTATTGTACAGTACTTCTTGTAAAAGACTATGCTTCTGGTTCAACAATTTTATTTATAATAATCTGCATTTATATATGTACAGGTCAAATCTCCCCATTTGACAATCTTACTCTATTTTGCTTCTTTTCCTGTTTCCCTCTTTTCTCTTTCCTTTATTCCTTGTCCCATTTTTGCTTTCTCGTATTTTTTCCCATCCCCCTGCACTATTAGTTGAAAATCACCCCACAGCACTAGTTACTCTCCCAGTGAGGACATTGGTCCCAGTCTTATTTGTGTGAAGCAATTTGCATGAGATATAAAGTTTATGAGATATAAATGTCTAAGGAGTATTCACTAGGTTACTCTGAGTTAGATTAGATTAGATTAGAGATACAGCACTGAAACAGGCCCTTCGGGCCACCGAGTCTGTGCCGACCATCAACCACCCATTTATACTAATCCTACACTAATCCCATATTCCTACCAAACATCCCCATCTGTCCCTATATTTCCCTACCACCTACCTATACTAGTGACAATTTATAATGGCCAATTTACCTACCAACCTGCAAGTCTTTTGGCTTGTGGGAGGAAACCGGAGCACCTGGAGAAAACCCACGCAGACACAGGGAGAACTTGCAAACTCCACACAGGCAGTGCCCAGAATCGAACCCGGGTCCCTGGAGCTGTGAGGCTGCAGTGCTAACCACTGCGCCACTGTGCCACCCATGTTCTTTCATCTGATGCAGGAAGAATTCTTCTGTAAAAGAGATCAATACTCAAGAGAAGCCTTCATCAATCAGGCAGCACAGATACATTCCTAATCTTACATAAAAATAAATAAATAAAAGTACAGTCATAGCATTGAGGAGCTTGTATACAGAAAATATGTTGCTCAATTTTAAAGCCAAATTAAGTGATTATATATTCTTAAAAATCTAAATAAATGCTTGTTGAGAATTTTATATATTTTCGGTGAATGTCTGAATGGCTTAGTATGATAGCTCAAAGACATAGGAACAAGAACAAAGAAATACATTGTTTGATCCATAACAAAACACCCAACAGAAAATCTAACTCCTCAAAAAAAATTTGCATAATATACCTATAACCCACTGCTGACAAAACAAAGAAGGCCACAGATTGAGGTTAATGAGATTTCTAGCTCCAGTGATAAGAATGTGAATAGCATTTGCAACACTAATCACTTCAGGGAGATGAAACTATTCTTAAAAGTGTGTACTTTTCACCCGACGCTCTCCTTTGGGCATCTCACATGCATGTCAAGCAAGTGAAGTACTAAACTGCCAAACTTTCTGGAGGTAAAAACAAGAATTCAACTACATTTCTTGCTCCATCATTTAAAGAAAGAAAGAAAGACTTACATGGCACCTTTCATGAACTCAGGACATTCCAAAATGCCTTTACAGCCAAATAAAAGCCCTTTAGATCCACATGGATCACAGAGGGATGATTTGACTTGTACATAAGTAAATGCAGAGGATTATGAATAAAATTGTTGAACTAGCCTGGATCATTTCATTTCCCTTACTTGAGCCGTTTAAAAATCTAGGCTGTGAAATTTATAATAATTTCTCTTATGCCCACAATTATAAATTTCAAACCACTCCATGGCCTCACCCCTCCCTATCTCCATAAACTCCTCCAGCCCTGCAGCCATCTGAGATCTCTGTGCTCCTCCAATTCTGGCCTCTTGAGCATCCGATTTTCTTTCCCCACCATTGGGGTGCCTTCACCTGCCAATGCCCTAAGCCTTGGAATTCCATGAGTAAACCACTCTGTCTCTCTATCTCTCTCTCCTCCTTTACGAAAATCTTTAAGACTAAACATTTGGTCACCTGTCCTAATACCTTCTTATGTGGGTTGGTGTTAAATTTTGTTTGAACATTTATTCTGTGAAGCATCTTGGAGTATTTTCCTGTGTTAAAGGCAGTATATAAATTTGTTGTTTCCAGGAATTCAATATTGGATTCCAAGAAGTGACAGCAAAGTGTTGGTGCATTGATAATGTTCTGCCTATATGCTTTGGAAATACGTTGTGATATAAGGGAAAATTTTGAGCTTGCTGGAAGTGGGCACAGCTTGTAAATTTGGACATGGAACCTTGTCTGTTCAACTCACTGCAAACCACAAATCATGGGGCAGAATGATACTGTGCTACTGGGGTGAGTGGGCCAAGTGATCAAGCCACGTGAACTGCTTTAGTGTGAGTTACATCCAGCCTAAAGAACTGGGCTGTTTTTGTTTCCCTTAGGTGTCAAGGTCACAGCAGCATAAGTTTCTATGCAACGGGATCCTTCCAGGGCATCACAAAGGTCATCTTCGATTCAAGCCAATCTTACATTTATTGCTGTGTAGAGCAAGTGACTGATGCCATATTTGCCAGGAAAGTGCCTTTATCCCTTTCCTAGTTGAAAGGAGGCACCTGTTGGCGAGGCCACAGAACTTCTACCATCTGATAGGCTCCCTAAGATTCAGGGTGCTTTTGATGAAATCTATGTGGTCATCACAGCTCCTGCATATCATCCCATCCAGACAGAAACAGGAAGTGGTGTCATTCATAAATGTAGAGTTTGTTTCTGTCCCTTGAAATGTTAAATTGTGAATGTTCACTACCCAGAGAACACCCACGATTCTTTTGGTGTTCTGCCTTGTTGGAGTTCAGTTTAGGCTGGTGGCCATCAAGGTATGCACCTTTTTGTGGATTGCTCAGCAGGTATTAGACTGGAAAAACAATTGGTTGCATTCAGGTAGACAGAAAATAGCTATTTATTGTATTAGCTTTACGTTGGGGGTTAGGCACTTGTGGAGTTTTGCAGGGATCAGTGCTACTTTTCACCATCTTTATTATCAATCTGGATGAAGGCATTGCAGAAATGATCTCCAATTTTTTGGATGGCACCAAGATATGTGCAGATGTAAGAAACTTGGATGAGAAAAATAAGTTGCAGGCTGATTTGGATGCAATGGAGGAACGGGCCCATACCAGGGAAAGGACCACTATCTGGTAAGTATCCTTTAATATAGACAAGTGCAGTATGATGCATTTAAGCAGAGGCATTTCCAAGCTTGTAAACATTGTGCAGGGTTATACACTCAAAACTGCTGAACGGGAGAAAGACCTGGGTCATACAATTCCTGAATAACTGACGGTCCATGACCTGAGACATACAGCAGTTTTGAAAATGAATAGAGAGTTAGGATATATAGATAGGGCAATTAAATATAAATTAGAATTATAATCCTTACCTTGTAAACTTTGGTCTGGCCATATCTAGAATGCTGGCACTGATTTTAACCCCTCCTCTGGGTATAAACAGGGCAGTGGCATAATGAAAATTGCAACACAGCTCTTACTGCCCAAGTTCACCACAATTTTGATCAGATCATAAGCTGAGATCCTATCTTTAACAGGCAGGAGCCTCATTAAAGAAGGATATTTGAGTTCTATGAGATCAATTCTGCTGAGTGGAGAGGGTTAAGTCCCCCCATAAATAATTTCATGCAAAGCATTACTTGAAAAATGCTTTTAAAATTCAAACTCCAGAATTTCTTCAAATCATTTGAAAAACAAATGGATAAATAAAACCTATGAAAAGCATGCCACATGTTGGGGTATGTCCCATGCTCAGACTGCACTATTCTAGGAACATGAGTAGTTGGTAAGTCTCTTCGGTTAATAGAATATTTGATGTGGGAAGAATATCATCTCTGTAAATATTGAAGAGATATTGAAGCCTCTGTGTAAAATATATTAATGAAAGCATTCAAAAACATGTAAGTAATTTTCTAGGTATGTTTAACCATATTACTATGAAAGACATTATGTTTTAATTTTTTAAAATGATGTTAGAAACCTTATTTTGAGCCTGGAATTGGCACGCTGAGGGGAATACTTTAAGCAATCCAATTGGTTCAGTTTCTGCTGAATTTCTTCTGTCTTTTATAGAATTATAAAATAGTACAACACAGAAGAAGGCCATTTGGTCCATTGCGTCTGGGCCAGCTCATCTGAACAGCAATGCAGTTGGTCCCAATAACCCACTCTTTCCCTATATCCCTGCAATTTTTTTTCTCCTTCAAGTATTTATTCAATTCCCTTTTGAAAGCTACTATCAATCTATATCATCACCTTATCAGGCAGTGCATTACAAATACTAACCCTTCGTTGCGTAAAATAGTTATTCCTCATGTTGCCTCTGGTTCTTTTGCCATTCACCTTAAATCTGTGTCCTCTGGTTATTGACCCTTCAGGCATTGGGAACAGTTTCTCTTTATTTTCTCTATCTAAATCCCTCATGATTTTAAACACCCCTATCAACTCTCCTCCTTAGCTTTCTGTGCTTATGTGCTCAAGTCTCTGGAGTGGTACCGGAATCCATAACCCCTCACCCTGGAGCAAGAGTGCCACCCACCCAGCCACAGCTGACACCTTGGTACTAGTAATTAATTAGCATTTTGAATTTTTTTTTACAATCGGTACTATAAAACGTTTTAAAAATGCGCATTTTCACATTTTTTAACCCAGTCAACAACACCAAGGCAGTTAGCTGTGCGTGGGGAAAAATAAAAATTTAAACTGCCTAATGGTCACACCGTGCACAGATTTCATACCCTTGCCACAGTGATGTTGATGAGAAACTGCTGCTCCTGCCACTTTCCCCACATGTTGATGAGATGACTCAACATTTTCTGCTGGTCTCCCACTGGATTTGAACCACCAGACTGGGCTTTGCCCCGATACCCCAACAACCACCACATTTATTATTTTGCCAGTTTGAATAATTTTGAACAAAAGGATATAGTGAGTTCTGATTTGTTGCAATCAAAATATATTTGAAAAGAATATTATGTGCTAAACCTTTAAAAATTACCGTTTAGACCTCAGCTGGAGTATTATCCAATTCTGGGCATCACACTTTTGGAAGGATATCAAGGCCTTTGAGTAGGTACAGAGGAGATTTACTAGAATAATAGCAGGAATGAGGGACATCAGTTATGTGGACAGACTCAATGATGGGGGAGCCGAACATGTCAACAACAACAACTTGTATTTATATAGTGCCTTTGACATAACAAAATGTCCCAAGGTGTTTTGCAGGAGCATTATAAAATAAAATATGACCGAGCAAGCCACATAAGGAGAAAGAGGTAGGTTTTAAGGAGTGACTTAAAGGATGAATGTGAGGTAAAACTGCAGAGCGGTGTAGGGAGAGTGTTCCAAAGCTTAGGACCTAGGCAACTGAAGGCGTGGCCACCAATGGTGGTGCGATTAAAATTGGAGATGCTCAACAGGCCAGAATTAGAGGAGTGCAGAGTTGTAGGGCTGGTGGAGATTACAGAGATAGGGAGGGGCGAGGTCATGGATGGATTTGAAAACCAGGATGAGAATTTTAAAATTGAGACATTGCTTGACCTGGAGCCAATGTAGGTCAGTGAACACAGGGGTGATAGATGAACGGGACTTGGTGTGATTTAAGACATGGGCAGCAGAGTTTTGGATGACTTCAAGATTACGGAGTGTAGAATGTAGGAGACAAGCCAAGCGTGCATTTGAATATTCAAGTCTAGAGGTAATGAAGGCATGAATGAGCGTTTCAGCAGCAGTTAAGCAGGGGCAAATTTGGCAATGTTACGGAGGTGAAAATAGGTGGTCTTAGTAATGGTGCGAATATGAGGTTGGAAGCTCATCTCAGGGTCAAATGTGAGACCAAGGTTATGAACAGACTGGCCTAATCTCAGACTGTTGCCAGGGAGAGGAATGGAGTCAGTAGCTAGGGAACGGGCTTTGGAGTGATGACCGAAAACAATGGCTGCAGTCTTCCTAATATTTAATTGGAGGAAATTTCTGCTCATCCAGTACTGAATGTCAGATAAGCAATTAGTGCAAAGGCCAAGGCTGAAACATTTGCAACCAGCTTCAGCCAGAAGTGCCAAGTGGATGATCCATCTCGGCCTCCTTCCGATGTTCCCAGCATCACAGATGGCAGTCTCCAGCCATTTCGATTCACACCACATAATATCAAGAAACAGCCGAATGTACTGGATACAGCAAAGGCTATACACTCTCACAACATCCAAGCTGTACTACTGAAGACTTGTCCTCCAGAACTAGCCTCGCCCCTAGCCAAGCTGCTCCAATACAGCTACAACATTGGCATCTACCCGACAATATGGAAAATTGCCCAGGTATGTCCTGTCCACATAAAGTGGGACAAATCCAGTCCGGCCAATTACCACCCCATCAGTCTACTCTCAATCATCAGCAAAGTGATGGAGGGTGTCATCAACAGTGCTATCATCCGGAAGTGATTCAGTAGTAATCTGCTCACTGATGCTCAGGTTGGGTTCCACCAGGGTCCTCAGCTCCAGACATCATTACAGCCTTGGTTCAAACATTCCAGAGGTGGGATGAGAGTGACTGCCCTTGACATCAAGTCAGCATTTAACCAAATATGGCATCAAGGTGCCTAGCAAAGTTGAAGTCAGTGAGAATCAGGGGGCAATCTCTCCATTGGTTGGAGTCATACCTAGCACAAAGGAAGATGGTTGTGGTTATTGGAGGCCAATCTTTTTAGTCTCAGAACATTATTGCAGAAGTTCCTCAGGCTAGTGTCCCAAACTTCTTCAGCTACTTCATCAATGACCTTCCCTTCATCATAATGTCAGAAGTGGTGATGTTTGCTGATGATTGCACAGTGTTCAGTACCATTCACAACTTAACCGACACTGAAGCAGTCCATACCTGCATACAGAAAGACCTGGACAACATTCAGGTTGGGCTGATAAGTGGCAATAACATTCACACCACACAATGACTATCTCCAACAAGGGAGAAACCAGCATTTCCCCTTGATGTTCAATGGCATTACCATCCATGAGTTCCCCACCATCAATATAATGGGGGTTACCATTGACCAGAAACTTAACTGGACTAGCCATATAAATACTGTGGCTGCAAGAGTAGGTCAGAGGCTGGGAATTCTGTGGTGAGTAACTCACTTCCGGACTCTTCAAAGCCTGCCCACCATCTACAAGGCACAAGTCAGGAGTGTGATGGAATACTCTCCACTTGCCTGGATGGGTGCAGCTCCAACAACACTTAAGAAGCTCAACAGCATCCAGGACAAAGCAGTCTACTTGATTTGCACCCCATGCACCACCTTAAGCAGTCATTCCCTTCACCACCAAATGTAGCAGCTGCTGTGATCTGGAATGCACTGCCTGAAAGGGTGGTGGAAGCACTTTCAGCAGTAACTTTCAAAAAGGAATTTGATATATACCTGAAAAAAGAAATAATTGTAAGATTGTGGGGAAAGAGCAGGACTGGGACTAATTGGAAAGCTCTTTCAAAGAGCCAGCACAGGCATGAGGGGATGAATAGCCTCTGTCTGTGCCATATGATTCTAAGAACATTTAGAACAACTTTGATTGGTAGAGTTTTGTTACTTCTCTTAGTTACTAAAATTTGATTTCATACTAATTTATTAATATGACATTTTATTGCTGATTTTTAGATATGAGATTTAACCAACTTTTTGTGAGATATTTATATATAATTAGCCCACGATGAGTATGATGCAGGAAGTACGTGCGGATCCAAGTTTTTATGTTACATTATATATATATCTTAATTGTTGAACATCTTAATTATTTCTATGCTGTCTGATTGAAATGTCAAGTGTTCAAATGAACCTATGGTTGGATCTAAAACTGCTTTAATCTGTGAACTTCATCCTCTTACCATCTGGTGTGACCTTGTCGTATGTCTATTGGGAAGACCCGTGGCCAGAGGTAGAGCAGCTGGCAAAGTCAAGATCTCTGCAGGGAAAGAATGAAGGAGGGCAAGAGACCTAATGAGAAATGATTCCTGTTCCCTAGGCAGATGCTGACCATCTGTACAAATGTAAAACCTGACTGAACAACTGAAAATTGGCAAACAGTGGTAGCCAGTAGTCTTTGTTCACCCTGATCCATCTGTCAAAAAGGAAGAACCAATAAGCTAAGTATCCCTGGGAGAATAAGCAAATGGAATGCAAGATGTAATACTCCTTCTAAGAGAACAGCAGTACATATTGTGAAGGAGGGTAATGATCTTTTAGTTTTTAAGTTAAAAATTTTTAGATGTCAATTATGCCTTTATTTTCAGTTACAGGATAATCATTATTTCAGAATTTTTTTTCCCGTATTAACGTTGGTTAAAATATTTGACATTCTCATAATCCATGTACACACTAATATTAGAAACAGGAGTAGGCCTTCCAGCCTCTCGAGCCTATTACGCCATTCAATTAGATCATGGTTCATCTGTGTCTTAACTCCACCTAACTGCCTTAGTTCTGTAACTCTTGGAATTTTCAATTGGCCTATTCTCAATCTTTGGGGGAGAGAGTTCCAGATTTCCATTATGCTTTCGGTAAATATGTGTTTCTGACATTACCCCTGAATGGCCTAGGTGTAATTTTATGGTTATGCCCTCTTTTTCTGGATTCCTACACCAGAGGAAATATTTTCTCTCTATCTACCCTATCAACTTCTTTGGTTATTTTAAACATCTCAATTAGATCACCCCTGAATCTTCTATATTCAGGGGAATACAAGCCTAGTTCATGCAACCTGTACTCTTAATTTAATCCCTTTAGCCCCAGTTTCATTCTGATATGGCATTGTGGTTAACAAATTTGATAGTATAACCCATTTAAAAACAAACAATTGATTTGAAAATGTACTGCAGTGCTTTTTTAATGACCTATTTAAATAATGCAATAGATTAAAAGATCTTAAATGAATCTTTTGTTTGATTATCCTTGTCCCATTTCTCAGATCATTTTAAAATGGGATTACAACCAAACCAGCTCACTGGTAAAAGCTCTAATCCTACACTCTATTCCCTATTTATAAAACTCAAAATGCTTTTGGCACTCACACTCTTAAGAAATTATATACTTGAACCATTTAGATCGCTTTGTTTGATCCACCCTTATTTAACTAATCGCAACCATAGAATCACCTGTAACGGCTTCTCCTCCTGCTCCTGTTTAGTTACTAATAGTATCCCCCAAGGATCTGTCCTTGGCCTCCTCTTATTTCTCATCTCCATGCTGCCCCTCAGTAACATCATCCAAAAACACACCTCACCACCACCTATCTTGACATGCAGGTTGTCGGACTACTTGTCTGACATCCACAACTGGATAAGTAGGGATTTTCTCCAATTAAATGCTGGGAAGATCAAAGCCATTGTCATTGGTCCCCACCACAAATTCCTCTCCATAGCAACCGACTACATCCGTCTCCCTGGCAACTGCCTGAGGCCGAACCTTGGTGCCATATTTGACCCTGAGCTGAGCCCTCAACCACATATCCACACCATCACAAAGACTACCTATTTCCACCTTTGTAACATTGCCCGACTCTGGCCTGCCTCAGCTCATCTGCTGCTGAAACCCTCATCCATGCCTTTTATACCTCTAGACTTGACTGTTCTAACGCACGCCTGGCTGACCTCCCAAGTTCTACCCTCTGTAAACTTGAGGTTATCCAAAACTCTGCTGCCCGTGTCCTAACTCGCATCAAATCCCATCACACCTATGCGCACCGGCCTATATTGGTTCCTGGTTAAGCAATGCCTCGATTTTAAAATTATTATCCTTATTTTGAAATCCCTCCATTGTCTTGCCCCTTCCTATCTCTGCAATCTCCTCCAGCCCCACAAACCTCTGAAATGATTGAAATATATAAGATCCTGAGGGATCTTGACAGGATGGATGTGGAAAAGATGTTTCCCCTTGTGGGAGAATCTAGAACTAGGGGTCACTGTTTAAAAATAAGGGATTGCACATTTAAGACAGAGAGTCATGAGGGTCATGAGTCTTTGGAATTCTCTTCCTCAAGAGGCAGTGGAAGCAGAGTCTTTGAATATTTTTAAGGCAGAGGTAGATAGATTCTTGATAAGCAAGGAGGTGAATGGTTATCGGGGGGAGGTGGAAATGTGGAGAATCAGTTCAGCCATTAACTCATTGAATGGCAGAGCAGAATGGCGGAGCAGGCTCAAGGGATTGAGTGGCCTACTCCTAATTTGTATGTTCATAAATTTCTGCGCTCCTTTAATTCAGGCCTCTTGAGCATCTCTGATTTTAATCGCTCCTGCACTGATGGCCATGTCTTCAGCTATTGTGATTTTTAAAAGTTTAAGATGGAGTCAGAGAATTCAGGTGATCTCACATCAACTCTGCTTAAAGACAAGACAGAAATCTTGGTTACCAGGGCAGCGAAGATCTAAAATCAAAGTCTTATTTGAAAAACAGAGACTGCTGAGGTATGACACCGAAAGAACAATGAGTTTCGCCCTCCTTAGACCTTCAGATCGTAAACAAGGAGTCAGTGATTTTGAGAATGCAAATGTGCACGACAGCTGCTAACACCTGGAAAGCCCGAGTGTGATGGAATTCACACCTGCCAAATGGAAACATATTAATTTTGTCATATGGGACACGACTTGAACTTTTTTTTACTGGACATTGCACAGAACTTGTTTAAAAAAAAACTGAGCGGCTGAAAACATGGTTGCACATTTGTGTTCAGAGAGACAGTTGAATAGAGAGACAATGGAAGTGCACACTGATTCAATTAACAAGATTAGTCTGGGCAACAGTGATGATCCACATCTTGTCTGTGTGAGAGCCAGCAACCCCCCCACCCCCCCAAACAGGACGGGGATGTAAAAGGGGTGGAGGAGTTGCATTACTGGTTAAGGAGAATATCACAGCTGAACTGCGGGAGGACACCTCAGAGAGGTCATGCAGCGAGGCAATATGGGTGGAGCTCAGGAATAGGAAGGGTGCAGTCACGATGTTGGGGGTTTACTACAGGCCTCCCAACAGCCAGCGGGAGGTAGAGGAGCAGATATGTAGACAGATTTTGGAAAGATATAAAGGTAACAGGGTTGTGGTGGTGGGTGATTTTAACTTCCCCAATATTGACTGGGACTCACTTAGTGCCAGGGGCTTGGATGGGGCAGAATTTGTGAGGAGCATCCAAGAGGGCTTCTTGAAACAGTATGTAGATAGTCCAACTAGGGATGGGGCAATTCTGGACCTGGTATTGGGGAATGAACCCGGTCAGGTGGTCGAAGTTTCAGTGGGGGAGCATTTCGGGAGCAGTGATCAGAATTCCATAAGTTTTAAGGTACTTGTGGTTAAGGATAAGAGTAGTCCTCAGGTGAAGGGGCTAAATTGGGGGAAGGCTAATGATGACAATATTAGGCAGGAACTGAAGAATTTAGATTGGGGGCGGCTGTTTGAGGGTAAATCAACATCTGACATGTGGGAGTCTTTCAAACGTCAGCTGATTAGAATCCAGGACCAGCATGTTCCTGTGAGGAAGAAAGACAAGTTTGGCAAGTTTCGGGAAGCTTGGATAACACAGGATATTGTGAGCCTAGTCAAAAAGAAAAAGGAAGCATTTGTAAGGGCTGGAAGGCTAGGAACAGAGGAAGCACTTGAAGAATATAAAGACAGTAGGAAGGAACTTAAGCAAGGAGTTAGGAGGGCTAAAAGGGGTCATGAAAAGTCATTGGCAAACAGGATTAAGGAAAATCCCAAGGCTTTTTATACATATATAAAGAGCAAGAGGGTAGCCTCGAGAGGACTGGACTTCTGCGGACAGTGAGGCACTGCAAGGAGACAGTTCATCGGGGAAGAGGAGGAGCAGGAAGTGAGAGAGGAGGAGGAACTGGAGGTGGAGAGAGATAACGCTGAACAGAGAGAAGCCCCTGCTGCACAAAGAGGTAACCAGGCACAGCTCGAGGCGTGAAGGTCTTGTAGAATGTAATGAATGTCAGAGATCTCCTGATTCAGGAACTTGTGAACTGAGCCCCTCTGACCCAGGTTGTGGGGTAATATGGAAGGAAGACTGAGATACCTGCATTAACAAATGCATGGAAGACACAGTCTGGAACTTCTAATCACTTACCGCCAATGAAGGTAGCACATCGACCCAGAGGCTTAGCCATCACCGCGGAGGATCCTGCTATCTCTTTCACCACCTCATGCCTCTTTTCCTGTCACAGCAGCAATAAAATGAGTCCTAGACGTGTGCCTTAAAGAGAGGAAAACAGTAGACAGAGACGGTAAGAAGACACCCCAGTGAGTCACTTAGTACTCTGTGCAATGTGGTGGCCTCTGTACTCAGCCACTCCTACACGGTGTTCTGCTCATGGCCTCGAGGTGAAGGCAGCCTGCTCACTCACCTCAGTTTGCAACTGAGATGAATGTGGCAGTAGTCCTTATCATGGAGCTCCCTTTGGGGGCATCTCTAGAGGTTGCTGCACCTGCATCGTTGCAGGGGAAGCCTCCGTCACTTGGCCTTGCTGCACAGATGGTTCCTCAGTCAGAGGGGTCAAGGAGGCCAAGGATGTTGAGGGTGTCCCATGAGGGGTGGCACCTTCATCCTCGTCCGTGACATCTTCAGCCCTTGCTGGGCACTCTGGATGCCTGGTGGAGGATACCAGCTGGGCGCAGCTGCAATCTTCTCTAAAGATCTAGGCATCACCGATGCCATTGTCCCATCCATGCTTCCCAGCATCCTATGGATCCCGTGGAAGGCAGTGTGCAGTTCCTGCACCTACTCAGAGTGATGCGTATATGGCTGTCCAATAGGTTGGCCGTTCTCTCTATGGAGGAGCTCATGCGCTCATGGCCCTGAGCCATTGTGATGTTCATGAGTTGGATGGACTCCTCCATTCTCTGCCCAAGACCCCGCACTGCCTCAGAGTACTCCGACATGTGGGAGCACATCTCCTGCTGCAGTTCAAGATCTGTCTGCCCTCCTTCCTCTGAGAGGAAATGACCTCAGCTCCCTCTGCCTCTGGCACGTCCTCCTGCACACTAGTGCCACCATATCTACACACGCCCATCAAAGTGAGTGTAGTTACACTGGTGAATGATGTGACGGTGCGTCTTCTTTGTCTTCATGCTGCTCTCGGTCAGCGGCAGGAGACAGATAGGTTCCCTGGCTTGGACATCTTCACCTGTGAGAGACATAAGAAGAGATGATGAGAGCCAGTCTAGGATAGTAGAAACCTCTGCAGTGCTGAGACTAACCAACGTTACTCAGTGCGAAACATGCAATCGGACGGGCTGTAGTGCGCTGTACCTTCTTAATGACCACTTTGCCCTCTCAGATCGACCAAGAGCTCCCGTTTCACCAGGCCTGATTGCTCCTCTCCCACTATCCTGTCTATCTCCATTGCTGTCTGCTCCAAAGAAGTAATTTAAGAAAGAACATGTACACACATTGCGCCTGTTTCAGCTACACAAAATAAGTGACAGCTATTCGCTGGTTCATTTCTCAGGATAATGCCTTGACCAATTGACAGCCAAGCTGCCTGGTTTAAATTTCAAACAAAGCTTGGCAGTTAACTGTCAGTCACCATAAACTTGTGCATTCTCCATGGCAATGCCTCTACCAATCAGAGCTCACTTGCCAACCAATTAGTATTCTCTTCTCTACGGTATAAAGTTGTTGTTTTCCTTTACATTGGTATTCTTGTGGTTTGTCCTGATGAGTGCAAGACGAAAAGCTTTGACAACATGTCTCTATTTTCAGCAATACTCAGGTTCCGTACTACCAAACGACTATTTGAAATAATTTGGTAGAAGAAGGGCACCCCTGCTCCCACCTGGGCCCTCTCCCTTGCATTGTGCATGTGTTTCTACTGTATGGAGAAAAGAGTGCGAAATAAGGCACTGCTGTCCTCTGTTTCCAATATGATCCACCCCTATGCATCAGGAACTGCATGTCTTAGTGGTGACAGGTTCTCAGCAGCTCTTTGGCTGCGAGCCATTTTGAGGATGAGTACATTGCCTCAGCACACAACCCCTCCCATGCTCAAGAGCAGCATGTGCCCTGAGGCTCCTCAGGTGGTGTGCCTACGAGAGGGTGCGAGCCCTGAGACCATTCCCAGAGTGTTGGGGGTTACACTCATCTTGCCAGAATGTATGAGGTCATTGAACCTTTTATAGCACTGGATCCAGGTTCTTCTCGTCTTGCCTCTGTCACTAACAGTGGCAGCAATTTGGACCCAGGCCTCTTTGGTTTCAGCTGGTAGCCTCCTTCTGCTACTCTCTGGGAAGAGGACCTGTCTCTTCTCCCTCATGCTCCACAACATTAGATCAAGGTCTGCACCAATGAACTGAGGTGCAGCCCTGCCCCGGGTGTCAGGCCTCCAGCTCTTCTGACTCATTTCGCTTCCCTCCAGTGCTGTGGAAGGCTTTGGCGCAATCAGCAGATTTCTCTCCCTCAGGAGAACCAGCAACTTCAGTGATGGCTGCTGTCGGGACTCTAAATCTGTCCCCCACTTCATCTGACCCGCCTTGGTTCCCACCCCCACTATCTCTGATCGGACGGGGAACCCATCTCCATATCAATTAAGAGCTCACCCATGTGAAAATCGTGATTTTAATCAGTTTCCCACTGGAGATGGGCTCCTGACCCAAAATCAAACCTGACTCCTGTTTCCCACCTCCGTGGTGAAAATTCAGCCCAATATGTCTGAACTTTTATAACATGCCTCTTGTGAGAAATCTTATCAAGTTGCTTCTGAAAGTCACACTAAATTTTTTGCACTCTTGGGGCAGCACAAACCCAGACATTCCATTCCTGCTTCTCCTGTCCCCATCAAGGAAAGTTTAATACTTGCCTTATCTCTTCTTCCTGCAGACCACGGGCTGTGGTGAGGTGCCCTGCTTAGTCAGTGGTTAAAATACAATCGGGGTCGTGTTGACATCATAGGATTCCGACTTGTACATATTAATCAGAGCCATGCCCATGTCTGGCAGATGTCTCAGGTGCCTGAAAAAGAGCCCAGTTCAGGTGGCAGGAGATGGGAGTGAAGCAAGAATAGGACAGAAACTTTTCAGAGGCAATTTTAACTGTGCGGTTGTCCTGTTCTGGTCAGGTGGATGGGTTTAAATCTCTTCAACAGTGTCTCAGTGACATTTTGTGAGGACACTGACATTAGTCCATGTGTGGTTTATAGGAAATCACATGCGTTGATTCATTAGATTAATGTTCTGGAGGTATCTTTAGAAGCAGGCATAGCACTACCTGCCTGACCCCAGAGTGAAATGGAATTACTTGCAGAGGCCAGTCTGATTGAGATGTAATTCTGTGCAGCGTGGTATATTGATCTGATAGGTTTTCTGACAAAGCACTCTAAGCTGATGGAGGATGGTGAATTAAAAAAAAAATGGAAATATTACATTTGAAGGTTAAGCCAAAAAACTTCAATGTTAAAAAACATGCAGATTCTGCCAACCTTGAATTACCTGTGCTCTGAAGTTTCAAACACAAAATCCAGAAGTTCTGGTTTTCCTGCAGGCTGTGGATTTTTAACTCTGCAGAACGCATCTTTTGTCCTTTGCAAGATCCTCGCGTGGATGTTAGCCTTGGCTTCCAGTCTGGTGGGGAGGACTCTGGAGCAGCAAACAGGACCAGGTAGGCCTGATCCACAACACCAGGGGCAAGATCCGATCCCCTGAGGGCCCGATCCCTGACCCCGGGTGTCCTTTATTGGGGTTCTGACGGAGTGGGAGTTTGGGGGCCGGGGAGAAGCACTCCTGTTCCTCTTGGCCCATAAGCATCAGTGCAAAGACACTTACCTTCTCCCTGAAGTTGTCCTCACTTTCCTTCAGCTACTGGGTTTCCTGAGGCCTGGGAAACTTGGCAAGCTACTATTAAACCCGTAAAACAGGTTAAATCAGAGGCTACCAACCTCATTAAAATATTTAAATTATCAACCTGCCTCTTGCGAGCTGGTTGGTCACCTACTCCCTGTCCCACCTCCATTAAACCCAGAAATGGGCAGGTTGGCACCAGCTTTGAGATTTTAACATTTTTATCTTTGGTTTGACGACACCAATCCACTGTTAATGGGTGCTACAATCTAGCCCAAAGTTACTGAATGCGTGAGGGAAACAGGACATTAGGAACCTGAGTGAACAGGACAACCAACAGAGTATCTCTTTAACCAATGAGATATAAAAATAGGAAATAAGCAACAGAAGGACTGAGAAGGAGAATAAATTAACATGGGTGAATTTGTGTTGTCAAATCATGTAATGAACGAGAAATAAAAAGAGCGAATAGGGGAGACCGAAGAGATGGCAACGAAAAATAAGAAATTAAAATTTAATATTTAATATTATTAAAGGCCCCCCAAATTTAAAAAGCTGAAGGAATAAGACTCCAGTTAGTTAATGTTTGGTCCCAGAGAGGCTGATTGACAGAAATAATCATGTTGTTAAAAGGGTATTTTTTAAAAGGGCCCATCGAAGCACTCGATGCTGCCTCCTTATGAGCAGCAACCTCAACTGCCCCCAGTCTACTCTCTCGCCGACTGTCAAACCTGTGCACCCGCTGGGGGCTTATCATTCCAACCTCCTTCCCATCACACTGACCCCTCCCAGTGCTGACCCTGTGGACTCTGCCAGCAGATCAGCTATCACTGCTTCCCTCCACATCTCCCTTTGGAATGTCAACTCACTTGTGAACAAGGCCCTTTTCATCCATGAGCTTATTGTGGATGATTGCATCAACATGATGACATTTTCCCCCTAAATGAAGCCTTCTCGCCTGGCTGTGCCCTCCACCACTTGCTCCACCCAAACTGCTGCAGTGTTGGTGTGGCTCTTATCACCAAATCACACATTGGTACCTCTAGACTTGACTATTACAATGCACTCCTGGTCAGCATCCCCTCTTCTACCTTCCATAAACTTGAACTCATCCAGAACTCTGCTGCCCATATCCTAACATGCACTAAGTTCATTCACTCATCACCCCTGTGCTTGTTGGCCTACATTGGCTCACAGTCCAGCAATGCCTCAATTTTAAAAATTGCATCCTTGTTTACACATCACTCTAAGGCCTGGCCCGTCCCTCTGTCTATAACTTTCTCCAGCCCTACAACCCTCAGAGATCTCTGTGCTCTTGTGCATCTCCAATTTTCTTTGTTCCACCATTGATGTCCGTCCATTCAGCTACCTGGGCTTAGGCTCTGGAATTCTCTCCCTAAATCTCTCTCCCTCTCTACTACTTGCTCTTCCTTTAAGATGCTCCTCAAAACCTATCTCTTTGACTAAACATTTGCTTATCTTTGTGTTAATGTTTAATGTAGTAAATTAAATATAAATGGGATTCAGTCACTTTTATGGGTAATTTTTGTCCCTAATTATAATTGAAATACTAGCCCCAGTATCTGAATTTGATTAGGAATAGTCAGCATGGCTTTGTCAGAGGGAGGTCATGCCTAACAAATTTGATTGAATTTTTTGAGCATGTGACCAGGTGTGTAGATGAGGGTAGTGCAGTTGATGTAGTTTACATGGATTTCAGCAAAGCCTTTGACAAGGTCCCACATGGGAGACTTATCAAGAAAGCAAATACACATGGGATACAGGGTAACTTGATATGGTGGATTCAAAATTGGCTTAGCTGTAGGAGACAGAGAGTGATGACAGATGGCTGTTTTAGTGACTGGAAGCCAGTGTCCAGTGGTGTACCACAGGGATCTGTGCTGGGTCCCCTATTGTTTGTCATTTATATAAACGTCATAGATGACTATGTGGGGGGTAGGATCAGTAAGTTCACGGATGACACAAAGATTGGCCGAGTGGTTAACAGTGAGGTTGAGTGTCTTGGGTTACAGGAAGATATAGACGGGATGGTCAAATGGGCAGAAAAGTGGCAGATGGAATTTAGCCCTGAAAAGTGTGAGGTGAAAAACTTTGGAAGGAATAATGTGACACGGAAGTATTCGATGAACGGCCTGACACTGGGAAGTTCCGAGGAACAAAGGGACCTTGGCGTGTTTGTCCATAGATCTCTGAAGGCAGAAGGGCAGGTTAATAGGGTGGTGAAAAAGGCATATGGGACACTTGCCTTTATCAATCGAGGCATAGATTACAAAAGCAGGGAGGTCATGTTGGAGTTGTATAGAACTTTGGTAAGGCCACAACTGGAGTACTGTGTGCAATTCTGGTCGCCACATTATAGGAAGGATGTGATTGTCCTGGAGGGGGTGCAGAGGCGATTCACCAGGATGTTGCCTGGTATGGAACATTTAAGCTATGAAGAGAGGTTGGATAGGCTTGGGTTGTTTTTGCTGGAGCAGAGAAGACTGAGGGGTGACCTGATCGAGGTGCACAAGATTATGAGGACATTGGTTCAAATCCCACCACAGCAGAAGGTGGAATTTGAATTCAATTAATAAATCTGGAATTAAAAGCTCGTCTAATGATGGCCATGAAACCATTGTCGATTGTTGTAAATACCCATCTGGTTCACTAATGTCCTTTAGGGAAAGAGATCTGCCATCCTCACCTGGTCTGGCTTACAACCTGGTCTGGCCTACATGTGACTCCAGACCCACAGCAATGTGGTTGACTCTTACATGCCCTCTGAAATGGCCTAGCAAGCCACTCAGTTGTACCACCACCTTCTCAAGGGCAATTAGGGATGGGCAATAAATGCTGGCCTGGCCAGCGATGCCCACATCCCATGCACGAATAAAAAAAACCTTCTTAAGGGCAATTAGGGATGGGTAATAAATGCTGGCCTAGCCAGCAAGGCTACACCCAGGAATGAATCAAAAAAAATTAGTGCACAAATATGCTTTCCCATTGGAATGCATAGACTGGGATTTTATGGGACCCCCCCCAGGGCGGGATCGGGTGGGGGTGGGGGGCGGGGTGGTGGGGTACGGAGTATTGCGATGGGTGGTGGGGAGGCAGTGGGGTGGAGGGCCCGCCACCTCCCCTTAGCCCAGCGATCTCTCAGACGACATAGGCTGACAACAGCCTTCCCTCCCAGAGGCCAATTGAGGTCCTTGAGTGGCCTATTAATGGCCAATTAAATGCCTCTTCCCACCACTGCTGGGATCTTACAAGCGGCGGGGTGGGGGCCTCTGCTACACAGGAAGGACGCCGTGTAAAATGAGGGACCCTCCCTGTGGGCTTGGGGTGTAGCCCCTCCTCCATAGGCAATTTGTAGTCCATGAGGACTCTCACCGGGAACAACTTTACCCCCGAGAACCCCCCTCTCCCTGGACTGAAACATGAGGCCTTCCGGACTGTCCCCAGCGACCTCACCTCACCTACGTCTGTTCTGAGGTTCCAGCGCTGTGCCCAGGTCTAAGGCACTGCTCCTGGTGGCGCTGCCAATACTGCTGAGCTGCCAGCCCTCGGATTGGCTGGCAGCTCTTGGAGGCGGGATCCCCATCCCTTTAAAGACATTAAAGGGATGGGGATCCCGCCTCTTAAAACATTGAGTCAAAAAGACTGGAGGATTGCTCCGTTGGCAGTGTGTGTGGGGGGTGGTGGGGGGTGCGGGGGCATGAAAAGGCAGAGGCGGGGAGCTCCCCCCCCCCCCCCCACCCCGCCTTTTCGGCCTGCTGCTGGGAGCCTCGCCTCCCGCTCAAAATCTAGCCATAGAGTGTGGTATCTGTATCAGTGCCACTGTCAACGGTTTCATTGAGATGGATGTGATTAGTAGAAGTCTCCCCTTAAAAAGAAATTGTTTTCTCTACTCATGCCTGAGGTAGTACACTCTAGAAGATCCCCTCAACAGTTAGATGATAAATTCATTTTGTTATAATATGGCGCGATTCCTATTTAATGCAGCGGCATGTACTATTTTTAGCTTTTATAGACCATGTTTAAAGAAGAAAGAAAGACTTGCATTTATATAGTGCTTTTCACAATCTCAGGACATACCAAAACGCTTTACAGCAATAATGTACTTTTGAAGCGTAGTTACTGCTGTAATGTAGGAAAAACAGCAGCCAATTTGTGCACAGCAAGCTCCGATAAATAGCAATGTGTCAATGACCTAATAACCTGTTTTAGTGATGTTGATTGAGAGATAAATATTGGCCAGGACACCGGGAGAACTCCCCTGGCTCTTCTTGGCAGTAGTGCCATGGGATCTGTTACATTCGCCAAAAAGCGAAGATGAGGCCTCTGTTTAATGTCTCATTTGAAAGACAACACCTCCAACAGTGCTCCCTCAGTATGGTACTGAAGTGCTTGCCTCGTATCTGTTCAGGTCTCTGCAGTGGGACTTAAACCCACACCTTCTGACTCAGAGGCGAGGATGCCACATTCAGCCATAGCTAACACTTAAGGCAAAAGGAAGTGTTACACGATGGGACAATTGCACACAGTTTAATGAAATGATAGCTGAGAGGAAAAGAACATTTGCAGATATAATAAACTTGATATTGATAGAGACTGATGCTCCACCTAAATGTTAATAATTTTAACATTTGAGAGAGGTGAGTGGATAGTGTTAGGTACATTTAAGAATACGGGGAACAGGGAATGGCTGTTCTTTGAATTGTTCTTTTCCAAGTAGACTAATTTTATAAGAGGATTATAGGTTCTGACCTAGATTCCTCAAGTAAGAAAAATAGCAAATTGACCTGAAAGCAATTTGCTCGGCTTTGTTCTTATTTCATATTAATATTTATTTTTAATTCTCCATTCTTATCTCAGAAATCTATGTTGGGAGCCATAATCCTCTTAATAAATGTGGACTTGCCTAATTAAGTTATATGATGCCTGGCTATCTCATGCTGCTTTACTAAGGGATCCTTCAGTTAATTATCTCCTGACTCGCAGCTGGAACATGCACAAGTAAGGAAAGCTAATACTGTAATGAATAAAAGAGAAGATTTTCTGTAGCATTTTTGTAGAAAGATGATTCATTATGTGGAAATGGTTGCTCGGCCTCCAAAGTTCCATAATAAACTTTGCAAAGTTTGTAGATTTTATCAATACATTTTTGTTAGGTAAGAGTATCAAGGGATTGGAGAGAAGGCAGGTAAATGGAGTTGAGCTACAGATGGCCGTAGCAATGAGCTAATTGAATGGCAGAGCAGACTCAAGGGGCTGAATGGCCTAATGCTGTTCCTATGACTGGGTGCCCATTTTTGAGCCTCTGATAGTTTAAATGAAATAATCAATGTGGAATATGCAGCAGACATAGAATCAATAAGAATACAGAAACCATAAGTAGAGTTGGAATTCTGGGAGAACAAGCAAAAAATTTATCTTGGGCACAATGTCTTAGAGAGACAATAGCTTTGTAATGTGTTTTTTAATGGGATGTCGGCATCATTGGCTCGGCCAGCATTTGTTGCCCATCCCTAATTGCCTTTGAACTGAGTGGCTTGTTAGGCCATTTCAGAGGGCATTTAAGAGTCAACCACATTGCTTTGGGTCTGGAGTCACATGTAGGCCAGACCAGGTGAGGACGGCAGATCTCTTTCCCTAAAGGATATTACTGAACCAGATGGGTTTTTACAACAATTGACAATGGTTTCATGGTCACCAAAAGACTAGCTTTTTAAAAAAATTCCAGAGTTATTAATTGAGTTCAAATTTCACCATCTGCCATGGTGGGATTTGAACCCAAGTCCCCAGAGTGAACATCAACACAAGCTCGAGGAACAGCATCTCATTTACTGATTAGGAACACTACAGCCTGCCGGACTGAACATTGAGTTCAATAATTTCAGTGCATGACGGGGCCCCCATTTTACTTTTATTTTTAGTTATTTTTTTTTTTTGTGTTTATTTTATTTTATTTTAGTTTGTTCAGTTTGCCTACCCACTTTTTTCATGTTTGTGCTTGTGGCTGTTCAGTTTTCAGTCCATTAACACCGTATCTGTACTAATGCTTTGTCTTTCAACACACCATTAAGATATTGTTTGCCTTTGCTCCATGACCTTCTGGTCGGCTATTCTGTGACCTTTTCCTATCTACACCTTCTCCTTTGTTATCTCTTGCCCCACCCTCGCTTTACTTGCTTAAAACCTTTCACATTTCTAATATCTGCTAGTTCTGAAGAAGGGTCACTGACCTTAACTCTGCTTCTCTCTTCACAGATGCTGCCAGATGTGCTGAGTATTTCCAGCATTTCTTGTTTTTATTCTTCAGAGCAGTTGCCCGGGCCTCTGGATTACTAGTCTAGTGACATTACCACTATGCCACTGCCTCCCCACAACATGTGGCAATGATCACAATTTATTTCAATAACATAGAGCAATAACTAAAAATGTTGTATTTCTGAAGTTTGCTACTCTGTATTATGTAATAAAGGTACATGACTTTGGTTGTCATACTGAGACCAGAAAGTCAACAGCAGCTTTATTTGATTTTTTTATGGAACTGCATGCTTTCATAATATTGGGGGAAGAAAAAGTGGCTGAAGATAAGAAAGTGGGGGTGATGTCGTGGGTCTTTTCACTTATTTCTTGGTTTGCCTAAATGTGGTCTGTGGTCACCTGCCAATTTTAGAATACACAATAAACTATCTGGTAACACTGGTGACTCTGTATATGTATATATGTACGCATGTATATATATATATATATATATATATATATATAAAGACAAAAGTAAAAGCAATGTAAAAGGTGCAGTGTAGATTCATGGGGATGTTATCAGGGATGCAGATTTACAGTTATGAAGAGAGATTTCAGAAGTTATGGCTTTTCATACTAGAGTTAAGAATGTTAAGGGATGAACTGCCAGAGTTAGATGGATTCTGATAAGGTATTTAGTGAAAGATTGTTTTCACTGGTCAATGAGATGTTAATGAGATGTTACAATTAAGGTGGTGGGGGGGTAGATTTTTTTTCTCTTCCACGAACCATTGTTGGGGCAGAGCCCATAAATTCCGTTAAAACAGAATTAAACAAAAAGAAACATGAAACAGTATGGGGAGTAAGGTTGCTCATGAGGAGAAAAATACCGACACAGACTCAAGGGGTTAATATCTTGTTTGTGTCCTGTGACATTCTATGCTATAAAATAACATTACAGAACAATTTACCAAACAGGCAATTCCAGTGTTAATGTTGATCTGTTGTTAATTTCTGGCTGTTTGATGGATTTTAACCCTAATGGATCCCTAATGTATTTCTGTTCCTATAAAAAAGAATGGAGAAACTGCAAATGTAGGAAATGTGAAATAAAAACAGAAAATGCTGACTCTGGCAGGTCAATCAGCATCTTTAAAGAGAAATGACAGGTTAATGTTTCGGCTGTACAATCTTTACTAGAACCCCTACAAATCAGAAACAAAAATACTTAGCTCCGCTAAATAATTTGTCCCTTATATTTCCTATTTCCCAATTTATATTTTGTTCCCTTTTTCTCTTTATGTTCCTTTCTACCATGTAGCATTGTGCATTGAACAAAACAGGCAGGTGATCTGTTATCACGCCCTTGGCAACACCATGTTTTAGCCGGCAGCTCTGAAGTGCACAAGTGCCTGGGATGATATACCCTCCAGTGTTGCCTCCCTCTTATAGTGGAGCTATGTGGTGCACCATTTAGCACTTATCACAGCTAATGGTGCTGGGATTGGTGATTTAATATGAGAAATTGGGGCTCAGATGTGCATCCTGCCATCCTGTAGTTTGCAACACAAGTTTGTGATGGCGAAACAGTTAATGAAGAAACAGGCTTCTAAATCTACAGTAGACAGCAGTAAAGAAAGGGATAGCTGTATTTGTATTTACTATTAGCTAAGCAAATGCAATTCATTTTAGAAACCATGGACTTAGGCTTGTGCAATGGCTCACTTTATTATGGCAGTGAATAGCAGTGCCATATGCTCTTCATTAGCTGGTTTCAGTTGCAGGGTGTAGGTGATTAGCCACAGGGAGCTTAAACCTGTTCAGTGTTCCTGCTCCTGATTGCTATCCAGTGATCCCTGCTGCAATTGCATAGGGTGAGGACTGCATTAGCCTTAAGGGCAGTGCCCCTAAGGTCAAATAGCTTGTTGATGTTCAATGTCCAGGTTTACACATAAAAGCCTTCAGCTCTCATAGAACTGTAATCTAGCAAGGTGGCAGTGGATTCAGAAGAAAGGGAAGGGGAAGAAAAACATAGTTTTTTTTCTTGAACTGGAGAAAACAAATTTTTCTGTCTGCAATATATTATTAGTTGAAAATTACCAAACAACAGAAGAAGCAACATTGAATTGTATCACTGACAATATCAGACCCAAGGAATCTTGCTGTATTTTCAGTATCATCAGGCAGTAAGATACCTTAGTATGTTTGAAGATTTCTTCTCTGTAGTTGTTTGCTTGTCATTGTTAACTTTTGTGCACCTAACACTCTACAGTTAGATAAGTAGGAAAAGCCTGAAGGGTTATATAGTTTTTTGTCACTGAATATCTTCCTATCTTTACTAATTGCCTGCAATGTTCAACCTTCCGTTTCTTTCTGATTCAATGCCAATCAGTTGCTAGTTCTTGTATTCTAAAGGTGTTTTACTTTTTAAAGTGATACTTAAAAAATATATGGATTGAAGAAATGAAGTCATGAACTAGAGCTAATTATGTACCACAATGAAGAAGCCAGCATGTATAGTAGAAGGAGGCCTGCCCTCAGTCTGGGGCAGGATGTTAAATTCTAGAAAGCTTGTTGTGGAAGGATGATGCTGGAGCCTACCTTTACTTAGTTTCACATTTATTGTGCAGAGTAAAAGGATTACAAATACTCAATTAGCTCCACCGGTCGCGGTAAAGGTCTGCTTATAAGTGCTCAAGTAAGACCCCAATTCACAGCCTAAAAGTGCATATAATTAAACATTGATACACAATTAACAGATTAACACAAGATGCTCACAGAAGGAGGTAGAAACAAAATTCTGTAACCTTTTGAATCATAATCTTCTGGGTAGGTGGAAATAGATATTATCACAACTATCTCCAAAAGCATATCCACCAGGAATAGTGGTGGGGGGTAGTGGGGATCTGCTTAGAAACTGCCAATTACTGACTCCCTCTTCTTACTGTTGGGTGGGCCAAATGTCAGAACCTACAGTGTGAGATGGTTAACTGAAAGGGCTAGGGACAGGGGATTGAGATATGTTGAAGTTTAACTGCTCTTTTAAGGATGGTTCTGCATGCACTCACCCATTAGACAGCCATTGTGGATAAAATTACTGCTGAAAGCTTTGTATATGAGATTATGACATCAAGTGAAAGGTCAATGAATTCCTCTGGCAATATCAGACATTTACTCCAGCCACATTTGCATCCAGTATTGTCAGTTTTAATTGCTGCATCTGCCAGCTTTTGCTCAAATGACCAGTCTGGGCAAAGGCCACTAAAATGACTCACCTTTCAATAAGAAGAATGCTTTGCAACTTGTTTGAATATAGTCTTCATGCAGAATGGATGGACTAGAAATACATGAGTGTAATGTGAGATAGATTGGAGGCGATCATATACAAATGAAGGATCTTAATGGGGCCACTCCTTTGGGAAGCAAAACGTTTCTGGTACCCATTTGTTTCTGCAATAATATTTTCCTTAACTGGTATCATTTACACTGGAATCACTGATGTTATCTGCAAGTGTCTGGCAAGGAGCTTCCTTTTCAGTGTGTGATAGACAAAAGGAACTGTGGATCCAAGTTACTGTTTCATTATAGCCTAAAACAAAAGCCAAATACCGCTGGTGCTGAAAATCTGAAATAAAAATAAATATTACTGGGAACATTCAGAAGGTCAGGCAGCGTCAAAGGGAGAAAGAGTTAATAGGGAGAACTTTGAACCTTAAGGAAGGGTTAAGGGGGTGGGGGGGGGGGGTGGTGGTTGTGGGTAGGTGATGGGTGCTGGTGTTGTGGGGGCAGGGAGGGAGGGATAAAAATATTTAAAGGTAAACCAGACTTCAACACAGCCATTTTCGATTTTATTGGAGGCAGGTTGGAGGGTGAGTCACTAACCTGTTCTCTGGAGGCAGATCTGTCCTTAGAATATTTTAATGAGCTGATTTGGCTCAAATTTAACCTCTGTTTCATTTTAACTCTTGAGGTCTTCGGACACTCGGTAGCTGCAGGGCGGTGAGAATGGCTGGAATGGGTAGGTGTTTTTCCAGCACTTATGGACCAGGAGGAGCAGGATTGCTTCTCCACCAGCCCACCAAGTTACCCTGTGAAGCACCCCAGGATATGACCCCTCGATTGGCAGACCTCCACCCTGCCCCCCACCATGCAATCGAGCCTCCGATGCCCAGCTTCTATATTTGACTCACCTCCCAACCTTCAGTGATCCATTCCCCCTTCTGACCTCCAATGTCCAACCCCCTCCCCCAACTTCATAACCCACCTACCACTCTCCATCCCTCATGTCCAATTCATCTCCACTCTCCTCCATTCCCCAGCTGCCTAACTTTCAATCTGGCTGACTCTGGTGTTGAAAATTAATCCAGTAACTTAAATCCCAGTTGCTAAATCTACCATTACTTATCCTCACCCCCCCCCCTCACCTCATTGCCTTTCCACCTCACAGTAAATATCGGAGCCAATGCTTCAGGTTGATGCCCTCTGATTGGAACTGGAAGATGTTTGATATTAACATCTTATAAGCAGATACAGAGCCAAGGAATGGGGTGGGGTGGATGTGTGGGGGAGATGGAGGACAGGAAAACACCAAAGGAAATTCCATGATAGGGGTGGAGGATAGGAGTGATTAAATGGCAGAAGTGGTGATGGTGCAAGGCAAAGAAGGGTAATAGGACAAGTAAAGAAACAAAAGAGGGTCCAGAGGATGTATAAATGCTTACAGCAGAGTAGCATAAGGAAAAGAAGCATGGAAAATCTTGCAAAGAGGAGAACTCAAGTGGCCTGGGAATGTGGTGAAGAAAGGTGCTTAGACCCCAGGGGCGTGGATCACCCAACTGGCTATGTTCCCACCCCAAGCACCAGCCCACACCACCTCCACTTCCAGTGGTTCCATTATCAGCACTTGCTGTTTGAGTGAAAATGGGAGCAAGGTTAAGATCTAAAGTTTTAAACTCAATGTTAAGACTAGCAGGCTATAAAATGCCGAGTAGAAAGATAAGGTGGCGTTCCTCAAGCTTATGCTGAATTGCACTGGGTCAGTGGTGTCCATGATGTCCTAATATACATGCAGCTCAACTCCATCTTCCAGGTATCTGGGCAATAGACCTGTATGATATGCATGTGGAACTGGCAAGTTTACAAATCTACTGCATCAACTTGATTTAAAGAGTATCTTCAAGAAGGATGACGTTACTTTGCAGTCTGAATTAAAATGAATACATTCCCCAAAGTTTAATTGTTCACTTTGTAAAAAAAAAAGAAATTATTACTTGAGTGATAATCAGAAAAATTTTATTCAATTATTCTTCTGGCACAGATAAGGAACTGGTCAATGAAGCAGGGAGAAGTTGGAACAGGCTATAAAAGACCAGATGCAGCAAGAAAGCTGAGAAAAACACAGTGAAGGACCTGAGCTGAGAGATAAACACTGATGTCACTGGCAAACTGCAAACTGCTCGCTAAAGCTAGAAAATAGCTTTGTGAGTAGAATTTTCCAGTCTCGGTATGAGCTAACGTCATTATCTTATGTCTAACAATGAATATCTATTGCATGATGAAGGATTAAAGGTAAAAGTAATTGTTAACACTCTTGGCTTGGAGTTTTGCATGGCTGGAGCGAGTATTGGACCTTTGGGTGTACAAGCTAGCATATTTCATTGTAAAATAATGAAAAGAAAGGCTCAATAACATGCTTGTTGATAGACTATTCCAGTTTGATAGGTTGGGGAGGGCCAAGGGACATATGCTTAAACTCCACAAGAGTAGGATGAGGCTGCATGTTAGTCAATTCTTCTTTTCCCGGAGAGTAGTGAATCTTTGGAATGTGTTGCTGACTGGTGCTGTGGGTGCTGACTCTCTGTATGCCTTCAAGAGAGAATTGTAATTGATTTTTGAGGAGGCAGAGATCACACCATATAGAAGGCACAGGGTTTTACACTTGGCCCATGCGATCTTCTGAACTGGTTTTGATCACTTGAGGGGGTTGCAGAAGAATTCTTCAGAGTATATTTATTTCCTATTGGCCTTGGGTTTGTCATTGGATTTTTGCCTCTCCAGGAGATTAAATGGCTGCAGAGGTTGGGGTGGTGGAAGGGGTTTGAAGAATCTGGTCATAATGAATGCGGGGCAGGCTTGATGGACCAGCTGATCTTTTCCTGCCTCTCATTTGCATGTGTTTGTATGCACAATTCACAACCTCCACAATTTTCTGACCCTCTTCTACGACTGACTTCCTGATGTGTGATCCTGCTACACAAAGCTCTGTGCTAAGAAGACTAACTCATAAAACAAACTCTGTAATGTGCTGATTAATGTATATCAATTCATTGCGTGACAACAGTTTGTTGTTTAGTGCTTTTAATTGGTTACGCAAAGTGGGGACATTGGGTAGTTTATCTATGATCCCCTCATCATCAATGAACCTGTTGACATTCAATTTCCACTTGAAGGGGGTCATTTGGGAAAAGGTACTGGAATATTGTTGACACCTTCGGAACCATAAGTCACTGCTTCCAGAGAAAAGTGAAGATAGTCTGGAAAAAAAATATTGAATGTTGTGTAAACAGAGCTATTGAGCATTAAGCACCTGGCTAGACAATTGTGGTTCAAAAATAAATCATGTCTACAAAGCAGCAATCCCAAGTTCAAATGTAGACTTGCAGCTGACTTCAACTGGAGTACGTGGCTAAATCAATATTTCACAAAATATTCCCTTTAAACAAGCAATAGGTGGACACCAGGCATCTACTGCGTCTGAATGGTCACACATTGTGACCTGAATTTATTTTCCACACTGTGGATAAACAGCTGAGGCATTGAAGTGGTGAAGCATAAGACTAAGGCTACTTTATATACCTTGAAAGGGGTTCCACCAAGAATTAAAAGAAACTTAATTGTTTCTGATGCCATGTGGGCCTACTTGGTGCCCAGCACTGATTTGAATGCAAGTCAGACCACACTGCTTTTGAAAGTGCTGCATATCCTTTTCTGGGATAAACAAAATACACAATGCAATTAATGAAATAGTAATATATAATGAATGGGTAAGGATGACACGATAACTCATCAATTATCAAAGCCATGAGGAAACAATCAAATTATGCAATGCTGCATCTTCTAAACTGTTAAATTGTGGTGATATGCACTGTCACCATTGATTTGATTCTTCCTTCCCTGTCCAGAATTGGCCTCTTGAAACTAATTCTGCTCTTTTTCTCTCAAAATTTCCTGATGGAAACAAAAATTTATCTAGAAAATAAAGATATAAATAAAACATTGATGTTAAGATATGATATGATAATAGTTAATACAAGATATAAAGAGATCTGGAGAAAATGTCATCTCTGTGTTAGCTGCAACAAAATCATAAAACCTGCCGATAAAGAATGCATTCCAATTTTGCTAAACCTGGTCCACAGAGGAAATCTGCTCCCATAGTAAGAAAAGGCATGTGCTGTATTATTACTTGTGATTAAATGAATCATGACCAATAGAAATATTTTAAACACCAACAAACTGTGTATTATTTGTCAGCATTTTTTGGTGTACCATGGGCTGTCATGTTATGATAACCTATGAGTTTCATTCACACAACCCTAATCAATTTTTTTGAGTGTCGCCTTGGACATATTAGCCTAAAATATAAGAAGCAGCTCAAGGGTTATATTGCATGTTAGAAATGTCAAAGTACAGCCTGCTTTAAAAGATGGGCTGCATTTCTAAAGGATTTGTACCTAAGCTTATCCTCTTGAATAAGAAGCTTTAAAAGCTTCGCCTAATGTGGGGTTGTCAGTACAAAGCTACTCAGAAGAAATATCTGAGAAAGCAATTTGAACTTTTTTTTAACGCTGCCACTTCATAACCCTTCAAATCCTCAAAACACCAACCAGTTAACAAGTACCCTGTCTTACAAAGGTTTTTTTTTTGTACTCAGAACTTAAAATTCTGTGTGTTCTTAAAAAAAAAAGTGAGAAAAGGATTTTTTTGCTCAGCTGACAATGACCTGCAAATAGTTGGAATTCTTGCAATGTTTTGAAAGGAAGTTCATAACAAAATTTGAACTTTATGGGTGCTTTGAAAGGAAATTGAACTTGTACAAGGACAGCAAAGCAGGTAATTTCAAGGAAACCACAGGGGTTTCGCCTTCCTCAGAGCAGTTTTTTTTGAATAATAAGAGACATTGGGCTGAATTTTATGAGGCCTCCAGCATCAGGGGGGCCCAGAAAATTCTTCCGGGAGAGGCCCGCCATGACCTCCGATCCTGAGAATGCCCCGTCACATTTTACTGGTAGCGGCTAGGCTCGGTGCACAGCCACCATCCATCACACCCCCTGCCGCTCAGGAGCAAGGCCTTCATTTAAATATTAAAATTAATAAATAAACATACAAATCAACTGACCTTGTCCCAGTGGCTGTCCCACGCCGATATTACAACCACCGGCTGGAAGTCCTGCGCATTCGGAACTCTGTTCGGAGTTCCGAGGCGTGACACTGGTGGGAAGGGGAGAGCAATAAAAATTTCAGGGCAGGAGGGGAAGGGAGCAGTGAAAGCTGCTCTGATTGGTTATGGGGATGGTGGGAAGGGGTTTAGGGTCAAAGGAAATAAAGTTTGTGGGGGAAAGGTCGTGAGTGAAACTCACTTTTTTGGGGGGAATGGAACAAAAAAATCAACTGGTTATTCATTGGGTGGGGCGGGGTGGTGAGAGAGGGGTTTGGAAATGTTAATATTTTATTTCACTTTTGTCACAACGCTGTCTCTTTAAACATTTAAATGTCATTGAAGGGCTTGAAGCCCTTTAAAAATAACACCGGTGCCTGCGCCTGAAATCTGAAGAATTCTTCTACTGCTAGATTGCTGCTGACCTCAGCAGACCTGTTGTTACACCCCTGATGGAAGACCTATGTGATGCCTGCTACAGTTAAATTTCCATGAACACCTACCCATCACAGACTTTTCATCAATCATGCCCAGAGAGACTGCAAGTAGCATCTGAGTACTCGACTCTGGGACCCTTCACATACTGAAAACTCAATCATTTTTATTATTGCTTCTATTCCTAAGAAACAGCTGTAAACCAAAGTCCTTTTTACCCTGGTTAACCAGCTTTTCTTTGAATGTATGTGTGTGTGCATGAGGGTTCAGGAATTAAGAAGTTTTTCATATATGTCGATTTATCTCGTTAGTAGTTAAGACCTATTATTTCTTTTCTAATAAATAGTTAATGTTGTTGCTGTTTAAAGAAACCTGGTTTGGTGCTTTATTCTGGGGGACAAATAGAGTGTCTAATTTGGCTATTCTTTAGTAGGTGAAAAACTTTCTTGATATGCTGTGACCTGTGGAGTAGTGGAACTGAATTAACAGTGCATTACTCCGCCTTGGTCGTAACATATCAACTGGGGGCTCTTGCGGGATTGAAATCTAAGAGAAAAATAAAGGAACCAGGTTTCTTGTGTAATTGGGTAGAGTCTACATCACTGGAATGGCAGTAGCAGTTGCTGCAGCTTTTCTGGGAAAGGAGAATGTGTCCCTCAGTGACTTGAAAACTTTAAACCAAGATTAAACTGAAAGATTTGGCAGTGCAATTGGGGTTAGAATTGTAATCAGGTACTAAAATAAGCAGAGATAATTGATGTAATAGCCCAACATCTGAAATTGGAAGAAGAAGATAGTAAGTCAGAGGGTGAATCAATTGAATTGGCTAAAATTTAGTTAGAAATGAAAAAACTTGAGGCTGAAAATGAATTAAGAAAACTTGAATTGGAAAAAGTGGTAAGGGAGAAAGAGAGAGTATTTCAGAGAGGAAATGAAAGAGAAGAAAGGGAATTCAAATTAAAAGAGATGGAACTAAGACAAAGAGGTAGGCTTGACTGCAGGGAAAATTCTGGTCAGGGAGAATCTGAATCCAGCTCAGGATCCAATGAAAAGCTAATTAAATTTATACAAGCTCTCCCTAAGTTTGAGGAAAGGGACATGGAGGCAAGGTTCATTTCTTTTGAAACAATAGCCAAAAAAATGAACTGGCCAAAGGAAAACTGGACACTGTTTATGCAAAGCAGGTTGATGGGCAGAGCTCATGAAGTTTATGCCATGCTTTCTGAAGAGGCTTCTGCATATTATGAGATGGCAAAAAAGGCTATTCTCATTGTGTATGAGTTAGTCCCTGAAGCTTACTGACAAGAGATTTCGGAACTTAGAGATTGGCTGGGCAGACTTGTGTTGAATTTGAGAGGGTAAAGCAAATTAATTTTGATCGTCCGATAGGGGCATTAAAGACGGAAGCCATGTATGAAAAACTTAGAGGATTAATTCTCTTGGAAGAGTTTAAAAATTCAATCCCTCCAGTAGTGAGAACTCATGTAGAGAACCAAAAAGTCTCAAAAGCCAGGCAAGCAGTGGAAATGGCTGATGAATTTGAGCTTGTGAATAAGCCAAAACCCTTTGTCCGTTACCTCCACAATTCTGAGAAGGATAGAAGGTGGGAGAGTGAAAGGAAGACAAGTAGCCGGGGACAGGAAGGAACAGCTGGGAATACCCCAGGATCCCCTCCTCAGGCCAGAATGGAAGGTGCTGAGGGTAGAAGTGAAGCCTGCAAGCTGAAGTGTTATCATTGTCGCAAGGTGGGACATCTTTGTTCAGAATGCTGGAGGTTGCGAGGTAAACCTGTGGGATTTGTTGGGGTACACAAAGCTAATGCAGAGAAACGGGCTCTGACTGAGAGTACAGCAGACCAGGCTGTAGCTCTGACTGCAGCTGTAAAACCAGATACAAAAAACAAAGTGAGTGTAGAGATTGAGAATAAGATACCTGAAAGCTATAAGGAGTTCTTGTCAAAAGGAAAAGTAACTCCAAAGGTATAACATTTCCACCAGGGAGCGCACTGAATGCTAAGTTTTAGTCGGGATTGGTGGGGAGTATATACCCGTATATTTGTATCAAAAGAACAAAAAGAACAAAGAACAGTACAGCACAGGAACAGGCCATTCGTCCCTCCAAGCCTGCGCCGATCTTGATGCCTGCCTAAACTAAAACCTTCTGCACTTCCGGGGACCGTACCCCTCTATTCCCATCCTATTCATGTATTTGTCAAGATGCCTCTTAAATGTCGCTATCGTACCTGCTTCCACCACCTCCCCCGGCAGCAAGTTCCAGGCACCTAGAGTGTGACCTAATGTCTGGGATGGTAACTGTAGGAGTTGTCCATTGTTTGCTGGTAGAGGGAATTGACCTACTCCGAGGGAATGATTTAGCTGGAGAAAAGTATCAGTTTCTCCCATAGTTACAGAGAAACCAAGTGAAGTTAAAGAGTAGGCAGTTACTAAATGGAGAAAAGGAAGTTTTAATGGTGTATATTGTACTCCATGCTTGAGTGTGTGGAGTGGACCTTGTAATGATGTGCCTCATACAATGCTTGATCTTCAGTTCCCTTGGTCATGCTTTCTGAAACTCTGTCCCTAATACCTTTTGCCTCTCTTATTCTCCCTGCACCTTTATAAACTTTCTGAAAACTTACCTTTTTGACCAAGCTGTTGGTTGCCCTTTTGAATCTCTCCATGGTTTGGTGCCTGTTTCCTTATCTTTTTTTTCACTCTGTGTGAAACATCTTGGGATATTTTTTATCTTAATAGTGCTATATAAATGTAGGCTGTTGTTGAGTCCCTCCCATTGGGAAGGACTACAGTGGTGTGTTTCACCTTGTGCTCCAGTGCATTGAGAGGGACTGTAATGATGTGTTTCACTTTGTGCTCCAGTGCATTGAGAGGGGCTGTAATGTTATGTTTCACTGAGTGTATGAGAGAATTGGGAGGGATGATAGTAGTATGTGACTCACTCAGTATGAGTGCATTTGGAAGAATGGAATTTGGTGCATCACTGAGTGTACGGTGCAATGAGATTTGATGGTGTTCTCATTCAGTGCATGAGTGCATTAAAAAAAGACTGTTAATGGTGTGTCTCGGTGCACCAGTGCATTGTGATTTAATGGTGTATTGAGAGGGATGTAATGGAGTTTTTCACTTGGTGCTTGTCTGCCCTGAGATGGGATATAATGGTGGTAGCCATGACCCCACATTCAATATAAGCTTGTGAGCATGGTTACCTCACATCAACTCTGCTTAAAGACAAGACAGAAATCTTGGTTACCAGGACAACAAAGAACCCAGATCAAAGACCCTTTTGAAAAGCAGAGAATGCAAGTTATAACACTTGAAGAACAGTGTGTTTCACTCTCCCAGACTTTCAGATTGTAAACAAAGAGCCAGTGGCTCTGAAAATGTAAATGTAAATTGCAACTGCTAACATCTGGAAACTAAGGAAAGCCTGGATGGCTCTGCTGTAGCCAGACTGGTGGGCTTTGTGTATTGGATAAAACAAATGACTATTGACCTTCTGTGTATTGATAAATTCCATAGACTTTGAGAAATCTGGCAGGCTGTAAGGAAGGCAACAACTAGCGGTGTCAACCGCAAGAGAGAGAGAATGAGAATAACACCTGGTCTCAGAAGACTGATATGGTGAAAGGTTGCAAAGACTTGAACCTGATTTGAAAGTTGAGGTTTGTGGAAAAGGAAAAGTCCAACAGGGTCACCAGAGATTGCGTTATTAATGGAAGTCCAGGTCGAAAGTACTCAGAAGAAGTGAACAAAGAGGACACTAACTTTGAGAATATCAGGCAGACCCAACACATTGCAACTGGGAGGAAGTTTTCAAGTGCTTTAATAAGTGAAGAAAATACCTTTTTCTGTAATTTGGAGTATTAGCTACTTACAAAGTACTATTAAGTTAATGGTGATTTTTAGTTTTTTGCTATAATACAAGTCTCAAAATATGAAATCTTGTCATGTAATTCTTTAAATTAGTCTGGGAAGTCCATATCTCATGTTATAATGTTAACGGTCTCCCTGAGGTCGTAACACTATAGGACTACGCCTAGAGCTGGTGTGGAACTAATTCCCTGACTGACCTTTGTGCTGCAGATGGTACAGTTCTAGGGAATAAAATGGGGATGAAAATAGGAATGTTTATCCAGAAGTTAAATAAATAAACAAGTAAACAAATAAACTCATTATTCATGAACCCTGCAGCTGTGGGGAATTCTCAGTGAAAATAATAGTACATCGCAACCAGGGCAATATTTGATTTATTAAAGGGATCTGAGTGGCATATGAAAAATTGCCATTTTGAACAAATTTTAAAACTCCTTTTTCACAACTTCATGAAGGACTTTGTGATGTCATCGTTAGTAAGAGTGTTTATAGCGTCACTCTAGAGAGTGGTAAAATCACTACTTGGAGGAACAATGATGACTAAGATACTGCAGGCAAATATATACGTAAAATGATCAGTGGATGTACAAATTCAGTGGCTGAGAATACCAAGTCAATAACTCTGCTATGAAGGATGGCTCATTATGTTGCCCAGACATCTTTAATGTACAGTTGCTCTAGACTCCATTCAGTTATTTAACTCCTTGTCATGGTCATCAAATCAGATTTACACTGGGGTAAAGAAATGGCAAACTGGTTGAAGAGTACGAATCTTCAAAATGCCAGCATTATGTGTAACCATTGGCAGATTTAGTGTTGTACAAAGCCTGTGGTTGTCCAGACAACTGCCAATGGCATAGCGTAACTGGCCACAAAGAGGTGTATAACAGGACCCCAGGGATGACTCTTTTCTCAGTCTTCCTCCCTCCTATAGGAAGTGCCTGGCTTCTATTTGGTGCTTGCTCACAATGACATGTATGAAATCTGACAAGTTTCAATTTGCTGCAACATTTTGTTTAACAGATTCAATGATGAAAACATATTTTCATTTCCTCACATGGAAACCTATGGCCAAACTATTCTCCTTCTAGATTTACATATCCTAATGTAAGGCACCTAATTTCTTAGATTGAGGAGGAGGATAGCAAACAAGATTCAAATTTAGTTAGAGGGGAGAAAACAGAATAGAAATGATGGACAATTTTTCAGAGTGGCTGGAAGTGGATCCAAGGTTCAGTACTGAGGGCACTTTTGTTCATTGTGCGTATCAATGATTTGGATAAAGGCCTAGAGAGAGTAGTATTGAAATTTAATGATACCAGAATAGTGGTATCATTAAACTAGAATACCAAAGGAAGCTGCAAACAGGGAATGGGCTAGAAGGTGTCAGGTAGAATTCAGTGTCAGTAAGCATGAGGTAAAGTATTTTGGTAAAAACTAAATAACAGCATAATTATATTCTGAATGGAAGTAGGCTTGATGCTTGGAAGAGCAATGCAGCACCTTGGATTGATAAGACTATAAAAAAAGGTAATGAAATTCTACATTATATCACAAAAGATATAGAATATATAAAAAACACAATACCTAATAATGAGCCTGCATAAATCCTTAATGTGGGTTATTTATTGGTTAGTAATGGGCTCCACACTACAGGATGGATATTGAGGCTTTATTGGAGATAGATTTACTCGGATATTGTCTACGATGAGGAAATACAAATACGAAGAAAGACTTTTGCACAAGAACATTGCAGATTATGGGGTGATAATATTGTAGTATTTAAAATGCTGAAGAGATGGGAGAGGGTGAATAGAATTGAATGTTTCCAGTTGTTCAGGGTTCAAGACTGTGTGGCCACAGATATGTGATAAACATAAAGATTTAGAATAGAAGGTAGGAAGATTTTTTTTTACACAGTGAGTTGTGAGGATGTGGGGACTTATTTCCAGGGTTAGTGGTTCAAGCAGAAACAATGTGATTGTCAAGATTATATTGCCTGGATGAAGGAAAAGGGTTGAAGGTACATGGGATTAGGACAGGTAATTAGAATTATTTGCTGATATGGAGAAAATGCAGACACAGACTAGTTAGGTTGAATGGCCTATTTCCATGTTGTAATTTCTATGTGTAATTGCTTTATCTACTGTTCTTTCCCAGTCTTTTTATGTCATCATTCAGTGGATTTGCATCAATGGTGTTCATATGCAAATAAGGTCATTGCACAAAAGCCTACATGTGTCTTCATATGAGAAGCTCACAGGGAATTATTGCCTGCACCAGGAGACAGACTTTGGCATTTCTCATCAAAATCCCTCACTTGTCTATCAATATTATGACTAATACCATCTGCAATCCCATCACCACACATAGGTTTAAGCTGCATATTCCTAACATGTGTCTCAAGTGCTTTGTGGAGCTAATATTACGCTGCCTGTTACGCTCAGTATCATCTTTCAAGAGCTTAAAAAATGCTTATATTTACAGATTAAGTCTTGTGGACAGTATTTCCAGAGTGTCTTTCAATTATTTCCTTAGCAGAATTGCCAAAAAACTTATTTTGACAATTTCTTTTAATGATGATAAAGTAACTTTCCATTCAAGTAGTAAAGTACATCGAGATATAATACGTACAGGACAGTGAATACTTTATAATCCCCAAACAAAAGAACTCAGCAGAATCATATTTACATATATCTGATGAAAGCATAATTAAAATGACTGCCTTGTTCCTTCCTCCACACACCTGGCAACTGCAAAAATAATCCTGCCTCCTTTCTGCTCTCCCTTTGGGAAAGTGCCTCTGAATGCCCACACTTGAATAGTTAGACTGAGGTCAAGATGTTCCATCACTGGTCTAAGCATCATTGCTTCTAAGTTATGTCTGTCTTGTTGCACAGGTTGACTGTTGTTTTCATAATTCCCATGCTCTTAAATGAAAGTTGACCAGAAAATGGTGGACTGGGATCAATCCTACAATAATCTTTTTACAGCCGGGTCCTGGTGAACATATAAAGAGTTTTGGACATTCTGAATTCTGATACCAGTTTGATATAAATGTAACACAATTGGGGAAAGATCTGACTAGAATCAGCTGCTCTATTCTATTTTTGTGATGTTGTCACTCTATGGAGATTAGGTCAAAGGTGCCCAGAAATATGTATGTCAGCGAGGTAATTGGAAATATACACTGAAATATGAACAGTAAAGTTAATGTATTCAGGGTTGAAAATTAATTTCTAATGAGATAAGATGAACCAGAAAACAGGACATGAACTGATCTGCTAAAACTTCTAGTGATTGATTCAAGCTGAGTACAGTCCATTGAAGATAGCTGTTAGAACAACTGTGACTAATTAACTACAAGCTGACTTGGATAATAAGAGTTTCACATTATATTTTGTACCTTTTTTTGTATTCTTATGTTCATTATTGTAGAAATATTTATGACCAACCTAACTTTAAGAATGGTTGCACTCACTTTCTTCCTTCCTTCATTCACTCTTCAATTATATAAATTATCTTCTTCCAATCTCTTGGATTCTTCCTTCGTTGAGCATGCCTTATCCCTTTTCTAAACAAAATTGTCAAAGCTCTGATTATGTTACCTTGCAAATGATATTTGACTATATTGAAAATGCTGGTCCCTTCAATTAACCAGGACTTACTTCAGTGTTAATAGAGAGCAGGTGATGCTCATTGCAGTTTGTATTTAAGGGCTGCCTTTTGCCCCGATCAGGAAGTTACTTCTGGATAGGGAGTTAGTCCAGAAGGGAAGAGTGGGAACTGGTATTTGTACTGAACTGTGGATTGAGAATAAAACAGTTGTGGATCAGAGACTGTCTCCTGATTTTGGTGAATGGATATCTGCCAATTGAACAATATTCAACCCTTTATGAAGAGTTCCAATTTTATTGTGTTTAAGTATCATGCTGATTCAGCAACTTTTTACATTAAACTTCTTCCCACCACACATCCTGTCAGAACTCTATAACATTCTCCTGGTGTCTCTGTCTCTGTTCTGTCTGCTCTGATGATGTCACCTTCCACACCAGAACTTCCGACATGTCTTCCTTTTTCTTCTAGTGAGGATTCCCCTCCACCATGGTTGGCAGGGCCCTTGACCCGGTCTATCCTATTCCCCGCACTCTGCTCTCACCCCTTTCCCTCCCTCCCAGGACTATGATGGACTTTCCTTTGTACTCATCTTCCACCACCCACCACGCTCAACATTCAATGGATCATTCTCTGTCATTTATGCCAGTTCCTGCATGATGCCACCACCAAATATATCTTCTCTTCCCCTCCCCTCCCCTCCCAGTATTCTGAAGGAAATTTTCCCTCTGTGCCACCCTGATCCACTTTTCAATCACACCCGACACCCACTCCCCTTCACACTGCACCTTCCTTTGAAAGTGCAGAAGATGCATCATGTGTCCTTTCAGCTACTCCCTTTCTACTGCCCAGTTCCATATATACTCCTTCCAGGAGAAGCAGTGATTTACATATACTTCTTTCAATTTAGTATACAGTGTTCACTTCTCACAATGTGGTATCCTGTACATTAGGGAGTCCAAAGGTAGATTAGGTAATTGCTTGCTGAACAACTTGTCATAAGAGTTTTGTTTTCATTAAAAAACTAGGAGATCTGTGTGCCTTTAAGACCTGTTGCTACTTTCTGTGAACAGTGACTGCAGAGATGTGTTAGTCTTTGAAGAGTGCAGGGTATAGGGTAATTTGTATCCAAGCAACAGAAAGATTTAATGGCAGTCTTGTGGTTTGAGCTGGGGGTTGGTTTGCTCAATTGGTTAGATGACTAGTGAAAGATGTCAATAGTGTGGGCTCAATCCCTCTACCGGCTGTGATAGTTCATGGAGGCCTGCTTCCTTGGCTTGCCCCATGCTTGAGGAGTGCTGACTCTCAAGCTATATATTACCAACTGTCTCTCTAGTGGGGAGTGATGCCTATGGTCCTTTGGGGCTATGGTGAGAGCAAATGATTTGGATTGTTGGAGGCTTTCAGTTTCATTTTGGCAGTGAAAGAAGTAACCTGGGGGCTGTGAGCAGCTGACAGAGTTACTGCTGGAAACTGGCCAGGAATACAGCCCAGAAAACTCTCTGTCTTGAAAAATAATTCCTGTATCAAAGAGGAAGAGACCCAGAGAAAAGAGGAATTGCTACACTCTGTGGAGAAACACTGCTTTGGAGAAAGAAAGCCTGTGTTTCAGCTGGGCAGGTTGCTGTTACCTCCATCCAAGAATTCCTGACTCAAGAGTGAGTTCTATAATTGCTGTGCTCTGTGGAGAAGGCTCCTTTGCTCAGAGTAAGTCCTGTTAACTTTTGGAAGTTCCTGAATTCTCAAGGAAGTTTCTACTGTTAGACTGCTACTTTAAAATGCAAATAGACCTGTTGCTACAACCTGTTGCTGAAAGATCTGTGTGACGCCTGCTGCAGACAAACTACCTTAAATGCCTACTCACCATAGACTGTTCATTAATCTCACCTGGAGACATTGAGTGACATCTGACTATTCTACACGGGGACACCTCACTGATCCAGGAAAATGCTACCAGAAGATGCAACCCAGTTATTTTATTATCCTGAAGAAACTGCTATAAAATCAATATGACCATTTTCTCCAGTAAACTGTTGGTAATTGGATGTATGTGTGTGAATGAGGGTTAGGAAGAATTAGGAGTTATAAAATCTTTTCATACATATAGATTCATCTCATTATCATATAAAACTTGGTTTGTTAATAAATAGTTAATTTTGTTGTTGTTTAAAGAAACCTGGTTTGGTATGCTTTATTCTGCGGATAAATAAAGTGACTAATTTGGCTATTTTTCCAGTACGTGGGAAACTTTACTAATATGCTGTGACGTGTGGAGTAGTGGGACTGAATTAACAGTGCATTACTCCTATCTTGGTCATAACAAACTTCATTCAGTTCGCAACCGTAACCCTTAGCTTCTGGTAATTTGCCATGCTAATTCTCTGTCCCATTCCCATGCAGACCTTGGCGTCTTACACTGTTCCAATAAAGCCCAATGTAAACTTGAGGAACAGCACCTCATCTTTTGATTAGGCAAAATCATATTATACTAATGGGTAAGGATGGTCATTTGGCCCTTAGTTCACCAATCCAATGGGTACGGGAGCCTGATGTAAGGTCCTGAGCCGATCCATGTCTTCAGTGCACCTGCCAGCGCAACATTCCGGGAGGTAGCCTCCTAATTGGCTGCTTCTGCCCTCAATGTCCTATGAAGGATGGTGGGCAGGCTCCCAAGGTTACAAGCCCAATCAGAGGGTCTACAGTGATGTCAGGCCAGCAGACCCACATGGTGAGGTGGGTGCTGCCGAGGAAGGCAGGAGATCGCGGGCTCGCCTACATTGCAGTCCTCAAATAAAGAGGCCTTGGGGTGGAGGGAAACCCCTCCGCAGGAGTAGTGATGGACGTGTCTGCAGTCTTTCAAACCACGGCCCTGTCCTTGGGGCATGGAGTTGACTTTTGTTTCTTTCTGATGGGCTTTGGCCTGCCCCTGGGGGGCAGCCTCAATTGAGCTGCTGGTCTCCAAACACGGTTGCAGGATGTTCTGATAGTGGTAAAATACAGCACCATCGCAAAATGGCCCCTAAATGGGGCCTTAATTGGACTAATTGGCTGCTGGTCTCTGTGGAGCAAGCAGCCAACTCGGTTCCCAGCCCACACCAGGAAAGTTCGCTGGAGGCGGGAATGCGTCAGGCAGCCATCCTGACCCATCTCCCACCTATCTTCCATCCATGCGCCCCACCTCACCTGCCACCATGGGGCCGGGAAAATTCATCCCAATGGGTCAGGCAGCATTTGTGGAGAGAGAAACAGCGTTAATGGTTCAGATTGCTGATCTTTTCAGATCAACGACCTTTCATGTTGTGACCTGAAGTGTTAACAAGTGCTGCCTGACCTGCTGAGCATTCCAGCATTTTTTGTTTTTACTCAGCATCTGCAATATTTTGCTTTTGGACCAAAGACAGTGACTTTGTTTGCTGAATACTTAGTTGGAGGAACTTTCCACGCATCCAGTCTGACAGTTTGCAGACAGTAGAGAGGCCAAGAGAGGTGGTGATGAGATCGAGCTGAATGTGGAATCTGGCGTCATGTTTTTGAATGATGTTGCTGAAGGGTCGCCTGTAGATGAGAAATTGGAGGAGCCAAGAATAGCCTCTAGTACTGGTTGTCATTCTTGTTTCTCAGTGACCAGAACTGAATACAGCACTTGAGGTGTGGTCCAACCAGAGAAATGCACAGTCTGATTCCAAATTCTTATGACTTGTATTCTTCTGTTCTGTCCATGTAGTTCAACATTTCAGACTAGAAAAGGGATAATCTGCATTGTCCAGTTATTGTGCTGCCCACAAATATATGGAACAAATGATTGATGCATTGGTTAGTACAGCCAGTTATTTCATCTCTTTTGCTACTGACTAGCACCAGGAACAAAACATGGCTGCCCAGTATCACTGCATTGCTCCATTTTTTCCAAGTACAGGGCCAGCAGTAAATGTGTAATGGTTTGCCTGGCAAGGCGTTGTGGCTTGCATAGATGGACCATGTACTGTGTAAAATAATACCATTGGGTTTTCTTAGGTCAGCAATTGCCTTAAGGTTAGCCGTCTTCTTATTCATCTGTTACTGGCCTTTCAGACAATACATACAGAGCTGAGCCTGACTGCCACCTTGTGTTAACAATGCAGAAATGTTGTCCTCCAGGGAGAGTACAGAGAGGGCAGCTCACCTCACACACATGTCATGCAGCAGCACTTACACTCAATGAGCCACCAAGTATGGTGCTGTATTGCTTCATCTCTTGGGTCAGGATTTTTAGCTCACAATGGGGGATGGGAATGGAGACAGATGAGCACTGAAAACAGTGCCGCCAGTCAGCATGCTGTTGCTGTTCCTGCCACCAGTGATTTTCCTTATGATGGGGGAAGGCAGGCCATGGAAGCCCACCTGATTTGGGAATGAGGCCAATTAATCCTGCCAACGAGCTCATTGTCAGCTCATTCAGAGCTAGTTTGGGATTTTGGTGGGGGTACACGGGTTGCATGCTGGATCAGGGGCAAGGAGGCACCAACACAGCGGGGAGCCAGGGCTGCACCATGAATTTTAGCCGTTCTTGATAAGTCAACCCCTTCATCCCAGGAATCAGCCGAGTGAATCTCTGTTGAACTGCCTCCAATGCTAGTATATCCTTTCTTACATACAACGGAGGCTATACCCTCAGCATTGGTATACTGCTGAAGACAGAGCCACTTGGACATGTTGGAAAACCAGTGCTGAAGGAGACTGTGACTCTCCAGGCAGACGATCACTGAGATCTGTGCCCTTGTTGCAGAAGACTTCACCTCGCAGCACTGCTCGTCATGCCCTGCCAGTAGCCTTCAGAGTCACTGTGACTTTGAACCTCTTCGCCTCTGTCTCCTTTCGAGGATTGGCAGCAGACCTTCATGGCAACTCACAAGTGACAACTGATCGGAGGAAGAGGAGCAGGAGGTAGAAGAGGAGGAGGAAGAGGAAGATGCAGAACAGACAGGTGCCCCGGCTACACGGGGAGGTGGCCGGGCCCGGTGCAGATCATCTGATCCAGGAACATTTCAGCTGAGCCCTTCTATTCCAGGAGGATGACATGGTCTGGACCTCACTTTGAGCACCCTGTGAGAACATTTCAAAATAATGGATCGATTCTTACTGCCAATGAATGATGCAGGTCTGTTCAGAGGTCTCACTGTCCCCCTCTTTGCTTCCCTTCACCATTTCTTCCCGCTTTTCCAGCCTTGCCATTAAAGAATGGAAACTCACACGTCTGGTGTCATGTGTCAATATTGACAGTGTCTTCCAAAAGTTACAAAGTGCACATTCACAGTTGAAGCAATTCCCAATGAACCACTTAGTGTTCTGCCCGAGCTAATGGCCTCCACTCTCGGCAACTTCTACCTGGTGCTCCCCTTGTTGACTTGGTTCAGGTGGAGGCAGCCTGTTCACCTGTCTTTGCTTCGACTGAGATATACATGGTGGCTGTCCTTGTCGTGGAGGTGCCAGTGGATGCTGCATCGACGGTCCCTCAGTCAGAGAGGCCAAGTGATGATGATGATGGTAGTGCCCCATGAGAGGTGGCACCTTAATCCTCTTTGGTCATTGCCTCAGCTCTTCGATGGCACTTCAGATGGCTGGAGGATAACATCAGCTGGGCTGCAACTGGCATCCACTCCAGACATCTTTGCGCCATCAGCGCCACTGACTGGTCAATGCTACAGAGTGTTGCATGCATTCTGTGCATGTCCATGTATTGTTCCTGCATCTACTGCAAATGCTGTCACATAAGGCTCTCCATAAGGTTGGCCACTCTCTCAATAGAGGACCTCATGCATTCAAAGCCCTGAGCCATGGTTGCACACACGAGCTGAATGGGCTCCTCCATTCTTAGCCCATGACCCTGCGGTGCCTCAGGGAACTCTGACATGTGGATCCACATCTGTTGCCGCTGATCAAAGTAGAGCCTCTTTTCCAGTGACTCCCAAGCCCTGCATCTGCATCCAGCTGAGCATGGCTATTTCTGTCCTCAATCCTTTGAGGGGGACTTCTCACAGATGCCTTTGCCTCTCTTACCTTCCTCTGCTGTTTTCTTCACTCAGTGTCACTCTATCTAAGCACATACAGGGACCCACCAATGTGAATGTATCAGCGCTGGTGGAGGGTTTACTTGTAAGATGTGATGGCACTGGCTCTGCTGTCTAATGATGGCCCTGGTGCTGTGACTGGACTCAGGTGCTCCCCCTCCACATCAGAACCTGTGGGAGACACAAGAAGAGATCATGAGAACTAGACTTTGACAGCAGGAACCTCTGCAGTGCTGAGGCTTCCCAATGCAGCTAAGTCGGATACTTTTGGACGGGGAAGAGTGCACTCCACCCCCTTCATCTGCAGATTGCAATATCTTTTCACTCTCTGCACCAGGAATGCTCAACAGCGCTAGGGCACTGACCGTTGCTGAGGGGTCAGTAGGTATGCCCATGTTCAGGGGTTGCATGCGCCCTTAAGCTCGTCAGCTGGAGTGTCTGCTGGAGGTTGAATACCCCAAGACCTGTCACCAGGGTCTGACGTTGTGCTCACCTTGACAGAGCGAAGAAGGTCATTGAACATTTTACGGCACTGGACCCAGTTCCTACGAACCACGGGCAATACTTTTAAAGCCGGTTGAACGCGAATGTGGGGTGAGTACAATTTGAAGATCGCGTTCTCGGAGGTCGGCACTGGTTCTCAACTCCTGCGGAATGCAAAGCCATTTTTAAAAGGACGGTGGGAGGCAGGGAGCGGTAACACTGCACGCCTCAATTAATTGCATTTTGAGCTCATTAACAGGCTTGTTAGCAGCAGTTTGGGGTTTTTAAAGGTAGGGTATGGGGAGAACACCATGTGGGGAACACAGCAGGGTGTACAAGACTGCGGGGGACCATGAGGGCTATGGGAAGGAGTGATTAAAATAAAGCTGAGGCACAAAATTTAGCTCAGCAGCTTCAAAAGTGCCACAAAGCTGTGAGACTTGCTTTTCTTAGCGGTGAATAGCAGGAATTCGGGGATGGATGTGAGCCTGCTGGCATCACTTGGGCAGCTGGGGCTGGCAGGGGATGGTCTGGTGAACGAATCAACTCTAACTGAGGGAGTTCAGATGGGAATAGGCTTCTCTGACATTGGACTGAGCAGCGAGGATGAACTGCAACCTCCTGGACAGCAGGCGGCCAGAGGAGAACAGGGAGGGGCTGCAAGGGAAATAAGATGCTACCCAAGGCATCGGGTGCAGAGCCCAAGAGTCAGCTACCTGCAAATAACAGAGTGCCAGTGCCGTAGGAGGCTGTGTGGTCCAGTCCTGTGCGCTCTGATCCACAATGACCTGAGGCCTCATGGCCCCCATAGCCCCCATGGCAGTCCCTTATATCTGCAGCCATCAAGGTCACTGTCGCCCTGAATTTGTACACAACCAGGTCATTTCAGGGATCAGCTGTAGACCTAGGTGGCATCTTGCAGTCGGCAGCTCATCATGCCATCAGGCAGATCACGGATGCCATATTCCAGAGGACAGGGGACTACATCCATTTTGACACAGATGCACAGAGGGTGTTGGTTTTTGCCTCTGTCGCTGGATTCTACCAGGTGCGGGGCATTATCAAAATGGCCATCAAAACACTCAGTGAACGGCCAGTGATATCCCTCAACAGGAAGGGCTGCCACTCCGTCAATGTCCAACTGGTTTGCGACCACAACAAGAGCTTCCTCTAACATAAAAACAGAAAGTGCTGTAAATACTCAGCAGGTCTGGCAGCCTCTGTGGAGAGAGAAGCAGGGTCAACATTTCAGGTCAGTGACCTTTCATCAGAACTGGCAAAGGTTAGAAATGTAATAGATATTAAGCAAATAAAGCGGGGGTGGGGGAAAAGAGAATAAAAGGGCAGGTGTTGATAGGACAGAGGGCCGGAGAGATTAACTGAAAAGGAGGTCATGGGTCAAAGGCAAAGACAGTATGCTACTGATGTGGTGAAAGTCAAAACATTAGTTAGTGCAGAGAGGATGTTAAATGACATAATAATGAACAGCCCTAGTCAAAAGCACAAACATGAAAAAATGAAAAAAAAAAGTGGGCAGGCACATGGTAAAAAAATGATGAACCAAAATAAAAATAAGCAATAAAAATAAAAAAGGGCCAGTCATGCTCTGAAATTATTGAACTCAATGTTCAGTCCAGTAGGTTGTAACATATCTAATTGGTAAATGAGGTGCTGTTCTTCGAGCTTGCGTTGATGTTCATTGGAACACTGCAGCAATCCCAGGACAGAGATGTGGGCATGAGAGCAGGGGGTGTGTTGAAATGGCAAGCAACTGGAAGCTTGGGGTCATGTTTTCGGACTGAGCAGAGGTGTTCCGCAAAGCGGTCACCCAATCTGCGTTTGGTCTCCCCAGTGTAGAAGCGATCGCATTGTGAGCAGCAAATACAATATACTAAATTGAAAGAAGTACAAGTAAATCACTGCTTCACCTGAAAGGAGTGTTTGGGGCCTTGGATAGTGATGAGAGAGGAGGTAAAAGGGCAGGTATTACACTTGCAATTGCATGGGAAGGTGCCGTGGGAAGGGGACAAGGTGTCAGGGTAGTGGAGGAGTGGACCAGGGTGTTGCGGAGGGAACAATCCCTTCGGAATGCTGACAGGGGAGGGGAAGATGTATTTGGTGGTGGCATCATGCTGGAGGTGGCGGAAATGGTGCAGGAGGATCCTTTGGATGTGGAGGCTGGTGGGGTGGAAAGTGAGGATAAGGGGAACCCTGTCGCGGTTCTGGGAGGGAGGGGAAGGAGTGCGGGTAGAAGTGCGGAAAATGGGTCGGACACAGTTGAGAGCCCTGTCAACTACAGTAGGGAGGAATCCTCGGTTGAGGAAAAAGGAAGACATAGCAGAAGTGCTGTTGTGGAAGTTTACATCATCAGAGCAGATGCATCGGAGGTGGAGAAATTGGGAAAATGGAATGGAGTCTTTACAAGAGGCAGGTTCTGAAGAATTGTAGTCAAGGTAGCTGTGGGAGTCGGTGGGCTTATAATGAATATTAGTGGACAGTCCATCCCGAGAGATGGAGTCAGAGAAGTTGAGGAAGGGAAGGGAAGTGTCAGAGATGGACCATGTAAAGGTGAGAGAAGGGTAGAAATTACGTGGGAGCAGAGCGGAGTGGCGGCTGGTGGGCTTGCATGGAACCTGATCCGGAGCGGCGGCTGGAAATAAAGAACGGGGCTCGAGGCCCTCTTTCACTTACCTGGGAGCAGAGCAGCGGCACACTCCTGTGTCTCTTGGCGCACGCTGATACTCGAAAAAGAGGAAAAAAAACTTTGTGACATCACGGGAATTCTGCAAGGTGATTGGTTGGGTAAGTAACAGCTGTTAGCGCATTTAAATTGCTTAAAAAAGGGGAAAGTCTTTAAAAAAAAAATCCAGTGATAAGGTGAGTAGTACTACTTAAATTAGAGTAATTTATTAAGGACTTTAGATTGTAGTGGGTAGTGTTTGGAGTAGAACAAGACCCCTAGTGCTATTAGTATTTTTTAAAGGAAGTAACTGAATTAATTTAAAGGTAAGTCATGGCAGGAGAGCTCAGCCCCGTGATATGCTCTTCCCGCGCTATGTGGGAAATCAGGGATGCTTCCAGTGTCCCTAATGACCACGTGTGCAGGAAGTGTATCCATCTGCAGCTACTGGTTACCCACATTAGGGAGCTGGAGCTGAGGGTGGATTCACAGTGGAGTATCCGCGATGCTGAGGACGTCGTGGATAGCACGTTTAGTGAGGTGGTCACATCGCAGGTAATGGGTGCACAGGCAGAAAAGGGATGGGTGACCACCAGACGGAGTAGTAGGTGCAGGCAGATAGCACAGGAGTCCCCTGTGGCCACCCCCCCCCACCCCTCTCAAACCACTTTGGATACTGTTGGGGGGGATGACCTCCCAGGGGAAAGCAGCAACAGCCAGATCTGTGGCACCACGGAGGGTTCTACTGCACAGCAGGGAGGAAAAGGGTTGGAAGATCTATAGTGATAAGGGATTCTATCGTAAGGGGTGCAGGTAGGCATTTCTGTGGCCACAAACGAGACTCCAGGATGGTATGCTGCCTCCCTGGTGCTAGGGTCAAGGATGTCTCAGAGCGGCTGCAGGATACTCTGAAAGGGGAGGGTGAGCAGCCAGAGGTTGTGGTCCATATTGGTACTAACGACATAGGCAGGAAGAGAGATGAGATCCTGCAAAGTGAATATAGGGAATTAGGCAGAAGGTTAAAAAGCAGGACCTCTAGGGTTGTAATCTCAGGATTACTCCCTGTGCCACGTGCTAGTGAGGGTAGGAATAGGAGGATAATGCAAATGAATGCGTGGCTGAAGAGCTGGTGTAGGCAGGAGGGCTTCAGCTACTTGGATCATTGGGATCTCTTCTGGTGCAGAAGTGACCTGTACAAGAAGGACGGGTTGCATCTGAACTGGAAGGGGACCAAGATCCTTGGAGGGAGGTTTGCGGGTAATACTCAGGAGGGTTTAAACTGGTCTTGCAGTGGGTGGGACCCAAAGTAGTAGTCTCTCCGATGAGGTAATTGAGGCAAATGTAGAGGTTAAAGCAAGCAAGTCCAGTAGGCAGGCCGGGCAGGGGCAGGACAGGGAGCATGGAAGGTCTGGTAGGCTAAACTGCATTTACTTTAATGCAAGAAGCCTTACAGGTAAGGCAGATGAACTCAGAGCATGGATCGGTACATGGGATTGTGATATTATAGCTATGACGGAAACGTGGTTGAGAGATGGGCAGGACTGGCAGCTCAATGTTCCGGGGTACCGATGCTTCCATCGTGACAGAGGTGGAGGTAAGAGAGGAGGGAGAGTTGCACTATTGATTAGGGAGGACATCACGGCAGTTCTTAGAGGGGATATCTCGGGGGGAATGTCCAGCGAGGCCATATGGGTAGAACTTAGAAATAAGAAAGGGGTGATCACATTGATGGGATTATACTATAGGCCCCCCAATAGTCAGAGGGAATTAGAGGAGCATATATGTAGGGAAATCACAGGTAGGTGTAGGAATTATAGGGTTGTAATAGTAGGTGATTTTAACTTCCCTAATATAAAGTGGGACTGCCTTAGTGCTAAGGGATCAGATGGGGAAGAATTTGTTAAGTGTGTCCAGGATAGTTTTCTGAAGCAGTATGTGGATGGCCCTGCTAGAGAAGGGGCTACACTTGACCTCCTCTTAGGAAATGAGGATGGGCAGGTGGTTGATGTGTCAGTGGGGGAACACTTTGGAACCAGTGACCATAACTCTATTAGCTTCAAGATAGTTAAGGAAAAGGATAGGACTGGTCCTCAGGTTGAAGTCCTAAATTGGGGGAAGGCTAATTTTGATGGCATCAGGCAGGAACTCTCAAAAGTTGAATGGGAGAGGCTGTTTACAGGTAAAGGGACGTCTGGCAAGTGGGAGGCTTTTAAAAGTGAGATAGGAAGAGTTCAGGGCCGGCATGTTCCTGTTAGATGGAAGGGCAAGGTTGGCAAGTTTAAGGAACCTTGGTTGATGTGGGATATTGAGGGTAGGTCAGGACAAAGACGGCGGCATATGACAGGTATAGGCAGCTGGAATCAAGCGAGTCCCTCGAGGAGTATAGGGAATGTAGGATTTCACTTAAGAAGGAAGTTAGGAGGGTGAAAAGGGGCCATGAGATTTTCTCGGCAGATAAGATAATGGAGAATCCAAAAATATTCCATAAGTTTATGAAGAGTAAAAGGGTAGCTAGGGAGAGAGTAGGTGCCCTTAAGGATCAGTGTGGTAATCTATTTGTGGAGCCACGGGAAATGAGTGAGGTCTTAAATGAGGTACCGGAAGACTGGAGTATAGCTAATGTGCCTTTATTTAAGAAGGGCAGCAGGGATAAGCCAGGGTACTACAGGCCGGTGAGCCTTACATCAGTGGTGGGAAAGTTATTGGAAGGGATTCTGAGAGATAGGATTTATATGCATTTGGAAAGGCAAGGTCTGATTAGGGATAGTCAGCATGGCTTTGTGTGTGGGAAATCATGTCTCACGAATTTGATTGATTTTTTCAAGGAGGTGACCAAGAGGATTGACGAGGGCAGGGTGATGGACGTTGTCTACATGGACTTTAGCAAGGCCTTTGACAAGGTATCGCATGGTAGGCTGGTCCAGAAGGTTCGATCGAGGGTGAGCTAGCCAATTGGATACAAAATTGGCTTGGTGACAGGAGGCAGAGGGTGGTAGTGGAGGGTTGTTTTTCAGATTGGAGGCCTGTGACCAGTGCTGTGCTGCAGGGATCGGTGCTGGGCCCTTTGTTGTTTGTCATATATATTAATGACTTGGATGTGAATGTAGGGGGCATGATTAGTAAGTTTGCAGATGCCACCAAAATTGGTGGTATAGTGGACAGTGAAGAAGGTTGTCTAAGGTTACAACAGGATATAGTTCAACTGGGAAAGTGGGCAAGGGATTGGCAAATGGAATTTAACGCAGACAAGTGTGAAGTGATGCATTTTGGGAAGTTAAACCAGAGCAGGACATATACAGTGAATGGTAGGGCCCTGGGGAGTGTTCTTGAGCAGAGAGACCTTGGGGTGCAAGTACATAGTTCCCTGAAAGTGGCAACACAGGTAGACAGGGTGGTGAAGAAGGCATATGGCATGCTTGCCTTCATCGGCCGAGGCATTGAGTACAAGAGTTGGGACATCATGTTACAGTTGTACATAACGTTGGTTAGGCTGCATTTGGAGTACTGTGTGCAGTTCTGGTCGCCGCACTACAGGAAAGATGTGATTAAGCTAGAGAGGGTGCAGAAAAGATTCACAAGGATGTTGCCTGGTTTGGAGGGTTTGAGTTATAAAGAGAGATTGGATAGGCTGAGTCTGTTTTCCCTGGAGTGAAGGAGGCTGAGAGGGGACATGATAGAGCTATATAAAATTATGAGAGGCATAGATAGGGTAGATAGCCAGAGTCTATTTCCCATGGTGGGGAGTGACTAAAACTAGAGGGCATAGATTTAAGGTGAGAGGGAGGAGGTTTAAAGGGGATCAAAGGGGTAAATTTTTCACACAAAGAATAGTGGGTATCTGGAATGAACTGCCGGAGAAGGTGGTGGAGGCAGGAACAGTAGCGACATTTAAAAGGCATCTGGACAGGTATATGAATGAGCAAGGCATAGAGGGATATGGGATTAGTGCAGGCAGGTGGGATTAGTATAGATAGGCATTATGGTCGGCATGGATGCGCTGGGCCGAAGGGCCTATTTCTATGCTGTACGACTCTATGACTCTAAATTGGAAGCAAAGTTGATAAAGCTTTGCAGCTCGGAGCGGGAGCAGAAAACGGCACCGATAGAGTCATCAATGTACTGGAAAAAGAATTGGGAGAGGGGGCCTGAGTAGGACTGGAACAAGGAATGTTTGACATATCCCACAAAAGACAGGCATAACTAGGACCCATGTTGGTACCCATAGCAACACCTTTTATTTGAAATAATTGAGTACAGTTGAAGGAGAATTTGTTCCATGTGAGAACAAGTTCAGCCAGGCGGAGGAGGGTGGTGGTGGATAGGGACTTCCTCTATGTGTGCGCTTGCTTTTCTGGCAGCTGCCATGACTCCTTCATTCTCTGCCAGTCCAGGCTGCCTCAGATCTTCATTCCAATTCCGAAGTGCGTGGATGGATCCAAGGGTACAATGAATATCCCTTGAAGTCATGACCCCTCTAAGGGATCCCCAGACAGAGGCACTGGGGCATACAACCAATGCTACCTGCTCAACAGCCCAACCATTGAGCAGGCTATCAGACTTCCGAAGAAACGATTCTGGTGCCTGGACTGGTCAGGTCGTTTCCTCCAATACCCTCCGACAATGATCTCTGTCATTGTGGTGGACTGTTGCAATGTCTACAACATGGCCCTCCAGATAGAGGTCCTGAAAGGAGTCAGTTCATCGTGGAGGGGGGGGAGGGCGGCGCAGGAGGTAAGAGAGGAGGAGGATAATACTGAACAGAGAGGTTCCAATGCTGCATTCCAAGGTGGTCTCCTCCTGCCACCCTCTGGGGAGAGTACTTCCCTCCTCTTCCTCATGGCCTCCAGCATTACATCCAGGTGGGCATCGATAAAGTGAGGGATACCGTGGTGGCCACAGTAATGTCTGTCATGGCAGCTTTAAATCAGGCCTGCACTTGCAGTCCCACCTCCACCAGTACCCCCAGCCATTAATTGGCCGCCCAACCTACCCTCCAGCTAATTAGCAGTCCGTCTCTGCAAAAGTCCTGGCAGTGATTACATTCCCCCCTGAGGCCAGGTTGGGACCTGGCAATGATTCTGACATTGGTATCCTGACCCCAAAGGGAAAATCCTACCCTTGGTGTCAGACTCCATTTCCTGAATCCACATTCATTTCATAAAGATTCGATAAAGGCTGTTAATAGATTACCTACAAATGTTAGTGCCCATATCAGCAGATACTAAAAGTTATTTAGTTTTAGTTTAGAGATAGAGCACTGAAACAGGCCCTTCGGCCCACCGAGTCTGTGCCGACCATCAACCACCCATTTATACTAATCCTACACTAATTCCATATTCCTACCACATCCCCACCTGTCCCTATATTTCCCTACCACCTACCTATACTAGGAGCAATTTGTAATGGCCAATTTACCTCTCAACCTGCAAGTCTTTGGCATGTGGGAGGAAACCAGAGCACCTGGAGGAAACCCACGCAGACACAGGGAGAACTTGCAAACTCCACACAGGCAGTACCCAGAATTGAACCCGGGTCGCTGGAGCTGTGAGGCTGCGGTGCTAACCACTGCGCCACTGTGACCACATTCCTACTTATCACTTGTAAAGCCCACAGCACTTCATTCCTGTCGTTTCAGCACTGGGACTGGAAAATTTCCCATTTTCATCTTTCAGTTTCAATTTCCCAGCACTTTGCAGTTTATCAGTAAAAGGTCAATATTCTTGCATTAATTTAGAGTGGTAGGAATACTGAAAAACCAATACAAAATTAGTGAATAAAGAACACTTGTTTAAAACAGTTGAAATATATTGCACATCTCCAATACACCAATTTCCTCAGATATATCTTCTCAGCACATACTACCTTTGAACTCTTCCTGTCAGATGACTGCAGCTATCAGTAATCTTGGAATGGATCTTTCAAAACATAATGAATAAATACGTATAAATACACTGCAATGTAAGCAATACTTACCATGCCATCGTACCTGACATTTCTGTTAGAATCTTAATGAGTTTGGGTGGCATACAACAGTTGTGAAATGTGTCAGTGTCCATCACAACAGTTACAGTTTATTCTGAAATTCTTAAATGAAGGTTAAGGCTGTCACATGATTATGATTCCCTGAAGAAATGCAGCTAATTAGTCAGCCTTGTCACAATTTAGGACTTACCTATTCACTTATTTCACACAGCCATTCAACTCTGCATCTGAAATCTCAATATTGATCTTCTTAAAGGAGAAAATTAGCATAAAAATGTAGAGTGCCTTGAAAAGAGTAAGTACATTCAACATGAAATTCAAATCGGTAGCGGCCATTGTTTGGGTGTTAGGGGTGGTGATTGATGTCCAAAATGTTGTTCGTGGCACATAGCTACACTTTTGGGATGAGTCCCGCTGGATGCCATATTGGCGAGGGTGTTAGAACATGTGAAGTGAACAGCTGCCAAAAGTATGCACAGCAGGAAGATCATGATCTGCAATGCTGATTTGATGCCATCAATGCCATTTTGGAACTCAATGCTCCAGCTAATGTCCCCTCTTAAACCTCGCAGCTGAACATGCTATTTAAAGCAATCAACTCCTTACAGATTAGTTGCCGGTTGATTTGTTTTGGCTGTTGCTTCAATTCTACAGGTGTTTGTGCTTTCTATAGTTGTTTAAAGTTGGCAAAGTCTACAGGGAGTGCTGTGACAGGTGCTCAGGGAGTTTTTTTTATTGATGTCAAGGCTTCTGCACAAATCAGTTGCTCCCAGACATGTGTGCATTAGTTGGCATTCTCCTTGGAATACAGAATGACTTGGAGAATGAGCAGAAGGTTCCCAAAACAGGACAAGCTGCTAGAAGAGGGATGAGGAGGAGGGGGAGAAGGGCTCTCAGCAGGAGGCCATATCCCTGCAGGGTATTCAGGGACCAATTCTCCTACCAGTCCCTCAGTGAGGAACAATGTGTGAGATGCTTGCGCTTCAGTAAGCATGTCCTCATTGAGATCTGCTTCCTGTTGTGGTCATAACTGCAACCTCAGAACAGGGCAAGGACCCCACTGCCAGTGGCTGTCAAGGTGATGAATGTTCATGAATTTGGCTGGAGCTGGAGATATTTGCAACATCTCACAATTGGCTGCCCACTTTTGCATGAAGGAGATCACTGACGTTTTCTATTCATTGAGAGCTATCTACGTTTCGTTCTCTCTGGCCAGAGAGAAGCAGGAGGAGTGAGCACGCGGCTTCGCTAGGATTGCAGGCTTCTGCCATTGAATGGATCATAGGATCATAGGAAATAGGAGCAGGAGTAAGCCATTCGGCCCATCAAGCCTGCCCTGCCATTCAAACATCATGGCTGATCGTCTACCTCGACAGCATTTTTTCCCACTGTCCCCATATCCCTTGATGTTGTTAGATTTCAGAAATCTATCGATTTCTGTCTTGAACATGCTCAATGATTGAGCTTCCACAGCCCTCTGGCGTACAGAATTCCAAAGATTCACCACCCTCTGAGTAAAGAAATTCCTCTTCATCTCAGTCTTAAATGGCCTGCCCCTGGTTCCAGACTCACCAGCCAGAGGAAACATCCTATCCATATCTACCCTATCACGCCCTATAAGAATTTTGTAAGTTTCAATGAGATCACCTCTCATTGTTCGAAACTCTAGTGAATATAGGCCCAGTTTTTGAAATCTCTCCTCATAAGACAATCCTGCCATCCCAGGGATTAGTCTGGTGAGCCTCCGTTGTACTCCTTCTATGGCAAGTATATGCTTCCTTAGATAAGGAGACCAAAACTGTACACAATACTCCCGGTGCAGTCTCATCAAGGCTTTATACAATTGATTCAGTACATCTTTACTCCCGTACTCAATTCCCCTTACAATGAAGGCTAACATACCATTTGCCTTCTCAATTACTTGCTGCACCTGCATACTAGCTTTAAATGACTCATGAACAAGGACTCCCTTTCGACAGCAACACTTCCCAACCTCTCACTATTTAAGAAATACTCTGCCTTTCTGTTTTTCTACCAAAGTGGATCACTTCACATTTATTCACATTATATTCCATCTGCCGTGTTCTTGCCATTCACTTAGCCTGTCCAAATCCCTTTGAAGCCTCCTTGCAACCTCCTCACAACATACATTTCCTCCTAGTTTTGTGTCATCTGTAAATTTAGAAATATTACAGTTGGGCCCCAGATACAAATCATTTATATAAATTGTGAGCAGCTGTGGCCCAAGCACTAATCCTTGCCGTACCCCACTCATAACAGTGTCCCATCCTGAGAATGTCCCATTTATTCCTACTCTCTGCTTTCTGTCTGTTAACCAATTCTCAATCCATTGCAGTATATTACCCCCAATCCCATGTGCTCTAATTTTGTTTACTAACTTCCTATGTGGGACCTTATCAAAAGCCTTCTGAAAATCCAAATACACCACTTCCGCTCGTTCTCCTTTATCTATGCTACATGTGACATCCTCAAAAAACTCCAACAGGTTTGTCAAACATGATTTCACTTTCACAAATCCATGTTGACTCTGCCCAATCATATCATAATTTTCCAAGTGTCCAGTTATCTCATCCTTTATTATAGATTCTAACATTTTCCCTACTACTGACGTCAAACTAACAGGTCTGTAGTTCTCCATTTTCTCTCTCAGGGAGGGGTTACATTTGTTACTTTCCAGTCTGTAGGAACCCTTCCAGAATCTATAGAATTTTGAAAGATAACCACCAATGCATTCATTATCTCAATAGCCACCTCGTTCAATACTCTGGGATGTATCTCATCTAGAGTCCAGGGGGTTTATCAACTTTCAATCCAATTAATTTTTCGAATACAACTTCTTTATTGATACTAATTACTTTCAGTTCCTCATTTTTACAAGTCCCTTACTTCCCTAGTATTTCTGGGAGATTTTCTGTATCTTCCTCCCTGAAGACAGATACAAAGTAATTGTTTAGTCTTTCCACCATTTCTTCATGCTCCACCGCAAACTCTCCTGTCTCTGCCTGCAATGGATCCACATTCATCCTTGCTAATTGTTTCCTTTTCACATACCTAAAGAAGCTTTTATAGTCCGCCTTTATGTTTCTAGCTAGCTAGCTTACATTCATAATCTCTTTTCCCTTTCTTTATCAGTTTCTTGGATCTCCTTTGTTGGACTCTAAATTGCTCCCAATCCTCGGGCTTACCACTTTTACTGGCGACCTTATAAGCTACTTCCTTTGACCTCATGCAATCCTTAAATTCTTTTGTTAACCATGGTTGATTCACCTTTCCTGTTGGGTTTTTGTGTCTAAGAGGAATGCATATTTGTTGTAAACTGTGTAATACCTGTTTAAATATTAGCCATTGCCTGTCTACCGTCAAATCCTTTAATGCATTTTCACAATCCACCATTGCCAACTTGCCCCTCATACCTTTATAGTTTCCTTTGTTCAGATTTAAGACCCTAGTTTATGAATTAATTACATCTCTTTCAAACTTAATGTAGAATTCTATCATAGTGTGGTCACTATTTTCTAATGGCTCCTTTACAGCAAGGTTATTAATTAGCCCTTTCTCATTGCATAATGCTAAATCTAAAATAGCCAGATCCCTAGTTGGTTCTTCAACATACTGCACCAGAAATCCATCTCGTACACACTCCAGGAATTCATCCTCCACAGCATTAATGCCAATTAGGTTTACCCAATCTATATGTAAATTAAAATCACCTATTATTACTGTATTGCCCATGCGACACGCAGCTCTAATTTCCTGATTTATACCGTGCCCAATATTACCACTACAGTTTGATGGTGTATAAACAACTCCCACCAATGTTTGTAGCCCCTTGCTGTTTCTTAGCTCCACCCAAACTGATTCTACATCTTACTCCTTCATATTAAGATCCTGGAATGATCTCATCCTTATTAACAGCGCTACAAAACCTCCTTTCCCTTCTGTGCGCATATCATTTTGAGAGTACTGCATATCAGCTCTGCCCTGTACCACAACCAAAAGTGATTTCACAACATCAACAGTCAGCTGATGTGTGGCCATATCCAGAAAATCATGCAGGTCAATGCCCAGTATCATGGCAGCAGTCATGCCATCATTCTCTGGCAGTCTACTGTGCCGCAATGACAAACCAAAGTATGGCTACTGGATGACAAGGACTATCTATTGGCCAATGGCTGATGACCCCTGTGCGCAACGGACACACACATGCACAACATGCATTCAATGAAAGCTATGCTGCCACACAAAATGTCATAAAACAGGCGACTGACATGCTGAAGCAATGCTTCCACAGCCTGGATCCCTCTGATCCCCAGGAGTGCACATCAAAATTTATGATGGTCTACTGCAAGCTATACAACATTCCCATCATGCGGGGAGAGACCTTGTTCCCATCCACAATGCGAGCAGCCGAGGAGCAGGAGCATAACCATCGGAACATAGGAGCAGGAGTAGGCCATTCAGCCCATCGAGCCTGCCCCGCCATTCAATATGATCATGGCTGATCTTCCACTTCAATGCCTTTTTCCCACGCTATACTCATCCCCTTATGTCATTTGTATTTAGAAATCTATCAATCTCTGCTGTAAACATACTCAATGACTGAGCTTCCACAGCCCTCTGGGGTAGAGAATTCCAAAGATTCACAACCCTCTCAGTAAATAAGTTTCTCTTCATCTCTGTGCTAAGTGGCTTTCCCCTTATTTTGAAATTGTGTCCCCTGATTCTAAACTCCCCAACCAGGGGAAACATCTTAGCTGCATCTACCCTGTCTATCCCTTTAAGTATTTTGTAGGTTTCAATGATATCACCTCTCATTCTCGAAACTCTAGAGAATACAGGCCCAATTTCTCCAATTTCTCTTCATAGGACAGTCCTGCCATCCTGGGAACAAGTCTGGTGAACCTTTGTTGCACTCCCTCTATGGCAATAATATCCTTCCGAAGGTAAGGGGTGAAAACTTCACACAGGACTCCAGGTGCAGTCTAACCAAGGTTCTGTACAATTGAAGCAAGACTTCACTACTCCCGTACTCAAATCCTCTTATGATAAAGGCTAACATACCATGAGCCTTCTTAATTGCTTCTGCACCTGCATGTTTCTAATTTCTTCTTCTTCTTTGGCCTCCTTGTCTCGAGAGACAATGGGTAAGCACCCGGAGGTGGTCAGTGGTTTGTGAAGCAGTGCCTGGAGTGGCTATAAAGGCCAATTCTAGAGTGATAGACTCTTCCACAGGTGCTGCAAATAAAATTGGTTGTTGGGGCTGTTACACAGTTGGCTCTCCCCTTGCGCTTCTGTCTTTTTTCTTGCCAACTGCTAAGTCTCTTTGACTCGCCACACTTTAGCCCCGCCTTTATGGCAGCCCGCCAGCTCTGGCGAATGCTGGCAACTGACTCCCACGACTTGTGATCAATGTCACAGGACTTCATGTCGCGTTTGCAGACGTCTTTAAGGCGGAGACATGGACGGCTGGTGGGTCTGATACCACTGACGAGCTCGCTGTACAATATGTCCTTGGGGATCCTGTCATCTTCTATGCGGCTCACATGGCCAAGCCATCTCAAGTGCCGCTGGCTCAGTAGGGTGTATATGCTGGGGATGTTGGCTGCCTCGAGGACTTATGTGTTGGAGTTACGGTCCTGCCACCTGATGCCAAGTATTCTCCGGAGGCAGCGAAAATGGAATGAATTGAGACGTCGCTCTTGGCTGACGTATATTGTCCAGGCCTCGCTGCCGTAGAGTAAGGTACTGAGGACACAGGCTTGATACACTCGGACTTTTGTGTTCCGTGTCAGTGTGCCATTTTCCCACACTCTCTTGGCCAGTCTGGACATAGCAGTGGAAGCCTTTCCCATGCGCTTGTTGATTTCTGCATCGAGAGACAGGTTACTGGTGATAGTTGAGCCTAGGTAGGTGAACTCTTGAACCACTTCCAGAGCGTGGTTGCCAATATTGATGTATGGAGCATTTCTGACATCCTGTCCCATAACTAGAATTAGAATTAGAACATTACAGCGCAGTACAGGCCCTTCGGCCCTCGATGTTGCGCCGACCTGTGAAACCATCTGACCTACATAATGTTCGTTTTCTTGAGGCTGATGGTTAGGCCAAATTCGTTGCAGGCAGCCGCATTCCTGTCGATGAGTCTCTGCAGACACTCTTCAGTGTGAGATGTTAATGCAGCATCATCAGCAAAGAGAAGTTCCCTAATGAGGACTTTCCGTACTTTGGTCTTCGCTCTTAGACAGGCAAGGTTGAACAACCTGCCACCAGAACTTGTGTGGAGGAAAATTCCTTCTTCTGAAGACTTGAACGCATGTGAGAGCAGCCATTTAAGAAATACTCTGCACATCTATTCATCCTACCAAACCTCACATTTTTCCACATTATATTCCATCTGGTTTGTTCTTGCCCATTCGCTAAGTCTGTCCAAATCCCCTTGAAGCCACTTTGCATCTTCCTCACAACACACATTCCCAACTAGTTTTGTGCCATCCCAAAGTTGGAAATACTACATTTGGTCCCCACATCCAAATCATTGATATATATTGTGAACAGCTGGGGCCCAAGCATTGATCTCTGTGGTACCCTGTTAGTCACAGCCTGCCAACGTGAGAATGACCCATTTATTCCTACTCTGCTTTCTGCCTGTTAGCCAATCCTTAATCCATGCCAGTACATTACCTTCTATCCCATGTGCTTTTATTTTGCTAACCAACCTCCTGTTGGGGACTTTATTAAAAGCCTTCTGAAAATCCAAGTATACCACATCCACTGACTCCCCTTTATCAATTCTGTTAGTAACGTCCTCAAAAAACGCCAACAGGTTCGCCAAACATGATTTCCCATTCATAGATCCATGTTGACTATGCCCAATCAGATCATTATTATCCAAGTGTCCATTTACCACATCCTTTAGAATAGATTCCAGCATTTTCCCAATGACTGATGTAAGGCTAAGAGGTCTGTAATTCCCTGTTTTCTCTCTCCCTCCCTTATTAAATAGTGGGGTAACATTTGTGACCTTCCAATCTGCAGGAACTGCTCCAGAATCTATAGAATTTTGGAAGATGATCACCAATGCATCCACTCTCTCCATAGCTACCTCTTTCAACACCCTGGGATGTAGAATATCAGGTCCTGGGGACTTATCAACCTTTAGCCCCATTAATTTCTCCAATACAACCTTCTTACCAATATTAATTTCCTTCAATTCCTCATTCTCCCTAATCCCTTGGATCTCTAATTCTGGGAGATTTCTCGTATCTTCCTCAGTGAAGACAGACACAAAGTAATCATTTAGCTTCTCTGCCATTTCTCTGTTCCCCTGACTCTGCCTGTAATGGACCCACATTTGTCTTAGCCAAACATTTCCTTTTTACATACCTATAGAAGCTTTTACAGTCCATTTTTATATTTTTGCTAGCTTACATTGATATTCTATTCTCCCTTTCTTTATCAATTTCTTCATTCTCCTTTGCTGTATTCTAAAATCCTCCCAAATCTCAGGTTTATTACTATTTCTGGCAACTTTATAGGCCTTTTCTTTTAATCTTACACAATCCTTAACTTCCTTTGTTATCCACAGTTGACTGCCTTTACTTCTGAGGTTTTTGTGCTTTGAAGGAATGTATAGTTGCTGTAAACTATGTAATATTTCTTTAAAGACTATCCATTGCCTATGTACTGTCAGACCTTTTAATGTATTTTCCCAATCCACCTCAGCCAACTTGCCCCTGATACCTTCATAATTTCCTTTATTCAAATTTAACACCCTGGCTTCAGATTGAACTACCTCACTTTCAAACATAATGTAAAATTCTAACATATTATGGTCACTAATCCCTGAAGATTCTTTTACAACAAGATTGTTAATTAACCCTTTCTCATTACATAATATTAGATCCAAAATAGCCTGTTCTCCATCAGTTCCTCAACATACTGCTCAAGAAAACCATCCCTAACACACTCCAGAAACTCGACCTCCACAACATTAGTGCTCATTAGGTTTACACAGTCTATATACAGATTGAATTCACCCATGATTACTGTTTTACCCATGCCACATGCTCTCTAATCTCCTGATTAATACCATGCTCCACACTACCACTACTGTTTGGTGGCTGAGAAACAACCCCTGCCAATGTTTTCTGCCCCTTGCTGTTTCTTAGCTCCACCCAAACAGATTCCACATTTTGTTCTTCCGATCTGAGATCTTTCCTGACCAATATACTGCTCCCATCCCTTATTATCAGTGAAACACAGTGGATCTCTAGAAAAGCAAGACTACACCTTCTTCTGGCAGGGCAGGGATCCTGAAGAACCAAGACAGCATGGAGTGGGCTTCGCCATCAGAAACTCCTTGCTCAGCATGATAGAGCCTCCCTCAAATGGCTCGGAATGCATACTGTCCATCCGACTGCTCACCTCCTCTGGTTCAGTACACCTACTCAGCATCTATGCTCCAACACTCTGCTCCCCACCTGAAGCTAAAGATCAGTTCTATGAGGAACTCCATAACATCATTAGCAGCATCCCCAACACCGAACACCTATTCCTGCAGGGGGACTTTAATGCCAGGGTTGGGGCCGACCATGACTCATGGCCCTCCTGCCTTGGGCGCTATGGCGTTGGAAGGATGAATGAGAACGGGCAGAGACTGCTTGAGTTGTGTACCTAATAACTTCTGCATCACCAACTCGTTCTTTCACACTAAATCCTGTCATCAGGTTTCATGGAGGCACCCAAGATCGCGTCGTTGGCACCAGCTAGACCTCATTGTCACAAGGCGAGCCGCCTTAAACAGTGTTCAAATCACACGCAGCTTCCACAGTGCGGACTGCGACACCGACCACTCCCTGGTGTGCAGCAAGGTTAGACTCAGACCAAAGAAGTTGCATCATTCCAAGCAGAAGGGCCACCCGCGCATCAACACAAACAGAATTTCTCACCCGCAGCTGTTACAAAAATTTCTAAACTCACTTGTAACAGCCCTTCAAAACACTCCCACAGGGGATGCTGAGACCAAGTGGGCCCACATCAGAGACGCCATCTATGAGTCAGCTTTGACCACCTACGGCAAAAGTGCGAAGAGAAAAGCAGACTGGTTTCAATCTCATAATGAAGAGCTGGAACCTGTCATAGCCGCTAAGCGCAGTGCACTGTTGAACTACAAGAAAGCCCCCAGCGAGTTAACATCGGCAGCACTTAAAGCAGCCAGAAGCACTGCACAAAGAACAGCCAGGCGCTGCGCAAACGACTACTGGCAACACCTATGCAGTCATATTCAGCTGGCCTCAGAAACTTGAAACATCAGAGGAATGTATGATGGCATTAAGAGAGCTCTTGGGCCAACCATCAAGACGATCGCCCCCCTCAAATCTAAATCAGGGGACATAATCACTGACCAACGCAAACAGATGGACCGCTGGGTTGAGCACTACCTAGAACTGTACTCCAGGGAGAATGTTGTCACTGAGACCACCCTCAATGCAGCCCAGCCTCGACCAGTCATGGATGAGCTGGACATACAGCCAACAAAATCGGAACTCAATGATGCCATTGATTCTCTAGCCAGCGGAAAAGCCCCTGGGAAGGACGGCATTACCCCTGAAATAATCAAGAGTGCCAAGCCTGCTATACTCTCAGCACTACATGAACTGCTATGCCTGTGCTGGGACGAGGGAGCAGTACCCCAGGACATGCGCGATGCCAATATCATCACCCTCTATAAAAACAAAGGTGACCACGGTGACAGCAACAACTACCGTGGAATCTCCCTGCTCAGCATAGTGGGGAAAGTCTTTGCTCGAGTTGTTCTAAACAGGCTCCAGAAGCTGGCTGAGCGCGTATACCCTGAGGCACAGTGTGGCTTTCGTGCAGAGAGATCGACCGTTGACATGCTGTTCTCCCTTCGTCAGATACAGGAGAAATGCCGCGAACAACAGATGCCCCTCTACATTGCTTTCATTGATCTCACCAAAGCCTTTGACCCCGTCAGCAGATGTGGTCTCTTCAGACTACTAGAAAAGATTGGATGTCCACCAAAGCTACTAAGTATCATCACCTCATTCCATGACAATATGAAAGGCACAATTCAACATGGTGGCTCCTCATCAGACCCCTTTCCTATCCTGAGTAGCGTGAAACAGGGCTGTGTTCTCGCACCCACACTTTTTGGGATTTTCTTCTCCCTGCTGCTTTCACATGCGTTCAAGTCTTCTGAAGAAGGAATTTTCCTCCACATAAGATCAGGGGGCAGGTTGTTCAACCTTGCGCATCTAAGAGCGAAGTCCAAAGTACAGAAAGTCCTCATCAGGGAACTCCTCTTTGCTGACGATGCTGCTTTAACATCTCACACTGAAGAGTGCCTGCAGAGTCTCATCGACAGGTTTGCGGCTGCCTGCAATGAATTTGGCCTAACCAACAGCCTCAAGAAAACGAACATCATGGGCAGGACGTCAGAAATGCTCCATCCATCAATATTGGCGACCACGCTCTGGAAGTGGTTCAAGAGTTCACCTACCTAGGCTCAACTATCACAGATGCAGAAATCAACAAGCGCATGGGACAGGCTTCCACTGCTATGTCCAGACTGGCCAAGAGAGTGTGGAAAAATGGCACACTGACACAGAACACAAAAGTCTGAGTGGATCAAGCCTGTGTCCTCAGTACCTTGCTCTATGGCAGCGAGGCCTGGACAACGTACGTCAGCCAAGAGCGACGTCTCAAATCATTCCATCTTCGCTGCCTCCGGAGAATAATTGGCATCAGGTGGCAGGACCATATCTCCAACACAGAAGTCCTCGAGGCGGCCAACATCCCCAGCTTATACACACTACTGAGTCAGCGGCGCTTGAGATGGCTTGGCCATGTGAGCCGCATGGAAGATGGCAGGATCCCCAAAGACACATTGTACAACGAGCTCGCCACTGGTATCAGACCCACCGGCCGTCCATGTCTCCGCTTTAAAGACGTCTGCAAACGCGACATGAAGTCCTGTGACATTGATCACAAGTTGTGGGAGTCAGTTGCCAGCATTCGCCAGAGCTGGCGGGCAGCCATAAAGGTGGGGCTAAAATGTGGCGAGTTGAAGACACTTAGCAGTTGGCAAGAAAAAAGACAGAAGCACAAAGGGAGAGCCAACTGTGTAACAGCCCCGGCAAACAAATTTTTCTGTAGCACCTGTCACTCTAGAATTGGCCTTTATAGCCACTCCAGGCGCTGCTCCACCCACCACTGACCAGCTCCAGGCGCTTACCCATTGCCTCACGAGATAAGGAGGCCAAAGAAGAAGAAAAACACCACTTCCTTTTCCGTTTTGCCTGTCCAATATTCAGTTCCCAATCTTGGTCACCCTGTAGCCACGTTTCCATTATGGCAATTAGATCATTAACATTTACCTCTATTTGGGCCTTAAATCCTTGTTGCGAATGCTGTGTGCATTGTCTTCTTGACATTCTGCATTCTAAGCCTAGTTGATGCTCGCCTTTGTTTCGCCTGCCTTCTAATGTCACTTGTTACTTTTCTACCTCCTGTTACCAGCTTTTCTTCCTTCCAATTTGAGCTACGCCTCAGGTTCCCATCCCTCTGACAAGCTAGCTTAAACCCTCCCCAACAGTACCAGCAAATCTTCCTGTGAGGATGTTAGTTCTGGTCCTGTTAAGGTGAACCCCTTCATCTTATACAGGTCCTACCAGCCGCAGAATGGGTCCCAATGCCTCAGAAATCTGATGCCCTCCCTCCTGCACCAATTCTCCAGCCACATGTTCAATCAATCAATCCTCCTATTCCTATGCTCACTAGCATGTGACACTGGGAGTAATCCTGAGATTACTGCTTTGAAGGTCCTGCTTTTTAATTCCCTACCTAACTCTTTAAAATCTGCTTTTAGGATCTCATCTCTCTTCCTACCTATGTCATTGGTACCAATGTGGACCATGACCTCTGGTTGTTCACCCTCCCCCAGAAGGATGTCCTGCAGTTGCTTCATGACATCCCTGACCCTGGCACCAGGGAGGCAACACACCATCCTGGAGTCATGTTTACACCTGTCTGATTCCCTGACTATTGAATCCCCTATCACTATTGCTCTTCCACTCTTCTTCCTCCCCACTGTGCAGCTGAGCCACCCATGGTGCCATGGACTTTGCTCTGGCTGCACTCTCCCAAGGAACGATTGCTCTCACCAGTATCCAAAATGGAAAACCAATTAGCAAGCAAGATAGACTCAGGGCACTCCTGCATTGCCTGCCTGGTTCTCTTAGACTGCCTGGCGGTCATCCATTCCCTCTCTGCCTGCATGCTCCTAACCTGCAGAGTGACCACCTCTCTGAACATGCTATCCACATAATCCTCTACCTCAGGGATGCACAACAGTGACTGTAGCCACCACTCGAGTTCCAAAACCCAGAGCTCGAACTTCTGCAGCTGATGACACTTCTGGCAGATGAGTTCGTCTAGGACACATGGTACGTCCATGACTTCCCACATACCGCAGGACGTACATTCCAATTGGCTGAGCTGACCTGCCATAATGTAACTTCAAAAACTTTTTATTATGGTGAGAAGTAAAGTAACTTAGTTACTCACCAATCAACTTCTTTCCCTGTACCAAAGAGGGAGGGAGGGAGGAAGGAAGGAAGGAACCCACTTTACATTCTGTGCACCCAAATATATTTTTTCTTAATTTATAGTTCTCCTCCATTCAACCCACAATGGATGTTGATCACCAGGTATTGTGTATAAGAGGAGCATTCTGGAGACTGCTAATGTGATACAATCCAGGCTGGTTATATCAGCTGGCCACATGACTAACTGACTGCTCCAGGGTCTTTTGAACTAGTCACAGAGAGTTTGAAAAAAGAAAGACTGTTGCTCCTGGACTGGGAAGATCTCTCCTGTCTGCTCCCATCTCTTTCTCACAAGCCTCTGAATCCACTGAGGACACATGAACCCCAAGAGAGAAAAGTTTCCTACAGCTAACAAGGTTTAGCAAGAATATAGGGCCCCAATGAAAAGCAAGATCTACCTACAATCAAGGACTCTACAGTGAGCTCGAAGAACTGTAACAAAAACTCTTCAGATATTGCCTCAAACTTCCACTTTATTTTTCTTCTGTTTTCTGTCTCTATTTGCATGTATGTATTGCATATGCATGCTGGTGTGGGCGCATTGTGTATCCGTAGGTGTCAACCAAATTAGAGTTTAAAGTTTAATAAATTTCAACTTTTCTTCTTTAAACCTAAGAAAACCTATTTGTGCCGGTTTCTTTGCCTTATAATTGGAAAGCAGTGAACAAGGATTCACCAAAGGGGAGCTAAAAATATGGTGTGTTTAAAATTTAACCCTGATAAGGTAAGACCAGGTGAAGGCTGAGAGGGACCCCTGGACACCTTTCCCACATGGCCATAGCACCCTGTTGCAAACTGCAAGAAACCTAACTTACCTCTTAACTGAAAGAGGAAATTCAATTAATTGCTAGATTTAAATGAAACAAAACAAACACTAGTCTTGAGAGATTAACCCTTAAAATTTACTCACTTACCAAACTCCCTTCTTCACATTCAATGCAGACAAGGATGTTTTCCCTGGGTGGGGAGTCTAGAACCAGGGGACACAATTTCAAAATAAGGGGGAAGCCATTCAGGACAGAGGTGAGGAGAAATTTCTTTACTCAAAGGTTTGTGTACCTTTGGAATTCTCTCCCCCTGAGTGCTGTGGAAGCTCAGTCATTGAGGAGAGGAGGAGGAAGAGGAAGGGAGGAGGTAACTCGATAGTGCCTTAATAGGACAGTGAGTGCAAAGGCAGCCAACTAGGAGGCACTTGTGGGAAAATAAATCCCTCAGCCTGGCTCCCAGAAGTGTGGGCTGGGGAGCCCAATTTGGCGCCAACACTAAGGTCGCGAAGCCCTTGGGGAAAATCCTGACCAAAGTGTTGGTTGGCTAAAATGACAATAATTTAGCATGTAGCCGTGTAGGCTGTTGGTAATAGGTTACCTATGTGGGTGCCTGAGCTTACTCCCTAAAGCCAATCAACTGTTAAGTGATCCTCTGATCTTGTTAAAATGCAAAGACAAAATGCTATAATTAATTATAACTTCGCTCTCAATTGAAAGTTTTTTAAATTTATGAATCTAATTATTCCTTTATAATTGCACTACAGCTTCTACTGAGAGTTTTTTTTACACTTTCTCCTGCAAAGCCTTAGTGTTGCAGCATGTGAAAGAAAATCTGATCTAATTGGATACTTTTGAATTGCATGGAAATCCAATTATCTGATCAGATCTTTTGAATGTAAAGGGCACATTTCTGAGCTGCAAGAAAGTGTTGGAGGGTGTAGAATGTCCAGTGGCGGTTTGGCATGTTGTCTTCAAGATTTTGGCTATCTGTTAAACAATGAGCAGTGGATAATGTGCCCTAACGCCATGAGCTTGTGAATCTGTGTCATTGTGAAGACAAAACATGAACTCATTAGCACATTTTTCCACTGTGAAATGGAATCAATCAGTATATTGATATATTATATGTATATATATACATACATACATATATTTATAATACATATACAGCAACAGAGATAAAGCTGACGAAGGATGGAGTAATCGGGCTGCTTTATATTTAGGCAGTGGTTCTATTAAAGGAATGATTTCTCTTCATTTGGTAAGATCACAGATGTTCTGATTCTACTGCTAAAAAACAAATTACTGTTTGTATAGAAAACTGGAGCAATGCTGCTATAACTCTCAAGAGGTGATTTGTTTTATAAAATTGTGGATGTGTGCTTCTGTTCACATAAAGTCTGGCAATCATTCTCAGGTAGTGTGAGATGTGATAGATTCATTATTGTTTCAGTCACAGACATTGACCTAGCTGCAGGGTGGGGGGAACAGGTGAGGAAGCGTTGCCTTAACTTTTGGCTGAATATATTACAAAATAAAATTGTAAGTATAGATGAAGTTCTTTAAATATCTTTAATCAACCAAGGGGGTAGAAACCCTTATTATCTTCCCTCCTGATATTCAGTTCTATTGCTGTCAATGGAATTTAATATCAAGTGGGGCACATAATGGCTGGCCAATCTGATACCGCCTATTTATTTATTTATTAATTTATTCAGAGATACAGCACTGAAATAGGCCCTTCAGCCCACTGAGTCTGTACCGACCATCAATCACCCATTTATACTAATCCTACATTAGTCCCATATTCCTACCACATCCCCAACTTCCCTCAATCACCTACCTATACTAGGGGCAATTTATAATGGCCAATTTACCTATTAACCTGCAAGTCTTTGGCTGTGGGAGGAAACCGGAGCACCCGGCGAAAACCCACGCAGTCACAGGGAGAACTTGTAAACTCCGTACAAGCAGTACCCAGAATTGAACCCAGGTCGCTGGAGCTGTGGTGCTAACCACTACGCCATTGTGCCGCCTACTTTACATGCCATCCAAGCTGAATTTGTCTCTCGACTATGTTCCTGGCTAAGTGGCTTGCTTGCGATTTTAACTATTTTGTAAACAGAAATCTGCAATGATAACATGCTGCTAAAAATGTTTGAGTTCATGGATATTTTATTAAAGAAACAAGCAGAATGAGGATTAATCTCCAACGAACCATGCTGGAAGTAACTTGTGAGTGTTTGATGCGGATACTGGGTACCTGAAATGGAAAGCGTTTCATTGTGCAGCAACAAAATCCTTCACCTTGATAGACACAAAGGTCACAAAAATATGAAGCAAAATGAAATAGCATATACTATCCTTCAGCAGATAAAGGGCTGGTTCTCCATGAAAAAATGTTTAAGAGGTTATATGATTGCTGTTCTTTGGATTCTAAAGGAATATGATAATATCAGTTATGACAAGCTATTTTGCCTTGTCCAGAGCAGCAGAACCAGAGGACACAGCCCACTCTTGAACGGTTAGTTAGTTCAAAAATAAATCTGTGGAATCAATATTTCATTGAGTGAGTGGTCAACATATGGACCAAGCTCCCTAAGGAGTTGGTGGAAGCAGTTAATATTGATTTATTCAAATGAAAATTAGATAGATTTCTTTCAGAAATTAACATTTTGAATTACATTATATGAGTAATTTTAGATGTGGTGTGAAAAGCGTAGCATGGTTGGTAGGAACAGGTGGCTTTGAGCCCATGGTTCCCAAAGTTCTCCATTACTGAGGGTTTGTCACATCATGGGCTGAATTTTAGAAGCCTGGGGCGAAAACTGCAGAGCCACCTTGATCCTAAGCACGGTGGCTCATTTAAATAGCCGGGGCAGGCTGTCTGCCTGATCATGTGGAGGTGGCGGGCTGTTTATCCCCGGCAATGACGGCAGCTGACTGTGCGCAGTCGCTGACACTATTTTTAAAGGGCTTTGAGCCCTACCGTTAAATTTAAATATTTAAAGCTAAAGTGAATGAAAAAAATACATTTATTTTGTCCCTCTCCCAGCCCCAATAACAACTAAACTAATTACTTGCCCTCTCCCTCCAAAACACTTACCTTGTCCACCTAACCTTCCCCCCACCCCCACCCCGCCCAAACTGCATAAACTTTAATTTAAAACCCTTCCCATCATCCCCGACACCAATTATGTTATTTTGACGCCATTCCCCCACTTCCCCACTGAGAAACTTATCTCCTACCCACCAGTGTCCTGCCTCGTTTCCCCAGACGGGGATCTGAAGGCGTGGGACTGCCGGCCAGCAGCAGGAAGATTGCAGCGAGACAGAAGGCAGCGGCGTAACTATGAGTAATGCATTCATTTTAATTTATCTGAATATGTAAATGGGGTTCCCATCGCTGAGCGGCGGGGGGCCGCCACGAGGCCTCACCGCCGCCGGCAAATTTGGGCTGGGCCCTTCCGGCGTTGGGGTGCACAGTGGCCCTCTCCTGGAGACATTTTTCAGCTCCCCACCCCCCCCAACCATGAACCTGCAGCTGGGGGGGTGCGGTCTGTAAAATTCATCCCCATGTGTGAGTCTGTTGTGGACTAATTGATAGAGATTACTTGATTTGATTATTCAACACCTCCATTATTATTGTATCATGCAACTATCAGGCTAGTAGAAGGCAAACTAAATGTTCCGCGGGTTGCTGATATGGAGTAGGCTTTTTCTGCTGTTCAGAAATTCAGTCTGACTGACACCTTTTCAAAGCTAGTGATGGCCTTTTAGTTGAAAAAAATATAAATAAAAGAGCAGTGTTATTCTTTAAACGACTGAAGCCTCCAACAGCACAATATCATTTATACTGTGATCATGGTAATCAATGTTAGCTCTACTTTGTAAGTGAGACATTAGAAATCTTGGTTCCGAATGTGTCAACAGACTGATGACCCTTTTAAAATTTATTGTATACAATTCCCACACACATTAAATAATTAAGTGGGCAGAGGAGGTAGGTTGGTGTAGGCGGCTAGAACAATATTTTTTCACCTCTGGGACATAGGTTTGAATCTAATACAAATTCATGAATGAAAAGACATGTTGATAGGAAGAGTGCCTTTTTATACTGGGATAATCACTATCAAAATCCATTTTAATGAGTGATCCTTACATCAGCAATCATTTTAATGAAGATATCTGCCCAGTAGATGCAATTTATAGAGGATGTCACACTAACATTACTAGTTTTCAAGAAAGAGTCTCACCATCAGCATTCCTATTAAGCACAATGCTGATAGTGAGATTCTCTAACATCACATGACATGGCTGATTTTGCCCTTATCAATTAACTCTCATTTTAATTACAGTACAGTATAAGGGTTCTTAACACATGTGCATTCTGTGATTAAATTTGAAATACCTTGCTTGTGCAGTACTTTTGTTCTTTTGTATAGTGCTGCTGGGAAGTCGCAATGGTAATGCTCAGGGATCAGATATTTCCGTCTGCTCCCACTCGTGCAGAAAAACAAAGCCAACTCAAAGAGAAACAACTGTTCACTACTGGATCAGAATAATTTTTTTTTATTATTTCTTCCCCATTCCTTTTTTTTTTAGAGCTATTATCTCTATTTTTCTGGAATCCTCTTTATCACCACCTCAGCTCTGTCAGAGAGCATGGGTGGGTGACCTGCTGCCAAAGTCAGTAATCGGATGCTAGGGGCATGATTTTTAACTTCAGGTGTGATTCAGTTTAAATTTGGTTTGCATTGCATTCATATCCACCTGAATCTCAAGTGCAAAAAGCATTCAACTTCCAGTCTAAGCACATTCCCAGAATTATTCATAAATCCAGGTCTAAGGAGGCCTTGAGTGGCGGGTAGGAAAATTTAATTAAGGGATGGGGGGCAGTTACAGAGGACTTTCAGAGTTGGGGGAGTGGGAAAGGAACAAAAAGTTCTAAAACACTAAAAGGGGTTGCAAATCATTAGCAGCTTTTTTCAGGTAAGAATGGGGAATAGATTAAAAAGTGATGTGCCAGAATGAAGGGAATGGGGATCGCATGTGCAGGCATGAATCTAGAGAAAAGTAACAGAGTACCCCACTCACTTTGCTTTTTATTGGCGGTGGAAATCAAGATGCTGCATGTGCTGTTTATGAGAGTGTTATCCTCTGTACCCCTCCAACATCGCATCCCATAGGTCAGCATTGCAGCATGCCTGCAGGGAAGTGCACCAAATTTTGCACCACGGCTAACTGTTCCTTCCCTGCATTTCGCAGCTGATACCCAGAAGATGGGTATCATTGCCAGGATAGTGTGCTAGGCCCTGCAGAAATGGATGGTGGCACCTTGGCAGGTGCAACCAAACAGGCAAAGCTCCTCCTGTTCATCCTGGTATGTCTTCATTCATGTAGTATCATGAAAAGGAAGATATGCTGTGATTGAGTATTATGAAGAACCTTCAGGCATATCGGTTCACAGGACATAGGGACATAAGAGTAGGAGTAGGCCATTCAGCCCAGCGAGCCTGCCCCGCCATTCAATACGATCATGGGCGATCTTCCACTTCAATGCCTTTTTCCCATGTTATCCTCATATCCCCTTATGTCATTTGTATTTAGAAATCTGTCAATCTCTTCTTTAAATATAGTCAATGACTGAGCTTCCACAGCCCTCTGGGGTAGAGAATTCCAAAGATTCACAACCCTCTGAGTAAAGAAATTTCTCCTCATCTCTGTCCTAAGTGGCTTCCCCCTTATTTTGAAATTGTGTCCCCTGGTTCTAGACTCCCAAACCAGAGGAAACATCTTAGTTGCATCTACCCTGTCTATCCCTTTAAGTATTTTGTAGATTTCAATGTGATCACCTCTCATTCTTCAAAACTCTCGAGAATACAGGGCCAGTTTCCCTGATCTCTCTTCATAGGACAGTCCCGCCATCCTGGGAACAAGTCTGGTGAACCTTCCTTGCACTCCCTCTATGGCAAAATTATCCTTCCTAAGGTACAAAGAACAAAGAACAGTACAGCACAGGAACAGGCCATTCGGCCCTCCAAGCCTGCGCCGATCTTGATGCCTGCCTAAACTAACACCTTCTGCTCTTCCGGGGCCCATTTCCCTCTATTCACTTCCTATTCATGTATTTGTCAAGATGTCTCTTAAACGTCGCTATCGTATCTGCTTCCACCACCTCCCCTGGCAGCAAGTTCCAGGCACTCACCACCCTCTGTGTAAAAACTTGCCTCGCACATCCCCTCTAAACTTTGCCCCTCGCACCTTAAACCTATGTCCCCTAGTAACTGAGTCTTCCACCCTGGGAAAAAGCTTCTGACTATCCACTCTGTCCATGCCGCTTATAACTTTGTAAGCCTCTATCATATCACCCCTCCACCTCCGTCGTTCCAGTGAAAACAATCCGAGTTTTTCCAACCTCTCCTCATAGCTAATGCCCTCCAGACCAGGCAACATCCTGGTAAACCTCCTCTGTACCCTCTCCAAAGCCTCCACGTCCTTCTGGTAGTTTGGCAACCAGAATTGCACGCAATATTCTAAGTGTGGCCTAACTAAAGTTCTGTACAGCTGCAACATGACTTGCCAATTTTTATACTCTATGCCCTGACTGATGAAGGCAAGCATGCCGTATGCCTTCTTGACTACCTTATCCACCTGCGTTGCCACTTTCAGTGACCTGTGGACCTGTACGCCCAGATCTCTCTGCCTGTCAATACTCCTAAGGGTTCTGCCATTTACTGTATACCTCCCACCTGCATTAGACCTTCCAAAATGCATTACCTCACATTTGTCCGGATTAAACTCCATCTGCCATTTCTCCGCCCAAGTCTCCAACCGATCTATATCCTGCTGTATCCTCTGACAATCCTCATGATTATCCACAACTCCACCAACCTTTGTGTCATCCGCAAACTTACTAATCAGACCAGCTACATTTTCCTCCAAATCATTTATATATACTACAGACAGCAAAGGTCCCAGCACTGATCCCTGCGGAACACCACTAGTCACATTCCTCCATTCAGAAAAACACCCATCCACTGATACCCTCTGTCTTCTATGACCGAGCCAGTTCTGTATCCATCTTGCCAGCTCACCTCTGATCCCGTGTGACTTCACCTTTTGTACCAGTCTGCCATGCGGGACCTTGTCAAAGGTAAGGGGACAAAAACTGCACACAGTACTCCAGGTGCGGTCTAACCAAGGTTCTATACAATTGAAGCAAGACTTCACTACTCCTGTACTCAAATTCTCTTACGATAAAGGCTAACATACCATTAGCCTTCTTAATTGCTTGCTGCACCTGCATGTTAGCTTTTAGTGGCTTATTGACAAGGACACCCAGGTCCCTTAGTACACTTTCTAATCTCTTACCATTTAAGAAATACTCTGCACATCTATCCCTCCTACCAAAGTGGATAACCTCACATTTTTCCACATTATATTCCATCTGCCATGTTCTTGCCCACTCACTACGTCTGTCCAAATTCCCTTGAAGCCACTTTGCATTTTCCTCACAACACACATTCCCACCTAGTTTTGTGCCATCCCAAACTTGGAAATACTACATTTAGTCCCCACATCCAAATCATTGATATATAATGTGAACAGCTGGGGCCCAAGCACAGATCCCTGTGGTACCCCACTAGTCACAGCCTGCCAACATGAGAATGACCCGTTTATTCCTGCTCTCCGCTTTCTGCCTGTTAACCAATCCTTAATCCATATATTACCTTCTATCCCATGTGCTTTAATTTTGCTAACCATCCTTCATCAGACATTTTTCTTTACTCTTTCATGGGATGTGGGTGTCGCTGGCAAGGCCAGAATTTGTTGCCCATCTCTAATTGTCCTTGACAACTGAGTGGCTTTCGAGACCATTTCAGAGGGCAGTTAAGAATCAACCACATTGCTGTGGACCTGGAGCCACATGTAGGCCAGACCAGGTAAGGACGTCCGGTTTCCTTCCCTAAAGGGCATTACTGAACCATATGGGTTTTTATGACAATTGATGATAGTTTCATGGCACTATTACTAAGACTAGCTTTCAATTCAAGATTTTTAAAAATTAATTAATTGAATTTAAATTCCACCAGCTTCTGTGGTGAGATTTGAACCAGTGTCCCCAGGGCATTGGACTGGGCTTCTGGATTACTAGTATAGTGACATTACCACTATGCCACTGTCTCCCCCAGGAGGCCACCTTAGTGACACTACTGGGGGCCAGTTGGCACAGTCTGCTTTGGGAGGAGGAACCTCAACAGCATAATAAAAACAAGAAATGCTGGAATCACTCAGCAGGTCTGGCAGCATCTGTGGAAAGAGAAGCAGAGTTCACGTTTCGGGTCAGTGACCCTTCATCGGAACTGACAAATATTAGAAAAGTCACAGGTTATAAGCAAGTGAGGTGGGGGTGGGGCAAGAGATAACAAAGGAGGTCAAGATTGGACCAGGCCACATAGCTGACCAAAAGGTCACGGAGCAAAGGTAAACAATATGTTAATGGTGTGTTGAAAGACGAAGCATTAGTACAGATTAGGTGTAAATACACTGAATATTGAACAGCAGCAAGTGCAAACCTGAAAAAAAAACAGTGGGTAAGCAAACTGAACAAACAAAGATGAAATGAAATAAATGCAAAAAAAAGATTGTAAAAAATGTAAAAAAGAATGTTAAAAAAAGGAAGAAAAAATAACTAAAAATGAAAGTAAAATGGGGGGCTATCATGCTCTGAAATTATTGAACTCAATGCTCAGTCCGGCAGGCTGTAGCGTGCCTAATCGGTAAATGGCACAACAGCGTAATGTCTTCTCAAGTCAAAGGTTGTGGGTTCAAGTCCCAATCCAGAGACTTGAGCACACAATCTAGGCTGACACTCCAGTGCAGTACTGAGGGAATGCTATAGTTTCAGAGGTGCTGCATTTTGGATGAGATGCATCCGTTTGTCCTCCCAGGTGGATGTAAAAGATTCATGGCAATATTTTCGAAGAAGATCAAAGGGGTTATCCCCAGTGTCCTGGCCAATATTTATCCCTCAATCAACATCAATGAAACAGATTACCTGGTCATTATCGTATTGCTGTTTGTGGGAACTTGCTGTGTGCAGATTAGCTGCCAGATTTCCTACATTACAACTGTGACTGTACTTCAAAAGTACTTCATTGACTGTGAAGTGCTTTGCCGATCTCCTGAGGCCATGAAAGGTGCTCTTATAAATTTAAGTCTTTCTTTCAAAGCAAAGTAATGTCACCTCTGTCCACAGATGCAGAGTCTGGGTGCTGCCAGGAGGTCATAGAGTACCTTTCAGGCAACCTCACCAGCCTGACAAACCCTCCACAGGTTCTTCCCTTCTGCTAAAACACATCAACTGGTAGGATCCCCATTGGAAAATTCAGTAGTACCAGGAAAAGGGAAATGCAGGCAAGAAAAACAACTGGCACAAAGGCTCATGAAGGCCTAAGTGCCAACAGAAAATAATCTGAAAAAAATATATAAAAAGGGCCTTAAAAACTCTTGTACACACATCATTTTTATATCTGTTGATATTTTCCAGGTATGCCTGTTTGCAAGACTACCTTGAGACCCTTTCCCACCAGGTTTCCATCTGGTCAAGTACAACTGCCTGCCAAAAAATATGTTTCCGTTCTCATCCTTTTTGCATAGAGTAAAGAAGCCCCTCCACCCCCCCCACCCCACCCCCCCACCCCCACCCCCCAATTCTTTGGACAGGAGCTTCAAATGCTGCATAAATCCTTCTGAAGAGGAATAGACTTGTGGAATAAGTTACTAGGGAAAGCCATTGTAGTGAATAGTGAAGTGGGGTCACAAGGCAGCTGAACGTGTTTCAGCATGGAAAAAGGGATTGATTTCGGAGACATGGGTAGAGCAGGGACAGGAATGGATGTTGCAGGTTCCGGGATTTAGATGTTTCAGTAAGAACAGAGAAGATGGTAAAAGAGGGGGGGGGGTGTGGCATTGTTAATCAAGGAAAGTATTACGGCGGCAGAAAGGACGTTTGAGGACTCGTCTACTGAGGTAGTATGGGCCGAGGTTAGAAACAGGAGAGGTGAGGTCACCCTGTTGGGAGTCTTTTATAGACCTCCGAATAGTTCCAGAGATGTAGAGGAAAGGATAGCGAAAATGATTCTCGACAGGAGCGAGAGTAACAGGGTAGTTGTTATGGGGGACTTTAACTTTCCAAATATTGACTGGAAATACTATAGTTCGAGTACTTTAGATGGGTCAGTTTTTGTCCAGTGTGTGCAGGAGGGTTTTCTGACACAGTATGTAGACAGGCCAACCAGGGGCGATGCCACATTGGATTTGGTACTGGGTAATGAACCCAGCCAGGTGTTAGATTTAGATGTAAGTGAGCACTTTGGTGATAGTGATCACAATTCGGTTAGGTTTACCTTAGCGATGGGCAGGGACAGGTATATACCACAGGGCAAGAATTATAGCTGGGGGAAAGGAAATTATGATGCGATTAGGCAAGATTTAGGATGCGTAGGATGGGGAAAGAAACTGCAGGGGATGGGCACAATCGAAGCTTATTCAAGGAGCAGCTACTGCGTGTCCTTGATAAGTATGTACCTGTCAGGCAGGGAGGAAGTTGTCGAGCGAGGGAGCCGTGGTTTACTAAAGAAGTTGAAGCGCTTGTCAAGAGGAAGAAGAAGGCTTATGTTAGGATGAGACGTGAAGGCTCAGTTAGGGTGCTTGAGAGTTACAAGCTAGCCAGGAAGGATCTAAAGGGAGAGCTAAGAAGAGCGAGGAGAGGACACGAGAAGTCATTGGCGGATAGGACCAAGGAAAACCCTAAGGCTTTCTATAGGTATATCAGGAATAAAAGAATGGCTAGAGTTAGATTAGGGCCAATCAAGGATAGTAGTGGGAAGTTGTGTGTGGAATCAGAGGAGATAGGGGAAGCGTTAAATGAATATTTTTCGTCAGTATTTACAGTAGAGAAAGAAAATGTTTTCGGGGAGAATACTGAGATACAGACTACTAGCCTAGATGGGATTGAGGTTCACAAGGAGGAGGTGTTAGCAATTTTGGAAAGTGTGAAAATAGATAAGTCCCCTGGGCCAGACGGGATTTATCCTAGGATTCTCTGGGAAGCCAGGGAGGAGATTGCAGAGCCTTTGACCTTGATCTTTATGTCGTCATTGTCGACAGGAATAGTGCCGGAAGACTGGAGGATAGCAAATGTTGTCCCCTTGTTCAAGAAGGGGAGTAGAGACAGCCCTGGTAATTATAGACCTGTGAGCCTTACTTCGGTTGTGGGTAAAATGTTGGAAAAGGTTATAAGAGATAGGATTTATAATCATCTTGAAAAGAATAAGTTCATTCGAGATAGTCAGCACGGTTTGTGAAGGGTAGGTCGTGCCTCACAAACCTTATTGAGTTTTTCGAGAAGGTGACCAAACAGGTGGATGAGGGTAAAGCCGTGGATGTGGTGTATATGGATTTCAGTAAGGCGTTTGATAAGGTTCCCCACGGTAGGCTATTGCAGAAAATATGGAAGTATGGGATTGAAGGTGATTTAGTGCTTTGGATCAGAAATTGGCTAGCTGAAAGAAGACAGGGGGTGGTGGTTGATGGCAAATGTTCATCCTGGAGTTTAGTTACTAGTGGTGTACCGCAAGGATCTGTTTTGGGGCCACTGCTGTTTGTCATTTTTATAAATGACCTGGATGAGGGTGTAGAAGGGTGGGTTAGTAAATTTGCGGATGACACGAAGGTCGGTGGAGTTGTGGATAGTGCCGAAGGATGTTGTAGGTTACAGAGGGACATAGATAGGCTGCAGAGCTGGGCTGAGAGATGGCAAATGGAGTTTAATGCGGAAAAGTGTGAGGTGATTCACTTTGGAAGGAGTAACAGGAATGCAGAGTACTGGGCTAATGGGAAGATTCTTGGTAGTGTAGATGAGCAGAGAGATCTTGGTGTCCAGGTACATAAATCCTTGAAAGTCGCCACCCAGGTTAATAGGGCTGTTAAGAAGGCATATGGTGTGTTAGCTTTTATTAGTAGGGGGATCGAGTTTCGGAGCCATGAGGTCATGCTGCAGCTGTACAAAACTCTGGTGCGGCCGCACCTGGAGTATTGCGTGCAGTTCTGGTCACCGCATTATAGGAAGGATGTGGAAGCTTTGGAAAGGGTGCAGAGGAGATTTACTAGGATGTTGCCTGGTATGGAGGGAAGGTCTTACGAGGAAAGGCTGAGGGACTTGAGGTTGTTTTCGTTAGAGAGAAGGAGGAGGAGAGGTGACTTAATAGAGACATATAAGATAATCAGAGGGTTAGATAGGGTGGATAGTGAGAGTCTTTTTCCTCGGATGGTGATGGCAAACATGAGGGGATATAGCTTTAAGTTGAGGGGTGATAGATATAGGACAGATGTCAGAGGTAGTTTCTTTACTCAGAGAGTAGTAGGGGCGTGGAACGCCCTGCCTGCAACAGTAGTAGACTCGCCAACTTTAAGGGCATTTAAGTGGTCATTGGATAGACATATGGATGAAAATGGAATAGTGTAGGTCAGATGGTTTCACAGGTTGGCGCAACATCGAGGGCCGAAGGGCCTGTACTGCGCTGTCATGTTCTATGTTCTATTAACATATTGAAAAGATGAACACGTTGGAGTGATAGCAATCAAAGTTACACGCTAATTTGGCCAAATTACCTTTTCTAGTTGCTAAGTATTCCTATTATCTTGCATATTTTTGTTGGTTTTATTTATTTATGATCATCTTGATTAAATAATGATATCAGAACATGGGATTGTGGGAGTTGCTGAGGCCTACTGTGCAAGAGAATTAAACTAACATTGATCGAGGTGCAGTTAGAATGACCTTTACAAGGAGTTTTCAGTTGATCTTAAGATAGCCAGAAACACTCCACTGTGGAAATCCTGTTTCCACCAGGCTGCCATATGTCCTGGCAGGAAATGTCCACCTGGAAAGTTTGCATTGCAGAAGATGAGATGCACAAAAGTGCTGCAAAACATGGTCATGTGGTTTTTAAATTTAATTTTAAGCACTTATATTTTGCTTTAGTTCAATCAGAGGTATTGCATCAGTAATCAGACTAATTTATATCTCTTGTTTTCTAGCCCAGTAGAATTACATTTGTCCTTATTTAATCAGAATGACAATGCCCCTTTAACAAAAGATATGTGCCTCAGAACCTGAAGGATATCTGTTGCAGTCGATCCTTCACACTTAGAATTTAAGCTCTTTACTAATTATGCTTCATGCTGCTTTTAAATATGTAAATTTCTTATCAAATAATTTCTGGCTGCGACAACTAGGGAATAGTGCCCAACATCTGTTTGAGAGCAGCAGGCTTGTTGGAGATGGAACTCTCAGCGGCTGCACAGTGATCCTCTCCCTGTCTCATGCAGCTCATATGATGGATGAGCTGTTAATCTGAACCTAGCACCTTTTGACACAGGCCATGGACTGTTCATCAGCTCAGCCTCTTTTAAGTTATTTTCCACAGTTTACTCACCAGCTTCACAAAAGTAATTCAGTGGAAAGAAGAAATTAGCAACAAAGCATTGAGAGGGAAAATGTTATGTGAGCAGAATTAGGAATATGGCATGCAGACTATCAGAATACTTTATTGAAACCTGACATCTCTTTCCCAGTAAAATAAATGCATATTGGTAAATATATGTCACAAGTAATATTCTGCAATAAAGCAGTATATATAAGATAATAGGTGCGCCTGAATTTTTTTTTTGATGTTTTCTATTTGGAGAAAAGGTTAGTCTTTGATTTTTATTCTTCTTTTGCCTTCTGTTATCCTTCCTCCTTTAGACCTAAGGCAGCTGAATGAACATGCTCTAAGACCTCCATTGATGCAAGTTACATTCATGCCACAAGAGCCAAACAACGACGATCTCCAACAAGAAAAAGTTTAACTCCTTCCCCTTGACATTCAATGGCAGTAACATCATCAAATCTCCTATCATCAACATCCTATTAACCAGAAACTTAACTGGACCAGCCACATAAACACTGTGGCTACAAGAGCAGGTCAGAAGCTGGGTTATCTGTGGTGAGTGGTTCACCTGCTGACTCCCCAAAGTCTTTCCCCCATCTACAAAGTGCATCAGGAATGTGATGGAATACTTTCCTCTTGTCTGCATGAGTGCAGCTTCAACACTTGAGAAGCTTAACACCATCCAAGATAAAGTAGCCCGCTTGATTGGCACCCCATCCACTACCTTAGACATTCACTTCCTTCACCACCTTCACCACCAATGTTCGACAGCACCTTCCAAACCCATGACCTCTACCACCTAGAAGGTCAAGAGTAGTAGGAACATGGGAACACCACCACCTCCAAGTTGCCCTTTAAGTCACACACCATCCTGACTTGAACAAAATATTTCCATTCCTTCATCATTACTGTGTCAAAGTCCTGGAACTCCTTCCCTAACAGTACTTTGGGAGTACCTACACCACAAGGACTGCAGCAGTTCAAGAAACTAGCTCACCACCACCTTCTCAAGGGCATTTAGAGATTGGTAATAAATGCTAACCTTGCCAACGACACCACATCTGGTGAATTCATAAAAAGAAGGCTGTTCTTCAACCCACTACTTGAAGGTACAAGAGAGTGACTCACACAAACATAGGAAAGGCAGAATGACAAACCACCTTTCAGTCCATCCATTCTCTGTTAGTGCTATCCATTAGATAGTGCAATCTTGTGCACTGCCCTCCCCTACTCAGAGGGAGTAAAAGAAACAGAGGGAAAGAAACGTGTGGGAAACAGTCTGAAACATTCCTCCTTGACTTCTCACTAGTGCAATCAAGCTTCAACACAAACTGGAACTTGCATCTGGACACTGTTGTCTCATTAGAATCTGAAAGGGCTCCAAACAATGAATTCTTCGAAGATAAGTTAACAGCACAATGTATGCGTACTGTCACACACAATGAGAATGATAAGCACTTCTCCACCTCAAGGCTATGCCGCTCCAATTTTTCAGTCATGGCAAAATTGGGTCTTGGCGATAGTGTGGAAGCTTCATGTTGCACACATCCTGATGGGGTTGCAACATCTCAGAACAACCATCCACCACAGTTGCAAGTGAGTATTTGGTCACACGGTTAGTTTGAGGAGACTGACAAACACTATGTATTGGGCCACTGAAAAGAAACATGGATGCAGGAAATAGATCATTTACCAGTATATTAATATTACCAAATAAGGATATCTTTACTTATCTTTATGTGGCTACTGTTTGTTGGTTTTGGTTTTGGAAAGGTTCTGACTGGTGGTACATGGCAGAAAGAGGGCAATGCTGGTTAAGAGCTGGAAATGTGTCTAATATTCATGGGACCTAGAATGTGTGCAGTGTCATAGTGTAACCAAAGCTGGACAGGTCAGGATTATATCCAAGTTCCCCTCCAGGTCAGACACCATCCTGTCAGTTATACCAGGATTTGTGGCAAGGTGAAGAATTATGTCAGTGAGTGGACAGATGTTTTGATCTTCTCTAGATGCCACTGCCCCCCACTAACCAACCCCCCACCTCCTCAAGTGCTCCCCAAGAACTTCAGGGCCTAAGTATCGATAAAATCAGGTCCAACGTTTAGGATTCACAAATGATCAGTGCATATTTGTATCTTCCACTCAATGCGATGCATTGCAATCCTAGTTTATCTTTTCAAATAAGTAGATAACTGTTGTTAACACACAAGGATTTTAAAATTTATACATGTTTATTACTTGGTTTGGGGATGCAAATACATTATAGTTTATAGTGTATTTGCGTAATTACCCAACTGTAATTCAGCATACATCCTCAATTATTTAACATCATTGCACCCTATACTTTAATTGAAATTCATGGAACTTGATAGGAATATTACAGAAAAAGACATTCAACCATTTTCAAAAATGTTACTGTGGCATTTGGAGGCTTCTAACATAGATTGCTGCAGCTGACAGAGGGAGCTGGGCTGAGTGATTACCAAGGGAATGAACTATGACTTCATGGTTTTAATTTTTGTCAAGCTGTTAAAAAAAAAGACCCTAACATGAAATAACTGAACACACGTTTAGTACAAATTGCCATAATAGAGCACATTCTACTAAAATCCTTTTAGCACCCTTGCCTCCATCCCTCAAAAAAACTAAAGATCAATTTTATTCTGCCATTGTAGGTCCTGATGGTGTGGGGAAACACATTAGGAAGAAAAATGAGTGTTACTAACGGGGCCTTTATCCATTTATGGGATTGCGGTTTTCATTAAAAAGAAAAAAAACATACAATTTATGTGCTGTAATATTTTCACAGGATAAAACATGATCCTGTCCCAAATGGTTAAGGTTACACATTAAACACAGGGCTCAGTGTTGTCTGTGGATAGCATGCAAACACAATGCAAATTCAAGGCTGCAATCACAGCAGTGGGAACAGCTGTACACAGCAAACCAATTACTTTGAAAATGGAAATGGATCTTGGTGTAAATGTGTACTGAATAAGGAAATAAACATGCAACTCGTTGAAACAGCCGAAACACTAAACCAGAAAGTAAAAAGAAAACCTATACATTTTTAAAGAGCTAAGAAGGTGTGTTATAATTTGGCTCAGTTTTTACTACTTTAATTTCTGGTTCAAATTGTTGTGGGTTTGGAGTTCAATGCATAACCTTGGCCAGAGATTCTCTGTCAGGAGCTTCGATCATAAAATCAGAATGTTTCCTGACTCTCCAGCCTGGGAGATGCGAGCGGGAATCTGAAAAAAAATAAATAACAACAGCAAAAACTGTTACTTGCATTTATATGGTATCTTTGATATAGAAAACTATCTGAAGGTGCTTCCCAGAAGTGTAATCAGACAGAAAAGGATGGTGAGCCAAAAGAGGTGTTGGGAGAGGTGCCCAAAAACTGGGCCAACAACTCGGCTTTAAGGAGAGGTTTAAAGGAGGAGAAGGCGGTGGAGAGGCAAAAGGGTTTAGATGAAACTCCAGACCATGGGGCCTAGATTGCTGAAACCATGATCATCAATGGTGTGGTCAATGTATGAGACCAAGGTTGGAAGAACAGAGATTTCTGGTGAGGGTTGTAAAGCTGGTGAAGGTGTATAAAAATAAGCAGAACATGGTGCAGGAAATGATAAGGCAGCAGATTGTTGGATGATCTGAAGTTTGCAGATCATGGAGAACAGAAAGCATGAAGGAGAATATTGGACCAGTTGAGCATGGAGGTGACGAAGGCATGGGTCAGGGTTACAGCAGCACATGGGCTGAGGTAGGGGTAGATGCGGGTGATGTTACAGAAGCATAAGTAGTGAGCTTTTTAATGGTGTGTATGTGAGACTGGAGGGTCAGAGTCAAGTTGCAACTGAGGTTGCAAACAGTCTGGTTCAACCTGAAGCAGTGACCAGGGAGGGAGATGGAATCATCACGGTACAGAATTTATGGTGTGGTCCAAAGATTATAGGTAACAAATTGGGTGTTACAAGTGCCCTTAAAGCTACAAAATGTCATCCACAGCATGTGGGGTGACACCGGTGGGGCGAATCGTGCCAGATGCCATCTTGCTGCAGGTGTTAGCAGATGTGCAGTGAATGTCCACTGGAAAAGAAAGAAAGACTTGCATTTATATAGCAATTTTCATGGCCACTGGATGTCCCAAAGCACCTCACAGCCAATGAGTTACTTTTCAAGTGTAGTCACTATTGTAATGTAGGAAATGCAGTAGCCAATTTGGGCACAGCAAGCTCCCACAAACAGCAATGTGATAATGACCAGATAATCTGTTTTTGTGACGTTGATTGAGGAATAAATATCAGCAGGATACTGGGGATTACTTCCCTGCTCTTCTTCAAAATAGTGTGATGGCATCTTTTACATCCACCCAAGAGAGCAGATGGGGCCTCAGTTTAACATCTTATCCAAAAGACAGCACTTTCCACAGTGAAGCACTCCCTCAGAGCTGCGCTGGAGTATTAACCTTGATTTTTGCACTCAAGTCATGGAGTGAGACTTGAATTTAGAACCTTTTGTCTCTGAGGCAAGAGTACTACTAACTGAGCCTCAACTGTCCAGAGAATGTAGATCATGGGGTCAATCAGCATGCAACACTGATTTGCCACCAGTGGTGCCATTTTGGAGCTCAGCACTCTGGACAACGTCCTCTTTTAGCCTCACACAGCCCAACACATGCTCAGCAGCTGGAAGGAGCCCCCACCAGTGCTATTTAAAGGGATCATCAACTGCTTCCAGGTTAGTTGCTGGTTGATTTCTTATGTCTGTTGCTATGATTCTACAAGTGTTTGGTGCTTTCTACAGTTGTTTCAAGTGGCACAATTGCTGGTGCTAGTTACAGGTGTAGCAGGTGCTGTAGGACAATTTGCTGACTTCAAGGCTTCTTCATAAACCTGTTGCTCCCAGACATGGGTACACTAGTATGCATTCCCCTTGAAATACTGCATTACTTGGGGAATGAACAGAGGCCATGCAGAGCAGGACAAGCTGCTGGAAGAAAAGGAGGAGAGCAGGGCTCTCACCAGGAGGCCATATCCACTCTGGGTATTCATGGAGGAAGTCCCATATCTGACCCTCAGCAAGGAACAATGGAGGAATTTTCCCAGGTCATTGCAGACGGATTTGGAGGTGGGAGGGATGAGCAAATTTAGGAAAAAATGCATTAGGCTGGTTTGCTGACAACTTTCCATCTCCAGCTGCTTTTGTCAGGAGCAGGCTGCGTCCAACGCCTGCAAATCATGCGTCCACAGCAGGAAGTCAATTAAAGTAGCTAAAGGATCAATTTTCAGTCATTTTCCCAGCACAAGTCAATTTAGCCAGTATTGCATGGGCCCCCAGTGTGCCTGCACCCCGGCAACTCACAGGAAGTGGCTGCACAGTGGGAGTTTGGAGCCGTGTGAGACTTGAAGGCTCTTTAATGTTTACCTTCAAGAAATGGTAAGGTTGATGCATTCCTGTGTCAGAAGCTTGCCATGGCGCGAGGATCTCCTGGAGACTGATGTCTCTGATTGTACTGGGACTGATGCAGCGCTAGCCACTCCCTTGATAATGATAGTGCCTCCATTGTGTCCTGCCACTCCTGCCGCTTGCCCTTAAACAGCACTCTCACTGGTAACACTTCGAAGGCTGCCAGTTGCCCTAGCATTGGATCGTGCTGTATCCACCTCCTGCCTCCAGAACCCACCTGCTATCCCTAATTGGACGATGTTCCTGGAAGTGGGTTCTTAATTTGCCAGCTCTCATAAGATAACGCCTGAAATCCTGCTGTGAAAAGGGTTCTCAACACGAAAATGGACCCGCGCCCAAAAATTTTCAAAGTTTGGAAGATTCAGTGTGCAATATTGATGCTTCAGTACCTATGTCCTCATGGAAATCTGTCACCTGGTACAGTCACTGTAGTGTATTTGGATTTCTAAAAGCATTCAATAAGGTGCAAGATAAGAGCTCATGATAATAAAAGCAAAATACTGTAGATGCTGGAAATCTAAAATAAATGAGTTCTGATGAAAGGTCACAGGCCTGAAATGTTAACTCTGCTTCTCTCTCTACAGATGCTGCCCGACCTGTTGAGTATTTCCAGCACTTTCTGTTTTTATTTCAGAGATCATGGTGTTGGGGGTGATATATTGGCATGGAAAAATGGGTCATTTTCAGGATGGCAAACTGTATCTAGTGGAGTGTCACAGTTATCAGTGCTTTGGCCTCAACTATTAACGAGCAATATTAATGACTTGGATGAAGGGACCGACTGTATTGTAGCCAAATGTGCTGATGATACAAAGATAGGTAGAGAAACAAGTTGTGAAGAGGATACAAAAAGTCTGCAAAGGGAGATAGTTAGGTTAAGTGAGTGAGCAAAAATCTGGCAGATGTGAGGTTGTCCACTTTGGCAGGAAGAATAGAAAAGCAGAATATTATTTAAATGGAGAGAGACTGCAGAATGCTGCAATATAGAGGGACCTGGGTGTCCTTGCACATGAATAAAAAAAGTCTGCCTGCAGATAAAGCAAGTAATTAGGAAGGCAGATAGAATGTTGACATTTATTGCAAGGGAGATGGTGTATAGAAGTATGGAAGTCTGGCTACAACTGTACAGGGCATTGGTGAGACTGTACCTTGATTACTGTGTACAGCTTTGGTCACCTTATTTAAGGAGGAACATACTTGTATTGGAAGCATTTCAGAGAAGGCTCACTAGGCTGATTCCTGGGATGAAGAATTCTCTAATGAGGAAAGGTTGAACAGATTGGGCCTATACTCATGGAAATTTAGAAGATTGAGAAGCGCTCTTATTGAAACGCATTAGATTCTGAGGGGAGTTGATAGGGTAGGTGCTGAGAAGATCTTTCCCTTCATGGGGGAATCTAGAACTGGGGCATAGTTTCAAATTAAGGGGGCACCCATTTAAGATGGAGATGAGGAGGAATTTCTTCTTTCAGAGGGGCGTTGGTGTTTAGGATTCTCTTCCCCAGTGAGCAGTGGAGGCTGAGTCATTGAATATATTCAAGGCTGAGTTAGACAGACTTTTGATTGACAAGGATGATTAGGCAGCAGGCAGGAAAGTGGAGTTAAGATCACAATCAGATCGACCATAATTTATTGAATGGCAGAGCAACCTCAAGGGGCTGAATGACTTTTTCTTTTATTCATTCATGGGATGTGGGCGTCGGTGGCTAGGCCAGCATTTATTGCCTATCCCTAATTGCCCTTGAGAAGGTGGTGGCGAGCTGCCTCTTGAACCGCTGCAGTCCATGGAGGATAGGTACACCCACAGTGCTGTTAGGAAGGGAGTTCCAGGATTTTGACCCAGCGACAGTGAAGGAATGGCGATATAGTTCCAAGTCAGGATGGTGTGTGACTTGGAGGGGAACTTGCAGGTGGTGGTGTTCCCATGCATTTGCTGCCCTTGTCCTTCTAGTTGGTAGAGGTCACAGGTTTGAAAGGTGCTGTCTAAGGAGCCTTGGTGCGTTGCTGCAGTGCATCTTGTAGATGGTACACACTGCTGCCACTGTGCGTCGGTGGTGGAGGAAGTGAATGTTTGTAGATGGGGTGCCAATCAAGCAGGCTGCTTTGTCCTGGATGGTGTTGAGCTTCTTGAGTGTTGTTGGAGCTGCACCCATCCAGGCAAGTGGAGAGTATTCCATCACACTCCTGACTTGTGCCTTGTAGATGGTGGACAGGCTTTGGGGAGTCAGGAGGTGAGTTACTCGCCGCAGGATTCCTAGCCTCTTACCTGCTCTTGTAGCTGGTATTTATATGGCTACTCCAGTTCAGTTTCTGATCAATGGTAGCCCCTAGGATGTTGATAATGGGGGATTCAGCAATGGTAATGCCATTGAATGTCAAGGGGAGATGGTTATGTGTTGGAGATGGTCATTACCTGGCACTTGTGTGGCGTGAATGTTACTTGCCACTTATCAGCTGCATTTCTATACAGACTGCATCAGCATCTGAGGAGACACGAATGGTGCTGAACATTGTGCAATCATCAGCGAACATCTCCACTTCTGACCTTATGATTGAAGGAAGGTCATTGATGAAGCAGCTGAAGATAGTTGGGCCTAGGGCACTACCCTGAGGAACTCCTGCAGTGATGTCCTGGAGCTCAGATGATTGACCTCCAACAACCACAACCATCTTCCTTTGCGCTAGGTATGACTCAAACCAACCCCCGATTCCTTAGTCCTTACTCTTACTCCTGCTCTTACTTCTAATGTTATGTTCTCATGGACAAGTTGAGCTTGGAAGGCTTGAAGGTTAATGGAAAGAAATTATAGATAAAAGTGGCTTCATGACTAGGCTGGGGGAAACTGGGGGCAGGTTTGACATGGTCGAAGGGTAGAGGATGATGCTGCAGAGCCAGCTGAATGGATGGTCTCAATTTTAGTAACAAAGAAGACTATGAGTTCCTGCCACTTGTTTGGGGCAAGAGCGGAGGGGGCAAGGGAAAAGAATTTAAGGCAACATTTTATACTGGATCAAAAATTCCTGCTTGTAGCATGTGGCAGAGTTCAATACCAGAAGGAAGTAACAATGCCAATTAATGTCTTGAGCTGGGACCAGTAGAGTGGAGAGCATCAAGATGTTGAGCAATGCAATGATTTATCACTTTAACCCCTTATAGGGACTAAACCAAGTCAGGCGTACATCCCTATGAATCTCCTTTCATTAAGTTCAAACCAGACAAATTCCTTTAGACACTTATTTGGGTCCAAAGAATTGAACTAGTCTTCCCTCAAAGAAAGAGAACTAACAGAGAATTTAACCATCTTTCAGATAGCCTATTTTTAAAATAATTATGGCTAAGTCATAAATATCCCAGATATTATAAGGGTCTGGGAAACTCTCTTCAATATGCATCCCTCCACTTAAAAAGACACAGAGAGGGGGTTCTTGTAATTGTATACAGAATACTACATGAGACGATTTATTAACGTTTATATATTTATCAAAGAATTGAACATGCAATGCACTTTTAAGTGGATAAGTATATCACAATATCAAATATTACTAAGAGATGTAACACATAATCTTATTTCTAACATAGAATCCAAAAGTTTAACCCTACTAATGTTGCAGCAAAATATCTTAGAATATCCATCAAAATTTAAAATAAACTTTTACCTTAAATTCCCCGAATAAGCCATAGGGTGAGAAGTATTGATGAGGAATTCAACACTTCTAACTTTTGCTTCAGAAACACTCATGTTTATACTGTTTCCAAACTATCATCTGACCTTTTAGCATGTAGGTGTTACCTGTTTGAGATCCATATGTGGTAGTATCATTAACATCGCCACTTAATGTTTTGCTGGAATTCCCCTGCTCTTGAAAAATACAAACTGGGTGGTTTTATTTTAATAAAAAAAGGCAACAGATGAAACTCTCTGCCGAACAACAGCATTTATCTGGTCAAAATGTTTAGAATTGTGTTTACTTGACATCTGTTCCTGTAAGTACTATTTCATTTATTATTTTATTATCTATAATTGTCTTTTTATGGTAACTGGAAGCAACTTTTTGAGTCGATCTGTCTACATTTTACCAACATTATCAACTAGGTTTATTGCTACCTCTTACTGATGTCACACAGGATGCTTCAATGTGTGTTTCTCCTCCAAGTCCCAGGCAACAGAAATGCTGAAATGGATTTCCCAACTTAAAAGGTGTTTCTGGTTCACATTCTATTGTAACAGGGACCTTGAAAGACCTTGAAATTTCTAACTGTACCTTCTGAAAGGAGAATTTCAGTGAGTCTTGAAAACTGACCATTTATTCAAAAAATCTTTAATTCTAAAAGGCATAATATATTAACTATATCTAAATTCTACCTAATTAAGCCTATTATACCTATGTTTCAATCACAGCAACAGCGACCCTAGGACAATCTACAGGTTGAACACTGTTAGTGCATTCCTGAGAGTGAGTGGACAGGCTGGTAGAGAGTGGGGAGGTTGGGTATAGGATCTGAGTGAGCCAGTAACATGGTTATTGGCCCATGATTACTACATAGACTTGTAGGAGCAACTCAGACCTGCTTACCAGACCCAATCAGATATAGGAGGCTGTATTTTATGGCCCATCCTGGAAGCAGGATTAGAGGTGGGGTGGGGGGGGGGGGGTGCACAGAGTATCTGACAGGCGGCAGGGGTGCTAGTGAGGCAGAGGGTCCATCACCCAGCAATCCTCCAATGGCCAATTAAGGGCCTCTTCCCGCCGCTGCTGGGATCTTACCAGCAGTGGAGTAGCTTCCATCACGCGGGGAGGATGCCTTGTAAAATGAGATGCCCTCCTTGCAGGCTTGGGTGTGGGGGGTGTCCCTCCTCTGTGGGCAATTTGTGGCCCATGGAAGACCCCCACTGGGAACCAATTCACCCCTGGGACCCCCTCTCCCCCGGACCACAAGACCAACCCTCAGCCCCCCCCCCCTCGCCAGGGCCTTCCAGACTGGCTCCAGCGACCTGACCTCACCTACCTTTTGGCTGGGGTTCCAGTGCTGGGCCTGGGACTGAGGCCTCTGCAGTACGGGTAGTGGCCACCGTTCCTGGTGGAGCTGCCGATACTGCTGAGCTGCCAGCCCTCTGATTGGCCGGTAGCTCATGGAGTCGGGATGCCTGTCTTAAAAAGGATGGGGAGCCCACCTCCTGAAACTTACATTTAAAAACACTGGAGGATCACTCCAGGGGGCTGCGAAAATGCAGGGGTGAGATTCCCCCAGCCTTTTCGGCCTAGCATCGGGAGCCCTGCCTCCAGCACAAAATGCAACCCATGATTTCCAGAGCACAGTTTGTGTAGACAAATCAGATCCACAGGACATAATAAGCGACTTATATATAGGCAGATTTAATTGAAGCAATGTTTCTGGCAGAATGCAATAACCCTACTACACTAATTAAGATGCTGCATGCTTATATAAAGACAAAGCTGATGTTTCACTGAACCTTCAGTGAAGATTCCTCCCTTTCTCCCCTTTCCCCAAACCTCACAACCAGTTATTATGCAGAGATTTACAGTCCCAGGTGTTCACAAACTGATCCATTTTGTTAGCTGTGGCTCAGTGGTAACCCTCTTGCCTTTTAGGCAGAAGGTTGTGGGTTAAAGTTCCACTGCAGAGACTTGAGAATAAAATCTCAGCTGGCACTCTGGTGCAGTACTGTATAGGTTTCTGTGAAGAATTGCCACTTGTATGAGAGGTCCTGGAGAACTGCCTGTACCCATGCAGGCTTAACACAGCAAGAGTCTCGGGGGGCTAAATTTGATAGCCCCCGCAATGTGCAATTATGCTGCTCCTCATCAAAGTGAAGCAAGCAACACGCAAATTTCATGCAGCCTGCTAATTATAATGACTATGCAGCCGATGCTGAATGCACTGTTTAGTGGCTGCATGCCTCAGCAGGGGTCCCAAGTTCGTGCAAGGTTAGCACCACTTAAAGCTAGCCTGTACTCTTGAAGCCACACTGCATCTCCTAAAGGTGAGGTACATTCTGGCTGCAGAAGGGGCTGGAACTGGTGGAAGAAGAATTGAAAACCTGCAAGAACATACATAAATGGTGCAACAGGCCAGAGATTCTCAGATGCAGCTCTGGAGGTCTTAATGCAGGAGGTTTACAGGAGGAGAGAGGTTCTTTTCCATCAGGGGGCCAGGGGGCCCTCCAGCTAGATCCTAAGAAGGCAGTGTGAGCAGGTAGACATGACAATCAATGCCAGGAATCTAGCCCCAAGGATCTGGATACAGAGCCGAAAGATGTTTAATGACCTCACACGAGTGGTCAAGGCTAATTAATGCATCTTCAAATGCCATATCTTAACTGTTCTACAAGCCTCACACACTGCTGTATTCACCATAGCTCCTTCAGTCACATGCCAACAATCACTGTCGTCCATAACTCATTCCCCACATTCATAGATTCTCCTCACCCTCACACACTTAGCACTGCTGCCAGCCACTCATCGACATCTCACAGCTTGCTCACACTGACAGCTATTCAACTGTGGCAGGCATATCACCCAAACACAATCCACCACACGCAGTGACACACTACCCTCTTGCAGGACAAGGTGGCACATAATCAGCGGCAGCAGCAGCTAACCAGACTGGGCTGCATGTGCTCACCCCCATGGAGGGGACGATGCTGGAAATTATTGGAGCAACAATCACTGAGGCAACAGTGGTGTGGCTGAAACCATCATGTACTGATGACAGTATATTCCTGCCTAATTCATCTTTTCACATCCAACCGCCCTCAGTCTGTAATCTGTTATGATATACAAGCTGCATATGGTGTAACCATGCATCTTTTGTTCCCACCACCCACCATCCCCCCCCACCCCAATGCCTTCCCTCACCCCAACCCTGCCCTTGTGCATTTATGCTTTCAGATACCCAAGAGCTACCATCTGGTCAGCCAGTGGCATGGGAGGCTGAGGCCTAGTGGGAGAACAGAGAGAGGAGGAAGAAACATCATCATTTGGTCTGAAAGACCCACCCACCAGCTCAGATACTGGCTCTAAATGAACTTTAGAGGGTAGCAAAGAGGTTGGATTTGCACTGGATGAGTGGTGAGTCACTGCATATGAGTGAACTGCAGCCAGACCTGGGGGAAAGGATCACATGTAAGCAGTTGATGGCACCCTGCACCATGGGGAAGCTCACTATCCTGGCAAAGCCACATGCATTGTCTGTCTGCTTCTCTCTGCTCAGAGCGAAGAAAATAAAGTTTCCTCTCCTGACCTCCAGAGCCTCTGTCACCTCCCTGATGCAGTGATAGACGGTGAACTGTGAAATGTTAGCTGTGCCACCTGTTCCAGCCTGGAAAGATTCCAACGCAGATAAGTTGAGGGTCACAGTTACCTTCGCCACTACCGGCAATGTCATCCTCACATGGTTCTGAGGCTGCAGGTCTGATACCAAGAGGTGGCAGAGTTTGGTGAGCACTTCCTTGGTGAAACGCAGATGCCAAACACATTGTTCCTGGTTCAGATGGAGGTAAGAAAAATGCTCTGGGAAGACCCGAGGTGGATAAGGCTTCCTGCTGAGAGTCCTTCTCCCCCTCTCCCTTCCTCTGCTAGCAGCTTCTCTTCTTTGCACTTCTGCACCTTCTCCTTCTCATGCTGCAGCCCAAGGCTGACTGCAACTGTGGCACCCATGGTAGCAGGTCATGCAATCAGACCCTTGCAGTAGCAACCAACGCCATCTCTAAGTGCAGTATCAAATCCTGAAGTCTCCACCAACTTTAGCCAACTCCAAAAACACAATCAGAGCCAATAGAAAGTAAACAGCTAACCTGCAAGTTGGATGATGATGCCTTTAAATAGCACTGGTGGTGGATCGTCTATGCTGTTGAACACATGTTCAGCTGTGCGTGCTTAAGAGAGGGTGGTAACTAGAGTGGCAAGGTCCAAAATGATAGCGCTGGCGTCAAATCGGCATTGCACGCTGACTGACATCACAATCTGCCTGCTCTGCATACTTCTGGTGTATGTAGATAACACCCGCACAAACTCCCTCACTAAGATGACATCAGAGCGGGCTGTGCTGTATGTGGGTGGAAGTGGTGCAGATGCCATTTTGCTTCGAAACCAGCACCTGTCGTATCAAAACTACTGGCACTACAGAGCTGAACTTTGCAGCCAGTGCCCTTAGGAAAAGAAGAGGTGAAAATTAAGACAGGTGAGAAAAATCGTGAATTGTATAAGAACATAAGCATAAGAACATAAGAAGTAGGAACAGGAGTAGATCATGTGGCCTGTTGGGCCTGCTCTACCATTCAACACAATCATGGCTGATCATCGACCTTAACTCTACTTTCCCACCTGCTCCTCATATCCCTTCATTCCCTGAGATACCAAAAATCTATCTCAGCTTTAAAAATATTCAATGATGGAGCATCCATGAACCTTTGGGGTACAGAATTCCAAAGATTAACAACCCTCATCTCATTCCTATATGATCGGCCCCTTATCCACAGGCTGTTTAAAGGAGCACAAGGAAAGAGAAATAACTGTAGCTTTGTCCAGACCCCTAAAAATGTTTATTTTTTATTTTTGAAGGTAGGCCAAATCTTGTAATGGATTAAACTTTTATATGATTAGCATCATAAGACACACATTCACGCACATTTATACTTTGTGATATCAATATCGATTTGCTGCCTTACCCATGATCTCAAGCTTCCAGGTTACCTGTGGTGTTCTGTGAAAATGATGCGTGATGCTAGTCACATGTATTTTTCTAAAACGTGAGATGTTCAGATCTCAAATGGATTCTCAATGAAACATTAAGAGCTACAGCTGGTCCCAACCCTATTTATTTTTCATATTTAAATGATACGTGATTTTGAATTTATTACACATGTGGGCAGGTTTCGTCACAAGAGGAGAGCAACATTTCTCAGAATGACGTGTGAAATTGCAGTCAGGATTCATCTCATTTTCTACTTAATATTATAGCCTGAGACCAGGAGGCTCATTTTGTTTATTACACAAAATGATCAGAAAAGATTCTTACATTGAAACCTTGTCGTAATAAGCTGTCATACGAACCTCTCTTTGTAAGAATCTTCTATGTCTTCCTCTCCATTATGACTTGCAGTCTCAGTTCTTAGTACGATGAACCCCAATAACGGGATGGCCCTGATATGGGTAATACACAAGGGCTCTGAATTAAAAACATTTATGTTGAATCTACTGTGTTTCAAGTAATAGATGATGATTTCAAAACTGAAAACATAATAAAAATCAACTGTATGTGAAACATACAAATTCTTCTCCTATGAAAGTAAAGGAGCCTTTTTTGAAGTCACACCATGGGTAGAGTGTCTCACCCACTGTCCATGCCTGTTGGGAAATTACAGGTATGCCAAAAATGATGTCCCCCATTCATTTTCTGGCAGTATTGCAAACTGTAAAACTAGCCTTCTACACATCTACAAGTGAATCATACAATCTAAAACTAGTGTTTGAGTAGAATTTCTGACACAGCATTGGAGACCTTGGTGCAAGAGGTGCAGTGGAGGAGAGTCATAGAGTCGTAGTGTCATTTGTGGCACAGAAGGAGGCAATTTGGTCCATGGAGTCTGTGCCGGCTCTCCACAGAACTATGCAGTTAGTCCCACTCCCCAGCTCAATCCCCATAGCCCTGCAAGTCTATTTTTCTCAGGTGGCCATCCAACTTCCTCTTGAAGTAAGAGAAGTCATCTATCTGCAGGAGGCCCTGCAGACCAACTCTCAGAAGGCATTGGGACAAGATAGCGGTCAATGCCAGGTGCCAAGCCCTGAAGACCTGGATGCAGTGCCTCAAGGAGTTCAGTGACCTCACACGACTGGTCAAGGTTAGTAAATGCATCTTTAAATGCCATATCCCACCAACTGCACCACTAGCCTCACACACACTCAAAGCACCACACCCCCATCACTCACATACCAACAATCTCCAGCAATCGTGACACATATCTCATATTCATAGCTTCACCTCATCCTCACACACTTAGCACTGCTGCAAGCCTCGCACCCACATCTCACAGCTTGCACACACTGTCAGCTATTCAACCATGGCAGCCAAACAGATTACACAACACTCAGTGACACACTACCCTCTCTCTTGTAGGACAGGGAGGCACATAACTGGAGGCAGCAGCACCTAACCAGATGGGACAGGCACAGCTGCATGCCCTCACCCCCATGGAGGAGATGGTGCTCATTGTCATTGGAGCAGCCTTGACTGAAGCTGTGACCAGTGGTAAGGCTGAAGCCATTGAAGATGACCTTATCCTCATACCTAATACTCCCTCTCACATCCCACTCCACCCTCATCGCACAATCTTTTCTGATTTACAAGCTGTAGCTGGTGATAGCATGTGCCTCTTGCTTTCCCACATCCCCTGCCTCCTCTAACCACAACCCTGCCTTATGCTTTTCTCCTTTCAGATACCCAAGAACTGCAACCTGGCCAGGCAGTGATGGAAGAGAAGTTGGTGGAAGAGCAAGAAGAGAGTGATGATGAAGAAATACCGTCACTTGCTCTCACACTCGCAGCCACCAGTTCAGCTACTGACACTTCACGTACTTTACAGGACAGCTTAGAGGTGGGGTCTGCATGTCGTGAGACACTGGGCACAAACAGGCTGCAACCAGGGCAGGGGACAAGGGTAGCACACATGCCAGCTCAGCAGAGGGCAAGGTTGTTCAAGAGTCCTGCTGCAGAGGATGAGGACCTCGATGAGGTAACCTGCTGAAGAGAATTGATGGGTATGCACACAGAAATGCTTTGTGCGTTGGCCACCCTACCAGAAAGCCTGCTGTCAATGTCAAGGAGGATGGAGGAGTTTCACACCAACTTGGCACAAGGCTTTACACAGAGCTTGGAGCCAATCTTCTCCAGTGTGGAAGTGTTGGCCAACTTCTTGAGAACACTTGCAGACCCAACCATGATGCAGCCAGTGTTTAATGGCCGATGTCTCAGCTTCTACTGCAGCACAAGCAGAAGCCACCCAGTGTCTGGGTGCTGCAGTGGAAGATCAGACTGAAGTCACACAAAGTCAGCTTGTTGCCATCCAAGCTCATAATGCTGCCATCATTGCTGTTCATACAGGCTTGCAGGGTGTCACAGCAATCTGCCCTGAAAGACATTATTAAGATTGCTCAGATGCCACCCCAGGATGACAGCATGCATTCTCCTACCACGATCACTTTTCTAGTGCCCTTGTTGTTGCCTGTCAGCCAGCCCAGACTGCTGTTGCCCATGCTGAGGCTGTGCAGTCTGAAGCCAGGCCTTTGCGGTAAATGTGCGAACAGGGAGCGTCCACCAGAAGTATGCAGAATAGGCAGATCATGGCATTAATCAGATGTAATGCTGGCTTGATGTCAGTGCAGCCATTCTGGAGGTCAATGGGCCAGCTAATCCCCTCTCTTAACATTGCTCAACTGAGCCACATGTTCAGCAGCAGGAAGGATCTCCCACCAGGGGTGGTTGAGGTCAACCTGAAAGGCCATCATCATTTCCAGCCATAGAAGGTCAACTTCTGCCATGCTGTAACCACTAGGGTAGCACTGCATAGGAGCACTAGGACAGGAAAAGGAACAAGGACAACATGCACTAAGGGAATGCACAATAGTTGACTTTTGTATGCAATACGGCATGTTTGACTTATAAATTTGGTTTGGAATGATTGTTTTGTGGTAGCATTTGTTTTAGCAATTTGGCCAAGTGGACACTGTGATGGAGAGTAACAGGGAAGGTAGGGTGTGGAACTGTTAGTGATTTTTTTTTTATTCATGTGTTGTGGGTGTTGCTGGCTAGGACAGCATTTATTGCGTAGCCCTAATTTCCCTTGAGAAGGTGGAGGTGAGCCGCCTTCTTGAACCACTGCAGTCCATGTGCAGTAGGTACACCCACAGTGCTGTTAGGAAGGGAGTTCCAGGATTTTAACCCAGCGGCAGTGAAGGAACAGCGATATAGTTCCAAGTCAGGATGGTGTGTGGCTTGGAGGGGAACTTGCAGTTGGTGGTGTTCCCATACAACTGCTGCCCTTGGCCTTTTAGGTAGTAGAGTTCGTGGGTTTGGAAGGTGTTGTCTAAGGAGCCTTGGTGCGTTGCTGCAGCACATCTTGTAGATGGTACATACTGCTGCCATTGTGCGTCAGTGGTGGAGGGAATGAATGTTTGAGGATGGGGTGCCAATCAAGCGGGCTGTTTTGTCCTGGATGGTGTTGAGCTTCTTGAGTATTCTTGGAGCTGCACCCATCCAGGCAAGTGGAGAGTATTCCATCACACTCCTGACTTGTGCTTTGTAGATGGTGGACAGGCCTTGGGGAGACAGGCGGTGAGTTACTCGCTGCAGGATTCCTAGCCTCTGACCTGCTCTTGTAGCCACGGTATTTATATGGCTACTCCACTTCAGTTTCTGGTCAATGGTAACCTCCAGGATGTTGATAGTGGGGGATTCAGTGATCGTAATGTCAAGGGAGATGGTTAGATTCCCTCTTGTTTGAGATTGTCATTGCCTGGCACTTGTGTGGCGCGAATGTTACTTGCCACTTATCTGCCCAAGCCTGAATATTGCCCAGATCTTGCTGCATTTCTACACAGACTGCTTCAGCACCTGAGGAGTTGCAAATTTTGCTGAGCATTGTGCAATCATCAGCAAACATCCCCACTTCTGACCTTATGATTGAAAGAAGGTCATTGATGAAGCAGTTGAAGTTGGTTGAGCCTAGGACACTATCCTGAGGAAGTCCTGCAGTGATGTCCTGGAGCTGAGATAGTAATCGTCCAACAACCTCAACCATCTTCCTTTGTGCTAGATATGACTCCAACCAGCAGAGAGTTTCCCCTGATACCCATTGACTCCAGTTTTGCTAGGGATCCTTGATGCCATACTCGGTCAAATGCTGCTTTGATGTCAAGGGCAGTCACTCTCACCTCACCTCTTGAGTTCAGCTCTTTTGTGCATGTTTGAACCAAGGCTGTAATGAGGTGAGGAGCTGAGTGGCCCTGGCAGAACCCAACTATTCGTCAGTGAGCAGGTTATTGCTAAGCAAGTGCCGTTTGATGGCACTGTTGACAACACCTTCCATAACTTTACTGATGATCGAGAGTAGACTGATGGGGTATTAATTGGCCAGGTTGGATTTGTCCTGCTTTTTGTGTACAGGACATACCTGCGCAAGTTTCGACATTGCAGGGTAGATGCCAGTGTTGTGGCTGTACTGGAACAGTTTGGCTAGGGGCACAGCTATTTCTGGAGCGCAGGTTTTCAGTACTATTGCTGGAATGTTGTCAGGGCACATAGCCTTTGCAATATCCAGCCCCTTCAGATTGATCATCCAATTGGCCCAGCACATCAGTGCGAAAAATAAGGCTAAAGCATTTGCCACGATCTTCAGCCAGAAGTGCCGAGTGGATGATCCATCTCGCCCTCCTCCTGAAGTCCCCAGCATCATAGATGCCAGCCTCCAGCCAATTCGATTCACTCCATGTGATATCAAGAAATGACTGAACATCCTGTACTCAAATCCTCTTGCAATGAAGGCCAACATACCATTTGCCTTCCTAACTGCTTGCTGTACCTGAATGCTTGCTTTCAGCAACTGGTGTACAAGAACACCCAGGTCTCATTGCACCTCCCCCTTTCCCAATCTATCACCATTCAGATAATAATCTGCCTTTCTGTTTTGCAACCAAAGTGGACAACATCACATTTATTCACATTATACTGCATCTACCATACATTTGCCCACTCATCCAACTTGTCCAAATCACATTGGCGCCTCTTTGCATCCTCCTCACCGCACACATTTCCACCCAGCTTCGTGTCATCTGCAAACTTGGAAATGTTACATATAGTTCCCTCACCCAAGTCATTAATGTATATTGTGAATTGCTGGGGCCCAAGCACCGATCCCTGCGGTACCCACTAGTCACTGCCTGCCACCCAGAAAAAGACCTGTTTATTCCTACTCTCTGTTTCCTGTCTGGCAACCAATTCTCAATCCATGCCAGTATATTACCCCAAAGAAAGCATTCGCCGGCCCTTTGAACTCCAAAATGGCAGCACTGGCATCAAGTCAGCATTTCATGCTGATTAACGTCACAATCTGCCTACTCTACATAATTTCGGTGGACTCTCCCTGTGAGCCTGCTAATGTCCTCAACAACATGGCGTTCACGATGACCAGCAACCAGAAGTGTGTGCACATGCCACAGATGTCATTTTGGAGGCAAAACAGCATCCAAAACGCCAGAAAAATGGGCGCTACGCTTCCGAATTTTGCAGTGCTAATTTTGTACCAGTGATATAAGCCATTCAGTGAAAATTCATTGTGCATTGTTTTGAGTTGTTTCACAAGTTGGGAATTAGAATGTTGATCTCTGAAAGTTAATGCACAGTAGCACCATTGGTGTAATATTGGGAAAAATGGAGTTGCAATTAAAAAGATGAAGGCAGATGTGCTTCACAGAATCAGAAATCAACTATGTGTGGACATGTTAAGGCTATTGTTCCTGGAAGCACAACAATACACAAAACCCCAAATTCTAAAGAGATGCTGGGCAGTAGAATACAATCCAGTAAGAGTACCTGCCAGAGTGCCCGGATATGCTTTAATAATGTGTATTCAAAGGAGAAGATCATGATTAACTCATGGCCTCATGTAGAAGGACCTCTAAGTTTGAGATTACTTTTTCAAGTTGAGGAGTAAGTAGTTAAATCTCTTATCTTGCAGCCTGCAGAGGGAGTGTGCAGTTAAATTTATTAAGAGGATTTTCCCTTGCATTTCCCTTGAAGAAAGAGAATTGGGCTTGACAAGCTAATTGATATCTGGTGTAAAGCATAGCTGGCTGCAGGCATTGAGAAGTTTGACTTGTGTTTTGTTCTGGAAAATTGCATATTTTCCAATAAGGCAAACGGTCGACAAGTTATAACAGAATACAAGGTTTGTTGTGGATCTACATAATCTTCACAAGTTTAATAGTGAAACTATTGATGCGTTTAAAAATATTTATTTGTCATGGAGTTCATTTTCATTCCATATAGGGACATGCAAGGATTGTAAGGCTTCAAATACTGAAAATTACTTTTTGAGCAGCCACCACTAGCCTTAGTTCAAAGGGAATGTGAATCATCAAAAACACAATCAACACTACGCACTAGAAATGAAATCAATGTGATGAACACTGGGGGGGAGTGGGGGTCTTATAAAGGGCAGTTGATCTGTCCCATTAGATTACTGTCCAGTCAGTGAAGATGAAGATGAAGGTTCACCAGACTGATCCCTGGGTTAGAGGGATTGTTCGATGAGGAGAGATTGAGGAAACTGGGCCAATATTCCCTCGAGTTTAGAAGAATGAGAGGTGATTTCATCGAAGCATGCAAAATTCGTACTGGGTATGACAGGGTAGATGCAGAAAGGATATTTTCCCTGGCTGGGGGTCTAGAACCAGGGGACACAGTCTCAGAATAAGCGGTAGGCCATTTAGGACTGAGATGAGCAGGAATTTCTTCATTCAGAAGGTGGTGAACCTTTGGAATTCTCTACCCCAGAGGATTGTGGACATTCAGTCATTGAGTACAGTCAAGACAGAGATCGATAGAGTTCTAGATAGTCATTTGGTAGTACAGAACTTGAGTATTGCTGAAAATAGAGACATGTTGTCGAAGCTTTTCATCTTGCACGTATCATGACACTCCACAAGAATAGCAATGTAAGGGAAAATAACAATTTTAAACTGTATAAGAAGAGAATGCTGATTGGTTGGCAAGTGAACTCTGATTGGTAGAGGAGTTACAATGGAGAATGCACCAGTTTACGGTGACTGACTGTTAACTGCCAAGCTTTGTTTGAAATTTAAACCAGGCAGCTTGACTCTGATTGGTCAAGGCATCTTTAAGATTGTCAGTCAGGCTCACAGTGTGGTGCATTTGTGCATACTGGAAGCAACATATATTAATACACAGGGCCCTGATCTTTGCAGTGGTACGGCCAGGTGAGAAAGGTGTCTAGGCATCTCTCTCAGACTTGGTGCTGTTTTTGAACTGTTTTGTAATGTATTTTTTACATTTTTTAATGAATAAAGTATATTTTGGAAATAAAGAAAAAAAATCTAGGCATCCCTCTCAGCCTTCACCTGGTCTAACCGTTACTAGCTTCCCCCTTGGTGAATCCTTGTTCACAGCTTCCCAATTATAAGGCAAAGAAACCAGCACAAATGGGCTTTCTTAGGTTTAGTAGAAAAGTTGAAATTTATTAAACTTAAACTTAACCTCTAATTCGGTTAATGCTTACGGATACACAACGCATCAACGCTAGCATGCATACACGATGCACACATGCAAAGAGAGGCAGAAAAGAGCAGAAGAAAAATAAAGTGTAAAAGTTTGAGGCAATACCTGAAGAGTTTTTGAAACGGTTCTTCGAGCTCACTGTAGAGTCCTTGATTGTAGGTCGATCTTGCTTTTCGTTGGGGCCCAGTATTCTTGTTAAACCTTGTTGGCTGTAGGAGACTTTTCTCTCTTGGGGATCATGTGTCTTCAGTGGATTTAGAGGCTTGTGAGAAAGAGATGAGAGCCGACTGGAGAGATCTCCTCAGTCCAGGAGCAAACAGACTCTCTGAGTTCAAATTGTTTGTACTATTCAGAAAACCCCAGGTTGCCATGCAGGTTAGTCATGTGACTAACTGGTCTGACCACGTCTTAGCTCTGTGGATTGTATCATCTTAGCAGGGCCTGGAATGCTCCTCTTACACACAATACCTGGTGATCAAGGTCCATTGTGGGTTGAATGTGTCGCGGAATGGTCCTTTGTCCTTCTAATCGCTGTCTGTTAATATGCAAATATCTTTTCCAGCCACCGCTGATCTGTTTAACAAATCCTTTCTTCATTCCAGTAACAGTTTAAAATCAATGCTCATGACAAAATTAATGTGCCTCATTCTTGGCAGGTGAGGGCCTAGCATGACACCTCCACACCCAGTGGAATGAAATGCGATTTGAGAAAAGCACATTTCATTAAAAGGGTCGAGAGAAAAATATAAGATACAGAAAAAAACATGCATTTCCCTCATTCATTCCCATTCATTAATAAATCCTAAAACGTATTAAAATCACCCCTTTTTTGGCATCCCAATAAACATGTGGCTCTTTTTTGGGTAAGTTTCTCTTCCGATTACCCATTTTCATGGCTGCTAGGGTCTTTGTTCCTGCTAAAGTAATTTTTTTTTCAGGAGAGTCGGTAGTGGGCTGGTCTATCCTGAACTCTCCTTCAGTGCTTTGCTGAGTCCTCTGCATCTCAGAGCTCTGCAGTCTCTCACCATTTAGATAATCTGCTTCTTTTTTATTCTTCCTGCCAAAGTGGAAAATTTCCCACTTTCCCATATTATACTCCATTTTCCAGATCTTTGCCCACTCACTTAACCTATCTATATCCCTTTGTAGCCTCCTTATGTCCTCTTCACAACTTACTTTCCTACCTATCTTTGTGTCATCAGCACATTTAGCAACCATACCTTTGGTCCCTTCATCTAAGCCATTTATATAAATTGTAAAAAGTTAAGGCCTCAGCACAGATCCCTGTGGCATACTACTCGTTATATCTTGCCAACCAGAAAATGACCCATTTATGCCTACTCTCTGTTTCCTTTTAGCTAACCAAACTTCTATCCATGCCAATATGTTACCCCCTACACCATGAGCTTTTATTTTCTGCAATAACCTTTGATGTGGCACCTTATCAAATGCCTTCTGGAAATCTAAGTACAATACATCCACCAGTTTCCCTTTATCCAAAGCACATGTAACTCCCTCAAAGAACTCCAATAAATTGGTTAAACATGATTTCCCTTTTACAAATCCATGTTGACTTGCCTGATTACCTTGAATTTTTCTATATGCCCTGCTATAATGTCTTTAATAATAGCTTCTAACATTTTCCCTAAGACAGATGTTAAGTGAACTGGCCATTAGTTTCCTGCTTTCTGTCTCCCTCCCTTTTTAAATAAAGGAGTTACATTCGCTATTTTCCAATCTAACAGAACCTTCCCCGAATCTAGGGAATTTTGGAAAATTAAAACTAACGCATCAGCTATCTGACTAGCTACTTCTTTTAATACCCTAGGATGAAGTCTATCAGACCCGGGGATTTGTCAGCCCGCAGCTCCAACAATCTGTTCAATACCACGTCCCTGGTGATTATAATTTTCTTGAGTTCCTCCCTCCCTTCCATTTCCTGACTTACATCTAATACTGGAATGTTACTTGTATCCTCAATAGTAAAGACCAATCCAAATATCAGTACCTCATTCTTTAAATAGTAGCAATCAAGGTCTCCCTCTGCTTCACTTTCAGACTGGGCAGCTTGTGCTAACTCTTGCAATACTGGGTCGGCTCGCTGAGCCTCACCTAGGGAAAATCCATTTAATTCATTCTCTGAGGCTCCTAACTTTTCAAAGAAAGTCTCAGACAGACAGACCTGGTCATCTGCCTGCTGTGCCAATGCAGTCTCCTCTAGGAGAGCTGGTTTGATCATGGCCTGATACACTACACATTTAGGGAAACTGCAGGGGTCTGTCTCCTGCCACTGCCCTGTCTCTCTGACCTCCTGCTGTCTTTCTTTCACTACTGCGGGGGCTACCACCTTCACCCCTGCCAGATCATTACCTAGGAGCAGGTCAACCCCATCCACAGGAAAACTAGGGACAATTCCTACGGTCACTGGTCCCGAAACTAGGTCGCACTCCAGGTGCACCTGATGTACAGGTACAGGCATACATTGCCCTCCAATACCATTCACCACCATTCTGGTGTTCACTGCACTCTCTGAGGAAAAGGTCAGGACTTTTCCCAGTAAAAGGGATCTAGTGGCCCCTGTGTCCCTGAGAATTATTATAGGCTTACTTGCCCCACTCGAGGGGTATGGGGTTACTTTCCCTTCGGAAACCAAACCTTGATAACCCTCAGGAATCCTATTAAATTTTCTTGCACTTGCAACATTAGACTTCCATAGTCTCACTCTTACTGCAGTTAAAGCTTTCGATCAGGGTCCTTTCTTCACTGAGTGGGTGTGCCCTGATTAACCCTGCAGATTTTCCCTTTAGTTTCCAGCAGTCAGCTTTTAAATGCCCTGCTTTATTACAACGGAAGAATACAAGATCAGGGTCTCGCTTCTGCTCGTAGCATCTTCCTTCTTGGCTAGAGGAGGGCCCCCTGTGTCTCCTCCTTTTCTTTCTCTCCCAGGACTGCTTGGGCTCCTATCACCTTCCCACACTTTTTCCTTTTTGGATTTATGGGGGTGATTAGAAAAGGTTCTCCCCTGGGAAACCAACTTATAAATTAAAGCAAACTCATCAGCCAGAATGGCCGCTTGCTGGACTCTCTGGACTTGCTGCTCCTCTACATGGTCTTTATGGAGAGTGGGAGAGAGTGTTTAAATTCCTCTAACAGAATTTCTTCTCTGAGATTCTCATAGCTGAGCTGTACTTTAAAAGCCCTCAGCCACAGGTCAAAAGCCCTTGAAGCCTTTCCCCTCACCATCAGAGTGCAGAGTTTGCCCCTTCCCCCCACCATCAGAGTGCAGAGTTCGCCCCTTCCCCCCACCATCAGAGTGCAGAGTTCGCCCCTTCCCCCCACCATCAGAGTGCAGAGTTCACCCCTTCCCCCCACCATCAGAGTGCAGAGTTCACCCCTTCCCCCCACCATCAGAGTGCAGAGATCACCCCTTCCCCACTTTGGTGGTGCCATCTTTCCCTGGACTGGAAAGTGAAGGTGCGTGAGTGCCGCTCGTCACGCTGAGGATCAGGAACTGAAGATAAGATTGCTGCAATTTATATTTTAATTCATGCAAATATGTTATTTAAATATGCTAAGTTGGGTCCCAGCCATCGGGAAGAATGGGCCCAACAATCCTAGCATCTGGTTCTGTGGCGGCCACTGCCGTTCCGATTTTCCAGACCCACAACCCACCACAGAACCCAACGTCAGGCTGGGAACAAAATTCAGCACCTGGATTCTGAGGTGCCTAACAATTGATAATGGAAACTTATCAACTTTCAGTGCCCTCAGATCCTTAAGCATCATTAATGCATAAAATTAATTCTTGTCCTGATACTTCTCATCCACAAACTTTGAAGCCTTCCTTTGCATTAGTAAATATGGAAGGACAGAATGCCTTAAGCAAACCGACATTTCTTTCCTTATCTGTCATAATAATCTCTCTCCTCTTTAATAAATTCCTCTATTTTGCGTAATGCATTTGTAAAAAAACCCTTTGCTAATTTCCTTCATGTTGGTAGTAAGTTCCCCTTTTGACTCTTCCTACCTCTTTTACATTGTAGGTTATAGTATTTTTAAAATATTCTTGTGTTACCAGTTTTAGCTTCATTGTCTGCTTTTGTTAGCTTTTAGTTTCAGCCAAATTTGACTCTTCATCCACAAAGCCACCTCACATAGCCCCCTTTTTTTCTCATTAGGATGTTCCTGGACTTTGGTGTACTAAACTTGCACTTAAATATTTCCCACCAATTTATCCAGGGCAAGTCCTCTTTCCTCCCTCTGTAGTTTGTTTATTCCTCCACCACCCCCCCGCCCACCCAAAATAAATCAACTTCTCCATTTCATAATTACAGCATAGATTTTCCAGGTCCTCATTCATGGGAAAGAACCGGACCCCCTGCAGATGCGAATCAGAAAACCATTGACACAGAGTCCTTGATTTTCTCATACATGCTTGCAGTGGATCAGGGACCTCACCATAAGTGAGGACTTGGAAGATTTACCCTTTAAGCGAACTATGTTATGATTGGTCATCCGTAAATTCTTCTCCTACCTTAATCTTGCTGATCAGCTCCAGGTTATTACCCAGAACCCAGATCTGGAATGCAAAGAGAATGAACGATCAACTGGAGGAGAATTTTTCACTTTTATAAATTGGTGGGGTGAGGGAAGGGGTTGGGAGTGACATTGCCAGAACAGCAGTGCATATCTGAACTGGCACTAGCTGTAGTTGTTTCACGTTCTGTAAATGAGTGTTTGATGAACTTTTAAAAACAGAAACAAAAAAAATGTGTTTCTTACAATGTAATCAGAATGTATCATTGCTTCCATGGTTGGTTCATTATGGACGACTTTCTATATGTCACGACTTTCTTACCTATCCTCTGTGTCTAACATCCTGAAATATCTGCATTATTACAAATTCACAACAGTAAAATTTCATTGGCTGCACCACATTTCAATGCAGTGTCAAAAATTCAAGCTCCCTTAATGGACACCATAAATATTTATAATGGAAAGGATCAAATAAAGGTTTTCATGTTCAAAATGAAGAAATCATCCTTTAGTTGCATGCATTAGAAAATCAATAGCCGGTCTTTAAGTTTAGGAATTGCCAGATCCCTTCATGTAGGTGAAGCTGTTATATTAATCATATGTTATTGTAGCCTGTACTGTGATGGAAATGAAATGTGACAGGGTGCATTGAAAGAATTGTGCCTAGTTTGGGTCTGCATATTGCCTGTGTAGATAACAGTTGTTGTAACATCTGTCTTAACATTACCCACGGGGAGTTTTCATTCCAATGTGTGTGAGCTGAGAAATTAGTTGTAGTAAAAGACAAATGCATTTGAACATAAGAATTGTGCAGCTCCTCAAGTGGATAAGACCATTTTAAAAATAGTTAATTTGGAATACTTGGTTTTATTTCTAGAGGTATAGAATATAAAAGTCTAGATATAATAGTGAATCTATATAAAGGCTCGCCTGCTGTGTGCACTTTTGGGATCCACACTGTAAGAATGATATTGAAGCAATAGAAAAGGTACAGCACTGATTCACCAGCATGTGAGCTGTTATGATGAATGATAAATCCAAAGAAAGGATTGAAAAACATGGGGGTTGGTTTCTGTACCATGACTCCATAGAGGCGTTTAAAACTACAAATAGATGGGACCGAAGAGATAGAAACAGGTTGTTTCCCGTGATTGAGAAATCTAGAATAAGGGTACGTAGATGAAAGATTAAATGCAAGTGATTTAGAACAGAGAGCAGGAGAAATCTTTTAAAGCTGTAATTGAAGTAGAAAGTGTGGCAACATTTAAGAATAGGTTAGAAAGGGAGAATAAGGGATGAAGAGAACAGGGGGAACATGAGATTAGCATTACAGCTAGTGTGGAGGATAAACACCAACACGGATTGGTTGGCCCAAACGGCTACTTTCGGTGTTGTAATTTCGATGTAATCTGTCTGTTTCTAAAAAATAAAATAATGCAGTGAATCTTAACTTTTCCTTTTAATTAGGAAGTGGTCATTACTAGTTACAATAAATAGGACCAACCTTATCAATCCAACTGCAACTTTTTAGCCTGGTTACTGTTGCATAAAAAGATCTCGCACAGAGTCTCATTGGATTCAAGAGTAGTGCTGGGAGACTGAAGGGTTGCTAATGTTATATTACTGTTCAAGAAATGGAAGAGGGATAAACCAGAAAACTACAGGCCAGTCAGTCTAATATTGGTGATGGTGAAGTTATTGGAAATCAATATCAAGGACAAAATATACTTTTATTCAGCAACGTATGGGTTAATCAAGGAGAGCCGGCATGGATTTGCTGAAGGCAAATCTTGTCTGAGTAACTTGACTGAATTCTTTAATGCGGTAACAGGGAACGTTGATCAAAGTAATATAGTAGATGTTGAATACATGGACTTTTGAAAGAGATTTACGAAATGCCACACAGGAGACTTGCTAAGAAGATGGAAGCCCATGGGATTAAAGGGAAAGTAACAGTATGGATATGGAATTGACTCAGTGATAGGAAGCAGAAGGTGGTTTTTCAGACTGGGAGGTGGCTTGCAGTGATGTTTCCCAAGGGTCCATTTTGGGTCTCCTATTCTTTTCAATTTTTATAAATGACTTAGACTTGGGTGAAGTGAACAGCATTACAATGTTTGCTGGTGATATAAAAGTTGGCAAAATAATAGATAGTGAAGAGGAATGTTGTAGACTTCAAAAAGACATAGACAGGATGGTGAAATGGGCAGAAGCATAGCAGATGGAGTTAAATGCAGGTAAATGTGAAGTGATGCACTTTGGGAAGACTAAAATGGAAAGACTGTATCCTAGAAATGGCATGATTTTGAAAAGTGTAGATGAGCAGAGAGACCTTGGTGTTCATTTGCACCAATCCGGGCAGGGCAAGTTGATAATAAAGTAGTGAAAAAAGCATATGGGTTATTGGGTTTATAACTAGAGAAATAGATTCTAAAAGCAGAGATCATGCTAGAACTTAATAAGCTATTGATAAGGCCTCAACTGGAGTATTGTGGACAATCCAGGACACCACCCTTTAGGAAAGATATAAAGGCCTTAGAACGGGTACAGTGGAGGTTTATCAGCATGTTACCAGGGATGATGAACCTCAGTTATGAGGAGAGGTTGGAAAAGTTAAGACTATTCTCCTTGGAAAAGAAAAAGTGACATGATAAGACGTGACCTAACAGAAAGTTTCAAAATGATGGGAAGCTTGGATAAAGTAGATGGAGAAAAGTATATTTTCTCTGGTGATTGGGTCAATAACCAGAGGTCATAGGTTTAAAATCATTGGAGAAAGGTCTAGACGGGAGATGAAGAGAACTTTTTTTCACTGAAACAGTTGTTAGAATCTGGAATTCTCTATCTGAAAAGGTGGTGGAAGCTGATTCCATAAATAAGTTTAAATGTGATTTGGATGTGACTTGAGGATGAGGAACTTACAGGGTTAAAGACAAAAAGCAAGAGTGTGGGGCTGAGCACAACTGCTCTTTCAAAGAGACAGCACTGAAGCAACAAGTTGAACGGCTTCCTTCTGTGCTGTAAGTTTTGATGAAAACAGTTCAGAATTCAATGTTAACAGACCAAAATTAGCCAATGCTGTTTTCAAGTGGCTTTAAAAGTGAAATGTAACACTGAAGCAGTAATGGGTATGTTCGTGAGGTTGGGGTTAAGGATTGTTTTTGGGGCATGACAGAGAAACTTTTACTCTGAATCTGGTCCATTTTGTTATGGCAGATTTGGGCATGCTCCACTTGCATACCCGCTGGTGCAAGATTCAGTGTAAAATAGAAAGTGGTTGAACCAACAGGAAATTTCTGTGCAGCCTTTTAAATGCACTGTTCAGCCTGTGCTTTTCAGCAGCTCTGTCGGAGGCAAGAAGGTGAAGCAGGAACACTACTTGACTCATTCGTTTCTCTATCCCATTACTTCATTGTGTATCCTACCAATACTTTAATTACACTTGGGCAGATTTATGAATATTCAAGTGCCATCTGTGCCCAGAGTGCAGTGAGCATAGCACCACCAGAGGAGAAGAATGCACAACTTTACTGACCTCTAATCCCTCCTGGAGGGTATTGAAGGCAGGATGAACAGACACCAAGTCGCCCAGAATTATCACTTGGCCTACTTGGAGGGAGGTGGCACTGGCACCAATTGCCAACTCCCTCACCTGCAGGATTGCAGAACAGTGCCACAAGAAGTGCCACATCCTCAGCAGGACAGGCAAGGAAACATAGGACACATGTCTCCCTTTACCTCCTTGTTTATCCTGGGCGCCAGGGCACTCTTCACTCTCTCTTAAAGACTTTCACTATTAACTCTTCACAATGCTTCCTGATTAAGGGAGCCTCTCTATATTGCACTATAGTTTCACAACTCCCCTAATACACAACAGCCCTGCACTATCCTAAAACTCCCCTCCTCCACTATAGCATTCATACCCCCATATCTATTATTCACCTCTCCCACACCACTTGCCATGCATTCCTTATTTACCAGCCTTACTCGCTATTACTTATTACTTTACAGGTGTTTTGGCGCACATTACCGTCCAAAGCCAGGGCATTATAGAGGGATTCACCACCTTTAAACCCCTCTTCCCCTTTGATGTCAAGGCCATGCAGCTTGTGGGGCAGCAATCAGCTCTTTTTCTGGGAGATGGTGAGATCAGCAGCATCTTGGCAGTGCCACATTTCTGACTCAGCACCTGCACTTTTGCTCTGGCACTTCTGTGAGGCTGTACATTCCCATTCCCTTCTGTCTCCTGAATCAAAATTAACGTTCACCCACTTTTGCCCTTTCCCTCCCTTTCTGCAGATTTACCACAACAATGGATGGCACAGGAGGAGGACAATGATGGTGAAGTGGATGACAGGACCATGCCATCCAGGAGTTGATGCCACTTGATACTGCCATGTCTCAGTACAGCAGCACATGTCAGGCCTCCAGCTGTCTACCTCAGAGCACCATGCCAGTGGAATGTGGGAGATGATTCCAGGCTCTCCAGGAGCACCCTCCAAAGATGCAGCCAACAGCAATTCCATGCCAGGTGACAGCTGCCCTAAGATGAGGGCCACGTCAGTCCCATGATCCTTCTGTGCAGCACTTACAGTCAACCACTCCAGATGTTAGAAGAAGCTGATATCTGGTGGTCAATGCATGACAGAGTGGAAAATAGGGCAGTCCTGGTAACACCATGCCTCTGTCCAAACAGCAGTCCATGCAGGTTTCCTATTGGGGCAGAGTCAGCTTTTGGTTCTGTACCACCCACCACCAGCCCCCAACCCCCAATCTTGGCATTGCAAAAGGAGGCAAGGCCAGTGTCATTTGTTAAATTTGCTGCTGCTCCTACCTCATCCCCTTTGACCTCTGATCTGGAAAGATGCTGGTGGTGAATTTCCTTGTTAATTCTTGGTGCAATTGCACCATTGGATGAAGCATTTCTTTTGATGTGGAAAGTTGGGTGGAAGCTGTATCCACCCAGTTTTGCATTTGAACAGCTTTACCCAAGATTCCATATGATCCTGGAACTGCCCAGTGATCCGCCTGCTGTAGTAAATGCAACACATGTCGCAACATTACAAAGTCGTCTTGCATTTAAGTTTGTTCAAAATGCCTCTTGAACAGTGCATTTCTGCATTATCAGCAAGTTGGTCATGCAGGCCACCACCTACCAAGAATGAGGCACACATTATTTTGCCACATGAACATTAAAACTTAAAATTGTGGCTAGGAAGAAAAGAGGGCCTATCACAATGAATTGTCAGGCTCCTTGCCAGAAAGACCTTATTTGCATACTGGCAGACAGTGTTAGAACAAAGGAACCAGTCTCTGCTTCCTCAATACACAGAAGGCCTGGTCAGACTAGTTTAGTTACATGACTAACTGGCGGTTGGAGTTTTTTGAATTTGAACTTGCCACAGAAAATTTGAACTCAGAAAGATCTTTGCTCCTGGACTGAGAAGCTATCTCTCCTGTCTGCTCCCATCTCTTTCTCACGGAACTGAAGACCCATTGAAGACACCATGAACCCCAAGAGAGAAAAGTCTCCTACAGTGAACAAGGTGTAAGAAGAATACTGGGCCCCAACAAAAGGCAAGAACTAACTACAAAAGGACTACAGTGAGTTCGAAGCACAGTAACAAGAAACTCTTCTGATATTGTCTCAAACCTCTCTACTTTATTTTTTCTTCTGCTCTTTTCTGTCTCTACTTGCATGTGCGTATCGTGCATGTATGTTAGCATGGGGCACAGCATGTATCCGTAGACGTTAACCGAATTAGAGTTTAAGTTTAAGTTTTAATAAATTTACTTTTCCTCTTTAAACCTAATAAGGCCTGTTTGTGCTCATTTCTTTGCCTTATAATTGGAAAGTGGTGTACAAAGATTCACAAAAGGGGGAGGTCAAAACACAGTGTGTTTAAAGTTAAACCCTGTTACAATAAGACCAGATGAAGGCTGAAAGAAACTCATAGACATCTTTGTCACCTGGTCGTAACAATGTGTTCTAGTTTGCAGGTAAAACCAATAATTTGTCTGATTTTCTTTAGTTTTAATAGCAACTATTTTTTTCTGAACTGCCTCCAAACTATTAGAAATAACTACCTCCCATGATTTCTATTTGTCTGAATGAATGGCTGCCAATTCAAATGCATTTGAACTGAATACAGCCTGTCTGGTGAGTAACGTTTTCCTCAGGTTTATACTTTATATGACTAGAAAGCAGTGTGTGTGCATGGCCCAATGTTCATAATAGGCCCTGAAATCCTACTTCCCTCTGATGCCTAGATGAGGGTTATGTTCCGGAATGTACTGTAGTCTGGTCTCATTCTGGTTCCAGAGGATCTATTCCATAACATAAAACTGCCCTATGAAGCATGTTCCATAGTGAGAGGCATGAATGGAAATTGGCACCTAATGCTATAAATAACCATCAGAAGGGCAATACCTGAAGGTCACGGCATTGCCAGAAGCATCAGTTCCGATGGCAGATGCTAAAATCTCCAGTGTCAAGGCATTCATACTTATCACAAAACTTCTACTCAAACCAAATAATTGCAATCCATTTTCTATATTTGTAGTCTCACGCCTTTGGTGAACTACAATTTATTTTTTTTTAAAAATCATTCAAGATTTTTGCAACCTTTACAATTGTAGTGAAAAAGGGCAGCATCTTCCACGTAAATACAGCACAAGTAATCATTTGGCTCCGAAGAAGTGATCAGAATGTAATCAATTCTCCTTAAATATCCAATACATGAACAATTTTGTGGAAGTTAAACCTTAATTGGTTTTGTGATGAACATGCGGACAGCAAGAGAGATACAGAGATTACAATAAAAAAGCAGAGGGTATTAAACCTTTGGTGATGATAATGTGGAAAATGATTAATCATTATCAAGGCTGACACTCCACTGTAGTACTAAGGGTGTGCTGCACTGTCGGAGGTGCTGTCTCTTGGATGAGACGTTAAACTGAGGCCCCATTTGCTTACTCAGTGGATGCAAAAGATCCCACGGCACTATTTTGAAGAAGAGCAGGGGAATTATCCCGGGTATCCTAGACAATATTTATCCCTCAATCAACATCATAAAAATAGATTATCGGGTCATTATCACATTGCTGCTGGTGGAAGTTTGCTGTGCACATACTGGCTGCAATGTTTCCTGCAATATAACAGTGAGCTGTAAAGCACTTTGAGACGTCGGTGTTTGTGAAAGGCGCTATATAAATATAAATCTTTCTCTAACTTTTATTAAAGAGAAGTAACATGTGGGTTTGCACTTTTCCCCCTCCCCCCATAATGTTCCCCTCAACCTTCATTGGTGATCAGTCATGTAGAATAAGTGCAAAAAATATTGTAACTGGTACTTAACTCTTAAAGAGCAGTAAACAGGAATTAATTTGGTTAACATTACAATAATCGTTTCTATTTCTGATGTGTTGAATACTTTATTTATAGCCCTCTAATGCTAGTTATCTATGTGTCTAAGCTGCTGCCAAACAGAAACCAGATCTTTTATCCTTTCCCAGAGGGAATGAGGGGAAATTAATAGCTTAGCTATTCTCAGTCTTGTTTCAGAGTTGCATTGATGGAGGTATGAGAATCAGTTGCCTATCTGTTGTTTTATGTAAGATAAATGAGGGAGTCCATTTGGGCCCTCTTAGCTCATTACGTCATCTCAAATCTAAGAAGTTTTGCCTACACTACCTTACTCAGAAGATGGTAGTTTTAGCCTATGTCCCCTTATGCTATAGATTTGGCTTACATTGAAATGCCACCCCTCCCTTATTTATATTATTTTAATACATTTTATGCTTCAACAAAATCTTAAAACTAAAAAGCCCCAGGTTTTCCAGTCCTTTAAATAACTCACATGCCACGCCTAGAGGTGCTGCACTGGACCACCTCAGTGGCTTACGTACTTGGTGACCAAAACTAAACTCTCTAGTTAAGGTTTGGTCTAAGTAGCTCACTGTGCAGTTCTAGAAAATGATATCTTTTGATTTTTATTCAGGCAATATAATTGAACATTTTGTTTATTTTGTTTATTGCTGCTCCACAGTGACTTGACACGTTAAGTGCTGAATCTACTGTCACCTTCAATTGCTTTCTACTTCATTTTCACCTATTTCTACAGCATCCATAGCTAACTCAAGACATGCACACCTTTTCCCTTACAGTGTGCAGCACCTTTCACTTGTCTGCCTCGAATTCATCCACTACCAATTTACTTCTGTACACATTTTAACAACTACTTTTTCAGGTTATTTCTTCCAATTCAACTGTTCCCTTTCTTTCCTCTTGCTTTCCAGTTTTGAATTATTTGCTAATTTGACAAGATTGTGTTGGGTTTTTGTGAATACGAGTCTTCAGCAACAGTAACTCCCATTCCCCCAACCATGCCTGTTTTTGTTTGTAAGTTTTGGATCAAAATTGGCTTCCAAATTCCGCAGCTTCTCTGGAGATCAAGGCTATGCTTCTGCATTGGATTATACTGGGCTACACCGTAGGACTTAGCTGCTGTCTCTGCTCTGCTACTGTATTGCTTGTATTTTAAAGTAACTTTGATCAGTTTACTGCTCTTCCCTCACCCTCATTTTCCCTGCTCAACCTGTGATTGGACTACCAGTGTTATATATGTTATATTATTTGTAAAGAGCTAGGAACTAATTGTTATGCATAAGTGGGCGCCAGGCAGCTGCATTCACTGCTGCACTGGAGTCATGTGATGTGTAACATTACACCGTTCTATGGTGTCCTTACAGGCAGCATGGAAGCTGAATTAAATAAACAAAGAGTGCCAGTATTTTTCAGCTTAAAGAGTGATTATTTCTAACTTATGGGAACCTGAAGACAACAGGAAGACATAATATGGTGGCAGCAGGTGGCTGTGAGCAAATCTCAAACATTTTAAACGACTTTAATGCTGAATTAGATTGAAAAAAATTGACCCAAATTATTGCCAGAGAGAGAGAGAAAAAAACTGAGTGGACCATGCGAAAATGAAAAACAAAATGTCGGTTGGCACAGCAATGAATGCACAGCTACAGCCCATAATGAATTGGGAAGCTGATGATGTCGTAGAGGCATTTCAGAAGTTTAAACAAAAGTGCAGATTGACATTCAGTAGTTTTCTAAAAGGTACTAGCGATGAAGAGAGGGTCAGCTATATCCTTCAGTGGATAATAGTTGGGAGCTGACTGAAGAGGACAGCAGAAACCCAAGCAAAATCTTTGAAAAATTCAGCACCCATCTCCAGCCAAAATCAAATCATCGGATCTATTGATATGAATTGCAAGGCCTCAAACTGGAATTAGGTGAGCCTATTGATAGTTTTGTAACAACCTTGAAAAATTCAGCCAGAAAATGTAATCTTAAGGACACAGATGAAAGGCTGTTTGGGGTTCTGCACATCCTGAGGTACAAAAACCTCTAATGGGAAAGGACAAGCTCACAATATTGCAGGCTGTAGACACTGCTAGAGCACATGAAGCCACAGTAGACAGATGAAGCCAATGACTACCCAAACTTCTAACCTTTAGTTAAGCCAAAAGAAAGGCCGCAGAGTCGATGCAGTAAAGCAGAAAGAAAAGAATGCACACCAGACAGAGAGAAAGATGTGCAAGAGCTGTAGACAACCACATGAATTCACAGACAGAAGGAAATGTCCCACATATGGATCAATCTACAGAGCTTACAGAAAGGCCAATCATTGGGAAAGAACAAAAGAAGAAGGTGGCAGACGAGTCACCACAGACAGAGCAACAGGGCTAATGAGTAGAAAAAGAAACCAAAACATCCATACCCTGGAAGATGACAGTGAGATTGAGAATGCAAGCGGCATAGGAACCATATAATTGTATGAAATATCTGGATGTGACAGTTCCCAGAGAAAAGAAATTCACACAACCATTCAGATTAGGAGGAGGGTGAGAAATAAGCCCACAACCCTAAATCTGAAGATGAAGCTTGATACTAGAGCGCAGAGTAACTTCATCCTGCTAAGTCTATACTAAAAGATCTTTCCTGAAAATTTGGAAGAAAATGGTTACAAAGGATAGGTACTCAAACTGAACAATATCATGCTAACTAGCCAACCCAAATCAGAGATACACACAAAGGAAAATATGTAAATTATATGTCCTATATTACTGGAACAGATGGTCCTGCGTTTCTGGGGTTGAGCAGTTGTGAAGAGCTGAAGATTATCTCAGTAAACCATGAGGTGAAGGAGGCAACACTGAGGGCTGAAGATTGTACACCCATTGAAAAACACCCTTCAATCAGAAGCAAATACTATCTAGTACAAATGTACCCAGAGTGTTTTGCTGGGACGGTTGGAGGCTTCGAAGATTTTGAATATCACATCACTGTTGACCCAGCAATGAAACCAATGATTCATCCCCACATAAAGTACCAACAGAACGAAAAGGAAAACTTGTAAGAGTTCCAAGAGATAGAAGAAAAGAAGGTGATCGCTTGAGTCACAGAACCTACAGATTGGATAAAGTCCATCGTGGTGAGAGAGAAGACAAATGGATGGCTAATAAGTTGCCTGGATCTCCACGACCTTAATCAAGCCATAAAGAGGAAACGCTACCCTATACGAGGAATGGAAGGGATCACAGCAGCACTGGCAGGGGCAAAAGTTTTCAGCAAGCTTGATGTCAGAAATGGCTACTGAAATGTGAAGCTAGATATTTTTTATTCGTTCATGGGATGTGGGTGTCGCTGGCTAGGACAGCATTTATTGCCCATCCCTAATTGCCCTTGAGAAAGTGGTGGGGAGATGCCTTCTTGAACTGTTACAGTCCATGTGGAGTAGGTACACCCACAATGCTGTTAGGAAGGGAGTTCCAGGATTTTGACCCAGTGACATAGAACCATAGAAAATAGGAGCGGAGTAGGCCATTCGGCCCTTCGAGCCTGATCCGCCATTCATTATGATCATGGCTGATCATCCAACTCAGTAACCTGTTCTGGCTTTCGCCCCATACCCTTTGATCCCTTTAGACCCAAGAGCTATATCTAACTCCTTCTTGAAAACATACAATGTTTTGGCCTCAACTGCTTTCTGTGGTAGCAAATTCCATAGGCTCACCACTATCTGGGTGAAGAAATTTCTTCTCATCTCAGTCCTGAAAGGTTTACCCCGTATCCTTAGACTATGACCCCTGGTTCCGGACTCCTCCACCATCGGGAACATCCTTTCTGCATCTACCCTGTCAAGTCCTGTTAGAATTTGATAGGTTTCTATGAGATCCCCCCTCACTCTTCTGAACTCCAGCGAATATAATCCTAACCGACTCAATCTCTCCTCATACGTCAGTTCCACCATCCCAGGAATCAGTCTGGTAAACCTTCGCTGCACTCCCTCTATAGCAAGAACATCCTTAGTCAGATAAGGAGACCAAAACTGCACACAATACTCCAGGTGTGGTCTCACCAAGGCCCTGTATAATTGCAGCAAGACATCCCTGCTCCTGTACTCGAATCCTCTCACTATGAAGGCCAACATACCATTTGCCTTTTTTACCGCCAGTGTGACAGTGAGGGAATGGCATTATAGTTCCAAATCAGGAAGGTGTGTGGCTTGGAGGGGAACTTGCAGGTGGTGGTGTTCCAATGCATCTGATGCCCTCATCCCTATAGGTGGTAGAGGTCATGAGTTGGAAGGTGCTGTCGAAGGAGCCTTGGTGCATTGCTGCAGTGCATCTTGTAGATGGTACACACTGCTGCCACTGAGCACTGGTGGTGGAGGAAATAAAAGTTTGTGAATGGGATGCCAATCAAGCAGGCTGCTTTGTCCTGGATGGTGTTGAGCTTCTTGAGTGTTGTCGGAGCTGCACCCATCCAGGTAAGTGGAGAGTATTCCATCACACTCCTGACTTGTGCTTTGTAGATGGCAGACAGGCTTTGGGGAGTCAGGAGGTGAGTTCTCGCTGCAGGATTCCTGGCCTCTGACCTGCTCTTGTACCTCTGGGTATTTATATGGCTACTCCAGTTCAGTTTCTGGTCAATTGTAACTCCTAGGATATTGCTAGTTGGGGATTCAGTGATTGTAATGCCATTGAATGTCAAGGGGCGATGGTTAGATTCCCTCTTATTGGAGATGTTTATTGCCTGGCACTTGCGCGGTACGAATATTATTTGCCACTTATCATAGAGTCATAGAGTCTTACAGCATAGAAACAGGACCTTCGGCCCACCACGTCCATGCTGACCATAATGCCTATTTATACTAATCCCACCTGCCTGCATTAATTCAACATCCCTCTATGCCTTGCTCATTCAAGTACCTGTCCAGATGCCTCTTAAATGTCGCTACTGTTCCTGCCTCCACCACCTCCTCAGGCAGCTCATTCCAGATACCTACTATTATTTATGTGAAAAATTTACCCCTTTGATCCCCTTTAAACCTCTTCCCTCTCACCTTAAATCTATGCCCTCTAGTTTTAGTCACCCCTACCATGGGAAACAGACTCTGGCTATCTACCCTATCTATGCCTCTCATAATTTCATATACCTCTATCATGTCCCCTCTCAGCCTCCTTCGCTCCAGGGAAAACAGACCCAGTCTATCCAATCTCTCTTTATGACTCAAACCCTCCAAGCCAGGCAACATCCTTGTGAATCTTTTCTGCACCTTCTCTAACTTAATCACATCTTTCCTGTAGTGTGGCAACCAGAACTGCTCACAGTACTCCAAATGCGGCCTAACCAACGTTATGTACAACTGTAACATGACGTCCCAACTCTTGTACTCAATGCCTCGGCCAATGAAGGCAAGCATGCCATATGCCTTCTTCACCACCCTGTCTACCTATGTTGTCACTTACAGGGAACTATGTACTTGCACCCCAAGGTCTCTCTGCTCAACAACACTCCCCAGGGCCCTGCCATTCACTGTATATGTCCTGCCCTGGTTTAACTTCCCAAAATGCATCACTTCACACTTCTCTGAATTAACTTCCATTTGCCACTCCCTTGCCCACTTTCCCAGTTGATCTATATCCTGTTGTAACCTTAGACAACCTTCTTCACTGTCCACTATACCACCAATTTTGGTATCATCTGCAAACTTATTAATCATGCCCCTTACATTCATATCCAAGTCATTAATATATATGACAAACAACAGAGGGCCCAGCACCGATCCCTGCGGCACACCACTGGTCACTGGCCTCCAAGCTGAAAAACAACCCTCTACTACCACACTCTGCCTCCTGTCACCAAGCCAATTTTGTATCCAATTTGCTAGCTCACCCTGGATCCCATGTGTTCCAACCTTCTGGACCAGCCTACCATGCGGGACCTTGTCAAAGGCCTTGCTAAAGTTCATGTAGACAACATCCATCGCCCTGCCCTCATCAATCCTCTTGGTCACCTCCTCGAAAAACTCAATCAAATTCGTGAGACATGATTTCCCACGCACAAAGCCATGCTGACTATCCCTAATCAGACCTTGCCTTTCCAAATGCATATAAATCCTGTCTCTCAGAATCCCTTCCAATAACTTTCCCACCACTGATATATGGCTCACCGGCCTGTAGTTCCCTGGCTTATCCCTGCTCCCCTTCTGAAATAAAGGCACAACATTAGCTATCTTCCAGTCTTCCGGTACCTCACCCATGGCTAACGATGATTCAAAAATCTCTGCCAGGGCCCCAGCAATCTCCTCCCTTGCTTCCCATAGCATCCTAGGATACACCTGGTCAGGCCCTGGGGATTTATCTACCTTAATGTGCTTCAAAACCTCCAACACCTCCTCTTTTGTAATGTTGATATGCTCCAGGATATTGGTGTTCCCTCCCTTGAGCTCACTAGCTTCCATGACCTTCTCCACGGTAAATATGGACAACAAATATTCATTTAAGACCTCGCCCATTTCCCATGGCTCCACACATAGAGTGCCACACAGATCCTTAACGGGACCTACTCTCTCCCTAGCTACCGTTTTACTCTTAATATACTTATAGAATCTTTTAGGATTCTCCTTTATCTTATCTGCCAGGGAAATCTCATGGCCCCTTTTCGCCCTCCTAATTTCCTTCTTTAGTGTAGTCCTACATCCCCTATACTCCTCGAGGGATTCGCTCCATCCCAGCTGCCTATACCTGACATATGCCTCCTTCTTTGTCCTGACCAGACCCTCAATATCCCTCGTCAACCAAGGTTCCCGAAACCTGCCAGCCTTGCCCTTACATCTAATAGCAACATGCCGTCCCTGAACTCTTCCTATCTCACTTTTAAAATCCTCCCACTTGCCAGACATCCCTTTACCTGTAAACAGCCTCTCCCATTCAACTTTTGAGAGTTCCTGGCTGATGCCATCGAAATTAGCCTTCCCCCAATTTAGGACTTCAACCTGAGGACCAGTCCTATCCTTTTCCATAACTATCTTGAAGCTAATAGAGTTATGGTCACTGGTCCCAAAGTGCTCCCCCACGGACACATCAACCACCTGCCCATCTTGATTTCCTAAGAGGAGGTCAAGTGTAGCCCCTTCTCTAGTAGGGCCATCCACATACTGCTTCAGAAAACTATCCTGGACACACTTAACAAATTCTTCCCCATCTGACCCCTTAGCACTAAGGCAGTCCCAGTCAATATTAGGGAAGTTAAAATCACCTACTATTACAACCCGATAATTCCTACACCTATCTGTGATTTCCCTACATATATGCTCCTCCACTTCCCTCTGACTATTGGGGGGCCTATAGTATAATCGGCCTGGATAATGTCCAAGTCTTGCTGCATTTCTACATGGACTGCTTCAGTATCTGATGATTGGTGCTGAACATTGTGCAATCATCGGCAAACATCCCTACTTCTGACCTTCTGATTGAAGGAAGGTCATTGATGAAGCAGCTGAAGATGGTTGGGCCTAAGACATTACCCTGAGGAACTCCTGCAGTGATGTCCTGGAGCTCAGATGATTGACCTCCAACAACTACAACCATCTTCCTTTGTGCTAGGTAACCAGCAGAGAGTTTTCCCCCTGATTCCCATTGACTCCAGTTTTGCTAGGCCTCCTTGATGCCATACTTGGTCAAATGCTGCCTTGATGTCAAGGGCAGTCACTCTTATCTCACCTCTTGAGTTCAAAGCTTTTGTCCATGTTAGAACCAAGGCTGTAATGAGGTCAGGATCTGAGTGGCCCTAGCAGAACCCAAATTGAGCGTCACTGAGCAGGTTATTGCTAAGCAAGTGCCACTTGATAGCGCTGTCGACAACACTTTCCATCTTTTTACTGATGATCGAGAGTAGACTGATGGTGCGGTAGTTGGCGGGGTTAGATTTTGTCCTGTTCTTTGTTCACAGGACATACCTGAGCAATTTTCCACATTGCTGGCCAGATGCCAGTGTTGTAGCTGTACTGGAACGGCTTGTCTAGGGGCACAGCAAGTTCTGGAGCACAGGTCTTCAGTACTATTGACAGAATTTTGTCAAGGCCTTTGCAGTATCCAGTGCCTTCAGTCGTTTCTTGATATCACGCGGAGTGAATTGAATTGACTGAAGACTGGTATCTGTGATGCTGAGGACTTCAGGAGGAGGCTGCGATGGATCATCCACTTGGCACTTCTGGCTGAAGATTGTTTTAAATACTTCAGTCTTATCATTTGCTCTGATGTGCTGGGCTCTCCCATCATTGAGGATGGGGATATTTGTGTAGCCACTTCCTCCAGTTAATTGTTTAATTGTCCACCATCATTCACAACTGGATGTAGCTTAGATCTGATCCATTGGTTGTGGGATCACTTAGCTCCGTCCATCGCAGGCTGCTTACACTGTTTGACATGTAAATAATCCTGGGTTGTAACTGCAGCAGGTTGACACCTCATTTTGAGGTATGCCTGGTGCGGCTCCTGGCATGCCCTCCTGCACTCTTCATTGAACCAGGGTTGATCCCCCGGCTTGATGGTAATGGAAGAGTAGGGTATATGCCAGACCATGAGGTTACAGATTGTGGTTGAGTATAATTCTGCTGCTGCTGATGGCCCATAGCACCTCATGGATGCCCAGTTTTGCATTGCTAGATCTGTTTGAAATCTATCCCATTCAGCACAGTAGTAGTGCCATACAGCACGATGGACGGTATCCTCAATGTGAAGACGGGACTTTGTCTCCACAAGGACAGTGCGGTGGTCACTCCTACCAACACTGTCACGGATAGATGCATCTGTGCCAGACAGATTGGTGAGGATGAGATCAAGTTTGTTTTTGCTCTTGTTGGTTCCCTCACCACCTGCCGTGGACCCAGTCTAGCAACTATGTCCTTTAGGACTCGGCCAGCTCGGTCAGTAGTAGTTCAACCGAGCCACTCTTGGTGATGGACATTGAAGTCCCCCACCCAGAGTACATTCTGCACCTTTGCCACCCTTAGTGCTTCCTCCAAGTGCTGTTCAACATGGTGGAGTACTGACTCATCAGCTCAGGGAGTGCGGTAGATGGTAATCAGCAGGAGGTTTCCTTGCCTATGTTTGACCTGATGCCCTGAGACTTCATGGGGTCCAGACTCAATGTTGAGGACTCCTAGGGCAACTCCCTCCTACCTGTCTACCATTGTGCCGCCACCTCTGCTGGGTCTGTCCTGCCAGTGGGACAGGATATACCCGGGAATGGTGATGGCAGTGTCTGGGACATTGTCTGTAAGGTATGATTCCGTGAGTATGACTATGTCAGGCTGTTGCTTGACAAGTCTGTGGGACAGCTCTCCCAACTTTGGCACAAGCCCCCAGATGTTCGTAAGGAGGACTTTGCAGGGTCGACAGGCCTGGGTTTGCCATTGTCATTTCCCGTGCCTAGGTCGATGTCGGGTGGTCCATCCTGTTTCATTCCTTATCGACTTTGTAGCGGTTTCATACAACTGAGGGCATTTAAGAGTCAACCACTTTGCAGTGGGTCTGGAGTCACATGTAGATGTCACAGCAGATTTTCTTCCCTAAAGGACATTAGTGAACCAAATAGGTTTTTACAACAATGTTTTACAACATTCATCTAGCTTTTAATTCCAGATTAATTAATTGAATTCAAATTTCACCTTCTGCCATGGTGGGATTCGAACCTACATCCCCAGAGCAATACCCTGGGACTCTGGGTTACTAGTACAGTGTCAATACCACTGCCTCCCCTAATGCTGACAAGGAATAATTATGAGGAATCTTTGCTGCTGACAATAATCAGCACACCCTTTGGATGATACAAATTCCTGTGTCTACCTTTTGACCTTAAAGTGAGACAGGATGTGTTCCAGCAGGCAGTAGATGGGACATACCAAAGATGTAAAGGTGCATTCAGGATAGTTGATGATATCCAGATATATGGTGTAGATGGAAAAGCTCATAACTACCATCTTCATGAAACCATGGAGAGAACCAGGAGAGCTGGGATCAAGCTCAACACAGACAAATGCATTGTGAAAATGACAGAATGCCAGTTCTTCGGAATGATGTCCACACCTGATGGAGGCAAGCCGAGACCTGAAAGAATCTCAGCTATCTCTGGGATGGATGGCCCAAGAGACAAGAGACAGTTGAGAAGTTTCCTTGGCTTGATCCAATACATGAGCTCCTTCATACCAGATATGTTGGAACACACAGCAAACCTACGGGAGCTGATGGAAGAAGATGTAGGGAACCAGTGGGATCAGAGTCAGATGATAGGACTTTCAACAAACTCAAAAAGGTAATATGCAATGAGACAACTCTGTTACACTGCGACAGAAAGAAACGTGCCATTCTGCAAGTAGATGCTTCTACAAAAGGACTTGGAGAAGCCCTGGTACAAGAGAGAAAGCCAATAGCATTTGCATCCAAAGCTCTAACATCAGCTGAGACCAGATATGCAAACAAAGAAAGAGTGCTTTCAGCAGTCGTGTATGAATGTGAGAAGTTTCACACATATCTCTATGGGAGAAAGTTTGTTGTGGAGAGTGATCATCATCCACTGGAGCAGATCGACAAGAAAAATCTATGTAAAGCATCAACAAGGCAGCAGAGGTTACTCTTGAGGTTTCAGAGTTACAATTTCACTCTGAAATAGAAACTAGGAAGAGAAATTGTACTGGCAGATACCATATCTTAGTTATTTCCACAGGAGAAACACAAGATAAAAGATCTTGGTCTAAAGATTCATCACCCGGTAAAAGTAACACCACCAAAACGGAGTCAAACGAGAGATGAAACCATCAAGCTTGAGGAGTTACATATGCTATCTCAGCAAGTGATCCAGGGATGGCCTGATAAATACAGCAAACACAGCCAGCAATACAGCAGTACTGGTCTATCAGAGATGACATCTCACTAGAAGATGGTGTTCTGCTGGCCGGATCCAGAATAATCATAACTAAAACAATGCAGAAAAAACTTCTCCAGAAGATACTCCCGCCAATTTCATATTGACACTCCTTCCCCCTCCCTCCATTCCATACATATGGGAATGGAGAAGTGCAAGCTCAGAGCCAGATCAGCTGTGTACAGCATAGGCATGTACAAAGATATCAAAACTATGGTGTCTACATGCAATGCCAGCCTGCAGTACAGAAACACAGAGTAGAAAGAGGAGATGATGGCTACTGAAGTACTACCCAGACCATGGCGGACTATTAGAATTAGAATTAGAACATTACAGCGCAGTACAGGCCCTTCGGCCCTCGATGTTGCGCCGACCTGTGAAACCATCTGACCTACACTATTCTATTTTCATCCATATGTCTATCCAATGACCACTTAAATGCCCTTAAGGTTGGCGAGTCTACTACTATTGCAGGCAGGGCGTTCCACGCCCCTACTACTCTCTGAGTAAAGAAACTACCTCTGACATCTGTCCTATATCTATCACCCCTCAACTTAAAGCTATGTCCCCTCGTGTTTGCCATCACCATCCGAGGAAAAAGACTCTCACTATCCACCCTATCTAACCCTCTGATTATCTTATATGTCTCTATTAAGTCACCTCTCCTCCTCCTTCTCTCTAACGAAAACAACCTCAAGTCCCTCAGCCTTTCCTCGTAAGACCTTCCCTCCATACCAGGCAACATCCTAGTAAATCTCCTCTGCACCCTTTCCAAAGCTTCCACATCCTTCCTATAATGCGGTGACCAGAACTGCACGCAATACTCCAGGTGCGGTCTCACCAGAGTTTTGTACAGCTGCAGCATGACCTCGAGGCTCCGAAACTCGATCCCCTTACTAATAAAAGCTAACACACCATATGCCTTCTTAACAGCCCTATTAACCTGGTTAGCAACTTTCAGGGATTTATGTACCTGGACACCAAGATCTCTCTGTTCATCTACACTACCAAGAATCTTCCCATTAGCCCAGTACTCTGCATTCCTGTTACTCCTTCCAAAGTGAATCACCTCACACTTTTCCGCATTAAACTCCATTTGCCATCTCTCAGCCCAGCTCTGCAGCCTATCTATGTCCCTCTGTACCCTACAACATCCTTCGGCACTATCCACAACTCCACTGACCTTAGTGTCATCCGCAAATTTACTAACCCACCCTTCTACACCCTCTTCCAGGTCATTTATAAAAATGACAAACAGCAGTGGCCCCAAAACAGATCCTTGCGGTACACCACTAGTAACTAAACTCCAGGATGAACATTTGCCATCAACCACCACCCCCTGTCTTCTTTCAGCTAGCCAATTTCTGATCCAAAACACTAAATCACCTTCAATCCCATACTTCCGTATTTTCTGCAATAGCCTACCGTGGGGAACCTTATCAAACGCCTTACTGAAATCCATATACACCACATCCACTGCTTTACCCTCATCCACCTGTTTGGTCACCTTCCCGAAAAACTCTATAAGGTTTGTGAGGCACGACCTACCCTTCACAAAACCGTGCTGACTATCTCGAATGAACTTATTCTTTTCAAGATGATTATAAATCCTGTCTCTTATAACCTTTTCCAACATTTTACCCATAACCGAAGTAAGGCTCACAGGTCTATAATTACCAGGGCTGTCTCTACTCCCCTTCTTGAACAAGGGGACAACATTTGCTCTCCTCTAGTCTTCCGGCACTATTCCTGTTGACAATGACGACATAAAGATCAAGGACAAAGGCTCTGCAATCTCCTCCCTGGCTTCCCAGAGAATCCTAGGATAAATCCCATCTGGCCCAGGGGACTTATCTATTTTCACACTTTCCAAAATTGCTAACACCTCCTCGTTGTGAACCTCAATCCCATCTAGGCTAGTAGTCTGTATCTCAGTATTCTCCTCGAAAACATTTTCTTTCTCTACTGTAAATACTGACGAAAAATATTCATTTAACGCTTCCCCTATCTCCTCTGATCCCACACACAACTTCCCACTACTATCCTTGATTGGCCCTAATCTAACTCTAGTCATTCTTTTATTCCTGATATACCTATAGAAAGCCTTAGGGTTTTCCTTGATCCTATCCGCCAATGACTTCTCGTGTCCTCTCCTTGCTCTTGTTAGCTCTCCCTTTAGATCCTTCCTGGCTAGCTTGTAACTCTCAAGCGCCCTAACTGAGCCTACACATCTCATCCTAACATAAGCCTTCTTCTTCCTCTTGACAAGCGCTTCAACTTCTTTAGTAAACCACGGCTCCCTCGCTCGACAACTTCCTCCCTGCCTGACAGGTACATACTTATCAAGGACACGCAGTAGCTGCTCCTTGAATAAGCTCCACATTTCGATTGTGCCCGTCCCTGCAGTTTCCTTCCCCATCCTACGCATCCTAAATCTTGCCTAATCGCATCATAATTTCCTTTCCCCCAGCTATAATTCTTGCCCTGTGGTATATACCTGTCCCTGCCCATCGCTAAGGTAAACCTAACCGAATTGTGATCACTATCACCAAAGTGCTCACCTACATCTAAATCTAACACCTGGCCGGGTTCATTACCCAGTACCAAATCCAATGTGGCATCGCCCCTGGTTGGCCTGTCTACATACTATGTTAGAAAACCCTCCTGCACACACTGGACAAAAACTGACCCATCTAAAGTACTCGAACTATAGTATTTCCAGTCAATATTTGGAAAGTTAAAGTCCCCCATAACAACTGCCCTGTTACTCTCGCCCCTGTCGAGAATCATCTTCGCTATCCTTTCCTCTACATCTCTGGAACTATTCGGAGGTCTATAAAAGACTCCCAACAGGGTCACCTCTCCTCTCCTGTTTCTAACCTCGGCCCATACTACCTCAGTAGACGAGTCCTCAAACGTCCTTTCTGCCGCTGTAATACTCTCCTTGATTAACAATGCCACACCCCCCCCCTCTTTTACCATCTTCTCTGTTCTTACTGAAACATCTAAATCCCGGAACCTGCAACATCCATTCCTGCCCCTGCTCTACCCATGTCTCCAAAATGGCCACTACATCGAGATCCCAGGTACCAACCCATGCTGCAAGCTCACCCACCTTACTCCGGATGCTTTTGGCGTTGAAGTAGACACACTTTAAACCAAGTTCTTGCTTGCCAGTGCCCTCTTGCGTCCTTGTAACCTTATCCCTGACCTCACTACTCTCAACATCCTGTACACTGGAACTACAATTTAGGTTCCCATCCCCCTGCTGAATTAGTTTAAACCCCCCCGAAGAGCACTAGCAAATCACCCCCCAGGATATTGGTACCCCTCTGGTTCAGGTGAAGACCATCCTGTTTGTAGAGGTCCCACCTACCCCAGAAAGAGCCCCAATTATCCTGGAAACCAAAACCCTCCCTCCTACACCATCCCTGCAGCCACGTGTTCAACTCCTCTCTCTCCCTATTCCTCGCTTCGCTATCACGTGGCACGGGCAACAACCCAGAGATAACAACTCTGTTTGTTCTCGCTCTAAGCTTCCACCCTAGCTCCCTGAATTTCTGCCTTAAATCCCCATCTCTCTTCCTACCTATGTCGTTGGTGCCTATGTGGACCACAACTTGGGGCTGCTCCCCCTCCCCCTTAAGGATCCCAAAAACACGATCCAAGACATCACGAACCCTGGCACCTGGGAGGCAACACACCAACCGTGAGTCTCTCTCGTTCCCACAGAACCTCCTATCTGTTCCCCTAACTATGGAGTCCCCAATGACTAATGCTCTGCTCCTCTTCCCCCTTCCCTTCTGAGCAACAGGGACAGACTCTGTGCCAGAGACCTGTACCCCATTGTTTACCCCTGGTAAGTCGTCCCCCGCAACAGTATCCAAAATGGTATACCTGTTGTTGAGGGAGGCAACCTGTTGTTGAGAGAGGCAACCTGTTGTTGAGAGAGGCAACCTGTTGTTGTTGTATAGGAGGCAACTTATTCAAATACAATCAAGAAAGGTATCTCATAGTGGCAGACTATTACTCAAAGTTCCCTTTCATCAAGAAAGTGAAAGACTCAAGAGCCACAGCAATCTTCTCAACAGTACGAGTTCAGTTTGCTGAGCAAAGGATTCCTGAAAGGTTAATATGTGACAATAGCACCCAATTCACCTCCAGAGAATTTAAGAAATTCGCTGAACAGTATGGGTTCAACACTATCACCTCATCAGCACACTACCCACAGGGACACAAGTTTATAGATAGACATGCCAAGACGGTCAAAAGAACCTTTGAAAAATACTGAGAGACAAAGGAAGACCCCAACCATGCCTTATTGTCACTCTGATCCACACCTGTCAAGACTGAAGTCACCTGCAGAGCTGTTGAATGGAAGAAAGTATAAGACAACTCTGCCGAGCAAAATACATCTTCCAAGTGACCAGGAGGAAGTGAGACAACAACTCACTGAAGCGCAGGTACGAGGAGAGCAACACTTCAACAAGCATGCTAAATCCCTGAGCTGTTGAAAGGACAATCTGTACATGTACAGGATCCAATCATAAAAACCTGGAGCCCAGCAAAAATTATTGGTGAAGCTGAGACTCCAAGGTTGTACATCCTTGAGACCAAACCCAGTAAACAAATGAGAAGGAACAAAATCTATATTCAACCTCTCCCTGAGCTGGAAAAACAGGACAGACCATCAACAACATTGGAAACATCACTATCCAGCGAGATTAACAACATCACCAGCAAGTGACACAACATTAGCAACAGTAAGCACAACTCCTACAACACCAGGGGCAACATGCAGAACATCACCTGTACAGTGTGCCAACTCACCACTGAGGGCAATGAATGCCAAACCTACAAGATGGAGGCGCAACATCTTTCCACCTAAGCGATGATATTCTTAGACAAGAAAGTAAGCTATAAAAGACTCTAAAAGGGGGTTCAGTTTATTTCCAAAAGTTGATTGTTAATCTTCTTTAGTTTAGAAAGAAGCTAAAAACTGGAACAATTATATTGATATACAGGCATTATGTTTTTTTAAAGAAAGAGGGATGTTATATATTGCTATATTATTTGTAAAGAGCTCGGAGCTAATTGTTTTTGGGTAAGTGTGCTCCAGGCAGCCATATTCACTGCTACACTGGAGTCATGTGATATGCAACACTACACTGCTCTAGGGCACCCTTACAGGCAGCATAGAAGAATTAAATAAACAAAAAGTCCAGTATTTTTCAGTTTAAAGAGTTATTATTTCTATCGGAACCAGAAGACATAACAACTGGTTCCACTGTTCTTTTAGCTTCAGCTACAGTATGTTACTGGCCAGAAATTCACTCTCCTCAGTGAAAATATACATCTTCGCGACTTCTAGATCCTGTGGTGACTCCAGCTTGTCATCATCTTTTTGCCTTGCAACCGATTCTGCACATCTCCCTGATCCTCATTCTCATGAAAATGCCTCTGTCCGTCTGTCCTCTGATACTCTATCCTTAAAATAGCTTCTAAACTTCACTTGTCTGCTACTCCTGTCGCCAAACTTGGAAAACAGTTTGTCGATGCTCCAAGCAAACTCCACCCAACTCATCTCTTTGGCCTCCTTATCTCGAGAGACAATGGGTAAGCGCCTGGAGGTGGTCAGTGGTGTGTGGAGCAGCGCCTGGAGTGGCTATGAAGGCCAATTCTAGAGTGACAGGCTCTTCCACAGGTGCTGCAGAAAAATTTGTTTGTCGGGGCTGTTACACAGTTGGCTCTCCCCTTGCGCCTCTGTCTTTTTTCCTGCCAACTGCTACGTCTCTTCGACTCGCCACACTTTAGCCCCGCCTTTATGGCTGCCCGCCAGCTCTGGCGAACGCTGGCAACTGACTCCCAAGACTTGTGATCAATGTCACAGGACTTCATGTTGCCTTTGCAGACATCTTTAAAGCGGAGACATGGACGGCCGGTGGGTCTGATACCAGCGGCGAGCTTGCTGTACAATGTGTCTTTGGGGATCCTGCCATCTTCCATGGGCTCACATGGCCAAGCCATCTCAAGCGCCGCTGACTCAGTAGTGTGTATAAGCTGGGGATGTTGGCCGCCTCAAGGACTTCTGTGTTGGAGATACGGTCCTGCCACCTGATGCCAAGTATTCTCCGGAGGCAGCGAAGATGGAATGAATTGAGACGTCGCTCTTGGCTGACATACGTTGTCCAGGCCTCGCTGCCATAGAGCAAGGTACTGAGGACACAGGCTTGATACACTCGGACTTTTGTGTTCCATGTCAGTGCGCCATTTTCCCACACTGTCTTGGCCAACTACTCCAACTACTCCACCCAACTACTCCAACTTTATCCCACCATGGGACCTTTGACTTTAACTCTGGACTCCCTCTTATTGTCTCCTATCTATTCCCTTTTACTATCAGGTTTAATGTGTCCTATTAATGCTATGTAACCAGGACTGTATAACTTGAGTTTTCTCTGTGTCTATTCGTGTGTGCATTTTGGCTGCCACTCCAAACCTGAGCCCATAACTATTATTTCCATTTTTTTTCTCACCCTTTCTCTTTATCCCTCCTAGATCCCTCTCTCCCCTATCAGGTACTCTGCTCTCCCAAATCCCTACCTCAACTCTTCAGTACTCCTCGACCTTCGTACTCTCCTGTCGCCATCCCAGGCTTGACTCCCTCTTAGATAAGCAGACTGCTCCCCACTGTGCCTCTCTTGGCACACTCTGAAAGACCCATCGAGGCACTTGGCACTGCCTCCTTATGAGCAACAACCCCAACTGCCTCTCTTGTTCATCTTCCTGTCCAGCGTGCCATTGGGGGCTTTCCTTGCCAATCTCCTTCCCATTCAACTCACTCTTCCCAGTGCCAACCCTGTGGACTCTGCCAGTGGATGAGCTATCACTGAACCTCTCTGCATCTCGCTCCAGAATGTCCATTCACTTGTGAACAAGACCCTTGCCATCCATAAGCTTATTGCAGAAGATTGCATCCACAATCATGGCCTTGATGCAAACATGGCTGAGGGGTGATGACACCTTGTGCAGAATTTTTACTGACCTGACCCGCAGGGAGCGGGTTGGTCAGAAAGTTGGGGAGCGTACCATTTGGGAATTGCCCAAACGCTGTGGAGTTTTAACTCTGACGCCATTGATTAGGTTCCCACCCAGAAGCCTGATTGACAGCTGGGCCTTCAGTCAGGCAGGGAGCCAATCACTGAGGGTTGCAGCTGCAGCTAAGTTTGCACCGGGAATGGAGTCAATCAGGGGTTGGTGATCATAGGGGGAGATCCATCGAAGGGGCATGAATAGAGTAGCAGGGGGTTCAATGGAAGAGGCTGCCAATCCTGTCAGGGAGGTCGAGTCCTATAATGGGGGAAGGTCAAAGGCCTCGTAATTAGGGGGATTGGAGGCCTCGAGGTGGAAGGAGATTGTGGCCCGTTGAGGTCGGTAGATTGGGGCCTAGTTGGGGGGAGAGGGAGATCGGGGCCTGGTTGAGTTGGGCGGAAGTTATAGGCCTCAGCGGGAAGACCATTGGAGGGAGACCTGATCACGGAGGTGCCTCACGCCAGCACCTGGATCCAGGAGGTAGGTGTGCAGGCACTTACCCCCTGAATCCACCAAATACCAGAAATAGTGGGGAACCCTGCATCTAATTGAGTGAGGAAAGTAAGGCAATTAGTATTAGTGAAGAAAAAGTACTGGAGAAATTAATGGGACTGAAAACCAGTAAATCCCCTGCACCCGATGGCCTACATCCTGGGGTTCTAAAAGAGCTGGCTGCAGAGATAGTAGATACACTGGTTGAGATCTTCCAAAATTCCCTAGATTCTGCAGTGGTTCCAGTGGATTGGAAGGAAGCATATGTAATCCTGCTAATCAAGAAAGGAGGGAGGGAGAAAACAGTGAACTGCAGTTAGTCTGAAATCAGTCAGGAAAATGCTGGAATCCATAGCTCAGGAAGTGGTCTCAGGGCACTTAGAAAATCATAATAAGATTAAGCAAAGTCAACATTGTTTTATGAAAGGGAAACTGTGTTTGTCAAATCTATTATTTTTTTTAAGGATATAACTCGCAGGGTAGATTAAGGGGACTGAGTGGATGTAGCATATTTGGATTTTCAAAAGGCATTCGATAAGGTGCCACACAAAAGGTTGTTGCACAAGCTGAGGGCTCACGGGGTTAGGGGTAATATATTAGCATGGATAGAGGATTCATTAAAGGACAAAGATGTCCAGCATCCGCAGTATTTTGCTTTTGTAAGAAGAAATGGGTCATTTACAACTTGGCAGGCTGTTACTAGTGGGGTTTCGCAAGAATCAATGCTTGAGCCTCAGCTATTAACAATCTATATTAATGACATCGATGAAGGGACCGAGTGTAATGTATCTAAGTTTGCTGATGATGCAAAGCTAGGTGGGAAACTAAGCTACGAGGAAGACACAAAAGACACAAAATAATGTTAGTGCCAGTGCTATGGAAGCCCCAAAGAGAAATAATGGCAGCTGAAATGCATCTGGCTACCCCCAGCACAGCCAGTACAGCACGCTCTGAATATGCTGTGTGTGCACCAAAAGCATGCAGAGTGGTCAGATCAATATGCCACTCAGCCTCTACAGTTGACTTGACCTAATTTTGGATAATTTGGACTGTGTGGTTCTAGTTAACAACCTCTCCTATTCACTCACAGCTGAACATGAGTTTAGCTGTATGGGGGACTCCCACTAGCGTTGTTTAAAGGGCCATCCATCCGACTTGCTTGTGAGGTGTTTTTGATTTACTTTTGCTGTTGCAATATTTGTGGAAATACTGTGGATTGATTTTGAAGGAGTTTGGTGATTTGTTGGATTTTGAATGAGTTTCGCTGCATCCTGACAGAGAGGTCAGAGTTTTCTGCCCTATCAACAGAAAGACTGCTACAGTTATGGGATTTGGTTGCAGTCTTTCTTGGGTTTCAACACAACAGGGAGATGGAGCACAGGCTGCAGAGAGGGGAAGCTACATACAGAGGGAGAAGGAGGAGGGTTCTCAACAGAACACCCCAGGATATTCAGGGACCATTTCTCCTATCTCCATCTCAGCCTGGAGCAATGTCTGAGGCACATATGATTCATCAAGGAGGTGGTCACTAGACTGTGCCTCCTCCTTCAACGGGATCTACAGCTGCATAGCAGGGTGAGGACTAGCAGATCCTTCCAGGCGTGAACAGGAGACATTGCCAACATTTCCCAGTTCACCATCCATCACTACATCAGGTCTTAATCTCTGGAACTCCTTTCCTAAACCTCTTTGCCTTTCTACCTCTCTTTCCTCCTTTAAGACTCTCCTTAAAACCTAGATTTTGGTTCATCTGACTAATATTTCCTTATGAGGCTTGATATCAAATTTTGCTGAATGGTCCTCCTGTGAAGGGCCTTGAGACTTTTTCTTACATTAAAGACGCAATATAAATACAAGTTGTTGTTGTTGTTTCAGGGAATTTGGCATTAATTCAGCTGCAAATACTGGGTGCCATGGAGAAATTGAGAAGAGCAGAGGAGAAAAAAACTTGAACGATAAAGCTTCCATGAAATTTCAATAGGTTTGAGTTATTAATAATTCTCCATTGAGATGATATGGAACAACCTCTCCACTCTACATTTTGATAAATTTAGGGTGGTTCATTTGGACAGTGTTTCCTGCATATACAGACAAATATAAACTCACAGGAGCTACTTACCAGTTGAGGGGAAACAGTGCAATTCCCCTGGAAGATCCTTTAATTGTAAATATACAGCAGATTTCTTGGGTATTTCTTGGGAGTGGTAATTTTAGGTGGTCGCATGTTATTGATACGTTACTGAGCAAATTGTTGGAGCTGCGGGCTGACAAGTCCTCAGGTCCTGATGGACTTCATCCTCAGGTCTTAAAAGAAGTGGCGAGGGAGATAGTTGATGCATTGGTTTTAATTTTCCACAATTCCCTAGATTCGGGAAGGTTTCATTAAATTGGAAAATAGCCAATGTAACTCCTTTATTCAAAAAGGGAGGGAGACAGAAAGCAGGAAATGACAGGTCAGTTAGCTTAACATTTGTCACAGTGAAAATGTTAGAAGCTATTATTAAAGACGTTCTTAGCAGGGCACTTTGAAAAGTTCAAGGTAATCAGGCAAAGTCAACATGGTTTTGTGAAAGGGAAATAATGTTTAACCAATTTATTGGAATTCTTTGAAGAAGTTAATTAGCTAAAGGGTAAGTCATGGCAGGAGAGCTCAGCCCTGTGATATGCTCCTTCTGTGCTATGTGGGAAATCAGGGACGCTTCCAGTGTCCCTGGCGGCCATGTGTGCAGGAAATGTATCCAGCTGCAGCTACTGGCTACCCGCATTACGGAGCTGGAGCTGCGGGTGGATTCACTGTGGAGGATCCGCGATGCTGAGGACATCGTGGATAGCATGTTTAGTGAGATGGTCACACCGCAGGTAATGGCTGCACATGCAGAGAAGAGATGGGTGACCACCAGATGGAGTAGTAGGCGCAGGCAGGTAGTGCAGGAGTCCCCTGTGACCATCCCCCTCTCAAACAGATATACCGCTTTGGACACTGTTGGGGGGATGACCTCCCAGGGGAAAGCAGCAACAGCAAAGTTCGTGGCACCACGGAGGGCTCTGCTGCACAGCAGGGGAGGAAAAGGGTTGGAAGATCTATAGTGATAGGGGATTCTATCGTAAGGGATGCAGATAGGCGTTTCTGTGGCCACAAACGAGATTCCAGGATGGTATATTGCCTGCCTGGTGCTAGGGTCAAGGATGTCTCGGAGTGGCTGCAGGACATTCTGAAAGGGGAGGGTGAGCAGCCAGAGGTCGTGGTCCATATTGGTACTAACGACATAGGCAGGAAGAGAGATGAGATCCTGCAAAGTGAATATAGGGAGTTAGGCAGAAGGTTAAAAAGCAGGACCTCTAGTGTTGTAATCTCAGGATTACTCCCTGTGCCACGTGCTAGTGAGGGTAGGAATAGGAGGATAAGGCAAATGAATGCGTGGCTAAAGAGCTGGTGTAGGCGGGAGGACTTCAGCTACTTGGATCATTGGGATCTCTTCTGGTGCAGAGGTGACCTGTACAAGAAGGACGGGTTGCATCTAAACTGGAGGGGGACCAACATCCGTGTGGGGAGGTTTGCTGGTACTCTCGGGAGGGTTTAAACTAGTCTTGCAGGGGGGTGGAACCCAAAGTAGTAGTCTCTCAAATGAGATAGTTGAGGCAAATGTAGAGGTTAAAGCAAGCAAGTCCAGTAGGCAGGCCGGGCAGGGGCAGGACAGGGAGCGTGGAAGGTCTGGCAGGCTAAACTGCATTTACTTTAATGCAAGAAGATGAACTCAGAGCATGGATTGGTACATGGGATTGTGATATTATAGCTATTACGGAAACATGGTTGAGGGATGGGCAGGACTGGCAGCTCAATGTTCCGGGGTACCGATCCTTCTGGCGTGATAGAGGTGGAGGTAAGAGAGGAGGGGGAGTTGCACTATTGATTAGGGAGGACATCACAGCAGTACCTAGAGAGGATATCCCAGGGGGAATGTCCAGCGAGGCTATATGGGTAGAACTTAGAAATAAGAAAGGGGTGATCACTTTGATGGGATTATGCTATAGGCTCCCCAATAGTCAGAGGAAATTAGAGGAGCATATATGTAGGGAAATCACAGATAGGTGTAGGAATTATAGGGTTGTAATAGTAGGTGATTTTAACTTCCGTAATATTGACTGGGACTGCCTTAGTGCTAAAGGATCAGATGGGGAAGAATTTGTTTAGTGTGTCCAGGATAGTTTTCTGAAGCAGTATGTGGATGGCCCTACTAGAGGAGGGGCGACACTCGACCTCCTCTTAGGAAATGAGGATGGGCAGGTGGTTGATGTGTCAGTGGGGGAGCACTTTGGGACCAGTGACCATAACTCTATTAGCTTCAAGATAGTTATGGAAAAGGATAGGACTGGTCCTCAGGTTGAAGTCCTAAATTGGGGGAAGGCTAATTTCGATGGCAACAGCCAGGAACTCTCAAAAGTTGAATAGGAGAGGCTGTTTACAGGTAAAGGGACATCTGGCAATTGGGAGGCTTTTAAAAGTGAGATAGGAAGAGTTCAGGGCTGGCATGCTCCTGTTAGATGGAAGGGCAAGGCTGGCAAGTTTAGGGAACCTTGGTTGACGGGGGATATTGAGTGTCTGGTCAGGACAAAGAAGGAGGCATATGTCAGTTATAGGCAGCTGGGATCGAGCGAGTTCCTCGAGGAGTATAGGGGATGTAGGATTACACTTAAGAAGGAAATTAGGATGGCGAAAAGGGGCCATGAAATTTCCCTGGCAGATAAGATAAAGGAGAATCCTAAAAGATTCTATAAGTATATTAAGAGTAAAAGGGTAGCGAGGGAGAGAGTAGGTCCCTTTAAGGATCAGTGTGGCAATCTATTTGTGGAGCCATGGGAAATGGGTGAGGTCTTAAATGAATACTTCTCATCTGTATTTACCGTGGAGAAGGTCCTGGAAGCTAGTGAGGTCAAGGGGGGGGAAACAGCGATATCCTGGAGCATATCAACATTACAAAGGAGGAGGTGTTGGAGGTTTTGAAGCGCATTAAGGTGGATAAATCCCCAGGGCCTGACCAGGTGTATCCTAGGATGCTGTGGAAAGCAAGGGAGGAGATTGCTGGGGCCCTAACAGAGATTTTTGTATCATCGTTAGCCACGGGTGAGGTACCGGAAGACTGGAAGATAGCTAATGTTGTGGCTTTATTTAAGAAGGGCAGCAGGGATAAGCCAGGGAACTACAGGCCGGTGAGCCTTACATCTGTGGTGGGAAAGTTATTGGAAGGGATTCTGAGAGACAGGATTTATATGCATCTGGAAAGACATGGTCTGATTAGAGATAGTCAGCATAGCTTTGTGCGTGGGAAATCATGTCTCACGAATTTGATTGAGTTTTTTGAGGAGGTGACCAAGAGGATTGACAAGGGCAGGGCGATGGACATTGTCTACATGGACTTTAGCAAGGCCTTTGACAAGGTCCCGCATGGTAGGCTGGTCCAGAAGGTTCGAACACATGGGATCCAGGGTGAGCTAGCAAATTGGATACAAAATTGGCTTGGTGATAGGAGGCAGAGGGTGGTAGTGGAGGGTTGTTTTTCAGATTGGAGGCCGATGACCAGTATTGTGCCGCAGGGATCGGTGCTGGCCCTCTGTTGTTTGTCATATATATTAATGACTTGGATGTGAATGCAAGGGGCATGATTAGTAAGTTTGCAGATGACACCAAAATTGGTGGTATAGTGGACAGTGAAGAAGATTGTCAAAGATTACAACAGGATATAGATCAACTGGGAAAGTGGGCAAGGGATTGGCATTTGGAAGTTAATGCAGAAAAGTGCGAAGTGATGCATTTTGGGAAGTTAAACCAGGGCAGGACATCTCCAGTGAATGGTAGGGTTCTGGGGAGTGTTCTTGAGCAGAGAGACCTTGGGGTGCAAGTACGTAGTTCCCTGAAAGTGACAACACAGGTAGACAGGGTGTTGAAAAAAGCGTATGACATGCTTGCTTTCATCGGCCGAGGCATTGAGTACAAGAGTTGGGACGTCAGGTTACAGTTGTACATAATAAAAGCAAAATACTGCGGATGCTGGAAATCTGAAACAAAAACAAGAAATGCTGGATTCACTCAGCAGGTCTGGCAGCATCTGTGGAAAGAGAAGCAGAGTTAACGTTTCGGGTCAGTGACCCTTCTTCGGAACTCCACTGTTTTTGTTACAGTTGTACATAACGTTGGTTAGGCCGCATTTGGAGTACTGTGTGCAGTTCTGGTTGCTGCACTACAGGAAAGATGTGATTAAACTAGAGAGGGTGCAGAAAAGAATCACAAGGATGTTGCCTGGTTTGGAGGGCTTGAGTTATAAAGAGAGATTGGATAGGCTGGGTCTGTTTTCCCTGGAGAGAAGGAAGCTGAGAGGGGACATGATAGAGGTATATAAAATTATGAGAGGCATAGATAGGGTAGATAGCCAGAGTCTGTTTCTCATGGTAGGGGTGACTAAAACTAGAGGGCATAGATTTAAGGTGAGAGGGAGGAGGTTTAAAAGGGATCAAAGGGGTAAATTTTTCAACAAAGAATTGTGGGTATCTGGAATGAGCTGCCTGAGGAGGTGGTGGAGGCAGGAACAGTAGAGACATTTAAGAGGCATCTGGATAGGTACTTGAATGAGCAAGGGATAGAGGGATATGGAGTTAATGCAGGCAGGTGGGGTTAGTATAAATAGGCATTATGGTCGGCATGGACACGGTGGGCCGAAGGGCCTGTTTCTATGCTGCATGACTCTATGACTCTAAGTAACATGTGCTGTGGATAAAGGGGAACCGGTGGATGCACTGCACTTAGATTTCCAGAAGGCATTTGTTAAGGTGCCACGTCAAAGGTTATTGCGGAAAATAAAATCATATGGTGTAGGGGGTAACATATTGGCATGGATAGCAGATTGGCTAGCTAACAGGAAACAGAGAGTCGGCATAAATAGATCATTTTCTGGTTGGCAAGATATAATGACTGGTGTCCCACAGGGATCAGTGCTGGGGCCTCAACCTTTTACATTTATATAAATGACTTGGTTGAAGACACCCAAGGTATGGTTGCTAAATTTGCTGATGACACAAAGATAGGTAGGAAAGTAAGATGTGAAGAGGACATAAGGAGGCTACAAAGGGATATAGATAGGTTAAGTGAGTGGGCAAAGATCTAGCAAATGGACTATAATGTGGGAAAATGTGAAATTGTCCATTTTGGTAGGAAGAATAAAAAAGAAGCATATTATCTAAATGTTGAGAGATTGAAGAGGGAATTGCAAAAGGTTAGTATGCAGGTACAGCAAGTAACTAGGAAAGCTGATAGAATGTTATCATTTATTGCGAGGGGAATTGAATAATAGGGAGGTTATGCTTCAGTTATACAGGGCATTGGTGAGACCACATCTGGAGTACTGTGTACAGTATTGGTCTCCTTATCTAAGGAAGGATGTAAATGAGTTGGAAGCATTTCTGAGAAGGGTTACTAGACTAAAACCTGGAATGGGTGGGTTGTCTTATGAGGAAAGATTGGACAGGCTAGACTTATATTGGCTGGAGTTTAGAGGAGTAAGAGGGGACTTGATTGAAACATATATGATCTTGAGGGGTCTTGACAGAGTGGATGTGGAAAAGATGTTTCCTCTTGTGGGAGAATACAGGTGTCACTATTTAAAAATAAGGGGTTGCCCATTGCAGACAGAGATGAGGAGAAATGATTTCTCTCAGTCTTTGGAACTCTCTTCCTCAAAATGCAGTGGAAGTAGAGTCTTTGAATATGTTTAAGGCAGAGGTAGATAGATTCTTGATAAGCAAAGCGGTGATAAGTTATCGGGGGGAGGTGGGAATGTGGAGTTGAGGTTACAATCCGATCAGCCATGATCTTATTGAATGGCAGAGCAGGCTTGAGGGGCCGAGTTGGCCTACTCCTGCTCCTAATTCGTATGTATGTTGATGAGTGTGCGGACCAACCAACTGAGTCTTGGTTCTACTTCTCCTGAGTGACTGCCGATACGAGAGCACGTCACCACAATTTGTGGCGCACTCATAAAATTCAGCCCAATCAGTCCTTATGCTGAACAAACTGTAGTATAAGGGTCTGAAAGGGTTAATCTTGAGAGAGTGTAAAGAATATCTCCTACCATGATGATGTAAGAGATCACATGTGAGAGAGACTTGAAGCGAGATGCAGCGTGGCTTTGGTGGAGTCACAGAGACTAGTGTGAAGATGTATATAGTTCAAATGCAGTAAATATCAATGTTCTAACTGAAGTATCTATCAGCTAGACTAATTAAGGTGGTAACGTACCAAACCAACAAACAACACAAACCATTTTTGGCAGTTGAAGCTTTCACTCCTACTGTGGCACCGTGAGTTGCCGTGCCGCCAACTGAGATGTATGGAACAATCTGAATACCCTGAAACAGTAAATGAATTGGATCTGACAGTGGGCCCAAGAAACTGAGGAATCAAGCAGCAGACAGGCAGTTTGGGTCCTAGAGACTGAGGGAATGGGCAGGAGGCAGACTTGAGTGCAATGGTGCTGTGCTCAGATGGCTAGGTTGTTTATGGGGGGTTGCGCGCGGTGAGGGGATGGTGGATGTGCACAGATCTGGTAGATGAGCTATTGCACAGAAAGCTCCTTCCACAAAGAATGTATTTTTCAGGCTGGCTTTAGAAGCAAGTTAGGGAAGTGTCATAGATTTTTATTTTTGGCTTTGGACTCTGGATCGGGAAGTCCATGCGACTGATAATATCAATAGGCAACATTACTGTTTACTTGTATCCTTTCAACGTACTTAAAGACAACTGTCAGTAATGTTATGATCAGGTGAGAAAGGTGTCCAGGTGTCTCAGCCTTCACCTGGTCTTACCATAACAGGGTTTAATTTTAAACACACTGTGTTTTTAGCTCCCCCTTGATGAATCCTTGTTCACCACTTTCCAATTATAAGGCATAGAAACCAGCACAAACAGGTTTTCTTAGGTTTAAAGAAGAAAAGTTGAATGTGTCAGGGAATGGTCCTTTGTCCTTCCAATCACCATCTGTTAATATGCAAATGTCTTTTCCAGCCATGGCTGATCTGTTTAACAAGTCCTTTTTTCTCTCCAGTAACAGTTTCAAATCAATGTTCATGACAAAATTAATGTGCCTCATTCTTGGCAGGTGGGGGCCTAGCATGACATTAGTGTAGATGTTTGCATATGCCATGATATATCTTGATATTGCAAAAGGGTTGAGTTACAAGACCTGCCTCAAAATACATAGTATTTATACCACAGACACACATTTAAGTACAGTTCATGAAAAAAGCTTAAGAGAATGTAAATTGTGCTGCATGATATCAGTAACTAATCCATTATTTTAACAAAAACATAATCTGTGTGAAGTAAAACTGATTAACTCTTTTGTTAATACAGCAGACAAAAGATTTTCATCTTAATGCAAATAAGCGTGAAGTCAACTTCAAAGTAAGATTCGTATTTGCGAATGATTGACTGGGGAATGCGGTATTCCGCTCTTGTAGAAAGGTTCCCCCTCTGCCAATATTTTAGTTGCTATGCACTCTGATAAACATTTTAAAGGGGTATATGGAGAGAATGCCGTTAAAACGGATATTTGTTCTTGAGGTGAATGTTTTCCTTTGCAGATCAATTGCCACAAATATAAGTTCATCTTCAGACAGAAGGGAACAATTAAAGCTTGGCAATGAAGAGTAGATTGAAGAAACCCTAGTTTTGCCAAAGTAATGGTGATCCTGCTCTTTCACTGGAAAAATATCCGTTCCTATTGTTGCCATATGTTTCCAAAGCCACCTCTTGAAGCTTTACCTGCTGAATAAACACAAACTCTGATCAGTTAGTATAACAAATGCTATGACTTGTCTCGCACACCAAATGCTCAACCTGCTGAATAACCATGCTACCACTTCACCTGGTTGATACAACAATTAATTAACTATTTACAATCCTGTTGTGTAATGTGCTTAATTTAGAGCCTGCCACCTATCAATATTAAAACAAGCCTACACAGTTAACCTTTTTGGACTGCAGTGTAATTTTTGCATTTGATCAGAAATTAGATCTGAATTATTATTCCAGGAGTCTACTTTAAATTGAGATGTGATTTAAGTGTTCCATGTGGGGGGTGGGGGGTGGGGGCAGTGATTTTAATTCTGCCCACCTGGTGGAAACCAGGTGGTGGGCAATTAAAGTACCACAGCTGACTTACTTGCTGATTTCCCACCTGCTTCACGCTGATCCTGATTTTAACCTGCTCTGCTGAGTGGGCAATAAAGGCACCCGCCTGAATTTGGCAGGGCTCTTCATTAAATATGCAAATTGGGATATGTTGACTGCAATATTAACTCTGGCCTGGGTGGGGAATCCATTGTACCTTTCCCACCAGGTGAGAACAGCAAGAAGAGGTATGTTTAAGATATTTAAGGTAACTTTTTATTTAGTTTTCATTGTGGGACCTGGAGGAGCATGAATGCTCCACAAGGAAAATTTAGGCCTCCTCTGAGCTAACCTTTCACACTTCCTTTCCATGAGAAACTCCTGAAAGCCCCTCCCATGACTTACCTTCCTGTTGGTGAGCCTTCCTTCGATACCAGGCGAGGGCCTCCTGATTTGCAAACCTCAGCTCCTGCCCATAGGCTAGCTACCCATGCAGTCTGCCATTTTGGGTGAACAGCTGACCAGCAATATGCGCGATCAGTCCCAAAAGTTAAAATAGCTGGGCCTCATGCTGCAGATATCGGGTGTGTTTGGCACCTGCCTCAATACAACCTCCCCACCCAACACCCACCCAAATCCCACCTCCAGTTAAAATTCCCCCATAAATCTTTGCAGTGTATAGTATAACATTTAATATTCATTATTCCTCTCATGAGAGGGTATAATCTCATTTTTCTGTTGAACAGTTTCTTGTATGATTCAGGTGCATTGACTGGAATTAATTCTCTATTCCATTTCATTCTATCTACATTACTGCTTCTGTCAGTAGCCTGAAAGTTATACAGTTGAATAACTTTTAATACTCGATTTATCCCTGTGGCTCATCAGTGCTGTAAATATATTTTAAAATTGGCAATCCAGGAAGGACCTGAAGCTGACAGTGTGTCTGCTGCTGGCAGTTTGCAGTAAGGCTACATAATGACATTTATTTATACTTCTACACGTATTTAGAGTAGGAAAAGGTAAAGGAAGTGAAAATTTTACACCAGCTTCAGTGGCAGATTATTAAAATCCACACTTATTAGGCTGCATGAACCAATTGCTTTCAACTTTAATCCGCAGTAATGGGATTTTCAATATAGTGGACAAAATCAGCTGGAGAGATTTAAAGGGTGTTTTAGCTAAGGGCACAAGTGGTATTGAATCTCTGTCCAGATTTAGAATAGTCCAGACTAAATAAAATTTATACAGCAAAACATTTTTAAAGAATCTTCTATTTATAGTATGATAAAAATCTTCTCACCAAGATATTTTCACTGCTTTGCACCCTCAGCCTTTGTGATTTCAACTTCCATCTCAACTCATCATGTTCTCTCTCCTCTGAGTTCACTGCCTTCTTATCCTCCCTAAATCTCTCCCTGCATGTAAACTCCCCAACTCATATTCCCAGCCACACACACTTGACCTTGCCATCTCACATGGTCTTGCTAGCCCCATTGTATCAATTACAGATAAGGCCATCTTGGTTCACCTCCTTGTATCACTCTCCACCCACATCTCCCTTTCATGCCCCAACCCTCCCTCCTTCTGTATCTGTCCCTGGAAAAAACTATCCCCCTATTCAATTGCAACTGTACTTTCTAAATCCCAACTATCTAACCTCTGGCCCTCCGTTCGCCACAACCTTTCTGCAGCTATCAATTTGTTCAACCACACCCACACCTTTGATGTTCTAGTGCCCAATAAAACCATTACCCTCTCTCACCCTGGCCGTTCCCCCAGTACGGCCCTCATCTCTGCTCCCTTAAGTCCATGAGATACAGGATATAGCAGGTAACTGGTTTAGCCATCCATCGCCAGATCTGCTGAACCACTTAAAACACTCTCGGATCCTACTCTCGTCTGCTAAAACTGCTCACTATTCCAGGATCATCCTGGAATACAAAGATACAAAGACATTAGTTTTCACATGTATGCTGATGACACCCAGCTCCTCCTCATCACCACCTCTCTCAACTCCTCCACTGTTGTTAAACTATCAGACTGTATATCCGACATCCAGTACTGGATGAGCAGAAATTTCCTCCAATTAAATATTGGGAAGCCTGAAGCCATTGTTTTTGATCCCCACTCCAAACTCCGGTCCCTGGCTATTGACTCCAACCCTCTTCCTGGCAACAGTCTGGCACTAAACCAGTCTGTTCACAACCTTGGTGTCATATTTGACTCTGAGATGAACTTCCAACCTCATATTTGCGCCGTTACAACTCATCTGCTGCTGAAACCCTCATTCATGCCTTCATTACCTTTAGATTTGAAGTCATCCAAAACTCTGCTGTCCATGTCTTAACTTTCACCAAGCCCCGTTCACCTATCACCCCTGTGCTTGCTGACTTACATTGGCCTCTGGTCAAGCAATATCTTGATTTAAAAAGTCCTCCTTGTTTTCAAATCCCCCCATGACCTGGCCCCTCCCTATCTCTGTAATCTCTTCCAGCTCCAGAACCTTCCGAGATATCTATACTCCTCTAATTCTGGCCTCCTGAGCATCCCTGATTTTAATTGCTCCACCATTGGTGGCCACACCTTCAGCTGCTTAGGCCCTAAGCTCTGGAATTCCCTCCCTACACCTCTCTGCCTCTCTTCAACTTTTTTTCTATAAGGTACTCCTTAAAGCCTGCCTCTTTGTCCAAACATAAGGTCATCTGACCTAATATCTCTTTATGTATCTCGGTGTCATATTTTGTTTTATAATGCTCCTGTGAAGCACCTTGGGGCGTTTTATTATGTTACAGGCACTATATAAATGTAAATTGTTGTTGTGTATCAAATTTCTGAAATAATCAGGTAAACTTGGTAGTAAGCTATTCACAGAATCAGAGCATCATACAGCACAGAAGGAGGCCATCTGGCCCATCATGCCTGTTCTAGCTCTTAGAAAGAACTATCCAATTAGTCCCAGTGCCCTGCTCTTTCCCCATACTCCTGGAATTTATTTCCCTTCAAGTATTTATTCAGTTACCTTTTTAAAGTTACAATGGAATCAGCTTCTACCACCTCTTCAGACAGTACATTCCAGAGCACCCAAACACACTGCGTAAAAGAAAATGTTCTCATGTCGCTGCTTGTTCTTTTGCCAATCACTTTAAATCTGTGTCCTCTGATTCTGATCCTTCTGCCACTGGAAACAGTTCATCCCTTATTTACTCTATCAAAACCTTTAATGATTTTCAACACTTCTATCAAATCTTCCCTTAACCTTCTCTGCTGTAAAGAGAAGAATTCCAGCTTCTCCAATCTCTCCACAAAACTGAAGTTCCTTATCCCTGATGGCATTCTAGTAGACCTCGTCTGCACCCTCTCTTAGGCCTTGGCAACCTTTCTAATATGTGGTGCCAGAATTGAATGCAATACTCCAGCTGGGGCCTAAGCATTGTTTTATAAATGTTTAGCAGAACTTCCTTACATTTGAATGTGAATTTATTGACTTCATCCTCTGTGTTTTGGCCTAAATTTAGCCCTCTGGAAGAACGTATTGGAAAACTGGGCACTGGTGCCCACATTTATTTGTGCATTTAAAATGGATGGAAAAAACATGGGTCGGGTATGCCTGATATTCTAATAGTTGTTCCCTGTGAGAGGAGTTCTACACCAGGAAACTGAAGATGAAATTTTATGCAGGTAAGGAGCCTGCAGCTGCTTGTGGGATTGTTGGGGAGGGGTTGTCTGATCTCTTGGGGAGGCCCAATCCCTGAGTCTAGCTGTGGGGTGAGTAGGTGTGAGGTACTGATCACCAATCCTGGAGTTATGTCTGATCCCCAATCAATTTTAGGTGGGTCCCATCCCAGGGACGCAGGTACACTTTAGGGATTGGGGGAAGCACTCCTCCTTCCTCCTAGCCCACAAGCAGTGCTGTAAAGCTACTTACGCTTTCCCTGAGGCCATCCTTGCCTGCCTAGAGCTACTGGTTTTCCCGAGGTCTACGACATCTTGCCAACCTGCAAGGGAAGTTAAATCTGAGGCTCCAGCCTCATTATAACATGTCAATGTCCAGCCACCACCTGAGAGTTGGTTGGCTTCCTACCTCCTGTTCTGTCTCCAATAAACACAAAAATGTGTGGGTTGGAGATGGTTTTGGGTCAGGTTTAAGTTTTAAAACATTTTTACATCTCATCTGGCCCAACACACCCATTTATTGGGATTAAAATTAACCCCAAAGAGGGTACCATATAATGTGGGACTCGGGCAGCATGTTGCATTCCTGAAGGACTTTAAAACAATCTGGCAGTTTCTCGTGGTCATTTTTATTTGGTGCAAACACCCAAATTACCATATTTATTGAATTTAATTTCATAACCCAGCTATGGTAGGATTGAAGTCAGGTCTTCTCGTTTACCATTACCATAACCACTAGGTTACTGTACTCCATCATAGCTCATTTTGTTAGTAAGAGATGTCAAACTTCTGTCATTACTATAGGCAAAAGCAATAGAATTTGGTGACCATCATGAGGCTACCAATGTAAAGTACTTTGGCTGAGGCTCCCTCACCTAAGGCATAAAAAATGTTACCTTTAATTCTGTATTAGCTACAGTTTATGGTTCAAGTAAATTATTATAATGCTACTGAAAGCAGCACTTTTGACATGCCCTTCATTACAATGTTCTCTGATCCAAGATCTCTAAAATTGTTAATGATATAATTACGAGAGAAATCATAAAACAAGAACAACCTGAATTTATACTGTACATTTAATGTAAAAAAAAACACTTTCAAGGTGCTTAGCAATGGAAATAAGGAACTGGACACCAAACTATGGAGGGTAAAATTGGAAAGGATGCCTGAAACCCCTGTTTGAAAAGACTGGTTTTGAGTAGATTTATTTAAAAAATGGCAAGAAAAATGGTAAGACACAAGGGTTTAGGTGAGGAAATCCAGAGAATGGGCCGAGACTGCTGAAGACTTTACCAGCAATAATGTGGTGAAGGAAAGGCGGGGGTGGGCGGAGGGGGGATGCAAAAAGGCCAGCGTCAGAGGACTAAAGGGTATGGAAGAGGATATAAAGTTCTAGGAAGTTGCAGAGATAGGGTGGAACATCTATGGAATGATCTTGAGATGCGAGTTTTAAACTTGTGTTGGGGTTTGCGAGCATGGTAGGAGTGGCGGGAAAGCAGTATTAGCGAGTGAAAATTGGAGTGAGACGCAGTGTGGGCATTTGAGATTTGGACAGCTTTATGGATAGTGAAGAATGCCACAGAGGACATTGGAATAAGGTCGAGGTGACAACACCATGGAGGAATGTTTCAGTGATGGGGTGGCATTTTGATGTGTGCAAGTGGAAATAAGAGGTTTTGGTGAAGCATAGGATGTGTGGTTTGAAGTTCAGCTCTGGATGCCAAGGTTTTGCATGGCCTAGTTCAGTCTGAGCTTGTGGCTAGGACAAGGAAATAATTCAGTGATAAGGGAGCAAAGTTTATGGCAGGGGTCAAAAACTAAGACATTTGTCATCCCAATGGCCAATTGAAAGACGTTAAGACTCATCCATGACTTGTTGTATGCAATGTTTGTTTGACTCCCAAGGATAGTATAATGCAATCTTACACTGTATTTCAATGAACTATGCTAACTTTTGTCCCTGTGGAGAAGTCTGCAGCCTAGATCAGCTTTGCAGCACTATGAGTCTGCACTGTATGCTTTCCTGCAGTGATATACATCTGCGTGATGACAAATTAAAAGATGAGCATTTTTCACAGTCTTATCACAACAGGAATTGTGTTCTGAAGAGGTGAAGCTGAGTAGGTTGAAGCCCAGATTAATGCACACTGCTGAATTTTGTATTCTCATTTGTGTCATGCCAACCTGCTTTGTTGAATGATAATTTTCTTTAATCCACTGACTGGAGATCTGAATTTATATTTTTTGAAGAAATTTAAGAGAGAACAGATGAAGGATGACTTTGTTGGCAGCTTAGGATGACCACCTAATTTTCAACACTGTATCCTAAATTACAAAGCCTTTGAGGAGGGAGATGAAATGTCTGCTCATCCTCAGCAAGAACCAAGACCCAGGAAGTTTAAGGGAACTGTTAGTTCTTTTTCTTTTAGCAAGAAGTAATACTGCTAACTACTATGCTTGAATTACTGAGTGACTGTCATGTGACAAGCCCCTCCCCATCTGTGGTTTTTAAGCTTATGTTTCTCTGCAGCAGAAAAAAGAAGCTTCTGGACTCTGACACATGCAGACCCAAGTGGGAGTCCCTCTCTCTCTCTCTCTCCATTTCAGTTTACAAGCTTCAAACTCTGCCTGTTGACTGACCACCATTGCATACTCCGGCTACAATCAGAAACCCCATTGGCGGAAATCATCTGCAACGCTGTCTCCAAGAGACCCACCGAACCAGTCATCCACCTCTTCAAACTAAAAGCCTCTGGACCAGAAGCCAGTCGAATCACCAAACCGAACAGACTGCATATCCCTATTCTCTATGGACTCTAACTCAACCAATTTACCTTTTCCCACTATAACTGATTTGTGTGTGTGTGTGTGTGTATGAGTGAAAGTTGGCATGTTGTTTATTATTTTCATTAGTTTGGTTTAGGTACAATAAAGTTAACCTCTTTGTTTGTTAAACTCAAGAAAACCTGTCTAATTAGTTCTTGTTATGATCATAACAAGTAAGTAATCAAACACCTACTGAATTGGCCAGCACATCCACTTTAAGAAAGAATTAAACCTGTTGTGGTCAAACAAGGAGAGGGAAAAGAGGGAAGCCCTTCAACCTCTCCTCACTTGACCGTAACACTTGATTATCAGCAAGGGGATTTGTCTTGCGTTTCGGAACAAAAATCATGTCTATTTCGTGCTTTACATGTCAAAGTAATCTGGTATTTTGTTTATCTCATAACAAGTAATAATATTTTGTGGAATATTGAAAATATAATTGGCACTAATTTCATGAACTTCGATTATGATTTGCAAAATGCAGTCTTAATCTTTTTGTTAATTTTCCCTTGTTTAATACCTTTGTGATTTTACCCGTCATCCAGATTTTTCATCAGAAGTCCTTAGTGCATTTCCATACAAATTCTAAGCTTTGAGGAGCTTTGTAGTTCTTTCTGTGAAATTTTGTTGGGCCCCAAGATGGAATGATCTGTTTTAAGAAAGCACATCATCTTGGTCACAGCCTGAAAACTAACTAAACTCACCAATCCCCCTGAATGGGGCTCCAGTGCCCCACTGTTAAATCTACTGCTAATAGATAACAAGGTCATCTGAACAGAAGTCCAATACTCTATTGTAATGGCTACTGTGTCTGTTGGATAGGGATTGAAAGCTTCACCAGTAGCACTGTTGGGCAGAAGGTCATATGGGGAAAAAAAAGCTTCTCAAAAACTAGAAAGTCCTTAATCACGAACGTGTTGAAAATGAACCATTCTAAGTTCATAACTATAAAATATAAAAAATGATTATTCCCTGAGGCACAGCCTTGACTGGGATGGAAGCTATTACCATATGGAATAAAAATTTATGAAAAGTCAGACATTCATTAATTTATAATCACTAGGTTTCGTGTTGAATTGTTGAAAAGAAATATAATAAAATCCTTCCTAAAAGGATATTCATTTATCCAGATTTAGTCAGTTCACATATTTAGATTAATTGCCCAATTTGAATGTAACCTGTAAAAGTACAAGCAATTGTTTGAATGATTAAGCGGGTATGGTAAAATTGTATAAATAACACAATCCCATGGGTTGCTGTAGTACAGCTCTGATCAGGACAATGTTCGCATTTAAAAAAAAATACCTATTTTAGATTATCAGATCACCTGGTGCAAGTGAGTTGGCAAGACAAGATTCAATTCCTGACAAATCCTGCAACTGCCTACAAGTACTACAATTTGATACAAAAACGTTCTGAGACATTAGCTGGGATTTTTCCACCACGAGTTAAGTCCTGATGTCAGGACTCAATGTGGGGCCTGTGCCTATGCATGAGGGCAGCATGACTGAAGTGGCATCTGCCTGGCAGTGGCCAATTAAGAGGCCGCTGCAGGGACTGCCATCCAATTAAGGACGGCGGGCTGCCTCTCCGAGCTATTGGCCCAATAGATGTGACCACTGCTGAGGCTGCAAACGGAAAGAGAGGGCGCCTCCATATTGAGGGGATGTGGTGGCGGCCATAGCGAACGGGGGCTCCCTCTTCAGGGTATGGCGGCGGGCCGTGCCCCTGCTGCTAGCAAAATGCTGGCGGCCCCAGAAAATGGCCGTCAATTGGCCTTTTATTTATGCAAAGTGGTCGCCCGCCTCCAGTTGGTGGGCAGCCGAGCTGCTGCCATTCCCACCACTGGGAATATTCTCTGTCAGCGTTATCAGATCCGGCTTCCCTCCCAACACCTTTCACTGCCATTTTCCCAGCCCTCCCGCCTCCCAGCATGTCTCCAATAGGCTGGGAAAATCCCGGCCATTGAAAGTACGAATTCCTGAGTAGATCTGAATGATAATTCATTTCCTCCATGGATATCACTCTCTCCAATCTCTGTTATCTGCAATATACCACACCCTCATCATAAGCTTCTCCTTTATAAGCCCTGTCTCTGTTATACACTGCACTTCATTATAAAGGACTCATTTATAATCAGCCAATTTTGAGTAACTCTGTTGGAAGCACAGTGCCTCACTCATAGTGCTCATGGGTGCTGCATAAACAATGTAAAATAATGACCACATCAGGCCATCTATAATAGACACAAGTTTCAAGTACAAATGTATCAAGCAAGTGATCAACAATAATTAAAATGAGGTCCCATTGCTAAATCCCACAACTTCAGCTGGGGATCTGTGAATAGCAATGGGTAAGCGGCATATGCTGCAGAACAGGATATGGGCAGCAGATCTTTGGATGAGCTAAAGTTTAAAGAGCACGGAGGATTGGAGACCAGTCAGGAGCACACTGAAATAATTGAGCCTGGAGGTAACAAAGACATTGATAAGAGTTTCAGCAGCAGATACCCTGAGGCAGGGACAAAGCTACATATGTGGAGGTAGGCAGCCTTATTAATGCAGAGGATGTGGATTCTGAAGCTCAGCTCAGGGTCAAATAGGACACGGAGGTTGCGATCAGTCTGGTTCAACCTGAGACAGTAGCAGGGAATGGGTATTGAATTAATGACAAAGGTACAGAGTTTGTGGCAGGTGAATGGATGGCATTAGTCTCAGTGACAAAGAAATCCAGGAGTTCCTCAAACCTTGCTCAAGGTGAGGGTGGAGGGGGCAGAGGAGCAAGGCTAATGGAGATGGCTGATAGCAGATAAAATAAGGTGCTCTCCAGGTTACTCGTGGCAGTGGGTGATTTTGGTGGAGTGAGACCTGATGGTGCTTGATGTGGTGATGTGGTCCAGCCAGATGCTGTGCTTGATTGTTAACCAGATGTTGTGCTTGATTGCTAATCAGTTTTATGTCAGGTACTCATCAGTCTGCGCCCCTTGACTTTGAGGGGGTGAAAATGGGAATCATAACAATGATTAAATGACCATTTGGAAGAGATTAAAGATTTCATTGAGGACAACAACATCAAAGCTGGAGGTGTGGGATTGTTTGAACAGTTCAAAAGCTGCAGAAGTATTGTGGCAAATGGAAAGATAAATGCTAAGCAGTTGAGTATTTGAAAGTAAACCGAACATTAGAAAACAGACGTTTTCTCTGCAAATTAATGGTTGCAGATATTAAATAATCTGCCTTACACTACTTCCAAGCTTCCTACACATTTATGTAAGTGCAAACTGCAATATTCTGAACAATTTGCATTTTCTTTTACAAATTATACCTTTCAGAGAAGGAATCAATCTCGGGCCTTACCGACAGTTACTAAATAAGCAGATTGTCCCATTCTGCTAGTGTTCACAGGGAGAATCGAAGACCTAAAACATCAGAAAATATGAAATGGCTCATTTTTCACCGAACATCTCTACAGCATGACTTATTATTAAATGCTCTGATAAATTCAACAGAGGTTATCTAGAACTTCCTCCTCCTTTGAAGCATTATTCCTCTCCATCATTCAGATATTCTGGTGAAGCAGAAAGTGCGCTATAAAGGCTGATTGGAATGGAGGGGGGAAAGGGTAAAAAATACAGTGACTTGAAGTGGTCAACTTAGAACAACATACTTTATTTTCCAGCTGGTGCTGTTGTGCTGCAGCCTCTCAGCCAATTATCTCCATGCGAAACAATAAGACATCCATGTGATCAGGAAGAACAGGCAATTAGTTTTATAAACTGAGTACACATTTTTGTAACTAGGTGATTACAAAAATCCTTGACAGTTACATTTGAGTTAGCTGTGGTCAATTAAACTTTTTTAAAAAGTTTTAAAAGCTGCATATTTGATATCTGTAGCATAAGATTTCCATTTTAACAATTTAAGCTTCATAAGCTGCTTAGTATAAGCTGTTGCTAAGCATGAGATACTCTCAATTCTTTGCTTTGCTTTAGACTATGATAAGTGAATGGAGAAACAGGCTAGTCTAAGCTCATGACAGGTCATGAGTCAGAGCCGCATTTCAAAGGTTTGCTTCCATGGCTTATCCTCTGAGTGTTTGATAACATTTTTATTACTCATTAACAGTGTTCAAAAGGAGCAGAGCTGAGGGTTTCCAGTAGGTTCAAATGCATTGTTTTCAACTTTCCTCAAAGAGAATTTAAAATTTCTAACCTCCTGGATATTCTTAAAATATTGGACTTCCTCGGATCTTGTTCGGTCTCAAGATTAAAAGAGAAAATATACTCAATATTGTAATGTCTCATTTAACCCTATTATTGCTGAATTTTAGTCCATTTTTTATTTCTTTTTAAATACCTTGCTAAGCGAACATCATGCTTAAAATTGGACACACTGGCCCCGATTTTCATCCCAGTTTTCAGACGAGAATGAGGCGGTAGCACGGTCAAAATTGGGGTGAGAACTTACTGCTGCTGTTGTTGTGCCTGCCACCATTTTGATAGGCGATCGAGGCTCCTGTCCGAAATAATGCAAATTCGGATCTATTGCTATTCATAGGACACTGATGCATCATTCATACTACCTATGCTGTGTCAAGTCACAGTGGATGTAGAGTAGCCTAGCCATGGTCCTTAACAAGGACCACTGGAATCTGCTCCAACAAGGGGGCAGATAGGTTATTCAGCAGATTTTGTGGGAACGTTCATTATTTTCCCACTTACCGCTGCCTCTACACTGCTTTGCATGCTAATTGCATAACAGTGAGAAAAGTCAAAGATGAATTTTATTTAAAAATAGATTATTTAGTTTCTATAGCCAAAATAGTAGCTAGATGATAGTAAACTTAAGACAATTACTCATTTGCAATCTTGCAGCTTCACTGCCAGCTAGTTGTTGTTTTCTAACCATTTTATATAGACTAGCAGAAATCTCTGTTGTGTTGTTCGTAGTGAGCTATAGGCAGAGGTGTTATGCCAAGTAGCGTTAAAAGGGACCTTGACAACAGCTTTGCAGGTAGCCCCGAAGTCTGGGAGCACTGGGCCTGGGCCTAAAAGTATTCAAATGAAATCTTGAGGGTCTAGTAATATTTTACAGATGCTCTGCAGAGCCTCAGCAGAGGGGAGATAGGAACATCAGAGCAGGACATGGATCTGAGATCACATGGGGAGAAATCTGATTGGGGAAGAAATGGGGAGGGAAGTCTCATGGGAGCACTGGGGACAGTTCTTGATTCTGGAACTGGGAATGCAGTATATGGCTGGGATGTTACTGACAACTACTAAGTCCTGATGGCGGGACGTCAAGTGGATGGTGTGGCCGCATGGGCGAGGAGATGAGGTTGAATTGCGATATTATCAGGATTATCCAATTAATGGCCAGCAGGCGGGGCTGGGGTAAGAACTGGGTCCGTCTAGGCTGGTGGCATCTATAAAAGGCAGCCAGCAGTAGTCTTAAAGACAGGAGTCCCAGAGGTAACTGAGAAGGACGCCTGGCGACTGAAGGGATCAGGAAATGGCAGAGCAGAGCAAGGGTGGTGCACAGGTATTCTGATGCCGCCCTAGTGATGCTCCTCCAGGGGGCATGGGCTCATAGGGAAGTCCTTTTCTTTCGGGACGGGAGGAGGAGGCTGGCTTGCCAGACAAAAAGGGCATGGATGGAGATAGCAGAGGAGGTGAGCAGCTGTGCAGAAAGAGGATCTGTTACCTGATGCAGTCTGGAAAGGTGAATACAGTGCATAGCATTAAGCTCATAGCCTTAAATATGAAAAAAGATGAATATAGAGTTGGAGAAGTGGGTGCCCATCCAGTCAGCGGCAATGCCCAGGCAGCAGCATTGACTGCCACATGCATGGAGGCCTCTTTGTGGAGGACACCAGTCAGTCAGAGCTGACCTCTACACTGCCAGTACTGTATGGCCGCATGCAGCAAGCATTCCTCTGGCACTATGATTGGTTGGGCTGCCATCAATGTAGATGTAGTGTGTGTCTATGATGGGTGATTGGCAATGGTAATTTATATGCTTGCAGGAGAATAAAGCTGACAATGCATGAGGGAGATAAAGAACTGGAGGTGGATCCCAAATATGGTGATTCTCATGCCAATGTATGAAGAGCCATTGGAGGTAGGAGGCATAGAGGCAGGACAGCCTATCGCTGATGGTGAGACAGGTGTGGAGCCCCTGGAGAGTGAGTGGCACTAATGGATGGGTGCAAAAGACCCGCTGGCAAGCAAAAAGCATAGTGCTTATCTGGCCTCCACTGATCACATGGAGCTCCAGATGATGAGTAGTCAGAAGGACATTGGAATGTGCAGTGCCTTCTCATCACTCTCTTTTGCAGGTCATGTACCAGATCAGGCAGCTGCAGAGCATGTGGGACAGCATTCCACCTCTGAGAAGAAGGAGACCGAAGAGGATGCAGTATCACATCATTCTCCCGCACCCTCCACCAGCACAGATACTCTCACATTGGTGTAACAAAGGGGTCACAGTCTGGTGAGCACAGCACAGATGCACCCGAGCAGCTGATGGAGGCAATGACAGTTGTAGCCACTCACACTCGGAGGACTGTGGGAGGGAATGGTGGTGCTCAGCCTCAGGAGTCATCAACAAGGCGGCAGATGCTGAAGCTGCAGTGTGAGGTGCATGCCCATCTGGCGGAGATTCCAGAGGCTTTGCAAACCCATGTGCAAAGGATGGAGGAGTCCTTCCAGGCCATGAGTGCAGCCATGTCTCTGTTGTGTGCGTGATGACATCCTCCATTGAGAGAGTGGTGACCCTCATGGAGAGCCACATCCAGCACCACACAGTGGATGCCAGAGATGTGTGTGGACCCACATGCCATCGCCTCCTCCATGACCTCTGTGGAATGGCTGTATGGGGCTGGTGGGGGTGGGGGGGGAGGTGTGGGGAAGGGCGGTGTGATGGTGCAAGACACCTGGAGTCATCACCAGGTGCTCAAACTCCTCTCCTGAGCAGGGAGGATAGATGAGCAGCTGCCTGAAGCATCTGGGGGATCCTCTCAGTGCACTCCTGGCATGGACGGCAGTCCTTGTCCCCTCTGATGGTGACACCAGTGCCTCATGAAGCTGCAAAGACGGAGATGGCTCCTGCACCTGTCCAGGAGGCCCCCAATATGCTGGAGCCCTCAAGGCTTCAGGCAACCAGAGGACAACCGTCACAGCCATTGAAAGCCATGTAGCAGAAAGGTCAGCAGCCTGCCTCCATCTCTGCCGACAGTGCAGTGGGAGCATTATGTAGAAGCACCCACAAGCATGTGAGAAAGTCCACATGGAAGGGAGAAGATTGATTTGTTTGTATGGGTGCGTAAGGATGGCTCATGAGAAATGTATCTGCATAAGTAAGTTGCAAGCCTCCTTTGTGTGCATCACATTGCACCTTGCCTGCGGTCCCTCGGGGTCTTCATCATCGTCCGTCAGGTCAGAAGCCACCTCCAAATCCTGATTCTCAGAGGAGGCATCGTGCTCCAGGATGTCCCCATTTTTCATAGCTTCTCCCCTCTGTAGTGCCAGGTTGTGCAGAGCACTGCACACCAGCACAATACACAAAACCCTTGCTGGGGAAAATTGAAGGTCTTAACCAGATCTATCAAGGCATCTGAACTGCACCTTCAGAAATGTGATAGCCTGCTCGATGGTCACTCGAGTTCTTGCATGGCAGCTATTGTATCTCTCCTCTGCATCTGTGCTAGGTGTAAGAAGCCATATCTTCAGTGGGTAGCCCTTGTCAGCCAGTAACTATCCTTGAAGACGCACGGAGGGCCTGAAAATCTCAGGCATCTGGGACTGCCTTAATATGAAGGTGTCGTGACAGCTTTCCAGGAACCTTGACCTGAAGGATTCGTTTGCAGTGGTCACATACCAGTTTACATTAAGTGGAAGCTGCTTGTGATGAAGACTGCTGCCTGGTCTTTAGGAGCCTTGATGACCACTAGAATGCACTCAATGACACCCTGCACCTCTGGGAATTCAGCGATGGCTTCGAATCCTATAGCCCTCTCAGCCGTACTGTCCAGATTGATGCAAACCTGCACATATTGTCCAGCGCTTTGCAGAATTTCACTGGTGACTGTCTTGATGCAGCGATGTGCTGCAAACTGTGAGATCCCACAGATATCTCCAGAAGATCCCTGGAATGATCCTCAGACGTAGAAATTCAGCACCATGATGACCTTCACTGTCACTTCCCATTGGGCAGGGCTCCTTCTCCATCATGATACACAGCTCGGTGACCGCCTCACTGGAGAGGCACAGTCTACGGTGGCACTCTGCTCTGACATTTGCAGGAAATAGATCCTCTGACGGTAGACCCTCTCTGATGGGTAGTGTCTCCTGTACACAAAAGGCTGGTTCTATGCCCGTCGGCAACTCCCTCATCTGTGCTCCCTTCCAGCCTCATGATCCTGGTGCCCTCTGGGTGCTGCAGCCCCAGTCCTGATGGCTGCAGCTCTCTCCCTCTCTGATGTTCCTCCTCACTGGTGGTCTCAAAGCCTGAGTGAATGAGATCCCATTACAATTTGCTGCACTCAGTTCTCAAGGCATCCCACTGCCCCCCCCCCCCCCCACCCTTTACTCTGTCCACACTTGTGGCAAGTCAGAGAGGACACTCAATCAGAATGCCTCTGTTGTGCTTGCCAGGTTTGGAAAGTCTCCAGAGTGCCACTGCCATAGTTTACTTGCTATCATGTTCCCTACAATGCAACGTGACCTCTCAATGGCTGCCAACTGCAGCCAAGACTGATCTTGCACTGAGCTTCTGCCTCCTTATAGCTGGCAAGGCCCTAAAGCGCCGTTGTTTCTGTGCACACTACACAACATTGTAAGTAGCGCGTAAAATCGCAGTTAATTTAAATCACCTGTTTAACAGATTCAATTACCTGCCCACTGTCTTCAAGTGTGGTCTCCGCCCGCCAGTCTGGCTGCCTCTTAGAATATCCCCCAGTGACGTAAACACATTGAGCTTCCCTCATGATGCCATCCACCAACATTTTGCTGTCTGTCCCGCCTCCCAGCCTGTCTCCACTGCGCTGACAAAATTCTGCCCTATAAGTTTGTAAGAACTGACCGAGGGTTCTGTGACCTGTGAACTATGTTCACAGGGAAGTTTAGAACATAGGAAATTGGAGCAGGAGTAGACCATATGGCCCCTGAAGCCTGCTTCCCTATTCAATATGATCATGGGCGATCTTCAGCCTCAACTCCACTTTTCCGTCCAGTCCCCATATCCCTTGATTCCCTGAGAGATCAAAAATCTGTCCATCTCAGCCTTGAATATATTCAACAATGGAGCATCCACAACTCTCTGCAATAGAGCATTCCAAAGATTCACAACTCTTTGAGTCATCTCAATCTGAAATGATCGACCCAGGGAGGGGGAGCAAAATTTAACAGCCTTGAGGCAAGCTACTATTGACCCCATTCAAACTATCAGACACCAACTTGCCATGTGTTTCTGCCCATCAGTCTCTCCTAATGTGTCAGGAACTCATCAGGTACACCCATTACTTTCCTCTGCATCAGCCAGTTCCTGTCTTAAAGAATATAAGCATAAATTTTCTTCTTCTTAAAATGGAGAAAATCATGGGCTGGGATTGTACAATTTTCTGATAGAATCTTACAGCATATACAGAGGGAGCTGGGGGTGCATGTGCATCGATCTTTGAAGGTGGCAGGACATATTAAGAGAAAGGTTCGTAAAGCATATGGGATCTTGGGCTTCATAAATAGAGGCATTGAGTACAAAAGCAGGGAAGTTATGCTGAACCTTTATAAAGCTCTGGTTAGGCCCCAACTGGAGTATTACGTCCTGTTTTGGTCACCACACTTTAGAGAGGATGTGAGTGTCCTTAAGAGGGTGCAGAGGGGATTTATGGTTTCAGGGATGGGGGATTTTAATTACAAGGTTGGGTTGGAAAAACTGGGGTTGTACAAGGTTATGACAGACTTTGATAAGTTAGACAAGGAAAAACTGTTCCCATTAACTAATGGTGCATGGTCTAGGGGAACACAGATTGAAGATTTTGGGCGCGAAATGCAGGGGGAATGTGAGGAAGAACTTTTTTACGCAGTAGGTGATAATGACCTGGCACTCACTGCCCACAAGAGTGGTGGGAGTGGAAACAATGACTTCAAAAGGAAATTGGATGGCCACTTGAAGAAAACAGACTTGCAGGGGATCGAGCAGGGGAGTGCGACTCACTGAATAGCTCTGGGGAGAGCTGGCATGGAACTTGATGGGCCAAACGGCCTCCTTCTGTGCGTAAATGACTCTATGCCTGGCATGTAAAAGAATAACAAGTGCATTATTAGTTTGCTAATGAATGAAATAATGGCATAAAATTTCATAAACTAATAACCCCATAAAATGCTCAAAAGTTTGTACTTTATGCAGTTTCCAAGTAATTTGTTCTTAAGACTCAAAATGGTCTGGAAGAGAGTATTGATCTTGAAAATTCAATTTAAAAAAAAAGGAATCCATTCTCTGCAGACATTCTTTACATCGTTTTCCTAATCATCAATAAAGAAACCACAATTGCAAGTGCTGCTGTTCACATGTGTGTCAGTTGTTAAAAAGGTTAAATAATGCCAATTTGAAATGCCTATCATTAGTTTCTTTCAAAGTCTTCTGGAGTAAGCAAATCTTCACAGGATGAGGAGGCAAAAGCTTTTTTACCATTTGCATGTTCAGTTTTCACAGATGTGGTAGAAAACGCTATTTGCTAGTTCTGAAGAAGTGTCACTGACCTGAAACATTAACTCTGCTTCTCTCTCCACAGATGCTGCCAGACCTGCTGAGTATTTCCAGCATTTCTTGTTTTCATTTCAGATTTCCAGCATCCGCAGTATTTTGCTTTTATAAAAAATTATGACATTTCTTCCAGTCAACATTTGTAACTGGAGGTTAATACCAGCAAGATAATTGTTCTACTTCCCTTAATAGTAATTTTTTTTCCTATTATTAATTTCTAAAGAAAATTTAAGATGCTGAAGCTGACTAGGATGGAAAATAAATCAGTTCACAATATTCCCTTATATTCAAACTATATAGGCCAATGTTAGGGTAAGTGATTTGCTCAGAAACTAATAATTTCACTGTCCCTGAGACTTTTGCATAATTGTTATAATTGTGCAACAAATCACTTTACAGAAGTTGAATTGCACCTATATTGAGACCAATCATGGTGAAACTCACCAACTGAGCCTGGTGTGGAACCATGGCAAATTGAAGAGCCAGCCTCATTAGGATAGTACCAGCGAGCTGCATCTGCCAGTTGCAGTTACGATTTTAACATGGAACTGGCAGGAGAACAGCTGCAGCTCCGGGTTCCACAATAACACAAATAAAAACTTCAACTTTTGGATGGTGCCTACTAAAGGTCCCTTTGATTTGACTGCTGACAGCCTGAAGAAACTGACTGTAGTTTCCACGGTGCCTTCTGTGGTCATTCACAGACTACTTTAGCAAAGGGGCCGGAAACAGGCACATTGGGCTTCCCGATTTGCATATGCAATGAGCCTGACAGCAGTTTCAGGTGGATGCCTGCTGGACAGCCCTGATCAATAAGGCGGGCAGTGCAGTTGCAGCATAGAATTCATGTGTACATGTCGCCCACCATTTGGAGTCTTGCACACCCATTTTATGCCTGTATAATGTGCAGAGCACCTTCGAATATCGTGGCCGGAAGGTGTACAAATTCATGGGATGTGTATTGTGAGAAATTGCTTGTCTGAACTAACGTTAACAACAAATATTCATGTAAATCACCTCAGGCTGCAAAAGGTGAACCTCTACAACAACAACAACTTGTATTTACATAGTGCTTTTAACGCAATAAAATGTCCCAAGGCGCTTCACAGGAGCATTATAAAGTAAAATGTGACACTGAACCACATAAGAAGATATTAGGACAGGTGACCAAAAGCTTGGTCAAAGAGGTAGGTTTTAAGGAGCATCTTAAAGGAGGAGAGAGAGTTTGAGAGGCGAAGAGGTTTAGGAAGGTAATTCCACGGCTTAGGGCCTTGGCAACTGAAGGCATGGCCACCAATGGTGCAGCAAATTATAGTTGGGGATGCTTGAGGCCAGAATTGGAGGAGCGCTGATATCTTGGAGGGTGGTGGGGCTGGAGGAGATTACAGAGCTAGGGAGGGGTGAAGCTATGGAAGATTTGAAAACAAGGCTGGGCATTTTAAAATTGAGGTGTTGCTTAATCGGGAGCCAATGGAAGTCTGCGAGCACAGGGGTGATTAATGAACGGAACTTAGTGTGAGTTAGGACATGAGAACCTGTGGAAATATTGCTATATTTTTATCTTTATTGTGAAAATCTGTAATTGAACATTAAAGCTGAAAGGAAGATATTTGATCATTTTACAAATGGCTTCTGTAGGTCAAAGAAAAGGATACCGCTGGTTTTCCCTTTGATGTATTTTTCTCTTTACCATGCTGCCAATCTTTACAGCTGCCAGCTATGATTTGCCATTTCAATGACAGTTTGTGGATGTTTAGCCATCAAGGTGCCTCCAATCCATTCTTCAGGGTAATTTAGTTTGCAAAATGTTTCTCTGTGGATGGTAAATGAGATTTCCAGGGATCTGAACTCTGTAGAGCTGCATAGTATGAAGTAGATTGGCTCTTATTTTGCAAAATGAGAATGCCCACTTCAAGTAATAACCCTGGCAATACGATTCTGCTCTACTCATTTTTGATTTGTGTATTTTTGCTATAGTTTCACATTATAATCTTTGGAGCATGCACGGCAGCAGTCAGGTTAAGAGGGTGAAAAACAACATTCTGGTTACCATGCAGTAGATGTCGTCATTCATTGTCCTGACTTTGGGAAACAAATAACAAGTGGGTGCAGCGAATATGGATCAGCAACGAAGGTCGAGGACAATAGCACACTCCGTAATGAAGATTTCTCTTAAAGAATAAAGATCACTATTAAAATCTTTCTTTGATAAAAAAAAAAGCCAAAATTTCCATCATCTCTGTTTATTTTCTGTCTCTCTGTTATCGTTTGAACACCATATATAAAATTAATGGTGTGGGACCTTGGGTGTTCGATTTGGCAGATGTTTTGCAGCCTGATATTCTGAGGCAGCTGAATTTACATATAACATTCATACCCTATGCTGAGAACACATATTGCTACTCATCTTTTAAGTCAGGCCATGCAATAGTATCAGATAGAATTCTATTTAATTTTAAAATCCTGTAACTCCCTTTCTAACTGCACTGTGAGTGTACCTACACTACATGGAGTGCAGTGGTTCAAGAAGGTGGTGAGACATTACCTTCTCAAGGGCAATTAGGGATGGGCAATAAATGCTGGCCTTGCCAGCAATGCCCCCATCCCAAAAAAAATTCAAGAGCTGTCCTACATTACCCACATCAAGCTTACTCAGACAGTACCTGCCAGCCCTGCAACCAAAAGGACAAGAGCAGGAAGATCATGGGAACACCATCATTGTCAGATTTTCCTACGAATCACTCATCATTCTGACTTGGACATTTTTAACCATTTCTTGATTGTCACTGGATCAAAATTCTGGAATTCCCTACCTAACATCATCAGCACTGGGACTGCAATGATTCAAGAAGACTCACCACCACCAACTCAGGGGACCTGGCCGTGAGCAATAAGTGCAGATTTACCAGCATTGGCCACATCCTGAGAACAAATATTTGAAAAAAGGAGACTGAGTAGCATACCTCTGAAACCTGAATTTAGTGCAAACTGTTGGAATGCAGGCCTTCGCCTTTTAGCTCTCATAATCTTAAGCAAAATTAACTTTGGAATTCTCAGCCTCGTTCTAAATGGCCATAAGTCGACAGCACTAAATTGACCACAATTTAACAATGGGATGGCTGGCATGGGCAATGGCAATGGAGCAGAACATGGTGGGTTTTACCACATAACATACCCATAGTGTATTTGATTTGGAAATAATGGATGCTGACACAAATTGAGTATGTAGGATTAATTCACGAAAGAGGGATTAGCTGGTTGAACCTAATAGCCTCTGGTTTATTTTTTTTTGCTATAACTGGGAAATTACATAACCATTTAATTCTACAGGTTGATGGGTTATGTTGCTTCTTTTTGGCTATGCTATTTGTACTATATTACTCTACCCTGATCATAATTGTCACCACAGGGTACTGTAGAATTTCACACAATACTCTGAAACTGTCTTAATCCAGCTACAATAACATTGTTTTCCAAGAAACCATGGCAACGCCATTACTTTTAAATAGACTATATTGTATTGCAAGTGAATTTTCTCTGTTTGCAAATGCAAGCCACTGACTACTGCCCACTGCATCAATTTTTATGTCCTTTTGAGTTACTGTTTCCATTATAAAAAATGTGAATTTTAAGTAACTGCTGGAAATTACTTAAAGCTTTTATACAATGGGAAGAGCTGAAAACCTTTCCCCTCCTAAGTGTCTATTCATGATAGATGCAAAGGTCCTCAAGGTACTATTTGAATAGGTGTATATTAATATACCTACTTGAAGAACAGCAGGCAGTTCTCCCAGTGGAACATGGCAAGTTTCTCTCTACACAGATGCTGCCAGACCTTCTGAGTATTTCCGGCACTTTCTGTTCTCTTTTCAGAGTTCCAGCATCCGCAGTATTTTGCTCTTAGTTCTCCCTGTGGCCTGGCCAAAATTCCTCTCAAAATTAACACCATCAAAAACTGACTATCTGGTCATTTGATCATTTGCTTTTTGTGGGATCTTGCTGTATACAAATTGGCTGCTGCACTTGCTTACATAATAGCAGTAGTTGCACTTCAAAAGCAATGCCTTTGGCTGTAATGTGCTTTCGGGCATGTTAAGGGCTAGATGAAGAGGGGTGGGCATGCATCAGTTGGGGCTGAATGGCCTATTTCTGCGCTTCACATTCCATGAAATTAACACATTCTATAAATGCAAGTTCTTTAATATTTTCTATACAGTGCAATGCGTTTTGGAAAACAAGCCTACCTGAATACTACTTTTTCAAAAACATATACATTTCCTTTAAGCATATTACTAAGCACTCTTGATTGCATAGAAGTTCAATGCTATTAATTATCTGTTCATAAGTTGTGTTAGAATTTTCCTTTTACCCCTTACAGTTATGTCAAAGTTTGTCAATTTTTATATAACCTCATTTATTTTGAATAGAATTCTTTTATAAGATTCAATATTACTATTTGTATTGGGGCGGAAACTCCTGCTTTTATAATGACATACAACAAAGTGAGAGTCTTCAATCTAATATGAGGTGAATATGGATGGATCGCTATTTGATATAAACATTAAAAAAAACCTTGTATTAAAGTTAATAGCAATAAAAGTAGAAAAATCAGAGGAGCCGGATGGTATGCATCCCAGAATACTAAGATGAAAACAGAAAGTGCTGGAAATACTCAGCAGGTCTGGCAGCATCTGTGGAGAGAGAAACAGAGTTAACGTTTCAGGTCTGTGACCTTTCATCAGGACTGGCAAAGGTTAGAAATGTAATAGACTTTGAGCAAATGAAAGGGTGCGGCGGGGGGGTGCAGGGGAGGAAGAAGAACAAAAGGGAAGGACTGTGATAGGGTGGAGGGTAGGAGAGATTAAGTGACAAAGATGTCATGGAACAAAAGGCAAAGGGAGTGGTAATAGTTATATTAAAAGACAAAGCATTTGTCCAGAGGGAGTATCAACGCAGAATAATGAACATCTCTCTCCAAAAGCAAAACGTGAAAAACTAGTTTAAGACTGGTATATGGCAAAAACAATCAAAATGGCTGTCATGGTCTGAAGTTGTTGAATTCAATGATGAGTCCAGAGGGCTGTAGAGTGCCTAATCAGAAGATAAGGTGCTGTTCCTCAAGCTTGCGTTGAGCTTCTCTAGAACACTGCAGCAGACCAAGGACAGAAATATTGGCGTGAGAGCAGGGTGGTGAATTAAAATGCCAAGCAACCGGAAGCTTGGGGCCATCCTTACGGATTGAGCGAAGGTGTTCCACAAATCTGGGTTTGGTCTCCCCAATGTAGAGGAGGCTGCATTGTGAGCAGCAAATACAGTATACTAAATTGAAAGAAGTACAAGCAAATGGATGGAGGGTTAGATTAGATTAGATTAGAGATACAGCACTGAAACAGGCCCTTCGGCCCACCGAGTCTGTGCCGAACATCAACCACCCATTTATACTAATCCTACACTAATCCCATATTCCTACCAAACATCCCCACCTGTCCCTATATTTCCCTACCACCTACCTATACTAGTGACAATTTATAATGGCCAATTTACCTATCAACCTGCAAGTCTTTTGGCTTGTGGGAGGAAACCGGAGCACCCGGAGAAAACCCACGCAGACACAGGGAGAACTTTGAGGCCTTAGATGGTGAGGAGAGAGGAGGTAAAAATGCAGATAGTACCCCTCATGCAATTGCATGGGAAGATGCTGTGAGAAGGGGACAAGGTGTTGAGGGTGATGGAAGAGTGGACCAGGGTGTCACGGAGGGAACTGTCCCTTCAGATTTCTGACATGGGGGGGGGAGGGGAAGATGTTTGGTGCTGGCATTATACTGGAGGTGCCTGAAATGGCGGAGGATGATCCTTTGGATGCGGAGGCTGGTGGGATGGAAATTGAGGACAAGGGGAACCCTGTTGAGGTTCTGGGAAGTAGGGGAAGGGGTAAGGGCAGAAGTGTAGGAAATGGGTCAGACACGGTCGAGGGCCCTGTCAACCACAGTCGGGGGGATTCCTCCGTTGAGGAGAAACAAAGACATATCAGAAGTGCTGTTGTGGAAGGTTGCATCATCAGAACAGATGCAATGGAAATGGAGAAACTGGGAGAATAGAATGGAGTTCTTACAGGAGGCAGGGTGTTAGGAAGTGTAGTCCAGGTAGCTGTAGGAGTCAGTTGATTATAATGAGTATTTGTAGACAGCCTATCCCCGGAAATGGAGACAGAGAAGTCGAGGAAGGGAAGGGAAGTGTTGGACAGTGAGAGAAAGGTGGAAATTGGAAGTGAAGTTGATGAAGTTTTCCAGTTCGGGGCGAGAGTAGGAAACAGCACCGATGCAGTCAGCAATGTACCGGAAAAAGAGTTGGGGGAGAGGGCCTGAGTAGGACTGGAACAAGGAATGTTCAACATACCCTACAAAAAGACAGGCATAACTAGGACCCATGTGGGTACCCATAGCAACACCTTTTATTTGGAGGAAGTGCGTGGGGTTGAAGGAGAAGTTGTTCAATGTGAGAGCAAGTTCAGCCAGGCAGAGAAGGGTATTAGTTGAGGACTGGTTGGGCCTCCATTCAAGGGATAAAAGGAGAGCCCTCAGCCTGTCCTGGTGGCAGATGGAGATGTAGAGAGATTAGACATCCATGGTGAAGAGAAAGCAGTTAGGGCCAGGAAACTGGAAATTGTTGAAATGTCATAGGGTGGCAGAAGAGTCACAGATATAGGTGGGAAGAGACTAGACAAGGGGAGAAAAAAATATAGAGTCAAGATAGGAAGAAATAAGTTCAGTGGGGCAGGAACAGGCTGAAATGATGGGTCTAGCAGGACAGTCCTGGTTGTGGATTTAGGGAAGGAGGCAGAAATGGGCTGTTCGAGGTTGCAGGGCTATGAGGTGGGAAGCTGTAGAGGGAAGATCTCCAGAGGAGACAAGGTCAGTGACAGCCCTGGAGATTGAGGCTTAATGATCGGTGGTGGGGTCATGGTCTGGGGGAGGTAGGAAGAAGTGTCTGAGAATTGGCACTCACCCTTTATTGATCTCAGGATGCAGCGAGTACAGCAGTCCAAGGAATGTTGTATGTCACAGAGATACCTGTAATCCTGGAAGGATTCAAAACACGAAGGATGGAACTTCAGTTGGAATCCATGTGGAATAAGTTGGAGCCGGAGACAGTCACTGAGGAAAGAAATGTGGCTGTGAAAACAAGTTTTTGTAGACACCTTCTCAAACACCAAGAGGGAAATGGAAAGCAATGAAGGTGAACAAGGTAAGAGAGACAAACGGATATCCCGTCAGAGAGAAAAGCAGAACTTCTTCAAGGTAGGCATTCCTGAAAGAGAACTGGCAGTGAATTAAACACTATAACACCATTTCCCTCCTGGGCTGGATTTTCGGCCCCCACAAAGGCCGGGATTGGAGGTGGAAAGGAACTAAAAATAGCCCTGTCGACTGGCATGCCAGTTCCAGGTTATTCTTGTGGAGGCAGGATGAGGGGCCAGCAGGGCTCTCCGCACTCTTGTGACAGGTAACTGATCAGGCTCATTAAGAGCCTAATTGAGGCCAATTAAAGGAGACTGACTAGAAAACTGGGGGGGGGGGGTGCAGTTTTGGTGCCTGTAGGTGGGGACCGAGCAGCAGGCGAGGGAGCCAGCGCTCCTGGCAAGCCTCGAGGTCTTCCCTGCCTGCCTGGGTGCAGGAACAACCACTGGCCACCCTGTAGAGGGGTGCCCCCACACAGTGCTGGCCTGGCTGCTGTATTAAAGATATAAAAAGTTGGAAAGGAGTGCCTATATTTTGAAGCACACTCTCTCTTACTTACCTTCCTTTACAGCTTGCTGTTCCTCTCAAGCTGGAAGGCCTCTAATTGGTCTTCCAGCTTCAAGAGCCCACCCACTCTCCTTAATTGGACGGAGAACCAGTCTCCAGGCAATTAAGGGGGCACCTGCTTGAAAATCCCAATTAGTGACTGTTCCCCAGGGGTGGGAAACAGAGGTCCGGACTTCAGTTTCCTGCCCCGGGAGGAAAAATCTAGCCGTTTATCATAATTTACCAAAAATATTTGGAAATGGGAATTTGTACCAAAGAACTGAGGCATGGTAAATGCTACATTCCTGTTCAAGAAAGGCTAAAGGGATAAGCCAAATAGTCTTGCCTTGGTTGTGGGTAAACTGCTAGAGTTGATAATATGGGATGAAATTAGTGGATACTTAGAAAGGTATTGGTTAGTCAGGTAGGTCAATGTAAGTTTGCAAACACAGGGCAGAGTTGACACATTTAATTGAGTTTTTAAGGAAATCAGAGTGCATAAATAAAAGGAAATGGGTTTCAGGTGCACATGGATTTTCAGAAGGTATGTTATACAGTGTCACATTAGAAACTTCTGAAAGCCAAAGGAAATGAGGCCACGTGAAGAGTGGTGGCTAGAGAGCAATGAATAGGAATAGATGGGTGTTTATTAGATTGGTGTGATGTGCTGGAACTCTCTTGTTTCTATTTATGTACATGATTTGTATGTAAATAGGCACTCAGAAAGATTGAGGTTTGCTAATTGTATCAAACTAGGGGGCATGGTAAATCATGAGGAAGATTGGAGGAGGATATAAATAAATTAATAATGATGGACTAGATGGCATATGCAGTTCGACGTAGAGAAATATGAAGTACTACATTTTGAGGTTAAAGATTCCTAACAGAGTGGAGTAACAAAGAAATTTAAGGATGCAGACATGGGTGAGATTTTAGCCATGTTGTGCTGTTTCTGATGGCACAACTGGAAGCAAGAGGCACTTCCACTCTTTCCCTTTTTGCCAGTTCCCATGCAATTAAAATTGAAAATCAAAGGGCCGACGGCAGGCACAGGAGATACGTGCAGTCATGCGGTGGGGAGCGCTTTTCATTGGTGTAACCTGCCATCAGTCAGCGAAGCATCATGTACGGCAGGGTTATAAACAAGCCTTCAGCACAATCAGGGAGGTTCATCAGCGCAGCCGATTGTCTTTGAGGAAAGTATTCAACTTTTTTCCCCTTAACTTAGGATAAGCTTTTACCCACTCTCACCCGTCCTCACACCTCTCCAACACCATCACCACCCTCCCTTTGTGATTGTTTGGTTTCATTCATCAAGAACACCACCATGTCTGCTAGCAGGCAGAGACCAGCCCCACAGTTCAGTGATGCCTCCCTACAGGTGCTCCTTCAGGCCATAAGGGAAAAGTGGGAGTTCCTCTTTCCTGCAGATGGCATCAGAAGATCTTCCTTCCCAAGGCAGCCTGGACGAGGTGGCAGAGTAAGTGTCGAACCGTGGGGTTCAAAATAGAACCTGGGTACAGTCGTGATTGTATGTGTGGGCTTGAGTATTAGAGACTATATGGGACTTGGAAGGGATACTGAAATAAACTCAGCATTTTGGGGAAAACACCTGACCTGGGGATTGTTGCAAGCTCAGATAAGCATATGCTCCTGTAGTAATCAAGAACTCTATTAAAGCTTGTCAAATCTTTGTTAAAGTTAAATGTTTGACTTCAAGTGTGCTTCTTCAGCCTGTGATGTGATGGGTACAGTGTAGGAAACAGGTCAATAACCTGCTCTGATCAGCGAAGGTAAGTGATGTGGCCGAATCTTAACAAATGGTATCTTCTGGGGTCCTCAAAACTTAATGGGCTGGATTTTGTGTTGGAGGTGTGGCTCCTGGCACCAGGCTAAAAGGCGGGGGGAGCCCTGCCTCGGTCTTTTCGGACCGCCCCACTGCAACGCCCCCTGCCCTCCAGTATATCCTCCAGTATTTTAGCCTCTAAGTTTCACGAGCTGGGATCCTGCCTCCATGAGCCTGCCAGCCAATCAAAGGCCAGCAGCTCAGCAGTATTGGCAGTGCCACCAGGTGCGGTGGCCACTGCCGGTACTGCAGAGGCCTCAGACCCCAGCTCAGCATTGGAACCCCAGACTTCAGATAAATGGGGGGGGCAGGAGGTGTAGTTGTGTATTCTACAGGGAGGGATGTCCCGGGGTGTAAAGTCGTTCCCGGAACTCCGCCCAAGAAGGGACTCGCCCCAAGCCCGCAGGGAGGTCGACTCATGTTGCAAGGCATCCTCTCCAAGTGGTGGAGGCACCCCCACCGCTGGTAAGACCCCAACGACGGTGGGAAAAGACTCTTAATTGACCTTGGGAAGATTGCTTGGCAACGGGCCCTCTGCTCAGTCCCCCCCCACCACCCGTAGAAATACTCCATGCCCTCCCCCGCCTCAGGGGGCCACATAACATCCTGACCAATGTCTGTCATTGGGCAATTACATAGCAATTGTGGCCAGAGCATGTGGAGGTCTGGTGCCTGTATGCGCTTGGATGCAGCATGCGAGTGACAGGCCATATGTGTGATGGGGATGCATGCATACAAGGGGGGGGTTAGGCATCACTGAACACATCATTAACTTAGCACTTTCTTGTGCAGGACAAACAGACCCACCGTCAACGGGAGTGCACCAATCAGGGAGTGGAGTGCCAGACCTAAGACTCCTCACCTCAGCAGTCAACCTACTGGCATATGGGCACACAAGATGACCGTGCACAAAAATGATGCGCTCATGCTATGATGATGCGAAATATGGTTCTGTTTGTTCTCCACTGCAGGTGCCTGCAATCGCACAACCAGACCGATGACAAGCCAACAACCTGTTGACTCCGCCTCTGGGGACAAAGATATCAATGCCCCAAAGGGTGCACAGTCACCTACTTCTTCAGCATCTTCCGCCAGCAGAGTCACATCCACACGGTCTGTGGGGGGGTTGCGCGCAGAATCAGGGTCACAATCTGATGCGCACGGCACAGACATGTCCAAGCAGCTGAGGGAGAATGTTACAGCCGGGTCCCCTGACACTCAGAGGTCTGCTGGGGACCAGGCCCCTGCTGAGCCCCACGGTGATGATGGTCCTCTGGTCGAGGCCACAAGAAGCCTGCTGGAGACGCCGCGAACATTTAGGGCGGCACAGTGGCGCAGTGGTTAGCACCATAGCCTCACAGCTCCAGGGACCCGGGTTCGATTCCGGGTACTGCCTGTGTGGAGTTTGCAAGTTCTCCCTGTGTCTGCGTGGGTTTTCTCCGGGTGCTCCGGTTTCCTCCCACAAGCCAAAAGACTTGCAGGTTGATAGGTAAATTGGCCATTATAAATTGTCACTAGTATAGGTAGGTGGTAGGGAAATATAGGGACAGGTGGGGATGTTTGGTAGGAATATGGGATTAGTGTAGGATTAGTATAAATGGGTGGTTGATGTTCGGCACAGACTCGGTGGGCCGAAGGGCCTGTTTCAGTGCTGTATCTCTAATCTAATCATATGTCAGAGATGCCTGAGGTCATGCACAGCTTAGTGCAAGCGATGGAGGAGTCCATGCAAGCCATGATACCTGCCATGTCCCAGGCTTGTGAGCGCATGGCTTCTTCCTCGGAGAGGATGGTAACTGCCATGGAGGGCTGGTTGAGCACTCAATCCATATGTGCTCTGACATGCATTTCATTGCTGTAACCATGGGCTCAGTGCAGCGGTGGCTAAGCGCGAGGGGCATAAGGAACATGGATCTCCCTATGGGTTCTCCTTCCCCTCAGGGAGACTGGCAAGTGCCATCACGCACCCAGATGAAGGAGGAGCATGTGCCAGCTGCCCTAAGGTCTGTGACTCAGAACACCCCCAGGGTGAGCGGCATCTCCTCATCTTCCCCAACATTGACCCCCTTACCTCCAGCAGGTGAGGTCAAGGGGGAATGCCCCTACACCAATGGAGGAGACCCCCAGTAGGATGGAGCCCTCAAGGCCCTGTACCTCCAGAGGACGCCCACCACGGACATCCACAGCAACGGGGCAGCGCAATGAGCAGACTACCTCCACCTCAACTGTTGATTTCAGGGTTGCACCAAGACGTAGTGGGAGGAAGCATAAACCTAAGGAATTCTGAGCACGAAGGTGGCACGGGTGTTCAAAACAAATAGATAACACACATAAATAGTGCACAATATATTTTTTCTGCTTTATTAATATTCATCAGTTCTTGTGACTTGCCTAGTTAGAAAGCTAAATGTAATGGCACGTCTCCTGGCAGGCATGCTTAGGCAGTTACAGAGGAGTAACGGACATGACCTTTATTGTGGAAGATGTTTTGTTTGTGCGTTCAATCTTCACTGATTATTAATGCAAGTTTGAAGTTTTGCACTTGACAGTCTCTGGGACATGGCTTAATCTGCAGGCTCAGCTGGCTCTCCTTCTATACTTTGTAAAAGAGATAGAACAAAGAACAAAGAACAAAGAAAATTACAGCACAGGAACAGGCCCTTCGGCCCTCCAGGCCTGCGCCGATCCAGATCCTCTATCTAAACCTGTCGCCTATTTTCTAAGGGTCTGTATCTCTTTGCTTCCTGCCCATTCATGTATCTGTCTAGATACATCTTAAAAGACGCTATCTTGCTCGCATCTACCACCTCCGCTGGCAACGCGTTCTAGGCACCCACCACCCTCTGCGTAAAGACATTTCCACGCATATCCCCCCTAAACGTTTCCCCTCTCACTTTGAACTCGTGACCCCTAGTATCTGAAACCCCCACTCTGGGAAAAAGCTTCTTGCTATCCACTCTGTGTATACCTCTCATGATTTTGTACACCTCAATCAGGTCCCCCCTCAACCTCCGCCTTTCTAATGAAAATAATCCTAATCTACTCAACCTCTCTTCATAGCTAGCACCCTCCATACCAGGCAACATCCTGGTGAACCTCCTCTGGACCCTCTCCAAAGCATCCACATCCTTTTGGTAATGTGGCAACCAGAACTGCACGCAGTATTCCAAATGTGGCCGAACCAAAGTCCTATACAACTGTAACATGACCTGCCAACTCTTGTACTCAATACCCCGTCCGATGAAGGAAAGCATGCCGTATGCCTTCTTAACCACTCTATTGACCTGCGTTGCCACCTTCAGGGAACAATGCGGCACAGTGGCGCATTGGTTAGCACCGCAGCCTCACAGCTCCAGGGACCCGGGTTCGATTCCGGGTACTGCCTGTGTGGAGTTTGCAAGTTCTCCCTGTGTCTGCGTGGGTTTCCTCCGGGTGCTCCGGTTTCCTCCCACAAGCCAAAAGACTTGCAGGTTGATAGGTAAATTGGCCATTATAAATTGTCACTAGTATAGGTAGGTGGTAGGGAAATATAGAGACAGGTGGGGATGTTTGGTAGGAATATGGGATTAGTGTAGGATTAGTATAAATGGGTGGTTGATGTTCGGCACAGACTTGGTGGGCCGAAGGGCCTGTTTCAGTGCTGTATCTCTAATCTAATCTAATCTAATCTAATGGACCTGAACACCCAAATCTCTCTGTACATCAATTTTCCCCAGGACTTTCCCATTTACTGTATAGTTCACTCTTGAATTGGATCTTCCAAAATGCATCACCTCGCATTTGCCCTGATTGAACTCCATCTGCCATTTCTCTGCCCAACTCTCCAATCTATCTATATTCTGCTGTATTCTCTGACAGTCCCCTTCACTATCTGCTACTCCACCAATCTTAGTGTCGTCTGCAAACTTGCTAATCAGACCACCTATAGTTTCCTCCAAATCATTTATGTATATCACAAACAATAGTGGTCCCAGCACGGATCTCTGTGGAACACCACTGGTCACACGTCTCCATTTTGAGAAACTCCCTTCCACTGCTACTCTCTGTCTCCTGTTGCCCAGCCAGTTCTTTATCCATCTAGCTAGTACACCCTGGACCCCATGCGACTTTACTTTCTCCATCAGCCTACCATGGGGAACCTTATCAAACGCCTTACTGAAGTCCATGTATATGACATCTACAACCCTTCCCTCATCAATCAACTTTGTCACTTCCTCAAAGAATTCTATTAAGTTGGTAAGACATGACCTTCCCTGCACAAAACCATGTTGCCTATCACTGATAAGCCCATTTTCTTCCAAATGGGAATAGATCCTATCCCTCAGTATCTTCTTCAGCAACTTCCCTACCACTGACGTCAGATTGTCCGAGTCTACTCACCTTGGAGATGTGAGATGGTGCAGGTGCACTGAAAGGACTGTTATGATGGTGCTGGTTCGAATTGAGTGGTCATGGCTGGATGATAGACATACGTCCAAGTGTGGCACAGATTTCCTCAGATTCAGTCTTCACTAGCGACTGTGTTTAACAAAGCTCCACTCCCCTGCAATTATAGATGACAGAGGACCCCTGCTTTGAGTTTGGACTGCTAGGGAGGCTGGCAGGAATAGGTCAACATCCCAGGAAGGCAATGAAGTTCAGGTATTGGAAAACGGATCATGTAGGTGCCTCACTCTTGGCCAAAACGTGCGAATATAAGGTTGTCCCTGGTATCATGTACATGTCTCTCCGTGGCCCTGGCATCTATTAAAGGGTCATTCACATTTATGGCCTCCTCCTCAGGCTCATCCAATTCATCCTCATCTGGGAAGGAGTGGTGCTTCTCCCACTCATCCTGCTGCAAAATATGTCTGCATTGCATTTCCAGGTTGTGCAGTGCACGGCAGACTATGGCTATTCGTGAGACCCTCTGTGGTGCGTACTGCAGAGCCTCTCCAGACGAGTCAAGGCAATGGAAGCGCATTTTCAGCAAGCCAATGTTGTGTTCAATGATGGCTCTGGTGGAAGCGTGAGGTGCACTGTATCGCTCTTCAGCTGCGCTTTGGGGATGCCTCATTGGTATCATCAACCATGCCCGCAGAGGTAACTCTTGTCACCCAGGATCCAGCCATTAACCTGGCTGGTGCCTCAAAAATTTCTGGGAGCTGGGAGTTTCACAAAATGTATGCATTGTGACAGCTCCCTGGGAAATGAGCACAGACCTGCATGATTGTTCACCTGTGGTCGCAAACGAGTTGCACATTCAAAGAGTAAAAGCCTTTGCAATTCGCAAATGCAGCTGGCTGGTCCCAGGGAGCTCTAATGGCCACATGAGTGTAGTCGTTGATCCCTTGCATGCTAGGGAAATAAGCAATAGCACCGATGCCAATGACATTTCTGCCTGGCTGTCCTCAACTACTGAGAAATAAATGAAACCATTGGCACAACGGAAGAGGGCATTGGTTACCTCCTTTATGCACCCGTGAGTGGCAGCCTGTGAGATGCCACATATGTCACTCATTGAGCCCTGGAAAACACTGCTGGTGAAAAATTTGAGTGCTGCAGTCACCTTGAGCGCAACTGGCATGGGGGTTCCCATCAAAACCACTTGTCTACAGGTCTTGCTGAATAATCCCACAAATCTCAGTGACTATTTTCTATGACATCCTCAGACGTCTCTGGCATCACCTCTCCAAGATCTGAACGTAGTTATTGTGGTAATAAAAGCAAAATACTGCGGATGCTGGAAATCTGAAATAAAAACAAGAAATGCTGGAACCACTCAACAGGTCTGGCAGCATCTGTGGAAAGAGTTCCGAAGAAGGGTCACTGACCCGAAACGTTAACTCTGCTTCTCTTTCCACAGATGCTGCCAGACCTGCTGAGTGGTTCAGCATTTCTTGTAGTTATTGTGGGCTGACCTTAAGAGTGGACCACCTTAAGAGCTGTAAGTGAAGATCCCCGACAGAAGTGGTGTCATATCATCCATGACCAGGGATTTGTGGGTGTAGGCTTTCAAGAAGACCTACTAGAAAAGAAGAAAGGGCACACCATCGATACACTACTTAATGATGGAAGGAGATTTGGAGCCATCGTGGCTGGGTGCCGACAGTTACAATCGTTGAGGGTGGCTACAACAATTAATATGCTTACCAAGGCTCAGCAGCCTGCTAAGCTTTATGGCGATTGTTGCCTGACTCACCCAATTCACTGTTGTCCAGCATACCAGCACCAATACAAAGCTTGTGGCATGCAAGGACATTGGGCAAGGCAGTGCAGAAGGCCGAGCTCAGATACTGTACACAGGAATAGTGGCAAATCACATGCTGAGAGAATGTCTGCAAGTGTTGTGGAATAATCAGACTAGGCACGGTGAGTACTCCCAACCTACTTTATTAACTTGTGCACAAGGAGAACAAACACAGTAGAGCTCACATTGAGACTCAGTGCGATGTTCTGAAGAATTTCAGTAAAACAATGGCAATTATACTATTCTGCAACCAATAATCTTACAACAATAGTTCAATCCTTAATTTGCAGTCTAAAGCACCAATAATATTACAATTCAGTTTTTGCTCTAAACAAATAAGATACAGTAATTTTCAATCCTTCGTTTACATATTTATCTCACCATTGGCCTTGCAGCTGGTACAGTGCAATAACAGAAAGAGACATTATGCTTCAACAACACTCTTCTTATCTCATCGCCCAGACATGACACATTCCTAAGGAACAGTTAGTGTGGAAACATACTGACCAGGCAAACCCACACCCCTTGTCCGAGGGTGGCCCACCTCAGGTTCCACACAAGACAGGACGGCAAACACAACAAAAGGTATGCCAACACACAACAAAAGCTCAAGCAAGTATCTCAGGTCAGCAGAGAGAGAGATTTCCAGGAGAACATGGATAAAGAGTGCATTTGTGCGAACAGCAAGCAAGCATTCCACATATTTAATTTGGATCAACGTGTCAATGCTATTACGCAATCTGAGGCATTTGCCATGATCGAGATTATATGCCTGCGGAAAAGTGGCAAGCATAAGCTCAGACTGAAAATCAACACCAGAGCAAGTGCAAATATTCTACCCATCCATATAATGAAGGACATGTAGTTAAAGAAATGAGAATCGCTGGTACGACCCACCACAGCTAGGCTAACTGCCTACAATGGTTCTCCAATCAAGTGCATTGGAATGATAACCTTATAGTGCAGCTATGGGAGCTCCGAATGGCTACCACAAATGCTTTATATTGCAGACACAACTGGACCAGCTGGCACAGGACTTCCTGTATTCCAAGATTTATGATTCATCACAATACATGAGGTCAGCACTGCACTGAAAGCTATGGAAGGTTGCAACACTGAGTGCATTGAGTCGGTTAGAGACCTGGAACTACTTTACCCAGGCAGATTTGATGCAATCGGAAATTTCAAGGGTGATACCATATTGCACGTGAGGGAGGATGCAGTTCCTAGTATTGACCCGCCAAGGAAGTGCAGCATACACATTCAAGAGAAGCTTAAAGCAGAGCTGGATGAGATGGAATGTGACGGAGACATCCGCCGAGTGCACCAGCATTCCAATTGGTGCAGCTCCATTTACCTGCGTATTGAAGAAAGATGGCAATCTCAGATTTGCTTAGACCCGCAACAACTGAATTTAGCCCTCAAGAGGTGCCTGCATAAAATCCCAAGAAAGCCCCTCCAGGTGGAGTGCTCCTCCAGACCCCATGAGAAATGATTAGGCTTTCCCGGCCCCAGACTGCCTCCCTTCTCCACTGTGTAACCCCCCAAAAACCCCATTCCCCCATTACCAGACAGGTGATCAAGAGCCATCTTATTTTCTGGATAGGAAGCGGACTGGTGGTATATTGATGAGGTCCTGGGGTAAAATCGCCATGGCCTCATACTGCTGCAAGCATGCGGGAAACTGACCGAAACCAACAAAATTCTGTTGGATGTTAAAATCCCCCCTCACCTTTTTCTCAGTCAGGGAGTGTGACCCATATGAGTTAGGTCTGGGGTAATTAATAAGTTTTCTGAAATAATAATATCAAGTTCACGTGCACGATGTTATTAATGTGTAAATCGTCCAGAAAGTTGATGAGAACAGATATGCTGTGAGTTGTGAATCTCCAGAATTTGCTGGCCAATTTCCATTGATCTGCCCATTGACTCATACAAACGGTATCTTGCTCTTTTTCTCCCCTCTTATTTTTAAGAACCTGCTACTTTTAAGAACATGAATTGCCAATTAAACTCGCAGCAGGAAGATAGGGTTTATAATTAAAAGCATAAGACCCCTTTTAACAATGTGATAATCTTCTTTCTTCTTCTTCTTCTTTGGCCTTATCTCGAGAGACAATGGATAAGCGCCTGGAGGTGGTCAGTGGTTTGTGAAGCAGCGCCTGGAGTGGCTATAAAGGCCAATTCTAGAGTGACAGGCTCTTCCACAGGTGCTGCAGAGAAATGTGTTTGTCGGGGCTGTTACACAGTTGGCTCTCCCCTTGCGCCTCTGTCTTTTTTCCTGCCAACTACTAAGTCTCTTCGACTCGCCACACTTTAGCCCCATCTTTATGCTAGTTTCTGCAATACTGGTCAACCTCTTGGAACCAGAAAGGAAATGATTTAAACTGTTGAGTCTCATTCCAGCATGTCGTAAATTCTTCTTAGAGATTTAATAAAAAATAAAATGTTCATGTTTTTTCTTCCTTTTCCCACCTCTTTTTTCTCTCTCTTGATCCAATCTTTCTTTCCCCCTCTTTATTTCTCTTTCTGTACCTGATTTCCTTTAGTTCACTCTATTTCCTTCCTGATAATTCTTCAGTTTCTTTTTAAATCCTTAAATCTTATTGGTTACACAGATAGGCTGTTGGCTCTGTCATTCACTGATGTTCTGTTGGCCTCTCCTCGCCGTTATCAGCTCGCACTTACAGCTAGTTACACCGCAAATTATAATTGAGCTGAAGGATGTAGGAAAAGGTCTAATTAACGGCACATGCTGTGATAGGCTCTACTGCTAGAAGATTAGGGCCAATGTGCTTTAGGTGTTGAAATTTTTCCAGCATTTGGTTGTTTTACCTCTTTGAACGGGAGTGAAGTAGACGACCTCTGGCAACTTTGAAGCCTATAGAAAAGAAGGCAGTAACTCCAGTTTCAGTGATTCTGAAGTTTCTTTGGAAAGAGAGGGAGGGAAGTTGAAAGGAAGCTTTGTGTTTGAATCATTTGTCCTAAATGTGCAGAAGTTGCTCTCTTCATTAAACATCCTAGGGCAGTGGAAGAGATGAAATAATTCATAGATCTCAAATTTCCTTGTTAAATCTCTATTTTCCCCTGTAGATGCAGCTAATATAGCCAAGGGACTTAACATTGCTGTTAGCACTTAGAATTGCTGTCTTGTTTCAAGTCAAGTTATGCAGTGAAGTCATTATGCAGTTTCCAGAAGATGGGGTTAAGGTTATAGATAAGTTGAATGTTTTGATTAAAGGAGGAAGTAAGGGAACAGTGTTTACTTTGCACATAGGTACCAATGATATAATGAAGAGAAAGATTGTCCTTTTTTTTATTCGTTCATGGGATGTGTGCATCACTGGCTCGGACAGCATTTATTGTCCCTCCCTCTTAATCTCTGAAAGACCTATTACCAGAAAATGGTCAGTGAATGTAGGAGATGGGAGCTCGGGCTGTGGTCTCATGACTGCCAGTCATTGAGTGTTCATCAGGAAGGAACAGCTGGATCATTGCTTTTAATGATCCCATTGCTCTTATCAAACTGAATTAGACGATCAGCCATGATCTCTTTTGAATGGCAGAGCAGGCCCGAAGGGCCGAATGGCCTACTCCTGCTCCTATTTTCTATATTTCTGTGTTTTTTTGTGATTAATGGATAAGGACACACAGGTCCCTCTGTACCGCAGCATTCAGCAGTCTCGCCATGTAAATAGTATTCCGCTTTTATATTCTTGCCACCAAAGTGGACAACCTCACATTTTCCCACATGATGCTCCATCTGCACATTTTTGCCCACTCAGTAATATATCTCTTTGCAGACTCTTTTTGTTCTCCTCATAACTTGCTCTCCTACCTATCTTTCTATCATATTTTCTGTGAGCACAATTCAATCAATTGCCAGGTTGGCCAGCAGGTTAGTCATGTGACTAGCACTTTCTTTGACTTTCTGCGAGGTTTGTTGATTCTTCAAAGCTTACTGGATACACTCAGTGTAAGGGGGCGGGGGTGGGGTGAGACAGAGAGTCATTTAGGACACAGAAGGAGGCCATTTGGCCCATCAAGTCCATGCCAGCTCTCCACAGAGCTATGCAGTCAGTCCCACTCCCCGGCTCTATCCCCCCAGCCCTGCAAGTCTATTTCTCTCCGTTTCCACCACCTTTGTGGGCAGCGACATCCAGGTCATTACCCCCCACTGCGTAAAAAATTGCTTCCTCATATTCCCTCTGCATCTTTTGTCCAAAACTTTTAATTGGTGTCTGCTAGTCTGAGTACTATTTGTCTAACTTATCTAAGCCTCTCATAATCTTATACATTTCTATTAAATCTCCCCCCAATCTTCATTGTTCTCAGTGGAACAAATGTCAAGAGGGTCTTCATCCTCAAAGGTGTTCAGAAGGTGAGAGAGAGAGAGACAGAGAGACAAAGGGAAATGTCCCGACTCCAGAAAAGAATGCAGGATCTGCTCCTGCTGCAGTCGATGGGGGTTGATGTCAAGGAGGATGTCCAAGAGGTGAAGAACCAGCAAGCCTCGCTCTTTGCCTCGGAGCCTCCGAGATCATCTTCCAGTCCAGAATCTACTTTGTTAAGCAGGATGAGATGTGCTCGCGTTTCTTCTTCCAAAAGGTACACAGAGGGAGAGAGCTCTGTGATCAGCAGCCTGAAGGAAGAGGACAGCTCGGTAACTTCATCGCAGTCTAACAAACTAAGGATCTTTAAATCCTTTTATGTTGGGATGTACAACATGAAGCCCTCAGACAGCACAGCCTCCCAGTCCTTCCTGTCATCTATCACGGAATGATTTGATGACAGTACGCGGGAGAGTCTGGACAAACCGCTAACTCTGCACGAGCTGAGAAAGGCTGTCAGGTCCTTCAAGATGAGCAAAACTTCCAGAAATGATGACTTACCGGTTGAGTTGTATTTGACTGTGGAAACTGATCGGCCCAGACCTGCTGGAAGTGTACGAGAGTAGCTTCTGGACGACAGCCTGTCAGAATCCAGGAGGAAAGGCAACATCCCCCCCATCTATAATCAGAAGGCGGAAAGGGAGGAAATCAGAAATTGGCAGCCCATTTCACTGCTTAATGCGGACTATAAAATTTCGTCCAAGATCATTACCAATCGGGTCAAGATCAGACCTACGCTGCAGCTGGCAGGAAGATCTCTGGTGGCCTCGAGCTGCTCAGGGATATGATCACCCATGTGTGGAACGGGAGGATGGACACCCGCCTCATCAGCTTGAACTAGGAGAAGGCATTTGACAGGATATCATACACCAACATGATGTACACGCTCTCCAAAATGGATTCTGGGGAGAAAATCTGCTATTGGATCCATCTGCTCTCCACCAACATCAGTAGCGCAGTTTCAATCAATGGATGGGAATGGGAAAGCTTTCTGATCAAATCTGGAGTCAGGAAAGGCTGTCCTCTCTCTTCTGTCTTGATTGTTTGCTGTTCGAACTTTTTTCTGAGTCCATCAGGAAGGATGTGGGCATAAGAGGGTGACAATCCCAGGCAGTGGAGGAACTCAGGTTACAGCCTTCCTGTACATGGACGATGTCATCATTTTCTGCTCGGATTCACTGTCAGTTCACAGGCTGATGAGCATCCGCGACCAGTTCAAACTGGCCTTGGGAGCCAAAATAAATTACATCAAGATCGAGGCCATGTTCTTTGGGAACTGGGCCGACTGATCCTTTGTCCCATTTGCCATCAGGTTAGACTATTTGAAGGTGCTGAGAATATTGTTCGGAAGGGCCGTGGTGTGCGTCAAAAACTGGGATGAGTGTATAGCCAAGGCCAAATTGAAACTATGAAAGTGGGAGCGATGCTCCCCCTCCATTGCGGGTACGAGCCTGGCCATCTGGTGCGATGTGTTCTCAGAGTTCCTGTACATGGTGCAGGTCTGGCCCATACTGAATGTTGTCCTCATCCTGATGGCCATCTTTGTATTTGACTGTATCAAGCTGTGTGTAGTCCCTCGGTACAGAAATACCAAGGGCTGGACTTTGGGCTGGAGGCTGCTAATAGCAAGCTCTGTCTAAAAGCACAAACATGAAAAACAAAGTTTAAGGCAGGCACAAGGTTAAAAATTACAATCAAATATAATAATAAAAAAGGCCAGTCATGCTGTGAAATTATCAAACTGATTGTTGAGTCCGGAAGGCTGTAAAGTGCCTGATCGGAAAATGAGAGCCTGTTCCTCGAGCTTATATTGAGCTTCACTGAAACACTGTAGCAGACCAAGGACAGAAATGTGGGCATGGGAGCAGGGTGCTGAATTGAAATGGCAAGCAACCAGAAGCTTAGGCTCATGTTTTCGGACTGAGTGGAGGTATTCCACGAAGCGGTCACCCATCTGTGTTTGGTCTCCCCCATGTAGAGGAGACTGTATTGTGAGCAGCGAATACAGTAGACTAAACTGTCAGAAGTACAACCACAAAAAGTTCCAACAGATTTGACAAATAAGATTTTCTTTCCCAAAATCCATGTTGACTCTGCCAAATCAAATGACGATTCTTTAAGTAGAGAAAGGGAATGCTGGAGACGCCCAGCGGTCCGGGCGGTGTCTGCGGAGGGAGGGGTGGGGCCGACACCCCAGGTCCACGACCTGTGGAAGGGTCGCAGGCCTGGGGCACCAGCCCCACCTCTCCGTCTGTGGATGCCACCTGACCCGCCGAGCGCCCCCTGCACCCTCTTTTTATTGCAGATTTCCACAATCAGCAGTATTTTGTTTTTATAGTTCATTAAGTGTTCTGCTTCCACGTCCATAACAATACATTCTAGCATTTTCCCATGATCTGACACTTCAACATCTTAATTTGGGGAAATTCTGCTGGAAAAGTCTGTCCTACACTCCCATTGCTACAACTCCTGTCACAAATACTTTGCGTGACTGTGGTGCACTGGATGCTTTATTAGGGAAAAAAAGCTGCTCAGTCCAAATCTGGCTGCCAAGGGTTATGAATTTCCCTTGTCCCTACGGTCCGCGTTTCAGGTCTGGGCCTTAAATCCCCACCGCCCACCTTAAATGGCCACACGCAGGTGCCAGGTCTATATGGGCGCAAGACCCAGGGCCACATCACAACTGAAGTGTTATGTAACCTGCCCTCACAATGAGAACCATGACAACATAGAAACTGCAGGGCTGTATAAAACACAGCGAAGTGATACAAACTGTGCACTTGTGCCTGCGAGAGCAACGATAAAGAGTAAAGCCGAGTGCGTTAACAACATCAGAATTTTAACATCATCCTGAAAAGCCAAACAAATTTCAATTCTTAGACTATTTAATGAGTAACATCATGGACAAAGTCAATGTATTCACTGCTGTCCTTTCAGAAATTGCTGGGCAGAGTGACCATTCTCAGCACTATATAACATCTACCATCTATCATGTCGAGGAGGGGATCATTTCAACTGAGGACCATGAGCGACAGAGAGCTATGGAGACCACCTTACAGCTTCTGCAAGATTACTTGGAGAAGCTGAACATCAGAAAAGGTGCAGCTGGCAATATCGTGGGGCCTTTAATTGGACGACTGATGCCGCGTTGTGCCCTCAGTTCGCTTCCTGTACGCCAGATGGCCCTGGACTCCATATACATCCTATTGTCCATTCAGTTAGCATATGAAGGTGCCAATCTAGAACAGCAACAGGAGCAACTGGAGTATCTAAACACCCTGAGACAATCAGACAACAACGTATCAGTCCTCCAACAATGTCATCAGGTCGGGGAGATCATTTGCAAGCGTTTGCCCCACGACCAGCTGCGCAACATGCTGCTCATGGTCTTCGAGGGACTTTCCCATCAACACTTCAGCTGTTCCTTTGCAGCCGCTATGCTTCTTAAAGTCACCATCAAGAGGCGAGGCAGCAAACTGCGGGAACACGTCTCCGAGATCCTTGAATTGCTGAGGGCTGCATTGGAGTCAGTTCCTCATGAAGATCTGAAAGACTCACTTCTACGTCTGTCACCATGTTGGCCTGGCACAATACAGCAGCAGTCGTTCACCATCTCCTCAAATACACAACCTCAGAGCAATTTATCAACAATGTGTGGAGATCGGTGGCTGAAGAGACATGTGCTGGGAGGACTATCAAGGAGCTAGCGTACACACTTGGAAGAAGAACCTGCCCCGTCAGTGGGAACAGAAGGCCATATTCAGTCAATTTATCACTGGCTACCATCTACGGGCTGCGTGAGTTTGTCACTAAGCCCGAGTTGGCAGAGGTGGTGAATCCCTTGTTCCCACTGATTTTCAGTTCCCTACTTATATCCTTAAACAGCTGCGTTAATATTTCTCTGCTCCGTCCTTTAGACACTGAATCGCAGCAAAGAGATTTTGCAGCTGAATTTGAAACATCATTAAGTGGGGAACTGTGTGAGAAGTGTGTGCAGACTCTCAAGCTCCTTCTCAGTCAAACAACAAATGGGGTCATCGTTGAAAAACTCAACAGAAACAGAGGATGGCACCAAATGACGAAGCTTAGCCACTTCGACAAGGGGGGTTGTTCTGCTGGCCAGAGCAATGGCACAACATGCCGGCCACAGTCTGCCTCATATCGTTACCCAACTGGCTTCTCATATCATCAGGGTCCAAGACTATCAGGCAGTTACAATAATCACCTTCTTTGGTGAACTGCTGAAAGCTCCACTGGTTTCAGGTTCTCAGCTCACAGACACTGCGGTAAACAGTTTGATCAGGTATTTGCTTTATGCCTCTCCGGTTACCCAGTTGCTGTGTGTCAGGGCCCTGAACAATGTTAATTTTGGAGCTCACAGACAGTCTTGGAGCGTGATGGGTATGATGATTAGCCTGTTGGGGAACCAGGAGAAGTCGGATTTGCTAACTCATGCGGTGCTGTCCTGCCTGAATAAAAACATCCTAGAGTCAACGGCAAACACCATCCAGCCGTTTGTGGATCCAATCCTTCGCATGATCCAGCCACTCTTCGGGGCAGAGTGTGAGAAAGTGCGGGTGGAGGCATTCAACCTGTTGGGGAATCTAACCAAATGCGGAATTGATGAGTCCACGTCTTTATTCTCCCAGCAGATCCATGCCAATCTGGTACGCTTGTTGTTGCACCTGGATGGAAAGAGTGAGGAGATCACCCGCTCTTGCGCTTCAACACTGTGGGTGATCTTCCCACTTATTGGATCTGTGAAGGGGTCCTCTCTAATTGAAAACTATCTAGAGGAGCCCAATGGTAGATACGTGGACTTCCTCAAATGCATCTCTCGCCATTTGGTCAGAGATTTTCCCGAAAGGGTGAATGACTACACCAAGGATTGTGAGCCATTTTTCAATGATGACCAGGAGCAGCTCCGAGATAACGCAAAGACCTTGTCAACATTCCTCCTGAGGCAGCCAACGTGTTCCCGAGTCAGCCAGTGGGCCACCTGGTGCAAGAACTGCATAATAAACTGCTGCTGTCGAGTGCCAGAGTAAAGCCGAAAGAGACCGAGGCCCAGATCTTCCTCCACCACCTCCTTAACATCAAACTGATCCGCTTCTCGACATGATCTGTACATATGAAAATATTGTCAATAAATGTTCTGTTGTTCTGTTTTAGTCATAAATATCTGTTGTGCTATTGTAATTATTGGTGGATCTTCAAACAGTGCGGTTTCTGCTGATGAACACACGCACGCACACGCTTACACATAGACACCAGACATTGTTGCATCTCAAGACAATTTACCACAAGGGACACCCTCACTCACAATCATGAGAAATTATTAAACTGGAGATGATTGGGGAACAAATCTTCACAGAACAACATATACAACTGATAGAGAGACTGAGCAATAAGACAGAGATAAATATATTGATAAACATGGAGACTGGTAAAATAAATTCTTGGAAACTAGTAAACACATATACAAAACAAATTTCTAAATAACATACAGGCTATAAGTATGTCTATAATAATACTCATTTTTTTTGTCTGTCCAGACTATTTTGATTGGTCTGTTTAAGTGGGATTTCTGTTGGTGGGTGGTGCCTGTCACACATACAGGCACATTGGGTGCACGGAGGATTGGAGTACGTGATGCACATAGGCTGCCAACTGTTGGTGTCTGCAGCGAGAGCAGGCTGGGAATTGGGGAGAACAAAAACAGTGGAAGGTAAGGGGAGCACAACAAGAAAGGTAACCTGGCTGGAGAGATTGTTTCCACATGGAATGGGATGGGATTAATGGGATAGATGGGGATTGGATGAAAGGGATGGAAGGAATGGAATGAGGGTGGTATGGGATGGGGATAGCATGGGAGGGAGGTCTTTGTGAAGGATGAAATGGTATGGGATGGGGATGGCATGAGATGGAGGGAATGGCCTGAGGGTGTGCCTGGGATGGTGGAATTAACAATAGCAAAATGGAGGGGAATTATTATTATTCAAAAGCTCTTCTTTGCGCTAAAAATGAACTTTCACTAGATTGGAATGAAAGCGTTTTGGAAAAGCTGTTGGAAAAGCTGTGATAATGGGGAAGCCAAGCTGAATCTTCCGGGAGAGCAGCGGACAGGAACGGACCTGCGGGAGGAATACGGAGTGGGGAGCAGTTAAATAAAGCCTGAGGCTCGCGACCTACAGCACTTACCTTCTGCGAGAGCTGCAGAGAAGAGCGGACCTGCGGGGGGAACATGGAGTAGGGAGTAGTTAAATAAAGCCAGAGGCTCACAGCCTACAGCACTTACCTTCCAGGAGAGGAGCGGAGAGGAGTTTGAAAAAAAAACGTCAACAGTGACATCACAAGGAAGCTGCAAAGTTGATTGGTTGGTTAGTAACTACTGTTAGTGAGTATCTGTCAATAGCTGGGTTATAGAGTCTCAACAACTGGCAGACTAAAAATGAGTAAAATATAGAAGTATTAATAATAAGGAAAAAGTGAGTAGCTGGTGAGTATTATCTTTTTTGAGTAAGGTTTATTTTAACCAGTAAACTGTATTGATTAGTAGTAGGATTTATCAGTATTGGTAAGGTTTTATTAATAGTTGCAAGGTGTTTCACTATGATTGACATTTCTAATTTTTAGCAATAGTAAAGGGTTAACTAATAAAGGAATGGCAGGGTTGTAACCTATTCTTCAGACAAACTAAAGATAGTGGGCAGGGGGATCATTGGAGCAGTTCAAGAAGAGGAATGCTGCACCCTCCTTTAAATTCATGCAACAACAACTTATATTTATTTCACATCTTCAGCACAATAAAACATACCAGGGTGCCTCACAGGCGCATTATAAAGCAAAACATTACACCGGGATAAAGCGATGATCAAAGCTTGATCAAAGAGGTCAGTTTTAAGGCGTGAATGCTGGCTCTTACACAGACAATGACTCTCAATGTCTTTTAATCAGCACTATTGACAAAACCCATCTGGCTAATTGAAGCAGGGAGCACTCCCATTGTCTCTCTAGTCAACTGTATCTCAGAATGCAACTGTGCAGCCTTGTCTTCAGCCATTGCTCTGTGATCTTTTTTAAACAAATTATGTTCAACGTCCAATAGCAGTTCAAATAGTGTTCCATATGACAAAATGAATATGTTTGCAGTTGGCAGGTGTGGTATCCGTGACAATAATGAGACAGTGTCCCAGATCAGTGTGAGATACAGTGAGACAGTGTTCCAGATCAGTGTTATTATACAGTGAAACAGTGTCCCAGATCAGTGTTATTATACAGTGAGACAGTGTTCCAGATCAGTGTGAGATACAATGAGACTGTGATCCAGATCAGTGTGATATACAGTGAGACAGTATCCCAGATCAGTGTGAGATACAGTGAGACAGTGTTCCAGATCAGTGTGATATACAGTGAAACAGTGTCCCAGATCAGTGTTATTATACAGTGAAACAGTGTCCCAGATCAGTGTTATTATACAGTGAGACAGTGTTCCAGATCAGTGTGAGTTACAATGAGACTGTGTTCCAGATCAGTGTGAGATACAATGAGACTGTGTCCCAGATCAGTGTTATTATACAGTGAGACAGTATCCCAGATCAATGTAAGATACAGTGAGACAGTGTTCCAGATCAGTGTGATATACAGTGACAGTGTTCCAGATCAGTGTGAGATACAGTGAGACAGTGTTCCAGATCAGTGTGAGATACAGTGAGATAGTGTTCCAGATCAGTGTGATATATGGTGAGACAGTGTTCTAGATCAGTGTGATATACAGTGAGACAGTGTTCCAGATCAGTGTGATATACAGCAAGACAGTGTTCCAGATCAGTGTGATATACGGTGAGACAGTGTTCCAGATCAGTGTGATATGCAGTGAGACAGTGTTCAAGATCAGTGAGAAATACAGTGAGACAGTGTTTTAGATCAGTGTGATATATGGTGAGACAGTGTTCCAGATCAGTGTGAGATACAGTGAGACAGAGTCCCAGATCAGTGTGATATGCAGTGAGACAGTGTTCCAGATCAGTGTGATATATGGTGAGATAGTGTTCCAGATCAGTGTGCTATATGGTGAGATAGTGTTCCAGATCAGTGTGATATACAGTGAGACAGTGTTCCAAATCAGTGTGATTTACAGTGAGACAGTGTTCCAGATCAGTGTGATATATGGTGAGACAGTGTTCCAGATCAGTGTGATATATGGTGAGATAGTGTCCCAGATCAGTGTGATATACAGTGAGACAGTGTTCCAGATCAGTGTGATATGCAGTGAGACAGTGTTCCAGATCAGTGTGATATACAGTGAGACAGTTTTTCAGATCAGTGTGACATATGGTGTGATAGTGTTCCAGATCAGTGTGATATACAGTGAGACAGTGTTCCAGGTCTGAAGGGCAAATGTCACGAGGTTGGGGGGAAGTTTGCAATGGCAATAGAGTTTATTTAGGGTCAGTGGCCGTAATACAGACATTGGGGGAGGGGAGTTGAAAGGGACTCCGGGTTTCAATAAAAATTTATCAACAAATGTGCACAGATTCCCCTTTAAATATTACAATTTCATCTAAGGGCTTGAAGCTCTTTAAAATTGGCGCCGGCGTCTGCGCGTTGGCCCTCTATGACACTGGGGGTGGCCGCTCTGCCTCCTCCATTTAAATGAGCCCCTGCGTGTAATATTGCAGGGGTTGTGCGGCGGCACTTCTGTGTTGGAAGGCCTCGACGTCACAGCATGCCTCCGCGGAGCTCGGTGCACTGATAAAATTCAGTCCATTATGTGACACATTGTTCCAGATCTGTGTGATATACAGTGAGAAAGCATTCCGAATCCATGTGGTATAGAGTGTGACAATGCTCCAAATCAGCGTGGAATCATATGATCATGAGGAATAGGAGCAGGCGTAGACCATTCGGCCCCTTGAGCCTGCTCCACAATTCAATAAGATGATAGCTGATCTGATAGAGGCCTCAACTCCACTTCCCTGCCTGACCACTATAACCCTTGACTCCCTTGTAGGTCAAAAATCTGTCTAACTCAGCCTTGAATATATTCAATGACCCAGCCTGCACTGCTCTCTGGGGAAGAGAATTTCAAATTCTAATGACCCGCTGAGAGAAGCAATTCCTCCTTGTCTCCATCGCAAATGGGAGGCCTCTTATTTTTAAACTATGCCCCTCGTTCTAGATACCCCCCATGAAGGGAAACATCTTCTCAGCATCTCCCCTATCAGGTCCCCTCAGCATCTTATATGTTTCAATAAGATCATCTCTCATTCTTCTGAACTCCAATGATTATAGGCCCAACCCACTCAACCTTTCCTCATAAGACAACCCCTTCATTCCATGAATTAGCCGAGTGAACCTTCTCTAAACGACTTCCAATGCAAGTATATCTGTCTTTAAGTCTTCTTCTTTGGCCTCCTTATCTCGAGAGACAATGGATAAGCGCCTGAGGTGGTCAGTGGTTTGTGAAGCAGCGCCTGGAGTGGCTATAAAGGCCCATTCTAGAGTGACAGGCTCTTCCACAGGTGCTGCAGAGAAATTTGTTTGTCGGGGCTGTTACACAGTTGGCTCTCCCCTTGCGCCTCTGTCTTTTATCCTGCCAACTACTAAGTCTCTTCGACTCGCCACACTTTAACCCCGTCTTTATGGCTGCCCGCCAGCTCTGGCAAACACTGGCAACTGACTCCCACGACTTGTGATCAATGTCACAGGATTTCATGTCGCGTTTGCAGACGTCTTGAGAGCGGAGACATGGACGGCCGGTGGGTCTGATACCAGTGGCGAGCTCGCTGTACAATGTGTCTTTGGGGATCCTGCCATCTTTCATGCGGCTCACATGGCCAAGCCATCTCAAGCACCGCTGACTCAGTAGTGTGTATAAGCTGGGGATGTTGGCCGCCTCGAGGACTTCTGTGTTGGAGATACGGTCCTGCCACCTGATGCCAAGTATTCTCCGGAGGCAGTGAAGATGAAATGAATTGAGACATCGCTCTTGGCTGACATACGTTGTCCAGGCCTCGTTGCCATAGAGCAAGGTACTGAGGACACAGACCTGATACACTTGGACTTTTGTGTTCCGTGTCAGTGTGCCATTTTCCCACACTCTCTTGGCCAGTCTGGACATAGCAGTGGAAGCCTTTCCCATGCGCTTGTTGATTTCTGCATCTAGAGACAGGTTACTGGTGATAGTTGAGCCTAGGTAGGTGAACTCTTGAACCACTTCCAGAGCGTGGTCGCCAATATTGATGGATGGAGCATTTCTGACGTCCTGCCCCATGATGTTCGTTTTCTTGAGGCTGATGGTTAGGCCAAATTCATTGCAGGCAGCCGCAAACCTGTCGATGAGACTCTGCAGGCACTCTTTAGTGTGAGATGTTAAAGCAGCATCGTCAGCAAAGAGGAGTTCTCTGATGAGGACTTTCCGTACTTTGGACTTCGCTCTTAGACGGGCAAGGTTGAACAACCTGCCCCCTGATCTTATGTGGAGGAAAATTCCTTCTTCAGAGGACTTGAACGCATGTGAAAGCAGCAGGGAGAAGAAAATCCCAAAAAGTGTGGGCGCGAGAACACAGCCCTGTTTCACGCCACTCAGGATAGGAAAGGGTTCTGATGAGGTGCCGCCATGTTGAATTGTGCCTTTCATATTGTCATGGAATGAGGTGATGATGCTTAGTAGCTTTGGTGGACATCCAATCTTTTCTAGTAGACTGAAGAGACCACGTCTGCTGACGAGGTCAAAGGCTTTGGTGAGGTCAATGAAAGCAATGTAGAGGGGCATCTGTTGTTCACGGCATTTCTCCTGTATCTGACGAAGGGAGAACAGCATATCAACGGTCGATCTCTCTGCACGGAAGCCACATTGTGCCTCAGGGTAGACACGCTCGGCCAGCTTCTGGAGCCTGTTTAGAGCGACTCGAGCAAAGACTTTCCCCACTATGCTGAGCAGGGAGATTCCACAGTAGTTGTTGCAGTCACCGCGGTCACCTTTGTTTTTATAGAGGGTGATGATATTGGCATCGCGCATGTCCTGAGGTACTGCTCCCTCGTCCCAGCACAGGCATAGCAGTTCATGTAGTGCTGAGAGTATAGCAGGCTTGGCACTCTTGATTATTTCAGGGGTAATGCTGTCCTTCCCAGGGGCTTTTCTGCTGGCTAGAGAATCAATGGCATCACTGAGTTCCGATTTTGTTGGCTGTATGTCCAGCTCATCCATGAGTGGTAGAGGCTGGGCTACATTGAGGGCAGTCTCAGTGACAACATTCTCCCTGGAGTACAGTTCTTGGTAGTGCTCAACCCAGCGGTCCATTTGTTTGCATTGGTTAGTGATTATGTCCCCTGATTTAGATTTTAGGGGGGCGATCTTCTTGATGGTCCCAGCTACTCACAACCTTTAGAACACCATTCAGGAAATACAGTTTCAAATGGTTACCGTTTGGTCTGTGCATCATCCAGGACATTTTCCAACAATACATGGACAGGAAAACGGAAAATGTCCCGGGCTGTATCTGTATAGCTGACAATATAGTGGTGATGGAGCAGACCAAGGCAGAGCATGACTGAAACTTGCATTTGCTAATGCTGGCTCCTCATCATGCGGGCCTTGTGTTTAATAGCAAGAAGTGCCAGGTCAACATTGAGCACATCAACTTCTTTGGGTTGATATATTCTGCCACAGGAATACGTCCTGACCCAGATAAGATCGAAGATGTCAGAGCCATGCGAATTCCTCAGGACTAGGAAGACATACAACGGTGTCTAGGGCTGTTCAACTTTTTGGCCCTATACATCTCTAATTTTGCTGATCGAGCAGCATCACTTAGGGAACTTCTGCTTAAAGATACCCCTTAGTTGTGGCAGGAAGACCACCAGCGGGGTTTGAGTCCTTAAAGTTAGCTTTGTCAAGTCAAGACATGTACTACAGTATTACAACATGATCAAAGAGACCACACTTGAGGTCGTGCATCCCAGAAGAGATTAGGGGTCTACATCATACTGGAAGGGAGGCAAATTGCCTTTGCGTCAAACCCAATCCAATTACTCTAAGATCAAAGGTGAAGCCTTAGTTCTGGTTTATGATATCGATAGGTTTCACACCTACCTGTTCAGAAAATATTTTACCGTTGGGACTGACCATAAGCCACTTGAAACCATATGGCACAAACTGCTCATGAGTGCTCCTCCACAGTTGCAGAGACTTTTGGTGGAGTTCCAGGGCTACGATTGTGACGTCCAATATAAACCAGGCAGCAAAATGGACACCCTGAGCAGGTTACCTAACCTGAATAAAGATGCAGCTGTCTTGTTAGATTTGCATTGTCCACGGTGTGGATACTGAGATTGAGGATGTCCTGAAGATCAACCTCATGAGTTCTGGATCCCACAAATGCGAGCAACTAAGAGATGAGATGGCACGTGCCCCCACCCTATCGTTGTTGCGGAACATGATTGTGGAAGGATGACCTGACACCATAAAGGAAGTAAATGAATGTCTACACTGTTTCTGGCCGTATCAAGATGAGCTCGGTATATCACAAGGGGTGATTTTCAAAGTCCTGTTACCCGAAGCTCTGCACTCTGGTATTCTAACTCAACTGCATCAAGGGCATTTAGGAATAGAACATACCAGACGCCTTGCCAGAGAGACGGTCTACTGACCAGGAATCAACAGTGATGTTGAGATGGTGGTGAAATCCTGTGAGGCATGTCAAAGTTGTCAGCCAAATCAACTGAAGGAACCCTTGATCCCACATGAAACACCTTCACTTCCATACATGAAGATCGGCACAAATTTATTTCACATTCAAGGTGATGATTTCCTCCTTGTCATGGATTACTTCACCAAGTTTTCAATCAACAGGCAGATATGGGATACGTCAAATGCAGTGGTTGCTGATACGGTAAGTGCTCTGTTCAGCCTATTTGGTGAGCCAGAAGAAATTATCTCCGATAATGGGCTGCAATATGCAGGAAGAGCAATCCAAGACATTTGTGCCAGGTGGGAGTCTGCCACGTGACATCATCGCTGCATTATCCACAGCCCAATAGCATGGCTGAACGCATGGTGTGTACTATCAAATCGCTCATTTTAAAGTGTCGGCAGATGGGACAAGATCTCCAAGTTACAATGCTGCACCTCCCAGCTATTTCATTGGACATGGGCTTACCGTCACTTGCAGAGTTGACGTTTGGAAGGCAGGTAAAAACTACCCTGAACTAGTCATCATCTCTCTTTGTTTTCCACAGTAAAGGATATACTTCTGTCTAAACAAGGAAAGATGAAGGCATTGTATGACAGGCAAGCTGGACCAGAATTAGTGAGGAGGACAGAAGGTCAGAGTCCTCAATCATATGCTGGGAACTTGGTATCCTGCCGAGGTTGCTAGGATATGCCGCCAGCCTAGATCGTACGAGGTCCAGCCACCCAATGGTGCGATTCTCAGACTGAGCCGAAGTCAGCTCAGAGAGCTGTAAGACAACACTACATGTGACAACCCTGTGGACACTTTCAAAGACAAAGTCTGAAGATTAACACACCAAGGAAGAACATGCTAACCAGAGATCTGAGTCACCAACGTCTTCGAGGACTTGTCAAGACGAGCTCAACTGTGGGAAGAGGTTTACGATAACAAGATCGGGACGAATAAGCAAACCTTCTCTACTTTTTTGAGAGTGTTAAACATACTCACTTACAAATAACAGTTCGATTTTTTCATGTATAATTAGTCTGAACCACAACATCATTGTACAATGTACATATGTTTTTTATCTTTGGAAAAAAGGGGATGTTGTGGGATGACCTTAAGAGCGGAACCCTTAAATGCTGTAAGTTAGGGTCACCGGAGGAAGTGATGTCGTGTTACACATGACCAGGGAGTTGTGGGTGTAGCCCGACAGAGTGACATGTGTTTAGATGTAGCTCGTGCAATAACTGTGTATATATATATCTATATATATATAATATCCAACAAAATGTGTTTTTTTATTATACTTTAACTGGAACATATATATAGATATATATATATATATATATATATATATCTATATATATATATGTTCTAGTTAAAGTATAATAAAAAAACACATTTTGTTGGATATTACTAGTAGTCCTGTCAGTCTTACAATAATTCACATATCAAAGGAACAAGTAATATTACAATAGTTAGTCCTTTTCCCGAGGATGCGTTGATGCGCCATCACCCATCTTTTCTAATGCCTTCCCTGGATGGCTTCATTCTGAGTTGCCTTCCCCTCTTGTGCTGCCTGCTGCTGGCATTGGGGCCTCAGCCACTGAATGTCAAGTGCCCTCCTTTGTCACATCCTCTCCTCTTGCTTCCAAGGTTGTAAAAACGATGGGTATATGAGACCTATGTCATTGCAGCTTTATAACTGTTTGAATGAGATAGACAGTGAAATGAGAACGTGTTTGACCATGATTTTCAACCATTGAATTCATGACCAATGAGGTTCTCAGCTCCTCCTATTGTCCACTCCACCCACCCAACACTGGCCTCCTCCCACTTCAACCTGCAATCCTGGCATGCCCACATGTGTTTTCATCTCCTTTTGCAAGATAGTGCACGTCCGCTTCGAGGCAAGATCCTCCACCTTCCACCCTCCCCCTGCCACCTTCCACCTTGCCCCCATCACTGTTGAGCCACCCAGCCTTACCTTGCACTTTCCCTCTGTGACCCTTGAATCTCCCCCCATTACACTGGACCATGTAATTATCAACATTTACATGCCATCTCTCCCCACTGTGCCTACACCCATCCACAGTGAAATGCCCACTCTCATCCTAAATTCTCCAGTCATCATCCTCAATGTTGTCGTCCAATCCTGTGCCCTGCACTACGAGGCCCTCCAATACCTGACCATGACTCTGGACCTTTCCCCCTACCTAATTCCACTACCCTCTGTGACTGCGATTGTTCTCTCCACCAGCCAGCACCCTGAGTTCGTCCCACAGGACCCCACTGTGGACAGAACTGACCCCTCCCTTTAGGTCCATCATGTACCTCACCTTCATTGACTGTTCAAATTCCCCCTCCCCACTACCACCACCCCACCCAGAACGATAGGCCCTTTTCTCCTCCACACCTTCAGGCACTGAACCCCAGCCTTTCCAACCATCCCCCCCACCACCCCCCAAAATTCGCCCTTGCTGGTCCCAAGCCTGGAGCCAAACATCCATTCCAATGTTGCTCTCCCTTGAGCCGAAGAGTTCAAGAAAGAAAACCACTGACCCAAGACACAACAGCACAAAGTCGACTGGTGCACGCCACCTTTAAACAAATGTGAACCAGGTACCACGAGATTCTCGTGCGCCACTGACTGAATCTGGCAGGTAGGACTTAATTTCAATTTATTAAAAGATAATGAGTATTCATGGTATGCAAACGTGTTAGATGTTGGAACCTGCCACATGACAGCGTGAGGCGTGATCTCCCACCTCCTGCCTAATTAAATCACCACACCTGCCACGAATCCCATGAATCTTGCAGGCCCCGTTAAATTCCCCCCATAGAGTTTTGAAGATTTGAGTGAAAGTATAAAAGCACATAACCAGCTAAATAGTTTTTTCATACACAAGAGCATTAAATATAAGTTATGTTAAATTATACAAAATATTATTTGGTCCACAGTTTGTCTATTGTTTGTAGCCTTGGGATGTTTTATTTTGTTAAAGGCATGTTGTTGTTCTGGGTGCCCCATTATAGGAAGAATGTTAGAACCTCAAAGGAGACGTCGAGCAATCACTTGAATGAGAGGTTATAGCTATGAAGAAATGGTTTAAAGATTGGGCTTTATTTTATGGAACATAAAAGTTTCAGAAGGATCTGGTAGAGGTTTTCACGATAATGAAAGGTTTTGAAAGGTGAATCGTGAAAGACTGGTCGTGAATCAGTAACAATAAAGTATAAAGTTAGGATTACCACGAGAAGAATGTCAGAAGAATTTTTACACACAGCAAGTTATTAGAACACAATTTGCGACAGATGAATTTTGAGACCATTCTTACAACATCATTTAAAATTCTTAGCAAATTCATTTTGCAAAGGAAGAATTTAAATGAAAAAAGGGGGAAGAAAATAGGAATTCAGATTAAACAGCTACAGTTGAAGGACCAGTCACCCTGTATAACTGGAGGTTATGCTTCAGTTATACAGGGCATTGGTGAGACCACATCTGGAGTACTGTGTACAGTATTGGTCTCCTTATTTAAGGAAGGATGTAAATATGTTGGAAGCAGTTCAGAGAAGGTTTACTAGACTAATACCTGGAATGGGTGAGTTGTCTTATGAGGAAAGGTTGGATAGGCCAGTCTTGTATCCACTGGAGTTTAGAAGAGTAAGAAGCGACTTGATTGAAACATATAAGATTCTGAGGGGTCTTGACAAGGTGGATGTGGAAAAGATGTTTCCTCTTGTGGGAGAATCTAGAACTAGTGGTCGCTGTTTAAAAATATGGGATCGCCCATTTAAGATGGAGATGAGGAGAAATTCTTTCCCTCAGAGGGTTGTGAGCATTTGGAACTCTTCCTCAAAAGGCAGTGGAAGCAGAGTCTTAAAATATTTTTAAGGCAGAGATAGATAGATTCTTGATAAGCAAGGGGGGGGGGGGTGAAAGGTTATTGGGTGTAGGCGGAATGTGGAGTTGAGGTTACAGTCAGATCATCCAAGATCTTGTTGAATGGCAGAGCAGGCTCGAGAGGCCGAGTGGCCTACTCCAGCTCCTAATTTGTATATTCGTATGTTCGTAGTAATTGTATCAGAGGCTCGATATTCTGCATTGATATTCTGCACGTCTTGACTCCCCAAAGCCGTTCCACCATCTACAAGGCACAAGTTAGGAGTGTGATGGAATAATCTCCACTTGCTTGTATCGGTGTATCCAACGACACTCCGGAAGCTTGACACTATCCAGGACAAAGCAGTCCACTTGATAAGCACTTCATCCACTGTTTTAAACATCCACTCCCTTCACCATTTGCTGTGCTGTGGCTGCAGTGTGTGCTATGTACAGGATGCACTGCAGCAACTTGTCAAGACTTTTTTTGGCAGCACCTCCCAAACCCACGACTTCCAGTAGCTAGAAGGACAAGAGCAGCAGATGCATTGGACAACTATCAGCTCTAAGTTCCAGTCCAAGTTACATACCATCTTGACTTGGACATATATTATTGTTGCTGGGTCAAAATCCTGAAACTCCCTACCAAAAAGCATTGTGAGAGCACCTGCACCACATGGACTGTAGTGGTTTAAGTAGAAGGGCCACCACCACTTTTTCGAGGGCAACGAGGGATGGGAAATAAATGCTGGCCTATTCAGCGATGCCCAATTCCTGGGAAAGATTTTTTATAAAATTCTACAAAGTTATTTTGATGTTGTACACCTCACTCCAAAAGCTGAACTCTGTAAGTTGATAACTTTGATCAGTCTGTTAGCACAATTGATTGGCATTAATACTTCAGAATTGTAATTCATGGTTTTATTATTTTTTATTTTTAATGGTTTAATGCAAATGGTTGACTGTAAATGAGTCATCTGAGGAAGACAGTGTGTACTTTCTCAAAAAGAGGTGTCATTAAAATTGGGGATAAGTTACCCCACAAATTTCTTGCATACCTTCTAGAAACTGGTATCGGCACACCATAGACAGAAGCCTTTAGATCAGTAGCCTGGGAATGTTATGCGGCAGGGAGCAGGCAAAGCTGTAGAAGGTAGAGAAAATAGTAAAGAGAAACTTCCAAAAATTTGAAAAACCTTTTAATAGCACCTAATGCTTTCTATCTAGTGGTATAATGAATTTCCCTATGGGCTATTTTTAATGCATTGGTTATGTGATTGCTTCAAATGTCCATGTGCATTATTTCAAAGTTATTAACCTGATTATTTTGTATGGGTTAAAAGAAATTAAGTAAAAATACTATTCATAAGGATGGATATAAATAAGACCCTGTGACTTTAAGCTTAATTTGTTTCAGCTGTCCAACCAGCAGAGTTCAGGACCAGTAAATGAACTGTTAAGGTTGATAAGAACATAAATGATGTTGACAGGTTTTTAATGAATGTATGAATATGAACAGCTAGGATTAATTATTTAGGCTATAATGAATGTGAAGACTTCAGGGGCTCTATCACAGCAGATGTCATGAAATGAAGCCAAGTGTTAAAAATAATCATGCTGATAGACTCACAGCTTAAAGGGATAGTAAGTAGGATCATGGAAAGTTACTTATCTCCTGCATTCCTCCCTGTTGGGCCCATGGTTCCCAAAGCTCTCCACCACTTTCTCTTGGTTTTCAAGGTTTTCCTTGTGTCATGTTTGGGTCCATTGTAGACGAATTGATAGAAACTGATTGTTTTGATTAGTCAATAACTCCATTCTCATTGGATCATGTGACTACCCAGGTGATAAAAAGGTGAACTAGATGGACCTGGGTCTTTATTCGTCTCACAATTCCTATGTTGGCAGGTAATACTTGTTTCATGTTTTTGAGCATGAAATTTGGATCTGTAGCACTGCTGGAGATGACACTGCCGAAGGCTGGAGGCCCTGCGAGTCGGGCGGGCTGTTTCTGTAACTGCTTTTGCACAGCACCCCATGCTGGGAAGGGTGTCTACGCAGGCATCTCCTGCGTGCGCCAGAAGGCTCTGAACTGCTGCCATGACGTCACTCAGCCCTGCCGGCTGATTTGACACTCCATTTACGAACTTGGACAACGCAGGTCCATTCAACGTATTCGCTTGTCACTTACCAAAGAACATGCATTCAGCTGCAAGAGTGGCCCAATACTAGCTCTAATTAAAGGGCACAGCAACAACTGGCTGGTGAGGTGCTTTTGATTGACATCTGCTTAGGCTGAGTTTGTGGAAGTACTGTGTTGTGTTTTTGGAGGTGTTTTTTGAGAGCTGGTACTTAAAATCAGGGAGGCCACACTGGAGGCCCTACACACCAACGATTTTTTGGGAGCACTTCTCCTACCTATACCTGACTCATGAGCAATGCTGGTGGTGTCTCAAATTCAGCAAAGAACACTGAACTGTGCCATCTCCTGCAACCCGATTTGGAGCCTCAAACCAGGAAAAGGACAGTCCTGCCAGTGGCTGTCAAGGCCACTGCTGCCTTAAATTTTTATGTGTCCAGGTCCTTCCAGGCAGGAGAGGGAAACAACAACAGCATATCCCAGTATGACATCCATCGGAGTATCTGGGAGGTCAAGAAGACCAGCTAATCCAGATCAGGACCATTCATCATCTTCTCACTCAACAGGGACAACCAGGATGAAAGAGAACGTGGCTTCACCAAGATGGTGGGATTCCTGATGGTGAAGGGCACCATCGACTGTGCACATGTGGCCCCCCCCCCACCATGGCAACAGGGAGAAATACAGGAGCCACAAGGTGTTCCATTCCATAAATCCACAGTTGGTTTGCGACCATGTCAGCAACATCATATTGGTGAATGCCCGCTATCTTGGTAGCAGTCACATTGCATTTATTCTGCACCAGTCAGCCATACACACCATTCGTCCGGCCTCCTAGAAGAACAAGAGAGTGGCTGCTTCCGGACAAAGGCTACCCCTCTCCATGTGGCTGATGACTTCCCTCTGCCACCCAACCACATGAAGAGAGTGCTTGTACAATGAAAGCCACTGAGCCACACAAAATAGCACAGACAAACAGCAAATAACAGTTCAGCTGCCTGAACCGCTTGGGGGAGTCCTACAGTTCAGATCGGAGAGGATTTCAAAGTTCATCATCGCCTGCTGAGACCTCCACAACATCACTATTATGAAGGCGCAGTCATTGCCTTCAGGCATCTAGAGGCCACCTCAGGAGGAGTGGGAGGAGGAGGAATAGATGAGGCAGGGAGAAGGCATCCTGGCTCACTTCTAACTGGACAGAATGTCAGGGAGCACATTATCAGACTCTGTTTTCAGTGAATCTATGTCCCCTGACCATCATGGACCCACCATTCCCACCATCACATCCATCCGAGATGCCCCATCACAGCATCCCCCTGGCCACCATCCAACAATAAAGGCCACCCACAAAAACCTTCTCATTAACATATTTTTCCAACAACACATCCAATTATGCAAACATAAATGAACTATTCCCCCATATGCAATCCCTTAGTGTCTGTCTTGACAATGCTGGTTGCCACGGGCTCTGTCATAGCTGTTCCCATGATTTACAGCACCAGCTCCTCTGTCGGGTTCAATGGATGAAAGGGTGCCTGGCTCCCAGCAGTTCTCTGCTGGTCCCTCCTGTTACAGGCAACTTTGCCCTACAAGAGAGAGGACTAAATGTTAATGATTTTGTTGAACTTTGTTTGAGTGAGGTGCCTGCCATAGCTGAATAGCTGAAGATATGGGGAAGCAGCAAGTGATGGGTGTGAGGCTGGCATCATTGGAAGGTGTGTGTGCGTGAGGTGGAGTATATGAATCCTGAGTGCTAGTGAGTGCTGCTGAGTAAGTGATGGGGGCATGGTGCATTGAGAAACGTGAGAGTTTGGTGGTTTGTTGAGTATGATATCTGATATGAAGATGCATTCACTGACTTTGACAGAGAGTGAGGTCATTAATCTTTTTTTGACATTTTTGCCAGGTCCATGGGGCCAGATTCTGGCCATTGACCTCCCTGGATACCTGCTTCCATTTCCTTAGGAGTACCTTGAAGGCCTCCTGAACCCTGCAGAAACATGGCCTTGATTCTTCTGTCCACCTCAGTCACTAATTCCAACAGCACTGCATTTGGGAAACTGTCAGCCTTCTCCCTAGCCTGTTGTTCCTTTTTCCTTTGTTACAACCAGGTGAGAAAGGGGTCTAGGGGTTCTCTCTCAGCCTTTTCCTGGTTTGACTGGAACAGGGTTTAATTTTTAAAACACCGTGTTTTTAGCTTCCCCTCAGTGAATCCTTGTTTTCTGCTCTCCAATTGTAATGGCAAAGAAATCAACCACACAGGTTTTCTTAGATTTAAACAAGAAAGGTGTAAGTTTATTAACCTTAAAACTCTAATTCGGTTAAAACTACGAAAAATACACGAGGTGTCCACGCTAGCATGCATACGCGATAAACACACATGCAGATAGAAACAGAAAAGGATAAAGAATCAAGGGGAAAGGTTTGAAGCAATAGCTGGAGTTCATTTACTGTCTTTTGAGTTTGATGTAAAGTCTTTGATTGCAGTTAAATCTTGCTGTCTCGTTGGGGCCCAGTGCACACTTTCAAATGTGTTTCAATGGTTTTCTGTCTTGAGGCTTAGTTTCTTCTGTGGGTACCTGTCTTTGCATGAAGGGGAGAGAGAGGAACAGGGAGATGCTGTCTTCTTGAAATCCAGTTTCAGTCTCTGCTTTTCATGACAGAGAGAGAGAGAGAGAGAGACAGGGAGAAATGCTCTCTCTTCAAGTTCAGTTGCAGTCTGTCTTTTTCTGTATGGCACAATTCAAACCAAACCTGGGCCATCAGGCCAGTAATGTGATTAGCTCCTTCTTTTTGGAGCAACCTGCCCGGGGAGGTTTTGTGAGTTCTTTCAATCTTAGTAGACATCCTCAGTAGGGGGCTGGAATGCTGAATTTCACACATTCAATATCTTTTGATCAAAATCTATTTGGTTAATTGAATCAGGGAGCAGTTCCATTGTCTTCTCCAGGCAACTGTCTTTTAGAATGCAAATGATTCCAGCCACTGTCCTTTTAGAATGCAGGTGCAGCCATGTTTTCAGTCCAGTAAGTGTTTAAAATTAATGTTCCATATGATGAAATTAAAATGCCTCTGGGGTAGAGAATTCCAAAGATTCACCACCCTCTGAGTGAAGAAATTCCTCCTCATCTCAGTCCTAAATGGTCTACCTTTTAATCTGAGACTATGTCCCCTGGTCCTAGAACCCCCAGCCAGGGGCAACATCCTTCCTGCATCAACACTGTTGAGCCCTGTAAGAAGTTTGTATGCTTCAATGTGATCACCTCTCATTCTTCTAAACGCTAGAGAATACAGGCCCAAACTCCTTAATCTCTCCTCATAGCACAATCCTGTCATCACAGGAATCAGTATGGTGAACCTTTGTTGCACTCCCTCTATGGCAAGCATATCCTTCCCTACATAAGGAGACCAAAGCTGTACACAATACTCCGGTTGCGGTCTCACCAAGACTCTATACAATTGCAGCAAGACTTCTTTACTCCTGTACTCAAATCCTCTTGCAATAAAGGCCAACATACCATTTGCCTTCCTAATTGCTTGCTGCACCTGCATGTTAACTTTCAGTGATTTATGAACAAGGACACCCAGGTCCTTTTGGACATCAACACTTCCCAATCTCTCACCATTTAAGAAATACTCTGCATTTCAGTTTTTCCGACCAAAGTGGATAACTTCACATTTTTCCACATTATATTTCAAAGGAAGTTAGGGGAGATGAAAATGATATATTGTTTTTTTTACCTTTTGAAGAAAGTGCAGTTTAAGCATTGAATACAAGGAAGCTTCACTGCAGTTTTTTTTTAAAGAGCAATGTTGGAATATAGGAACATTGGAACAGGAATAGGGGTTTTAGCCCCTTGAGCCTGTTTTGCTATTCAATGAGATCATGGCTGATCTGCAACCTAACTCCATATACCCGCCTTTGCGCCACATCCATTAATAACTTAGGTTAATAAAAACTATCAACCTCAGTAAATTAACCATTTATCGAGCATCAATTGTCACTTGCGGAAGAGAGTTCCAAACTTCTACTATGCTTTGTGTGAAGGAGTGTCACTCCTGAAAGGTATGTCTCGAATTTTTAGACTATGCTGCCTCGTCCTAGACTCTCCAACTAGTGGAAATAGTTTCTCCCTATCTACCTTATCTGGTCCCCTTAATAGCCTGAAAACTTTGAACAAATCACCCATAACTTTCTAAATTCCACAGAATACAGCCCTAATTTGTTTAGACTCCCCTTGTAGCTTAACTCTTGAGCAAGAATTTTACCAGTATATTACCAGTGACAGTTGGGGGGCTCAGGCCCTCCTTGCAGGCTGGTTGGGGCCCTACTAATCAGGCATCCTGTGTCCCATGGAGGACCTCTCCCAACAATGGTCCAACTGCCCTCACTGAACTACATTCCCCCCTCGCCCAACGGCCCACCCTTGACTCGCTGGGGCCCAGCCGACTGTCCTCGGCAAGGCCCCACAAACCTACCTTTTTTCCCGGGCCAGTGTCCTTCTTGCCCCTTTCCTTACCTGGACCCCCAATTCTCTTTGGTCTTTCACTGTTACAGGCTTTTCACCATTGAGAAAGTAGCTTGTTCTATCCTTTTTAGGTCCAAAATGGATGACCATACATTTGCCCATTTTGAAAACCATTTGCCACAGTTTTACTCATTCACTTAATGCCTTCATCTATAAGACAAAAACAAAATTTATTTTTGTACTCACAAGAAACTAGTTACTTAGATACGCAGAATCTACTATTTCACCTGTAAATATTCCAAATAGAAATTTATCCCTTCAACACTGATAGGGAAAACAGTCTTTTTGTATTCTGGCATTCAATAAGAGTAGTCTTTATACCCGAAAAGATCCTGTTCCACTGAAAGGGCAAATTCGCCAGCAACCGATGGCACATTCTCCATTTAGTTTTTCAGGGTCAATAGTTGTCCTCCTGGCTCCACAACAATACTGAGAGCTGCTGCCAGCCTGGGCTCATTGCTCTTGTGTCAACCCTAGAACCCAACAACACCCAACAATCCCACCCCGCCCCACCATCCCAGGACTTGCCTGCAAATGTCCCGAGCCTTAATCGATTGGCATCAGCTCACAGATTTTATGGAGACGAGGCCCGAGGCCGAATTGCAGTGATTTTTGGATGTGCTTTTCAGAAATGCTGCCCACTTCACGTCGATTTCTGGAACTGCACCAACTTCAGCTCCAGAGAGTGTAAGTCAGCTCATACTACATTCAGTGAGCTTATCAGTTTATCAATGACATTAGGAGTTTATTGTTCACCCCAGGCATACTTCAGATTACTTCACGCATTAAGCCACATTTCAAATCACAGTAATTGTAAGCTTGGAAGTGGAGTGGTCCTCTGGCACTAAAAAAAGTATCTGCTGAGAGCCTGAATTGTAGCAGTCTGTATCCAGGCCAGTGCCAATGATGGTGTATAATGGGCCACTAGGAGATTGTACAATTACTATGACTCGCTCTTCAATATTTCCTTCTTGCTCTGTGAAGAAGTCTTTGAATTGCACTTTCCCCTCCCCATGAGCACGACTTGGATCTTGTGCAGACCTCTTGTGCTGTCTCCCCCCACTGTCATTGCTGCCTTTTAGTTCATTATTCTTTTCATTCTGCTGGTTTAATTGCATCAGATGACAGAAAAAATATATAAGTTAGTCCTGCTGAAGTTGTCCTTTGTTACTTTTAGAACAATGATCAAAATAAGAATGTTACAGCTATATATTATATGCACACGAGACAATCACTAGACCATATTAAGGCCTTGGGCTTTATTGACAGTCTCTTTCTGTAATGGAAACAAAATAATGACTTAAATGGACAATCTGGAATAAACAGTCAAAAAGGGTGTTATAGAAACTGAGACAGAATAAAAAAACAGTAAATGTCAGAAAAAAAAGAAAATAATGGAAATGCACATCAGATTGATCAGCATTTGAAAGGGGAAAGATAGGTTAATGTTTCAGTTGGAACCCTTAGGAAGGTAGAATTGTACAGGACCAGGGAAGAGTATTGCTTTCCATCTGACCAGTCTCTTCTGAGCATGTTTCATATGGCAAAAGTTTATCTAAATGAGAAAGTTTATATTATATCAAATAATATTTCACATTTCTGAGTATTGTAGCCTACAAGGTATTGCAGAATGTGCAATCAAAATCTTAGATACCAAAACCTCCCAATGCAGAGACTCTATTAATGGAATAGAGTATTTCAATGACCAGCGATATCTCTCAAAGTACACAGAAATAAAAAAAATGAACAATAACAAATAGTATACATAATATTTGAGTGGGCAAATCCATTGTGGGAGTTACAAGAAAATCACATCCTGAATTACAGAGAGTACTTATGTGAACAGATATTGCAGTTTGAACTATATTTCACAATTTAAAATCATCAGTAGGGTTTCAGTTCACAATCCTATTGATATGAAGGTGTATATCAAATGCACAACAGTGATCAACTGTGGGCCAAAAACATAGTGGGGGAGGAAAAACTGCACTATATTAAAGTATTATTACTGGAAGTAGTAAGCTACAGCTTAAAATAAGCAAGCGAGATATTAGATCATAAATCAGATGGATTCAAACACATATTGAACATTTTGCAGGGCTTTTGGTTTTAGAATCAGGTTCTTGTCAACTAACATAAGAAGAGCAGTTGGTTTGTCCATTGGCTATATAATGCTCAACAGCATTTCGGTGCTGGGTAATTTGGCTATTTTCTGATTGGATGTAGTTTCTCTGTGGGCAGCATTCTCTTGGCATTTCTTTGCGGAACAAGATTTTGGTCACTACTGGGGGAAAGTGGATCTATTCTTCTCCTCCTTTTCTCTTTTATGCTGGTTCTTCTCTCAATCTCAAAGGCTTCTGTAGCACTCCTGATCTCCAGGCATCACGATCGATGGCCTGGGCTTCCCACTGCCGATGGTCGATGTGGCACACAAAGAGGGACTTCTTCAGGGAGTCCTTGACAGCACTAGTCAAACTTCTATTACAATGCCCCAGGAAGATAAAATGATTGAACCCAGAGGCTATAGATATTTTGTTAAATCCGAGTCTACTACTTGATGGGCTTGAAATATAACCAGAGCCATGCTACCATGTTCAGGATCATCAAGCTCACAGTAGGGCTCCAAAAGCAAAGCTTTAGGTGCATTAATGTCTCCCTGCAATATGCATTGGAGAGTCTCCAGCATAATTGTGCCCTGCTACATCCTCCACAATATAGCTGTTCAGAGAGGTTTCCAGCTGCAGGAGACAGATGCAAACAATGAATTCTCATCTGATGAAGAACAGCTGGCCAATTGTGAGGCCGAAATGTGGGCAGGAGAGTTAGCAGCAGCCTTGCAGCGGAAGGTGCAGGAGATGAATTAATTGTACAATGGTGCTGCTGAATTTCTTAGTCCCCCTGCCCTGAACACTGAAACCAAGTCCCTCTGCACTAACAGTCCTGGAAACCTCAGTCCCCAGTGAATTAGCCCTGTATTCTTTAATATTGATATAATTCTGCCAACTTTTACATCAACGACTTCATGACGAAGCAGACTCATAAACTGCTGCACAAACACACCGCAGACCAAACTGCCAAAAATGATGGATTTTATTGTGCATCCAAACACAATTAGTTACTTCAGATCATTAATCATTTCTGCACAGTGCTGCCCCAGCTTTAGCAGAGATGATTGTAGGATCCTGTGGGATCCTTGAGATGCTCCTGGCTATTGTTGTCTGGAAGTGTGAGGCTGGAAGCTGTAGACTATAGCTCTATGGCTACTGCCAGGGAAGTCTGGCCCAGCCAATATTTTGGCACCATGGCATTTGCTGAGGGGGTGGTGAGGGAGAAGATGTGCTGATAACTGAGAGACAGCAACATGCACTGCTGCTGCAGTGTCATCATCACACCCATGGATCTGCAGCTCTTCACTCCCAATGATTTCCAGGAGAACAGACTGCAGATGTTGAGTGACGCCTTCGAAGTTCCTGTCCATATGGTTCACCAGTCTATCCAAGGTAGAGTCCAGAATCTGGCTGGCAGCCTTTTGAGCTTCCTGCAAAGCTGCAAAGGCTGGTAATAGACTCCTTTTATGAAGGGCTGATGGCAGTGCCTATGGAAGTGGCCACATGCTCCAAGGTAGACTTCAGGGTGTAAATGCCATGCAACAAATTGCATACATGCTTAACATAGACTCCTCCATACTTTCCAATATGGTGCTCAAAATCATTGGCAGACTTCTCAATATCTCATATACTCTCTGGTAGGCCTCAAGCCATTTTTCTTTTTATGGCTAGGCACTGGAAGTCCACATCTCTGTCATGCTCAGCAGATCTGGGAAAGGACATCACCCTCCGTTTAATCTTCTCCTACCTGTCTCTCCCATCAGAACCTGCTCCTGCTCCCTTATCTTGTGGATTACACCAGATATAGGCCCCTCTAGGAAGACTGTCCTGGATTGGCGCATATGCAGTAATGTCTCTAACTTGAGACACTCTGGCTCAGATTCTTTGAACTGCAGTGAGAGTTAGAGATACTTTGACACAGAAGGGAGGGAGAGGAATTTTTGAATCGTTTTCTCCAGAGTGTAGTCACACCACAGAGGAAGGTGTAGGTGCAGGAAAGAAAGAACATGATTGCTGGTCATCAGGGAAAGGGCAACCAAGAGGAGATAGAGAGGAAGGATCACAGACACTGGTCCTGTCCAACAGGTACAATGTATTTGCTACCTGTTAGGATAAGGATGCAGACTGCAGCATGGACAGCCAGAATGCTAGCCATGGCACCATGAGGCAGGAGGAACGGGGGAAAGAACGGAATAGAAAGATTGTGGTCAGAGGAGTTTCAATCATTCGGGGGATAGAGAGCATCCTCTGCATTCGTGATGACAGACCAGATGGGTGTGTTGCTTACGTGGTGCAAAGGCAAACTATATCTCAGAGCAATGGAGGAGAACTTGGAACAGGAGGGGGGAAATCTACTTGTCATGGTCCATGTTGGGACCAATGACATAGGGAAGAGAAGGGATGAGGTCCTGCCAAGGGAATATCAAAGTATTACCTCACAGTATTTACATGAATGATGGATCAGGTGGACATGGCATCAGGAGTTGAGATTAGAAATGATATACCCGCAGTTACAATCAAAAGAGGAAAAATAGAGGATAAAACACTTGTCCAGATGGATTGCATCTGCACATTTTAAAAGAGATAGCTGAGGCACTATTACACGCATATAATAATTTGTTAGAAAAAGGTGTAGCGCCAGAGGACTGTTTTTATTCATTTGTGGGATGTGGGTGTCACTGGTTAGGCCAGTATTTATTGCCCATCCCTAATTGCCCCTGAGAAGGTGGTGGTGAGTTGCCTTCTAGAACCGCTGCAGTCCTTGGGGTGTAGGTGCACCCACAGTTAGGAAGGGAGTTCCAGGATTTTGACCCAGCAACAATGAAGGAATGGCGATGTGGTTCCAGGTCAGGAAGGTGTGTGGCTTGGAGGGGAACTTGCAGGTGGTGGTGTTCCCATGCCTCTGCTGCCCAGAGGTCGTGGGTTTGGAAGGTGCTGTCAAAGGAGTCTTGGTGAGTTGCTGCAGTGCATCTTGTAGATGGTACACACTGCTGCCACTGTGCATCTGCAGTGAAGGGAGTGAATGTTGAAGGTGGTGGAGGAGGTGCCAATCAAGCGGGCTGCTTTGTCCGAGATGGTGGCGAGCTTCTTGAGTGTTGTTGGAGCTGCACCCATCCAGGTAAGTGGAGAGTATTCTATCATACTTCTGACTTGTGCCTTGTAGATGGTGGACAGGCATTGGGGAGACAGGAGATGAGTTACTTGCTGCAGCAATCTCAGCCTCTGACCTGCTCTTGTATCAACAGTATTTATATGGCTACTCCAGTTCAGTTTCTGGTCAATGGTAACCCCCAGGGTGTTGATAGTGGGGGATTCAGCGATCATAATGCCATTGAACATCAAGGGAAGATGGTTAGATTCTTTCTTGTTTGAGGTGGTCATTGCCTGACACTTGTATGGCGCAAATGTTACTTGTCACTTATCAGCCCCAGCCTAGATGTTGTCCAGATCTTGCTGCATCTGAACATGGGCTGCTTCATCATCTGAGGAGTCGTGAATGGTGCTGTATATTGTGCAATCATCAGAGAACATTCCCACTTCTGACCTTATGATGGAGGGAAGGCCTGGTTGAGCCTGGGACACTACCGTGAGGAACTCCTGCAGTCATGGCCTGGAGCTGAGATGATTGACTCCAATTAGCAGAGAGCTTTACCCCTGATTCCCATTGACTCCAGTTTTGCTAGGATTCCTTGACGCCATACTCGGTCAAATGCTGCCTTGATGTCAAGGGCAGTGACTCTCACCTCACCTCTGGCATTCAGCTCTTTTGTCCATGTTTGGACAAAGGCTGTAGTGAGGTCAGGAGCTGAGTGGCCCTGGCAGAACCCAAACTGAGCATCAGTGAGCAGGTTATTGCTGAGCAAATGCTGCTTGATATCGCTGATGATGATCCCTTCTATCACTTTGCTGATGATCGAGAGTAGATTAATAGAGAAGTATTTGCCAGGTTAGATTTGTCCTGCTTTTTGTGTACAGGACATACTTGTGCAATTTTCCACATTGCAGTGTTGTATCTGTACTGGAACAGTTTGGCTAGGGGCGTGGCTAGTTCTGGAGCACAAGTCTTCAGTAGTATTGCCGGAATGTTGTCAGAGCCCATAGCCTTTGTAGTATCCAGTACCTTCAGCTGTTTCTAGCTCTCACATGGAGTGAATCGGATTGTCTGAAGAGTGGCATCTGTGATGCTGGAGACCTCAGGTGCAGGCCGAGATGGATCATCAACTCGGCACTTCTGGCTGAAGATGGATGAAAATGCTTCAGCCTTGTCTGGTAAACAACTCACGTTATACTTATATGGAAGGAGGGAGATAGGAAGTTCTCCAGGAAACTATAGATTGGTCTATCATCAGCGGTCGAAAAACTAATTGAATTCCTACTAAAGGAGAAAATAGAAAAACTAGAAACCAAAAATATAACAATGAATAGTCAGCATAGATTTCAAAGGAGAAAGCCTTGCTTGACTAACCTCATCAAATTCTTCGAAGATGTAATATGTCTAGATTTCTAAAAGGCCTTCGATAAAGTACCACATAATAGACTAATGAATGAAGTCAGAACATGCAGAGTCAGGGGATAAGTAGCAGGATGGATAGCTAGTGGACTGCAAGACAAAAAGCAGAGAGTGGGGTAAGGAGTAACTATTCAAGGTGGCAGAAGGTAGGGAGTAGAGTCCCATGACCAATGTCCCATTAAGCTGCCCATGTGCATGACTGCGGAACAGCCTATAAGGTACCACACAGGTTTGTTCAATGATAAAAGCTGGCCATGCAAAAACATTTAAAGGTACTGTGCATTGAAAAAACTGGCTGCACACAGCAAAGAAGTTTTACTGGGAACATTGCCCATGAAAATCAGTGCTGGGACCACTGTTAGTCACAATTTATATTAACTTCCAAAACAGATGGGAGTTAAAAAGCTTAAGATAGGTGTTACACAACCAGGTGAGAAAGAGGTCTTGGGATCCCTTTCAGCCTTCACCTCGTCTTACTGTAACAGGGTTTTATTTTTAAACACACAGTGTTTTGAGCTTCCCCTTGGTGAATTCTTATTCACCGCTTTCTAATTATAAGGCAATGAAACGAGCACAAACAGGGTTTAAAGAAGAAAAGTAAAATTTTATTAAACTTAAACTTAAACTCTAATTTGGTTAATACCCACAGATACATGATGCATCCATGCTAGCATGCATATGCGAAACACACATGCAGGTAGGGACAGAAAAGAGCAGAAGGAAAAATAAAGTGGAAAAGTTTTAGGCACTATCTGAGGAGGGTTTTTTGTTACTGTGCTTCGAGCTTGCTGTAGAGTCCCTGATTGAAGGTATGGTCTTGATTTTTATTGAGGCCTAGTATTCTTCTTAATCCTTGTTCACTGTAGGAGACTTTTCTCTCTTGGTGTTCATGCATCTTTAATGGCTCTTGAAGTTCCGTGAGAAAGAGATGGGAGCAGACAGGAGGAGATGAGGTCTTTTTCAGTCCAGGAGCAAAGAGCTTTCTTCCAGTTCAAGCAATGTTTCTACAACTTAAAACTCCCCAAGTTGGCCAGCAGGGTAGTCACATGACTGGTATAATCACTTCTTGCTTTGTGTGTTGGGTGGGTCAGGGATTAGCTCCTTTGTTCCAAGCAGTGTCTGTTAATATGCAAATATGTCCTTCCAGCCGGAGGTCTGCAACCCCATGTACTAGGCCTTTTCTTCCCAGCAACAATTTGAAATTTAATATCCATGTAGTGAAATTAATGTGCCTCATTCTTGGCAGATGGGGGCCTGCATGACATAGGAAACAGGAATTCAACCCACTTCAGGTTTTAGCATAGGACAGAGGCTAGATGTGGGCCAGGCGACCAATCTGCTTGCAGAAGGCAGGTTGTCCATTTAAATATTTTAATGGGGCTATGCACCTTCGTTTTAACAGCATTTCTATTTTTAATCACAGTTGGCCAGATTTTCCAGGCCTTGGGAAACCAAACAGATGAAAGGAGGTGAGAAGGGCTGAATCCATAAACTAAATGCCTTTGCAGCACTGCTTGTGGACCAGGAGAAACAGGAGTGTTTCCTCCCAGCCCCCAAGCTACCCAGTAAACACTGGCCCCTCCGACAATCTATCTGCTCCCCTCCTGTAATCTGATCAACTCCCCCACAACCACCATCTGACTCACGGCCACCATCTGACCCCCGATCAACAGCTGCCCCCATGATCAGATTTCCCCCAACCACCATTTGCACCCTGCCCCCATCCCCCCATAACCACATCCCTGCTCCGAATACCACAGCCCTGCTCCTCCATGATCTCTGCTACCCCCCCCCCCCCCCCCCATGAGACCTACCTGCTCTTAGTTCAGCTTGTGTTGCAGGATTTTCCACCCAACAAGTAGCCAACTTGTCTATTAGGCTGGTTGTGGGCAGGAAACCTACAAATAAAACTTAAAGACGTCTTTCAAACACATACGTCTGGTTTCTTGACCTCAAAACAATACTGCCCCTGCTCTCTCCCCGCTCCCATCCCCACCGCACCACTGCTTTGAGCTTCTGAACTAATATGCAGCCCACAATTTCTGAATTTGAAGACCACACCAAACTATGGGGGATAGTCAATCCTTAAAAGGATTGTAACAAATTACAAGAAGACATTATTTATTTAGAGAAACAGCACTGAAACAGGCCCTTCGGCCCACCGAGTCTGTGCCGACCAACAACCACCCATTTATACTAATCCTACATTAATCCCATATTCTCTACCACATCCCCACCATTCTCTTACCACCTATCTACACTAGGGGCAATTTACAATGGCCAATTTACCTATCAACCTGCAAGTCTTTGGAGGTGGGAGGAAACCAGAGCACCTGGCGGAAACCCACACAGACACAGGGAGAACTTGCAAACTCCGCACAGGCAGTACCCAGAACTGAACCCAGGTCGCTGGAACTGTGAGGCTGCGGTGCTAACCACTGCGCCACTGTGCAGAATGGACATATAATTGGCAAATGAATTTCACATAGATAAGTGTGGGGTATTACACTGTGGTAAGAAAAATAGGGAAGTCACATATTATTTGGAAAAAAATATCTAAGTGGGGTCAAGGAACAAAAAGATCCAGGAGTGCAAATACACAGGTCACTAAAAGTAGCGATGCAGGCCAATAAGGCCATAACAAAAGCAAACCAAGCACTAGAGTTTATTTCTAGGGGGAAAGAATTGAAAAGTAGAGAGATTTTGCTAAACTTGTATCAAACCTTGGTTAGACTGCACTTGGAGGACTCTTGTACAATTCTGGGCACCGTTTTATAAAAAGGAAATAGAGGTACGGGAGAGGGTACAAAAAAGATAACGGAATTGCAAGATTATACCTATCAGAAAGGATGAGCAGGCTGCATCCCTTTTATCTTGAAAAGGCTGAGGGATGACCTAATTGAAGTCTTTAAAATTATGAATGATTTTGATAGGATAGACCCAGAGTTTACACTTGTGGGGAAGGGCAGAACTAGAGGCCACCAATATAGGATAGTCACCAAAAAAATCAAATAGGGAATTCATAAGAAACTTCTTTACCCAGAGACTTGTGAGAATGTGGAATTGCTATCACAGGGAGTAGTTGAGGTGAATTGTGTAGATGCATTTAAAGGAAAGTTAAATGAGAATATGAGGGGTAAGGAATTAGAGGGTTATGCTGATAGAGTTAGATGAGGAAGGATGAGAGGGAGACTCGAATGGAGCATAAACGCCAGCATGGACTGGTTGGGTCAGTTGGCTTGTATCTGCACTGTGAATTCTGCATAGTTCTATGTAAAAATGTAGGGGCTGTTATTTGGGCATTTTAACCTCAATGCCAATTTTCCTCTCTGTGTCTTATCATGTAAAACTCTGTGGTGGGGGCACTAAATCACCTTAACCCCATGCCCCCTCCCCCTACCCTTCCCCACTCTGTGTAGACTGAGGGGAGAACTGCAGGACTCAGTGCTTGGACCTTTGATTTTTGTTCACATAATGATCTGAATACAGGATATAATATGAACTTGTAAAATTTGTAGAGAACAATATAACAAGAACAGCAGTAAGGATGGATGATGTTTTTACATTTTTGCAGAAGGATTTAGATGTAGTATGCAACTGGGGACATAAATAGCAATTAAATTTAATGAAAACAAACACAAAGTATCTCATATTTGAAGAAAGCATGACAACATAGACATAGAATGAAATTAATAGTAATAGCATAAATGGCTTCAAAAGGGACCTGAAAATCATATACTCAGTACTTTTAATATCTGGAAAAGCAATTAAAAATCATATAGAATATTTGGATGCACAGTCAGAACAGTGGAGTTTACATCTACTGAGGTTATGCTTAAGTTTTCCACAGCTCTGATCAGACCTCACTTAGAATACTGTCTGGTTCGAATCACCAGAGTTTTAAAGTAAATACGTGCATTGCTAAGGCTCCAGAAAGTAGCAACAAGAATGATCCCAATTATGAAGGAAATGAGTTATAAAGAAAGCTAAAAGAAGCTTAAAGTTTAGAAGCTCAGAAGAAGAAGATAACACTGAAGTATATGAAGTATTATGCAGCATAGATGAGGTGAACCCAGATTACTGTAAGGCCAGTCAAACTAGTTAAACAAACAAAGATAAATTTAAATGATTAAAAGGTAAACTTAAAACATATATTGGAAGAAATTCTTTATTCAAAGATGTATCGGATCAGGTAGTGGAATCATAGAGTTAGGGGAGTTCAAAGTACAGTTGGCTGTGTGAGTTCAGGAATAAGCTTGATGAGCCTTCCCATGTCTCCTGATTTTTCATATGCTCAACAGAAAGTTCTTCAACTTTTCTTTTTCTCTGATCTGATAAACCCTTAGGTTTACTATATTTTTATGCACCATTGTAAGCCTCTTCTTTTAATCTAATGATATCCTTAACTTTTCTGGTTAGCCATGCCAATACCACTTTCCATTGGAGTTTGTATTCCTCAAGGGAATTATATTCATTGAGAATTATCAATTATTTCTGTAAATGTTTGCCATTGCTTATCTACAATCATATCTTTTAATCTAATTTCCCAATCTACATCAGCCAGCTCGCTGCTTATACCTCTGTAATTGACTTTGTTTAAATTAAAAACCCTACTTTTGGACTTAACAACGTCGTTCTCAAAACTAATATGAAATTCTATCATATTATGATCAATCTTCCCCAGAATACCCTTTACCATAAGATTACTAATTAACTCTGTCTCCTTACAAAATACTAGATCTAAAATAGCTTGTTCCCTAGTTGGTTCCTTGACATGTTCTTGTAAACTGTCCTGAATGCATTCAATGAACTATTGCTCCAAGCTACTTTTGACAATTTGGTTTTCCAGTCTATATGAAGATTGCAGTACCCCATGATTATTGCTACATGCTCCTCTATTTTCATGATTTATACTCCATCTAACACTATGATGACTGTTAGGGGGGGGGGGGCCTATAAACTACTCCCACCAGAATTTTCTGCCCTTAGCGATTTTGTAGCTTTACCCATACTGATTCTGCATTCTGATTTTCTGGGCTATGATCCTTTTTCTCGAATGGCCTTTATCTTAACTTTTATTATCAGGGCTACCCCACCTCCTTTTTCATTTTGATCATCTTTTCCAGAAGTCAAGTGCCCTGGAATATATAGTTCCAACCTTGGTCACCCGCAACCACGTCTCAGTAATGACTACTGGATCAAATCCATTTATCTCTATTTGTGTCATTAATTCATCTATCTTGTTATGAATGTTTCATGTGTTCAGATATAACGCCCATAGTTTTTACTTTTTCCTACTTTTCCCTGATGTGACCTTGCTCTCTGATGGCCTATTACCATTATTAAGCTCTATGTTTCTTGCTTGATTTTGCCTAAATTGCTACTTTGCTCTACAACCTTCACTTTTCTCTTCAGACTTATAAATTTACCCTATTTGAATCCTCCTTCCTCCATATTAGTTTAAAGCTAATCATGCAGCCTGGATCTCTGAAGTGACGGGAAAAAAAAAAATTTGTGGATCGGCACTTTTGCCTGTGGGCCGTAGAGAGTGGTGCTGGGAATGGGGGTGCCCTGGGAAACTCCTAAACCCACTCCTACCTGGACAGTTGACCTGGCCACATTTCTGCTGGTGTGGGGCAGGTAGGCACCGAAGATGTACTTAATGTGGCACTGGTACCTGCCTGCTCCATACAGATGTAATCTCACTGATCCAGCAGACACTGGGGTTGGATGGCACCAGTGGACAGCATTGCAGCCCACAGAATTTCAGGGCCAGTGACTCCTTACATGTTGACTCAGCATTCAATAAAATTGAAAGCTGAGGTCATGAGTTTCCATGGATGATGATTATGCCTATTGATGTCTTCCAACACTGACCCTCACTGGAGGTTCCAAGCTCTGTGGGAGGACACTTTTTGGCAATCAAAGCCACTTGTTAAACATGAAGCCCACAGATTGGGCCTACACGTACCCTTGTGAAGTTCACTGCACCTCATCTTTCTTCAGAGGTTTAGGAGCAGGAACTCTGGCTGAGGGAGTCTTCACTTACCTTGTCAGGGGTGGATGGAAGTCCTTACAAAGCAACCAGGAAGTGCCTGGAAATGACAGAGGCCTGATGTAATTGAGCCCTTGAGGGTTCTGATGTGGTTCCATCAGTCTCTCACTGAAGTTACAGCAGAAGATCCCAGGAGCCTTTGAAGTATTTGAGGGCTATTATCCATAAGGCAACGTTTGCTAATACAATGAATGTGTAAAACCATCAGGGAACTGGGAAATGAGTTACTATGGAAAACAGCCCTTGTAGACTTGTCCAGCTTGAATATTACCAGCATAAATCATTTCAGCAATGTTTTATTTCCCATATCAAATATGTAAATGTGGGAGGGGTCGGGGGAAGTGTTGCCGAAGGATAACAATTTAAAAGAAACTTCATAAGGCTTTATAGCTTAAGCATAGTGACTGATTTCCTGCAATGACACCAACTGGGAGGGAAAGCAAGAGAGCCTGAGATGACTGTACTAAAACATGCAGAGAGAAAATTATGATTGGACGATTAATCTCTACAAGCTTCACACCCTGGCATTGTTGGTATTCCAATGCAGCGAAGCATAAAGTGATAGGGCATGGATTTCTCTTGTGCTATTCTCAGGTGATCTCTGTTTGGGCCACTTGAAGCAGTTCTATGAGAGAAAGGGAAGAAGATCAAAGTTCAAGTCAACCATATTTATTGAAAGAAGCACCAGGGCTTTTTTGTTTGTGTAGTGATAAATAGCTCATCTCCTCTGTTACGTTGGTTCAATTATATCAAACTTCACTTTGTACAAAGACATGGTAAAGAATGTGGATGGAGCAGGTTTGGAATTAGAGTAGGGAAATGAAAGAGGAGCATAATGTCTGAAAAGGTCAAAACAAATCTTATTAGAGATAATTCTTTTGGGCCTCCTTATCTCGAGAGACAATGGATACGCGCCTGGAGGTGGTCAGTGGTTTGTGAAGCAGCGCCTGGAGTGGCTATAAAGGCCAATTCTGGAGTGACAGGCTCTTCCACAGGTGCTGCAGAGAAATTTGTTTGTTGGGGCTGTTGCACAGTTGGCTCTCCCCTTGCGCCTCTGTCTTTTTTCCTGCCAACTACTAAGTCTCTTCGACTCGCCACAATTTAGCCCTGTCTTTATGGCTGCCCGCCAGCTCTGGCGAATGCTGGCAACTGACTCCCACGACTTGTGATCAATGTCACACGATTTCATGTCGCGTTTGCAGACGTCTTTATAACGGAGACATGGACGGCCGGTGGGTCTGATACCAGTGGCGAGCTCGCTGTACAATGTGTCTTTGGGGATCCTGCCATCTTCCATGCGGCTCACATGGCCAAGCCATCTCAAGCGCCGCTGACTCAGTAGTGTGTATAAGCTGGGGATGTTGGCCGCTTCAAGGACTTCTGTGTTGGAGATATAGTCCTGCCACCTGATGCCAAGTATTCTCCGAAGGCAGCGAAGATGGAATGAATTGAGACGTCGCTCTTGGCTGGCATACGTTGTCCAGGCCTCGCTGCCGTAGAGCAAGGTACTGAGGATAATAGTGACATTTCAACATCATTTTTATGGTCAAGGTTAGGGATATTAATATGGAACTATTCTCATTTCTGGTACCAAGCAGTCCCAGGTCAGGTATATAACATAGCTACATGCAGAGGAAAGCTGCTTCTACTTTATTTGGAAAATGTGTCTCTGTCAAATCTGAGAAAAGCACCCATTGTTGCACCAGTATAATACTGTTTCCATCCCCCACACCATCGATCCTGAGTGAGATGGTAGGATTGGGGATTATTTGGTGCTGCAGGACCATAGCTGCTAGAAACTTCATTGATATAAAAACAAGAAATGCTGGAAATACTCAGCAGGTCTGGCAGCATCTGCGGAGAGAGAAACAGAGTTAACGTTTCAGGTCAGTGACCCTTCATCAGACTGGCAAAGGTTAGAAATGTAATAGGTTTTAAGAAAATAAAGCAGAGGTGGATCAAGAGATGAGACAAGTAAAGGTGTTGATAGGACAGGGTCACGGAGAATACTTCATTGAGACTGCCTAAGCTCATTTTGTATAGGACCTTTACAGTTAGTGAACAAACAAAACTTTCATTCCATCAGATTGGACTGACCAGGCCCCAGAAGCCAGTGTCTTATTGTATCACCCAGTTATCCCTGTACTGTTAAATCTAATTTTATTAGTTAACATAAAGACACTATCTTGTTTGGGAAGCTTCAGTAGTATTGATTTTTGTGGAAAACAAGAATGGTCACCTCTGAAAGCCTTGCTGAAGTACCTTTCAATTTGGCCAGAGTGGAGCGCAGAGGTTGGGGGAGAGATGAATAATGAATGGCATACTGCAATTGGCAGGACCATAGGCAAGAGAACAGCAGAAGCAGACAGAGGTGTAAGGTCCACAAAGCCACAGATGAGAAAACCTTCATGAGTTGGCAGAAATTGATAGATCAAAGTGTATTGAGTGTATCTGGATGAGTAAGTCTGTCAGACAGTTGAATCTATATGTGCTAGGCACAGTATTTGTCCCTAATTAAGTTATTCCTCAACCATTCCTAAAACAGTTTATCTGGTCATAATGACATTGTTGTTTGTGGGACCTTGCTGTTTGCAAATTGACTGCTGTCTTTCCTAAATTACAACCCTGGCTACACTTCTAAAGCATTTCATTGGCTGCAAAGTGTTTTTGGATGTGTAAGGTGCTATATAGATGCAAGTCTTTTTTTTTCATGTTACTTATTAAATTTACTCATTACAGCAGATTTTCAGCTTTGGCATTCCTGGGCACAGGGAGTTGAGCACTCCCCAGCCCATAATTTTGCACAAAGGATGACAATCACAGGTTGGTATTGCAGAGTTTCCTGACATGAGACAGCCAAAGTGGAAAATCTTCCCCTTTATCTCTAAACGCCAATCTTATTAATCTACAACATGCTCGTAATCATAGGATAGAGTCATAGAATGGTTACAGCACAGAAGGAGGCTACTCAGCTTGTTCTGTCTGTGCTGTTTCTCTGCATGTGCTGATGCTGGAAGCTATCTCAACATCTTTTATTTGATAAAATACTCTTAAATCCTACAGCCTGTTAGGATGCAACCTTGAATATTTGGAGGAACAGAAAAATTACATACTTTAATTGTGACTGGGTAATTCCCAAGTCAATACATAAACATAGTTGTGACAAAATGAAACATTGTAGAAAATGGTCTATTAAGTTATTGATTTATTTATTTATGGCACAATATATGTGATGTTAAAAGCAAAGTTCACTACAGAATGTGACCCAGCTTGTTTTGATATATAAGAACACTAGTGTTGATGTAGCTCTGATTTTTGCCATCCAGCAAGCATGGCTGTGGCACGGGCATACCCCTCACCATAATGCAGGGAACAACTGCTAAAGCCTGCCTTCTCCCTACAGTCATGGAAAAAGCTTCTCCAGAGATCTTGGATTGTAGTACACTCAGCTTGGGCGATCAAAATCTGGCAAGGCAGCAGTTCTTAAAGTGTGGCAGCTAGTCATAAAAAGGCAAAATTATGGTGGTGACATAAAAATGGACCTTTTGATACTGAAGAGCTGGATGTCTTGCTGCAGCAGGTTGTACAAAAGGTAATTGGCCCTAATTGGGATTAAAGTTCACTCTCCAGAAAAGGTATGGATGCCAAGTTTATGGAGGCAAGTCACTGATTGGTTTGATGTTGGGTTTCCCATACCTGGCAGCAGATGAATAAGTGTGCTGTTATCAGGAGCAAGGCCAAGTTGAGTGGCTCGTTACCAACAAACTCACCTCATTTACATTACAAATTAGAGCAGCAGATGTGAGATATTTTCTATGTTCTGAGGAGGGATTTGATAAGCCTGAAACTACTATAAGTCTACCATATATCATGGCTTAATTGTTCACTGGATATGAGTGATGCTGCATTTTATTTGCCCATTGTAATTGCTCTGAGAACGTAGTCATGGTCTTTTCCTTGAACTGCTGCAGTCCTTGTACTGAGGAAGGGAATTCAGGATTTTGGCGATGAAGGCATGGGTGGGGGGGAGGTTAATCTGATGCACAAATTTAGACTACTATAGCTGTGATATTGTCAGCACCCATCGTCTTCATTTTGTCCATTGTAGTCAGCTGTTTAGTTTCATGTGGAGTGAACAAAATTGGTTGCTGATCAGCACATATTAAGGTGGAGCTCTTAAGAAGATGCTGATTGAGATTGTCTACTATTCACTTTTGGCTAGAGTCATTTATAATTGTTTCAGGCTTGCCTCTTGCACTTACATGATGAACTCTGCCATAGGTGAGGATGGGGATTTTCAAGCAGCCTCCTCATATTGGTTACCTGAATCACTTATCTATTTATTTAATAAATCTGGCTGCTGATAGCATTAACCATGATCTAGGGCAATACTTCTTTTGTCACTTCCCAAAATTGAAAGATCTTATCTAAGTGCATATGGTATTAGCAGTAATCTGAATTACCGCAATGAGGGATTTCCATTTGCTGCGAATTGCTTAGATGCTGAGTAAGTAAAGCCATGCTGCTGGCCAGTGAGGATTTGCCAATGGGATTATCTGGAGTTGAAAAGAAAAACACATATAATGATAATGGCAAGCTTGAACTAGTATTTCTCTCACAGGCTATTGAAACTGTTCACATGTAAAGTAAGTTGAGCAGTAACAAACCGCAGTAATTAAAAATATTGCCAAGAACTCAAAAATGTGGACAGAGAGCTAAAACTAAGTCTATTTGGACGCTGAAGAAAAAGCAAATGAATAAGTATAGCAGATAGAAGTGCTGATACATAAAGAGCAGTAAGCACAACAAGCTCAGGAAGAAGGAGGAACCTTGAACCAAGCTAGAGGAACAATACATAGAGGCTGTATGCAAACATAATGCTGAGGAAAAGGAGACAGTATTGATGTACCTGTAGTCTGGTAAGTGAGGTCAATCTGGACCATAATTTCATAGAGGATAGTTTCTTTAAATCCAGTCTGATACTAAACTTTAAAGAAATGGATGATGTAGATGGATTCAGATGAGTTTTTGCATTATTAGCAAGAGGTTCATGCCATTACTTAAGGTAAAGTGTACAAATCCAATGTATAATGAAAACTATGAACCTTTAAAGTTCCCTTCTGCTTATGGTTTAATGTCTGAAGGCAAAATATTGAGAGGTTGCAGAGAGCTGCATATGCACTTACAGAGAATGTCTTTGTGCTGGAGAATATTTGGAAATTGTGGCTGGACAGGACAAATGTATCAGATGCAAAGGGTCAGTGTTGCTGATCAGGGATTGATTTCTGGCAGTGGTTTCTGATGATCCAAAGAAATGGTTTCTCAATCAACCATGCAAAATTCTGACGTAATCACTTTCTGACCTTGTGACCCATGATGCAGTCCAATTCCTCCTCATAGTCAACTAGTAGGAGACAAACACAGAATTGTGGCGACAACCTGCAAATCCAGGGATGCACCACAGAATAGGACCATAAGGAATGACAAAAAGAGCTTGGGTGCTTCAGTCATAATAAAATAAAGAACAGTGTGGCAAAGAGAGTGAGGGGCGAAGTGTCAATAAGCAATCAAATGTGGTTGTGAGAAGTGAGACTGCTGGCTGCATAATAGCACCTGATGTAAGGAACTGGATGACCTTCTACGTGAAGAGAAAATAATTAGAAGCAGCCAACTTGGATTTCAGAAAGGAGAATTGTGCTGGACAAACCTGAGAAAGTTCTTTTAGGGAGGTGATAAATATGGTGGAGGGGGAAAATGCAGTGGATGTGGTGTTCAGATAGCTTTTAACAAGACAGCACCTGAGTCTATTAGAGAAGATTAAGGCACAAGGAATTGGGGTACAGATGGAAAACTGGATTAAGAAGTGATTAGGAAAAAGGAAACCAAGATTAGGAGGTAAGGACAGATTCTCTGGAGTAGTTGAAAATGGGTAGTGGTGTCCCTTAGCATTCTGTTCTGAGACCACATTGTGTGCACAAATAATTTAAATATAGGGCTAGAGCAGGGGTCGGCAACCTTTTTTACCTGAAGAGCCTTTGTTAAGAAATTTGCCTAAAATACAAATTGCTTGGAGCTGCAAGACAAAGATTAAAATTTCTGAAGATGGAGTAAAGAAATAAGCCCAAATTAAGCTGATAAAATTGTTTATCAAGAATCTAATGAACATTATGCAGTTATCTGATGTTGTCAATAGGTGATTGCTGGACTTTTTCCCGGCGCCTATAAGAATATGAGACATAAATGGTGAAAAGTTCAATGACATTGGGGGGAGTTTTATGCTGTCCCTGCAGCCAGTTTGGAGGTGGAGAGAGCATAAAGTCAGGTGTGATGGTGGCGGGGCACAGGTTTCTGACACTACCAAAATTTAGTCCGGGGCTGGAAGGCCTGTGAATGGCCTTCCTGCCCCGCTGCCAATTGAAGCCCTTAATTGTGCAATTAATGCCCAATTAAAGGCCTCAACCCACCCTAATTAGCCGTGTGGTGTGTGGCTCTGTTGTCGCATGGGCAGCACGGCATGAAAAACCGTGTGGGCTGCTTCCTGGCTCCGGAGGGGAGGATGGGAGGGTCAGGAGTCCCTCGTTAACAGGCGTTTAATGCCTGAATGAGGGACCCGACATTAGGAAAGTGGGGGGCCGCTGAGGGAAATCCCCCTGCCCTTGCTACTGACCACCCCCTTTCTCCACAAGACTCCAACCCTGACCTATCTGTGGCCTGGGCTCAGCGTCACTCCTGGGCTTCCGGTAGGTGCTGCTTGGCAGCAGTCACTGCCTCTGCGGTAACGCTGCTCAGATGTCGGCCTGGGGGTCCTTGATCCTGTGCAAAGTTCGCCACAGTCCACTTAAGTGCCTGATTGGCATTAGATTCCAGAGAACAAGCAATGTGGGGTTCTCAACGCCATTTTATCTGGATGTCGAGATCCCCGTCACCAACATATCCCAGCCATTGTATCTGACTCAAGGTTTTAATATAAAATTGAGTGTTTCTTTTATCTTAAATTCTTGAAATTGACTAGCAAAGGCTTCTTTCATTTCAAGTAATTTAAAAAAAAATCTTTTTAGTTGATACATTTGTTTTTTAAAAATTCTATTAGCAGGGGAAAAATGTGCCAAAACAACCTCCCCTATATTTCTTGATAATAATGCCAATTTCTGCTCGAAAGAGAGCGAAAGAGTAGGAGGGCTGTGGTTCCAGTCCTTGTAGTTTTCTGTTGAGGATATTTAAATGGTTGGTGATATCGACCATGAAATAAAACTTTTGTAACCAATCAGGATCTGTTATTTCACCAGGTTCCCATTCCTTTTCATGCAAAAAAACTTGATTTGCAGCATGTATAGAAGAAATTGAGTGTAAACATTTCCTCTATATAGCCAATATGCTTTACTATGAAGAATAAGATCAGAGTATTGACAGTTTACTTCAGTATAAAGGCCACAGAATTGACTGAGAACTGGCTGATAAAGATTGGGAGCCACAAATAAAACATTACGGAGACGCAGGTTGCCGACCCCTGGGCTAAAGGAAATGATATCTTTTTAGAGTCATAGAGAGATACAGCACTGAAACAGGCCCTTTGGCCCACCGAGTCTGTGCCGGCCAACAACCACCCATTTATATTAATCCTACATTAATCCCATATTCTCTACCACATCCCTACACTAGGGGCAATTTATAATAGCCAATTTACCTATCAACCTGCAAGTCTTTGGCTGTGGGAGGGAACCCACGCAGTCATAGGGAGAACTTGCAAACTCTGCATAGGCAGTATGCAGAACTGAACCCAGGTTGCTGGAAGCTGTGAGGCTGTGGTGCTAACCACTGCGCCACTCAAATTAGGACACCAAAATTGAAGTCATAGTAAATTATTCTGAGGAACAAAGAAAGTTGCAAAGGGATAGTCCTAAACTGGTGGAATTGACAAAAAAATGACAATTGGAATTCAATGTCAGCAAATGTGAGAGAAATTTTGGTTAAAGTTAATACTTCTATTTGGGGGATGGCTGTGTGATGTGGAAGAGCAGAGGGATTTGGTGGTTGATTCAGAAAACATTAAAAGCAGCAGGACATCAAATGGGTAAGGTCATAAAAAAGCTAATAGAATATTGTAGTCTAGCAAGAGGTTTAGAAAATAAAAATTGAAATATAATGGTGAATCTATATAAAATCCTGAAGACCACATTTGAAGTACTGTTTTGGCTCCAGACTCAATAACGTATGCTGAGGTGACAGAATGAATATAGCACAGAGTCACTAGGTGCTGCCTGGTATGAGGAAGTATAAATACAAAGGAAGCTGTACTGGAACAGCTTGGCTAGAGGCACGGCTAGTTCTGGAACACAGGGCTTCAGCACTACGGGTGACTTTATACAGATGCTTACAATAATGAAGGGATGGTACAGGGTGGATAGGAACAGACTGTTTGCAATTGTTTAGGGATCTGTAATGAGGGGGACATAGATATAAATTTAAATGAGTGATTTAGGAAAGAGAATAGGAAAGACTTATTTACACAGAAGGTTGAGAGGTTGTAGAGTGCAATACTGGAGTTAATGGTTGAAGCAGGTATCATGTCCATATTTAAGAATACATTAGATAGATGATTTGACAGGTGGTAAGGGATACGGGAACAGAGTGGGACTATGGGGTTAGGACTACAGCTTGTGTATAGGGTAAATATTGACACTAACTGGTTCAGCTGAACGACCTATTTCCATGTTGTAATTTCTAAATAATAAAAAGAGAATGTGACGTCCTTTCCCACCCTCCAACAATATGACCTCATTCAAAACTCTGCTGACCATATCCTGACCTGCACCAAATCCTGTAAACTCATCACACCTCGGCTTGCTGCCCCACACTGTCTTCCAGTTCACTAACGTCTCATCCTTGTATTCAAACCCCTCCAAGATTTTGCCCATCTCTATCTCTGTAAACTCCTCCAGCTCCACAATCCTCCAGCTTCTCTGTGATCCTCCAGTTTTGGTCTCTTATGTATCCTCGTTTTCTTTCGCCCCTCCATTGGTGGCCTTGCCTTCAGTTGTCTAGGCCTGAAGCTCTGGAATTCCCTCCCTAAATCTCTCTGCCTCTCTATCGCTCTCTTCTTTAGATGCTCCTTGAAGTTTGTCTCTGTCCCCAGGTTTTTGGTCACCAGGCCTAATATTTCCTAATGTGGCTTGTGTTAAATTTTGCCCCAAAACGCTCCTGTGCTTGGGGAGTTTTGCTACATTAAAGACTCTATAGAAATGCAAGTTATTAATGAACATTCATTTAACAAGGAAAATTGTATAGGTGAAGATGAAGTGACTAGATGAATAGAATGCAGGTACTAGCAGAATCATAGACAGAAGTATATTCTGAACATGGATTTGCTGCTCATGTGTTGGTCAAATTTGCATTTTTGAACTGAAATTATTCTTTGTACAATGTTCCTTGTTAAACACATGCTCCACTGAGGATATAGTCTCTTTCTATTCATATCTCAGCTCTCCCTGGAAGATCAGTGTCTGTTCAGATCAATTCTTTGCTGTTTTAAATGGTAGTGATCTTTCACATTTCCATTTCATTTATTTTTAGTTTTAGTTAGCTGGTTTTGTTTTTAACTCTGGAACATATTGTATGAATAGAAATGTCACTGAAAATAGTGTTATCCTCAAGTCTGAGTTATCCTGGGATAATGACTCACACCAACAATTAGAACCATGCAACAAACTGCATCAATGACTTTTGAAATGTTTCTGTGTAGTATTACTTCTGTACGGTAAACAGAAAATAGAATGAAACAAAGGAATTCTAATATCACTGATTGCGTAGCTGAAATTTTTTTAAATAAAAAATTAGAACATTTAAACTGACATAGGAAGCAAAATTAGGTTTTCAAAATCTAAGCTCTGGTGGTTTTTAGATGTTGTTTCTCCCAATGTAACTTCAAAAGATGGGCTGTAGAAGCCCTGGAATAATGGTCATTTTACTGGTTTCTACAGTTTTTCTGCTGATAAAGACGGGCACATTTCCTCCTGCCCCATCCTGTGATGATAACGGCAGAATGAACTCCATCCCAACTGCCAGAAAGGCAGTGTCTATAGTGGAACTTTTTAGAGTAGGCTGTTTCAAAAGATGAGTCTCTGAGTTTTCTTTAATGGAATTTTGCAATCTAGAACAAGAGGTCATAGTTTTAGGATAAGGGGTAGCAGATTTAAAACAGAGATGAGGAGAAATTACTTCTCGTGAGTCTGTGGAATTCACTACCCCGGAGTGCGTTGGATGCCGGGACATTGAGTAAATTTAAGGAGGAGATAGACAAATTTTTAATTAGTAAAGGGTTGAAGGGTTAAGGAGACCAGGCAGGAAAGTGGAAGGCTCAGGTTCTTGTGAGAGATAGTAACAGACAGAAGCAGCCGTTTAGAAGTGGACCTCCACCCAAGAGAAGCCAGTGGCCACGCATTGCCTGAAGCTGTCAAACTGACCACAGCCCTCAATTTCTTCATGTCTGGGTCCTTCCAGCTGCTGACGCCTGTAAGATCTCTCAATTTGCAGCCCACAATTGTATCATTTAGGTCAATGATGCCTTGTATGCGAAGACCTCCAACTATATGCACTTTGAGGCAGATGAGGCCAGTCAAACCCAGAGGGCTATCTGTTTTGCTTCTCTTGTAGGATTTCCACAGGTCCAGAGGGTCATTGACTGCACTCATGTGACAATCAAGGCATCGTCTTATCAGCCAGGCAACTTTGTTAATTGGAAGGGCTTCCACTCCCTTAATGTGTATCTGGTCTGTGACCACTGCAAGAATATAATGCAAGTCTATGCCAAGTACCCAGGGAGGTGCCATGACTTTTTCACCCTTCAGTCCCAAGTTCCACAGGTGTTCTCTCCTCCAGTTGGCCTCAGCGGTTGGCTCTTGAGAGATAAGGGATACCCACTCAAGACCTGGATGATGACACCAGTGAGGAACCCAACCACAGAGGCATAGGAAAGGTACAACAGAAGCCATGTCACCACCAAAGCAACAATAAACAAGCCATTGGTTTGCTCAAAATGAGGTTGCACTGCTTTGACAGATCTGAGGACTCCTTCAAAATGCCTCAGCAAGGGTTTCTACAATTACTGTGGTGTCGTGAAGGGCACAGCACATGATGCCGCAGAGAGGAGCAAGAGGAGAGTGGAGATAGTCCCACATCCTTGGAGGAGAAGCATCATGATATGTCATTGCTGACTGTAGGCCCAGAAGTGCCTGCTAGAGAAGCCTGTGACGCCCTCATCCAAGCAAACTTCACTTGAAAAGTGCGCTTGCAACATTGCAAACTTCCCATCAAGACTCTTGTGCAAACCCCTTCACCTCCACCACCACCAAATCTCCTCGCTACAGTCACCCAACTACCCATCACATGTACAGCCTTTCCTCGTCATCAAGGCTGCTCATTCCATTCACTGGAATGAAACTGACCAGGGCCAATAGGGGAATGCAACAAAGTAGAAGCTATGACAATGAATAGTTCACAAACTCATTCAAATAAAGAGCATCAATGGAACGTAACACTGTCTCAAGAACCCACAAGTGATTCCCTATGTGCTATTAAGACATATTTTTCTCATGCTTTCTATTATTTCTAAATGGTGCCATCCCTTGGCTTTAGAGCTGGAGGCAGGCTGCTCATCCCCTGCTCTGACACGAGATGCCCATGGCGGATTTTACAGCTTGTGAGGGTCCTGCCAAAGACTGTCCCACTGCACCTGACTCGGTCATCAGGCTAGGAGGCAGTGTGTGTGGCTCTGTCTGAGGGGGGAGGGCAAGGGCTAAGAGGTGGGGGTGCCATGAGCCCTTTCTGCATCTTCCCTTTAGGGGGCTAACGAAGCAAACACATTTCCCACTGCTGATCCAGAAGTTCCGTTATGATTGACCCCCGAGGCTCAGCATCTGTGTCCAGCTGAGCAGAGCTTTAAGTGTCCTGTGCCCTCTGATGGGGACTCTCCATTGCTGTTCCTATCTGCAACAACTGCTCCTGCTCACATGATGTGCTCCTCACCATGTGCCACCCATCTCTGTTGAGATGCTGGACCCACTGAGGTGTGTGTATCTGTGCTGGTGGAGGGTATGCAGGAGGTTTGTGATGGTGCATTCTCAGAGTGCTGGTCCTGATTGCTGAGGATGGAGCTAAACATTTTGAGGAGGGTGGCTCTGAGGAGTGGGTGCAAGAGGGCAATAGGTGAATGTTGCTTGTTGAGATGGAGGTTTGACGAGGAGGCTGGAGAGAAAGGAATTTGTGCGACAGCAAGGTGTGCCAATCAGAGGAGAATGCTAGGGAGGTAAGAGTGATGGCTGCCAGCTGAGAATTGCAGGACACTCACCTTGCCAGATCTTATCAGGTTATTAACCCTTTCCTGGCTCTGGATCCAGATCCTTGACACCACTCTTCGGCTGATAGCCTCTGCGACTTGCAGCCACACCCGCTTGGTGAGGCTGGCAGGCCTTCTCCTGCCATCCTCAGGGAAGAGGACTTCTCTCCGTGCCCTCACTGCATCAATCATGACATCCAGGGATGAATCTGTGAACTGGGGGTAGGTTTTCCTCATCCTCCATCCATTCTGCAGGTCTTTTCTACTTCCCACTGGTATCCTGTATGTTGCAATCACTGCTGTCATTGAGTCCAGCCAGGGTCCCTTTTAAATGGATAAAAGCAAAATACTGCAGATGCTGGAAATCTGAAATAAAAACCAAAAGTGCTGGAAATACTCAGTGGGTCTGGCAGCATAGCCTGGGAAGGGGATGAGGTGTCAGGCATAATGGAGGAGTGGACTAGGATGTTGCAGAGGGAACGATCCCTTCGGAATGCTGATAGGGGAGGCGAAGATGCGTTTGGTGGTGGCATCACCATGCAATCGCAGGAGTTGTAAAACCTGCCCTTTTACCTCTTCTCTCTCCTCCCCATCCAAGGCCCCAAACACTCCTTTCAGGTGAAGCAGTGATTTACTTGTACTTCTTTCAATTTAGTATCCTGTATTCGCCGCTCACAATGAGGTAGTCTCTACAATGGGGAGACCAAACGCAAATTGGGTTTCCGCTTTGCGGAACACCTCCTGCTCAGTCCACAAGCATGACCCTGAGCTTCCGGTTGCTTGCCATTTCAACACACACCCCTGCTCTCAGGCCCACATCTCTGTCCTCGGCACACTGCAGTGTTCCAGCAAACATCAACGCAAACTTGAGGAACAGCACCTCATTTATCAATTAGGCATGCTACAGCCTAGCGGACTGAACATTAAGTTCAATAATTTCAGAGCATGACTGGCCCCTTTTTAAATTTATTTTTAATTTAATTTTATTTAGCTTTACTGTCTTTTATTTAACCATGTGCCTGCCTTAAATTGGTTTTTTCATGTTTGTGCTTTTGGCTAGGGCTGTTCACTTTTTTTTCTCATTAACACTGTCTCTGCACTAATGATTTGTCTTTCACCACACCATTAACACACTCTCTTTGCCTTTGCCCCATGACTTCCTTGTCAGTTAATCTCTCTGGCCGTATGTCGTATCACACACCTTCACTTTTTGTTCTCTTTCCACAACTCACCCGCCCCCCGCTCCCCCCACCCCTGCTTTATTTGATTAAAACCTATTCCATTTCTAACCTTTGCCAGTTCTGATGAAAGGTCACAGACCTGAAACGTTAACTCTGCTTCTCTCTCCACAGATGCGGCCAGACCTGCTGAGTATTTCCAGCATTCTTTTTATTCCCTTTAAACAGAGTTCCTTCGCTTCTTGGTTAGGCTTGCCATCCCACCTGCCTTTCTTGATTGTTCGAGAACCCAAAGGTAGAATAATAATTACATTGCTTTATGAAAGAGGCAAATTAGTTAATTGAGTCCCTGACCCAAAAATGGTCGTCCCATTCTGGCAGAGACTAAGTCCACAAGATTCCGCCCAGTGATTTTAGATCTGCTAGTACTTTCGTAAATAGCTTAGTTGAAAAGCTTTGCCACAGAGCCCATGGAACGTAGAATTCATTCAATCAGGGAATCCTCAAGGGATTGCATCAAGTACCCACTGTTGGTTTGCTCATCGTGTTCCTCCTGACAGTTCAGTCGCCATCTTTTTTTTCTTTTAAATTCAGAACTCACTGTGGGCTATTCCCCAGTGTAGCAGCAGTAGTTTAGGCACAAAAGAGCTTCTGAGGTATCCAAGATTAGGTTAGCCCACCTATAGCTCAAGATGCCATCTTGGTAAAGGAGTTTAAACTTGGGCTAGGAATGGCTGCCTGGAGGATTTACCAATTAAATTGGTCTTAACACTCATTTAAGAGGATGTATACCATTTTGCTGGCTAGTGCTGCAATTACTGACCTCTCCTAACAGTGACCAGTTAAACACGATTGGACTTGCATTAGGCATAATAACGATGGACATTAAATGATGCTGTAAAATATCTATATATCTACTTCATGTTTAGTGTATAGCAAAATAATTTATTCATTATATAATGTGTTAGATTAAAGTTAGGACTATAGCCGTTTCGAGACTCTCAGGTTCCTTACTTCTACATACCTGTTTTGTTTGAACTTTGCCTAATGGAGGTGAATGAAGGTCATCAGAAGTTTCCCTTTTATTTTCTATTGATGACCACTGAAACAGGGCAATAGATTTTATGTTGTCCCTCTGTCACGAACACGCGCTCTGCCGAATGATGATTTTTTAAATCCACCAGCTGGAAATCCGAATTAAATTTTAAAAAATGAAAAAAGGAGCAGCTACAATGGCCACCATAATTTGCATCACTCTATCCTACATTCCAATGCATTTAGATGGAGATAAATTGTCTGGCCAGTCATCCCTAGAATAATGACTTGGGGAATTTTGAGTGAATTACCTGTCTTGCTCCCATTAACAAGACATGAAGGCATCACTTGGGACATTAAACTGGTGGAGATGAACCACTCAAACCTAATCACTTGAACAATGGGATCCTGGTTGAGAGAAGTGAATGCCTAGACATGCACTAATTAAGTCGCAAGAGAGGATACACACTGATAGCCAGCATTTTGAATCACTAGGTGACAGTCATGTGACAGGCCAACCATCTGTGTAATTAAGCTTTTGTTTACTCCGAAGCAACAGAGACAAGCAATTGGACATCGACAAGAGAATACCCAAGTGGCGTTCCTCCTCCCTCTGTCCCTCTTCAGTCCACCTTGCAAGCTTCGAACTCTGCCTGTTGGCTGCAACCACCAAGGCCTATCACTGCTGCAGACAGAGACCCCATGAAGGAAATAATCTGCATCACTGTTCTCCAAGAGAACCACAGAACCAGCTGTCCACATCTGCAAACCGGAAGCCTCAGGTCCAGAGAGTTCAGCCTAAACCCAGCCAAGTCACTAACCTCCACACACTGTATACCCCTTTTTATTGTTCGAGACTCTAATCCAAACAATGTATCCTGTGTGTGTGTGTGTGTGTGTTAACCTTGAGTGTATGAAAATTGGACTGTAGTTTATTATCTTGCTTCGACCAGTTTAAGTACAATAAAGTTAACCTTTTTCTTTGTCAAACTCAAGAAAACCTGCCCGATTGGTTCTTTTATGAAGATGGCATGTAAGTAGTTAAATACTCACTGAATTGGCAAGTATATCCAACCTGTTGTGGTCAAACAAGGAGAGGAAAAGAGGGGAGCCCTTCGACCCCTCCTCACCTGATCATAATACTCTCATTCAGTACTATCCAGAGCAGCTATTTTGTAATCAGTAACATAAAACCTCTTGGCTCCATGGTGCATATCCTTCCATGTGCACGGATACATTTTGAAAATGCCAGGAATTCCAAGTACCATTCTAGTTTCAGAAATTGGACAGTGTTCAGTCCAAATAACCACTCATTGCTGTCGTAATAATTAACTGCTTTTATTTCCAGCCCATACAGCATATTCTCAATAAAGAATAACAGAAGTAATACAATCAGTGCTCAGTAAACAATATGCAAGTGCCATCTTGATCACTTTCTCCACCCACCCCCCCCACCCCCCACATCCTATTTCAGAATTACAAGATAAAATAATCATCTCCTAGAATCAGCCTGGTTAATAACTATATAATAAGCAAAGAATTGCACTCAGTAGTACTTGGGAAAGATGAGGTATTCTGACACTGGAACTGTAATGGCAACGACTACACTCATAACTATCGACAAGTCCAAATAATTTGGAGGTTTCTTTGATCTTTGTGGATATCTTCGAGTAGGACTGACGATGCGTGAACTAGGACTAATAACAGGAACGGTAGCTGGTAACTTCTCGGTTTTGGTTTTGATACTGTCGGGGTTCACAACTATTGTTGGAGACTACTCTGGAGAGTAACATCCTGGGATATACTTGATTCGTTACATGTGATTAGGCAAACACTTGAAGCTTTCTGAAGCGTTGTAACAGCTGCTACTTTAGTATCAATTGTCAGCTTCTGAACCTGCTTCATTTGCTGTTGAAATATTTGTAGAATGCACTTGTTCAGGAAACTTCTAATTCTTTTAAGTAGTTCTTGCGTTTTTTTTTTGTTTAAGGATCCTTTTCATTCACTTTGTGACAACTTTCCAAAATGTGCATCTGTGAAGTCTGAGCCCCTGGACAACATTTGTGAAGGGTCCAAAGGTCTTGTCATTAATTTGTTTTTACCCAAATTAACCAGACCAATCTCTCTGATTGTTGGCAAAACATTGGGTTTCCAGACACTGGCTGGTATGAGGTGTAAAGCAAAGAGGAATTCTTGCTCGTACTGCTTTTTACCTTTTTCTGGTTCGAGAAATTTCCATTGCTTTTCTTCAACATAACACACTGCTTTGTCCTCAGGGTTTTCTTTGGTCCTGATCTCTGTGTTTTAATTTTAGAAATAGTCTCAGAACTATTCTGGTCAGGTTTGACCACAAATGTAATTGGACTTGCATTAGACTGTGGTCGATTTTTCTCAATTATTCTCTCCTGTGGCACACAATCTAATTCCACTGATGTCATTTCCAATAGAGCACAGAGTACCAATCTGGGTTTAAAAAAAAAATTAGGCTTCACCCCCTCCTTTTTTTTTACATTACCTAGTACTTGGATAGTCTTTCCTGTACCAGGTTTTTGAACTGAATGAGGACTTGTACTCTTCAATGAGTATATCCACACATCTTGGATCTTAATATTGGCCCAGTTTAATGTCAGGCTACAAAACCAATCTTCACCCATCAATGAGGGACCTTTAGCCTTAACTACAATTGCAGACAATTGGTTCATCTGATTTGCATATTTTCATTGGACATTTATTTTCCCAAGGACTAGGAATGAGTGTCCAGAATAACTTTTTTCAGTAAAGCATCATTTATTTGTCAGACAATATTTATAAAACATTTCCTCATATACTTTTGATGACATAATAGCTACTGCAGCTCCGGTGTCAAATTCAAATTTAATACCTACTTTCCAACCAAGGACGACAATTTTGTGCTGCCTCTTTCCTGTTATTGTATACCTTCCATTCAGTGCTCCCTGATTTCTCCAATTAGTGCTGACATGATTAGAAAAAATCAATAACAATGTAGACCATTACCTGCAGATTAAAAAGTTCAATATTCAATTTTTTCACTGAATATCTACTCTTATATTGCTGCAGTAGTAACAGATTGCTTTTAATTCTAGACCCTCTGCATATTCCCATCAAAGGATAATGTAAGTAACACAAAAGGTGTGTAATTGCTACAGTATGTTTACTCCCATTAGGAAACCATGTCGTATATAGTTATCAATATGCAAGTTCTATACATATCAGATAGTTTGGAGATCATTTTCAGAGAAGTTGCAGTTTTTGCATCAGCATTTGCAGAATTATGTTTCAATGCACAATTTAAAATATTCCCACTTTTTATGTTGGCATGAAAATTGTTCCGTGGGGGATGTTTTACCCTTTTATAAAGACTTCTTGTACATAAAAAAAAATCTGCTTGAAGTGTTATTTTCAATGCTGTTTATCTTAATAAGTGGTTTTTGTAAGGGAAATGGCTTACACGTTTTTCCTATGTAGCTCAAAATACCAGGCAATTATCTAAAAAGGTACATAAATTACTATCATTATGGCTTTTTTCTGTTCCAAGTAAGGAAAAATTCTTAATTGCCATGGGCACCATTTTTGTTGTCCCGTCAGGTTCAAGCTGTGTGGCCTTATTATTCCTCTGAAAGAGTTTTCACGCCAGCATGAAAACAGATAAAACATTTGTATGAGCTACTAAATTGGTGCCTAAGTCACCATACACAGCATCCTGTGGCCATGGAGGTCACCAGCTATCCCTGCTTTCCTTGGTACAAAAATTTTCTATCCCCTAAAAAGTTGACATCTTGAGCATGAACCAGTCATCCATTTTTAAATCCATTAGACAAGTTACCAAATGCATTGATACAGAGAATAAATCAATTTATATATTTATGATTACCCAACAATAACAAGCCAAGCATGATTTCCATGTTGTGTTTTTGAAATATCCTGGAAACAATTTGTTTGTGTTCAACCATCCATGTACCTACTGATATGACCAGGTGAGAAAGAGATCTATGGTTCCCTTTCAGCCTTCACCTGGTCTTACTGTAACAGGGCTTTATTTTTAAACGCACTGTGTTTTTAGCTCCCCCATGGTGAATCCTTGTTCACTCCTTTCCAATTATAAGGCAAAGAAACCAGCAAAAACAGGCTTTCTTAGGTTTAAAGAAAAAAGTTTAAATTTATTAACTGAATTAGAGTTTAAATTTAACGTCTACGGATACACAATGCACCCAAGCTAGCATGCATACGCGATACACACATGCAAATAGAGACATAAAAGAGCAGAAGAAAAATAAAGTGGAAAGGTTTGAGGCAACATCTGAAGAGTTGTTGTAATGGTTCTTCGAGCTCACTGTAGTGTCCTTGATTGTAGGTAGATCTTGCTTTTTGTTGGGGCCCAGTATTCTTCTCAAACCTTGTTTGTTGTAGGAGACTTTTCTCTCTTGGGGTTCATGTGTCTTCAGTGGATTCAGAGGCTTGTGAGAAAGAGATGGGAGCAGACAGGAGAGATCTTCTCAGTCCAGGAGCAAACAGACACTCTCTGTTCGAACTGTTTGTTCAATTCAGAAATAACCCAGGTTGCGAAGCAGGTTAGTCATGTGACTAACTGGTCTGACCACGTGTTTGGATTGTATCACCTTAGCAGAGCCTAGAATGCTCCTCTTACACACAATACCTGGTGATCAAGGGCCATTGTGAGTTGAATGTGTCAGGAAATGGTCCTTTGTCCTTCCAATCACCATCTGTTAATATGCAAATATCTTTTCCAGCCATTGCTGATCTGTTTAACAAGTCCTTTTCTTCACTCCAGTAACAGTTTAAAATCAATGTTCATGACAAAAGTAATGTGCCTCATTCTTGACAGGTGGGGGCCTAGCATGACTACATTAAATGAAAATGCCGGAATCAGAAATGAAATTGTATGCCACCTGTATATTCATCAAGTGAAACCAAGTGCATAATTACTAACTTGACTGCCAAATTCCCACAACCATGTCATGACTCATGCATTCTAGTTGATTCTAATCTTGGAATTTGAGAATGAAAATACAGCTAGAGACGGGCGGATATAAATAAACAGATTTTCCTTTTGTCATCGACTTCAACATTCTCTAGTGATGACTTATGTTTCTTTAGTCTTCTTTTTGTTTATCCGGATGTGAACTGAAATTATAACAATGCACATTTTCTATTACTCACAATACTGAAGTAGGTTTTGATCTGTGTTACAGGGATTCACCATCGCATAATTTCAAAGCTATGCTGAGTATCAGAGAATGTAGAGGACTACTAAACTTATTCTATAAATTTGCAGGAATTTAATAACTGCAGTGACTGGACATTGATTATTGAACTAGTTACAGACCGTGAGAAATCAACCTTAAAGTGAACGTCCCAAAAAATAAATGTAATCTATTATTATTTAATCAATCATTGCCAGCTGCCTCGACAAACCAATTTTACAGTGGGGCCTCAAATGTGCATTAGGCCCCTTATCTGCACACACAAATGACCTATTGCCTGTTTCAGGCAAGGGCACTAGACGAGTTTTATTTTGTCTTTACTCAATATGGCACGTAGCACAATTCTGCCTGGAAATGTGCACGTACTACTTCCCTGCCAGATTGTGGTCTTAACTTTTTATGTGTTAAACCGCCTACTAAACACAGTTAAGGGCAATTAGGGATGGACAACAAATGCTGACCTTTCCAGCGACCCCCATATCCTATGAAAGAATAAAAATAGTGTTTGTTTTGCTAATATTACAGTTATGGATGCCATATACCCAACTAGCATTTACAAAAAATAGAAAAGGCACCAACATTTAATTCCTGGGTTTTACATGGTACAGAGAAAGATGTCCTCAACTTTTGAAGTTGTCCTCCATTGAAAACCATTGTCAAAAATGAGTGATTATGGAAGAGAAAGTGCAAGAGAGGATTAAGTAGACTTGACTGTAGTAACATTGTTTAAGTTGATCTCAATTAACTTTTTATGGTAAATTAGCAGTCTCAAAGGCAACAGAGTCCTCTTGTTTTTCTAAGATAAAACCAAAAAAATACTTTTAATGGAGATCAGTAAGCCAGTATCTGCAGGAGAATGAAAGGCAAGATGTTACATCAGAATGGTCAACAATGTGGAAATAAAGGAATGGGCACTAGTGTGTGCCTGGGTAATGGGAAATGCAAACCAGTTTATTATGGAGGCAATGGTCAATCTCTGAAAATCTGGAGGTGAGGGGAAGCTATGCGGAATTGTGTTGTAGGCATCATAAGTGGCAGAAGATGCTGTGCCAGGTTTCGAGACTAATTGAATGGAAGTATCCCGGTTGAATAAAAGTTTCCCCTCAATCCTTTTGTCAGTGTCCTTTGTGAAATGTGTTTAGATAGTCTTGATCGAGTTCCCAAAAAGCATAATTTTGCTGCACAAAACTGCCCTTAATTCAAAAGTCATACTTATTCACGGCGCAGAAGGAAGCCATTTGCCCAGCGTGTTCAGCTCTCTACAGAGCAATCCAGCCAATCCCACTCTCCTGCTCGATGCCTGTCACCTTGCAAGTTTATCTCCTTCAAGTGCCCATTCAATTTCCTTTTGAAATAATTGATTGATTGATTGATTGATTGTCTCCACTTCCACCACCCTAGTGAGCAGCAAGTTCCAGGAATAAGAGGTGCTAAAGTCATTCACACAGTGAATATCACATACTGTGATATAGTAAATGCGATTATGGACAGCAGTGAGATGACTGACTAGTTAATTGGTTATTGGCTGATATTGATTAAGGGAGGAATGTTGGCAAATTATCATTAAATTGACAGGTTATGATGATGAAAAATATGGGAAATGGGATATTCATGGTGGTACGGTTGGGGATTAAGTTGCACAGTTGGAGCAGAGCAGAAGGCATTTTATCTCTGTATCTGCCCATAATCTGCAAATGCCTGATGCAAACTGCAGGGATGGGTGGGGGAACAATGCAAAAATATGTAAATTAAGCAAATAAAATTTGCAACAAAAAATTCCCCTCCACAGACATTACATTTAAAATAAAAATTAAATACACGTGAAACAAAATAAACGAATTGAATCCAACATTCTAAGTGCAGTTAGTTACAGCCTCAATTTCTACAGTGGCATGTGATTTACAGTAACAGTACAAACCCTACTTCACCCATTGGCCTCCTGTGAGGCACTTTTGCTGATTGCCTCAGTGTTGATTATGAACCATTTTCTAATAGCAAGATGACGGTGTAGAACTCTTTAAACCACGTATGGTTCAAATGATTTCAGCAGAGTTAAACTACGGAGAGCAGGAAGAGCGCCACAGAAGAGATAACAAGGCAGTAGGTCAATCTAAGGAACAAAAGGGAGAAAAGAGGGTTGAATTCTCCTTTAATCTATGATATTGGATTACAGGCAGCAGCTGGGATTTTCCTTCTGCTCCCTGATCAGCTCTACATAAGTGCCATGGTAAAATGCAACACAGTATTTGATAAATCGCTGTTCTAATCGATACATTAGACTTGATGGAACTATTAGCTATCATGGAAATCCTATGCACAGGAGAATGACCATATATGGCAGACAGAGCAGCTGATGGTGATGCTCGAATCTGGAATGCCTGACTAACCAAGGAATGGATTCTGCAGCGCAAAAATAAATCATTTTTGGAAGTGATCAGCAAACACGCCGTGTATTAGGTATCAGAGGCAAGGCTGTATGTTTGCACCAATGTCTTAAGATTGCAGCTCTGTTGCTAAGGCGTTTCTGCTGCCCTGAATGTACTCCAGCTCCTGATATTTTCAGTGTCTGTTACTGTGAAGCATGGACCTGTGTTAACCCATCCCGCTGCAGTGCAGCAGCTGCCGAACAAATTGTCACCTAGTTGAAATCAAACCATTCGGAGGTTAGCTGAGATCTATTTAGCAAGTCTCCTGAGGGAGGATTTGTTGTTTCACGCTCAGCACAGCCGGCAGCTTTCCTGACAGGGATGAAAGTGGAATTAAGGTTGTAATCGGAGGCTGGGAGTGTTCCACCACGAGGTAAGCGGCAGTCTTCTCACTATGAAAAATCCTTGCTGTGGTACCCTCTCCCCCCCTCCCTCTCCTCACTCGCATTTCCTGACTTGATAGTACTGTGCTGCAAATTCAATGATTATAAGACCAGTGTTTTGCCATCGCATGCATTTAACACTCAACAGCCTTTCAAATAATCTATTTGGAGATGGAAGAGGACATTCAGATGCAAAATCAAGGTAGGCTTGCGTGTTGTGTCTGCTTTGCCACTCGCTGTGCTGCTGTTTCATGAGTTTTATTCTTGTGAGGATGCAAGGCGATCTGTAGTCTGATTAGTAAGGATGATTTAGGTGCAAACAGCCTCAAAGTAGCACCATTTAAAGGGATTGTCTGCATTGTGGATGTTCCTTGAATTCCGTGGCATCACAGCACGGCAAATCTGCAATTAAACATCAGCCTGAAAAAAGAGCAGACCTTAAACTGCATTTGTTATCTTCAAGATTTAAAGATACCATCAAACCGAAATGATCTCTTTTTAACCTAAGAGTCTGCTGAAAAGGAAATCTTGACATGTTGTGAATCAATTTATTGTTGTCAGGCATTGAATGGGTTTCGGAAGCTTATTATGATTCTCTTTCTATGCTGTTAAGTGAAAAGGAACAGAACCAGATAATTATTTCCCCCAAATAACCCATTCTTATAGACCTGCACACCACAGTCTCCATATTGTGCCTGTGTTTACTGCAATTGCCAGAACATAATTGGAGCTGTCAGTTTCGGGTAGTAGCTTTCGTTTGAGAGATTTGATTAAGTTCCCCCCCACTGTTTTCATGTCAAAAGAAAAAAAAAATCTTTATTTTTGTGAAAGCATGACCAGTAGATGGAGGAGGGGTTTGGCACTCAAAATAAATAGTTATAGCTTGAACTTGAAAACTAGATAAGAAAATCTGATCCTTTGCAGATTTGGATTATTGGAACAAAATATGGTCAGTCAATTAAAAGTGGTTGTGAGATTTGTGAGGAGATTATTATGATGAGGCTGTGGCACTTACTGCCCACTTTGTTGCTTGATTATCAAACACCTCTATTCACAAAATGTAGGTTAAGTTCAAAGTAAGTGAGTGCAAGAGAGGTGAAGATACTTCAGCTTTCTGCAGCACCTGGTTATCTGCCGTTTATTATTGCACAATTAAAAAGCTGTATCACCTCAGCATGGAGTTTTGAACAGGCTTAGACCTGGGGAAAAAAAAGCTTGTGCTGATAAATGAAACTTCATTGCCAGTGAAGAAACTTAATATTACAGTGCAAACTTTTACAACACAGGGTTTGTACCATTAAATCTCACTGACATTAAAACTAGAACAGGAAAGATAAAATTGTAGATCGGATCAGATTTTGGCTGAAGTGATGTGTTTCACACCACCTTCATGATAATGTTCTGCGAGATACTATGGCATAAATCACTCCTTTTAAGATGAAAACTGTTTCAACTTCTTATTTGCCAAATCCACCACTTGCAGTAAAATCTTTACTTAAAACAATCCCAGTTTCATGAAAAATTGCTTGCATAGCTTATTTTTTGTTCACTTGCTTACACACGCTAATGATTCATGGTGTCTAAACAAAACTTTTGAGGATGGCATCCCTTTAATTTCCAAAGAATTCCTTCAGGGAGGGATCTGGCTCTAATTCCTGGCTGCTGGATAGATGAAGGGGTAGGAATTCTCCTTCAGAGAATTTATGCTCATTATCATTTCACAGTGGATTACTCCTGTCAGTAAATCCTCTTCTGAATCCTTTGACGACACCTATGCTGTATATGGGCAGCAATTGTGAGCTTTTCTTTGCTTTACCCTTGTGACTTTTAACTTCTATGAGAGGAGACAGTTCTCTCCCTAATTCCCATCCACACTATAATTTCAAGACTTGTGCATCTCAGGATTGAAACCACATAGGGTGGATTCTCAATTTGCTGTACAGGTGTAAAACTGTCATTGTGGATCAAATACCTGTTATGGAACTGCCTGATTTCATACCCATTCTCTCTAACATTGGAAATAAGCAATATTTTGCTTTTAGGGGATTGTCACAAACAGCCACGCCTCATCAATTCCCTAATCTATCTCACCATGATACTCGGCTTCGAGAGATAGGAGTCGAGAGTTTGTATGTATTTTGTGTGTACGAGCATGCATAATTATATATGAATACTTTCCATGACACTGTAGAAGACCAAGTATAGTCTTTAGATTAAGTGAAGTTAGAGGTCAGGAGTTAGTTGGACCAGAATGAGAAAATGTAATTGAGTCCTCATGTTCAGTCATACATTCTGCCTTATTTTTATATTTCTAATGTAAGTTCTGATGAGCACTTTTATAATGGAAAGTCTTCTTTGGCCTCCTTATCTCGAGAGACAATGGATAAGCGCCTGGAGGTGGTCAGTGGTTTGTGAAGCAGCGCCTGGAGTGGCTATAAAGGCCAATTCTAGAGTGACAGGCTCTTCCACAGGTGCTGCAGAGAAATTTGTTTGTCGGGGCTGTTACACAGTTACACATAATGGAAAGTACCGATTTAAATTTGTTATTATTACTGTCTGCTGTCAATGTTGGAGCTGCTGCATGACAAGTTTACATAAAACACTTCCCAATATAAGCATGGACATAGGAATTTATATTGGTAAAGTTGACAAGTGTGCGCAGCCATAAGAGTTTTAATACATTCCAGGTGTTTGTGGATATCCTAGGGGCTACATTCCATAGCCCCCGGAAACAGGTGCAGGGATCGTGATGTGTGATTTAACCTGTGCTGGTTCACCGTGATGCAAACAGCACACTGACTTGGTACTGCCTGCTGATTAACATGACTGCAGCGTGCAACCAGTGCTGACCATGCTGTTGAGTGGCTGCACGTCTTAGCAGGGGGCCCAAAATTGTGAGAGGCTAGTACTAGTAAAAGGTAGCCTGCACTACTTAAAACCAACTTGCACCTCTTAAAGAGGAGGTGCATTGTGGCTGGAACAAGTGTTGGAAGTCATGATACAACCGATTCTGACATGGGAAAGACAGAAGAATGAAATATGCAAGAGTGCGGGCTCCACGTTTCTCGAGGCCTTGGTGGAGGAGGTGCACAAGAGGAGAGGTGTCCTGTATCAGTAGGGGTGACGAGGCCCTGCATGCACATGCTCAAAAGGCATTGGGAACAAACTGCCTTGGAAGTTGATGCCAGGAGCCAAGCCCCGAGGACCTGGATGCAGTGCTGCCAGAAGTTCAGTGACCTCAGATGAGTGGTCAAGGTCATTGAATGCATCTTTAAATGCCATATCCTACCAACTGCACCACCAGCCTCAGACAATGTTCAATTCACCACAATCTCATCATGTAACCTACCGATCAGGACTCATACCTGACAGTCATATGCTACACTGCACCCTCATACACTTAGCATTGCTGCAAGTCTCACACCCACATTTCAAATCTTGCACACACTGCCAGCTATTCACCCATGACAACTACATCAACCAAACATATTGCACAGCACTCACTGACACATGTCCCGCTCTCCTGTCGGACAAGGTGGCTCACAACCGGAGGCACCAGGAGCTAACTGGCGGAGGACAAGTGCACCTGCATATCCTAACCTGTAGGGAGGAGACAGTGCTGGCCATTATTGGGACACCCATCGCTGAGGCTGTGGTCAATGGAGGTGCTGAAACCATTGAAGATGACGGTATCCTCGTGCCTAATTCTTTTTCTCACATCCCACTTTCCCCTCTTATTTACAAGCTGCAGACAGTGTAAGCATGTGCCTCTTGCTTCACCCAAAACCCAACCCGCACAGTACAACCCTACCCTTGTACCTTTTCTCTCAGATAGCCAAGAGGTGCAACCTAGCCAACAGTGGAGGAACAGCCAGACGCGAGGGATGATGAAGACACACCATCACTTGGTTCCACACTTGCAGTCCCCAACTCAGCTACTGACACTGTGCTTACGTTGGAGGATAACATTAGAAGCGGGATCTGCAGGTGGTGAGACCGCAGGCATGAGTTGCCTGCAGCCAGGGCAGGGGGCAAGGGTAGCGCTGGTGCCAGCTCATCAGAGGATGTGCTTGCCACACATAATGCTGCAGAGGACTCAGTTGAGAACTTCGATGGAGCAGTGTACAGAAGAATGCTGATGGGTATGCACAACAAAATGCTTGGTGCATTGGGAAGCCAGAAAGCTTGCGGTCAATGTCAAGGAGCATGGAGGAGTTCGATACCAACTTGTAACAGAGCTTTATGCGGTATTTGGAGCCCAAGCTTTACAGCATGTAAGTGGCGGCGAACCTTGTTTGCAATACTGAAGCACAGACATCTCGCACGCTGTTCCTTTGCTAAGGTTCAGTTAGAAAAATTTCTGCCTGAACATCATGGGCAGATGTAGCCTCCAGCTGAGAGACTCCCTCTTCCAGCAACTTGTCATGCTCTGTGCGCCCTCTGCACATTCTCCAAGTCATGCTGAATTCTAAGTGACTTGCCTACTAGTTCACCCATGTCTGGGAGCACCTGGTTTGTGCAGAAGCCTGAAGTCAGCAAAAAAAACTCTGTCAGCACCTGCCACACCACTCACTGTAGACGGTTTGGTGCTTTCTATATTTATTTCAAATCAGAAAACACCTGTAGAATTGCAGCAACAACCAGAAGAAATCATCCAGCAACTAACCTGTAAGTAGTTGATTATCCTTTTAAGTGGTGCTAGCTAGGAATCCTTCCAGCCGTTGAATGCATATTCAGCTGTATGAGGTTAAGAGAGGGCATCGGCTGGAGTGTTGATCTCCAAGGTGGCAGTACTGGCACCAAATCACACTGATTTGATGTCCTAATCTGTTTGTCCTGCATACTGACATCGGGCGTTCACTGAGCATGCACTAATGTCCTCACTGATATGGTGTCGGGCATGACTCCCCCCAGAAATGGGCGGCACAGTGGCGCAATGGTTAGCACCGCAGCCTCACAGCTCCAGCGACCCGGGTTCAATTCTGGGTACTGCCTGTGTGGAGTTTGCAAGTTCTCCCTGTGTCTGCGTGGGTTTCCTCCGGGTGCTCCGGTTTCCTCCCACAAGCCAAAAGCCTTGCAGGTTGGTAGGTAAATTGGCTATTATAAATTGCCCCTAGTATAGGTAGGTGGTAGGGAAATATAGGGATAGGTGGGGATGTGGTGGGAATATAGGATTAGTATAAATGGGTTGTTGATGGTTGGCACAGACTCGGTGGGCCGAAGGGCCTGTTTCAGTGCTGTATCTCTAAACTAAACTAAACTAAATGTGTGCGAGCACCTCAAACGCCATTTTGGGCCTTTAAATGGCACCCAATGAGTTCTACCAATTTGAATTTTGTGCCAGACATCTTATGTCATCTGTCCACCTTTTCTGTTTTAAATTCTCATGTAAATTTGTCACACAGTAATTACACCCACCAGTAGTGGCTCTGTAATGCCTCAAATTTTGTTTTCTATTCCTTAGACTGTATGGCAGAGAATCACCTATGCTCTAACCAATTCTATTTCACTGCTTCCCAAATTGCGTTGTGATGCTATTTACAAATAATCTAATAAAATTAAAACATTATTTAAAAGTAGGGACAGAATGTTTTACTTTAAAATGCAGGCTGCATTACGTGTATATACTCTGGTAGAATTATCCCTCACCCTTTAACGCCACTTCACTGGAAGAAAACACTTGCACTTTATTATGTGTCCTGAGGTTGTGAGGGATGCTATATAAATTCATTCTTTCTTTTGGTCATTTGGAGAGACTATATAGAAAATTGATCTTGCCTATATTAAAACTAATCCTACCCATTTTATTTATAATATTTTTGCCTCACACCTCCTTTTCATCTAAGGCTCCCCGTCGTAACCTATAATATACATTATTCTGAAAAGAGGCGAGGGATCTTTTCACAGGCCTCAAACCATTCACCAGGAAGTATATGAAATGGTTTAGGGTGCTTGCAACTTTCCAACACTCACTATCCCATTTAATCATTTAATTCACCTTACACTATTGTTTCAATGCCTGTAATTCATGGAGATAGAAAGGAGCGAGTACAGAAGATGATCTTTCTCTCTTCTATCCAGGTGAATCACACATTAAAATAATACTACTGTTATGCCAATGTGCTTTGTTGAATGATAACTGAATTTGTACTTTTTTTAGAAAGACATTTAAAAAAAATGACTTTGGTAGCAGCTTAGGATGGTCACCTAATTTGCAACACTATCCTACACTGCAATGCTTGTGAGGAGGGAAACAAAATGTCTGCTCTTATCCCAGCAAGAACCAAGACACTGGAAGTTTAACGGAACTACCTGTTCTCTATAGCAAGAGAGAAATACTGCTAACTGCGATATTTTGAATAATCTGAGTGACTGTCATGTGACAAGTCCCTCCCCATCTGTGGTTTTAAGCTGGTGTTTTCTCTGCAGCAAAGGAGAAGCAATCGGACTCTGACATGTGCAGACCCAAGTGGGGTTCTTTTTTTTTCTCTCGCTCTCGCTCTCCATTCCAGCTTGAACACTTTCAAATCCTGCCTGTTGACTGACCACCTTTGCATACTCCGGCTACAATCAGAAACCCCATTGGAGGAAGTCATCTGCATTGCTGTCCCCAAAGAGACTCACCAAACCAATCATTTACCTCTTCAAACTAAAAGCCTCAGGACCCCTGAATTCAGCTAGAAGCCAGCCGAATCACCAAACTCCACAACTGTATACCTTTTTCTTCATATGGACTCTAACTCAACCAATCCACCTTTCTGCACTCTGTGTAACCTTTTTGTGTGGGTGTGTGTGTGTGTGTGTGTCTGTATGTATGTGTAAACCTCTAGAGTGTGTGGATGAGTGAAAGTTACTGTGTTTATTGTTTTATTGGTTCGGTTTAGGTACGATAAAGTTAACCTCTTTCTTTGCTAACTCTGGGAAACTCACATACCATCATGACTTGGTAATATATTGCTGTTTCTTCACTGTCGCTGGGTAAAAATCCTGGAACTTCCTCCCTAAGAGCACTGTTGGTATACCTAAACCACATGGACAACAGTGGTTCAAGAAGGCAGCCCACCACCTTCTGAAGGACAACTAGGGATGGGCAATAAATGCTGGCCTTGCAAGCGACATCCACATTCATGAATGAATTTTTAAAAAAATGAACAGTTAATGAAATTGTGACAATGCTGCAAGTCATCCTATATTCAGTATTCAATCCCTTGGAGAAGTGTATGGCTCACACCTTGTGCCTTTTCTTGACTGACCATGATCCTAAATTCACTGGGGGGAATTTTATGTTCTCTCCTCTTGGCAGGTTTGGAGGCAGGGAAAGCATAAAATTGGGTGGGATGGGGGGTGGGGGGTGGGGGGTGGTTTCCCACCACCATCCCGCCTCTGCCAAAATTTATTCCCCAATTAAGGCCCTTAACTGGGCAATTAGTCCCCAATTAAGTGACTCTTCCCACTGCAGCCGCAATTACCTGTGTGGCAGGCGGCCCTGTTACTACATGGGAAGCACAGCACGATAAACCGTGCGGACTGCTTCCTGGCTCTGGGAAGGTGCCTCATTCAAAGACACAGTACCAGAATGAGGGACCCGTAATCAGGAAGGGGGGGAGGGCGCTGAGGTCCACCTCTCCTGCTTTTGCTGCTGACCCACCCCACAAGACACCTCCCACCCTGACTTACCAGAGGTCTGGGTCCAGCGACAATCCTCTGCCTCCAGGATGGTTATCTCCAGCAGCATCCACTGCCTCTGCTGTGGTGCTACAGCTGCCGGCCTCTGATTGGCATACCATGGGAAGTCCTATATCTGGAAAGCTAGGTCACATGTTACTGAAAGACAATGGATAGCCACTTTTGGGTCGGCAAGAAAAGAAGGCTACTCCATGTACAACAAGGATGGCTGGTGCAGGAAATGGAAATGATAGTTTAAGTAAACAGGCAAAACCGTGGCAAATTGAATTCAATGTGAGGTCATCCACTTTAGAACTAAAAAGAATACTTTCTAAATGGTGAAAATCTAGAAACAGTGGAGGACCAAAGAGACTCCAAGGTCCAAGTACATAGATCATTAAAATGTCATAAATAGGCAGAGAAAATAATCAAAAAGGCTAATATCTACACACCATAAATACCTAAACCTACACTGCGATGTGTTGCTGCTGAGTGCAACTTTGCATAAAAAGTACGGTGAGAATACTAATTTCTGAATAAAAAATCGTTGACTGTGCCCGCTGTTCTCAATACGAATGCTGACCATATATGTTGTACCGAAGATAAATAAAGTGCATCACGTTCATTTGAAAGTGGAGGCTGTTTGCTAACAGCATCATTCTTTCATTTAAGAAGTAATCAGGCTAATAGTGGGCAGCAGGAAGCAGCCCTACTATTGAGATATAGCAATGAACCCTGCTGACACAGGAGAAATTTGGTGTTGTCTTAAAACTGTCTGCTATAAATGCTCAGCAGTGACATATCATCAAGTGTAGCCTTGGTACTAAATCTCTTCTTGAAAGCTTATGGTGCCAGATTGGATTTGCACTCCCATTATTGCTGAGATTCCTCAATTCCACTGTTTTGTTTTATTCCTTCCCGTGATGTGGGCGTCGCTGGCAAAGCCAACATTTATGGCCCAGCCTTAGTTGGTTATACAACTGAGTGGCCTGTGAGGCCACTTCAGAGGGCAGTTAAGAGTCAACCACATTGATTTAGGACAGGAATGACATGTAGGCCATCCTGGGCAACGTTTCCTGAAGGACATTAGAACACCAGATTTTTTTTTGTGATCTTGACAAGTTATTTCTAATTTTTTTTAACTCAATTAAAATTCTCAAAGTGCCATGGTAGGATTTGAATTTATATTTCCTGGATTTCTAGTCCAGTAAAATAATCACAGCACAGTGGCGCAGTGGTTAGCACCGCAGCCTCACAGCTCCAGCGACCCGGGTTCAATTCTGGGTACTGCCTGTGCGGAGTTTGCAGGTTCTCCCTGTGACCATGTGGGTTTTCGCTGGGTGCTCTGGTTTCCTCCCACAGCCAAGGACTTGCAGGTTGATAAGTAAATTGGCCATTATAAATTGCCCCTAGTATAGGTAGGTGGTGGGGATGTGGTAGGAATTTGGGATTAATGTAGGGTTAGTATAAATGGGTGGTTGATGGTCGGCACAGACTCAGTGGGCCGAAGGGCCTGTTTCAGTGCTGTATCTCTAAATAAAAATAAATAAACCGTATCCCCATTACCTCGCTGATTGAGATGAGAAGACTAGTGCTTGACCAAGGTCATTTTTATGTGAGGAAATTTTAAAACAAGACAAGTTCATTAGTACAACAGAAAGTAATGATGAACTTTTGGTACATCTGACAGACAGAGGCATTTCTTGGAGATGGCTTGTACAGGGAGAGAACAACAGACTGCTGCTGCATAGAACCATGAGCATGCATTGCCAAACATCAATCTATCAACGCAATCTCATTCCTTAATAATGCAGGCCAATGATATCAGAACCAAAAAGGAAGATTCTGTAAAAGAAAATTCCACCAAGTACTGCTTACAAACTGACATCAGTTAATACTGTGTCATGAATTAAAATCCTACACATTGTGATCACTGCTCATGCCTATATATCTCTTGCTGAATTGCCAGCTCTGATTAGAAATGTCATGCTATGCATTTTAATGCACACAGGCAATGCTATTAACTAATGTAAATGGACAATAGACCCCACATTTCATGTCAGCAGGACATCCTACTCACAGATGAACTAACTTCCAGAAACCTAGGCCACATTTAAAGTAGTGTGCACAGTTCTGGTCTCCATATTACAAAAAGGATATAGAAACAATGGAGAAAGTATAAAAAAAGATTTATGAAGATGTTACTAGAACTGAGAAAGTACAACTATCAAGTAAGGCAACAGGCTGGGACATTTTTTCTCTAGAAAAAAGACTGAAAGGTGATCTGAGAGAGGTCTTTAAAATTGTGAACCTATTTGATAGGGAAGATTTTGGGGCAGTGCAAAACTTAAGAGCCATAAATATATATTTATTTGGTTTCATGGGATGTGGGCATTGCTGGCTAGGCCAGCATTTATTGCCCATCCCTAATTGCCCATGAGAAGGTGCTGGTGTGCTGCCTTCTTGAACCACTGCAGTCCATGTGGGGTAGGTACACCCACAGTGCTATTAGGAAGGGAGTTCCAGGACATTGACCCAGTGACCATGAAGGAACGGCGATATAGTTCCAAGTCAGGATGGTGTGTGGCATGGAGGCGAACTTGCAGGTGTTAGTGTTCCCATGTATCTGCTGCCCTTGTCCTAGGTGGTAGAGGTCGTGAGTTTGGAAGATGCTGTCTAAGGAGCCTTCGTGCATTTCTGCAGTGCATCTTGTAGATCGTACACACTGCTGCCACTGTGCGTCGGTGGTGGAGGGTGTGAATGTTTGTGGATGGGGTGCCAGTCAAGTGGGCTGCTTTGTCCAAGATGGTGCCAAGCTTTTTGAGTGTTGTTGGAGCTGCACCCATCCAGGCAAGTGGAGAGTATTCCATCACAATCCTGACTTGTGCCTTGTAGATGGTGGACATGCTTTGGGGAGTCAGGAGGTGAGTTACTCGCCACAGGATTCCTAGCCTCTGACTTGCTGTTGTAGCCACGGTATTTATATGGCTATTCCAATTCAGTTTCTGGTCAATGGTAACCCCAGTGGGGAATTCAGCAATGGTAATGCCGTTGAATGTCAAGGGGAGATGGTTAGATTCTCTGTTGTTGGAGATGGTCATTGCCTGGCACTTATGTGGCACGAATATTACTTGTAAAAAATGTGAGATAGTCATTAATAAATTCAATAAGGAATTCAGGAGAAACTACATGAAGGAGAAAGGAATCGAAGGATATGTCAATAGGGCGAGATGAAATAAGGTGGGAGGAGGCTTGTGTCGAGCATAAAAAGCTATTGGGCTGAATGACCTGTTTTTGTGCTGTAAATTCTATGTAAAAATCCAATATTGTAATTTCCCCAGAAATCTCAGGTTGTACAGATGTGAAAAATTCAATAGCTCTGCATCTGCTCCTATTTTTATTTTGGTATGCACATGTGAATGTGGAGTTGACCTGCCATGAGTACCTAACTCCATTATCAGTTTATCAGACAGACACTCCAATGAATTAAAGGACAAAAAGTCTTGTATATAAAATTGCCTGGTATAATAAATTGTTTGATTTGGATGTTTTATTACCCACACTGGAATAGTGCTACCTGGTTAACTGATTGAAATAAGTGTAGGTCCAAAATAATAGAAATGCAGTCAGAAACAACTGGCTTTTTATTTGAAGCCATCAATACACTCTTCCCTTGCACTAATATAATAGTCAAAGTAAATATTCACTCCAAACTGCTTCTGTAGCTCGATTGTTTGTCACAGTCTGCTCTTGAATCTGTGGTGTTAATGGAGTAAGTTGTCTGTTGACAACAGAGGAGCCAGTCCTTGAACATGCCAAAGCTCCATTACTTATGTAGTAGCAGCCAATATTTGAAAACTGAGACGCAATTTGAGTGATGGAGGAGCCAGCATCACATGGAATTGTATAGAATTTAGAGCACGGAAACAGGCCATTCGGTCCAACAGGTCTATGCCAGTGTTTGTTCCACATGAATCTCCTCCCACCTTACTTCATCTCATCCTTTTTCTATTCTTTGCTCCCTTGTGTATTTATCTGGCTTCCCCTTAAATGCATCAGTAAATTAACTGCGTTTGGCACTGCATCGTTTTGCTGGGTAGAAGTCCTGCTCCATTGTAGACATGTTGGGATTCACAGTTGTGGGAAATCCCCTCCTCGATGGCCAGACGGTTGCTGCTATCCACACTTCAACATGAGTCAGCACCTTCCAGACAGCGCAGGCGAAAACTGGGGGAAGGTAGACAAGTGAAAGGATCCTCACCCACCATTCATGTAATGTCTCGATGGCTGCGTCATTAGGAGCGGCACAGTGGCGCAGTGGTTAGCACCGCAGCCTCACAGCTCCAGCGACCCGGGTTCAATTCTGGGTACTGCCTGTGTGGAGTTTGCAAGTTCTCCCTGTGTCTGCGTGGGTTTCCTCCGGGTGCTCCGGTTGCCTCCCACATGCCAAAAGACTTGCAGGTTGATAGGTAAATTGGCTATTATAAATTGCCCCTAGTATAGGTAGGTGGTAGGGAAATATAGGGACAAGTGGGGATGTGGTAGGAATATGGGATTAGTGTAGGATTAGTATAAATGGGTGGTCAATGGTCGGCACAGACTTGGTGAGCCGAAGGGCCTGTTTCAGTGCTGTATCTCTAAATCTCAATCTAAATTACTATAAAATGGTTTATGCCACCCACAGAAATGTTATACCTTCCACAATTGCAAACATGGGTTGGATTTTGTGCAGCTGTCAAGGACGGGAATGATGGCTGGGAGGTGGGGGTGGGGGATGGAGAATCGCAACACAGCCATCCCCCCGGAAATTTGGCGCGTGATGTTGTTTCCGGATTTTGTCAGTGACAGGAAAGCACAATGGCAGCACTCTTGCCGCAATGCGATGGGAGCCTATTTTACATTGCTGTAATGTCAATTTAAATGTATTTACATATCATTATAAGTGATTTTATGTCTAATGGCCGATTCTGTGAATGGTGGGTGATACTGGTGTGCCTCCGGTATCACAATTAGTGAAACCTGCTGGCACAAAGGTAAGACGGCGCATTGACAAGATGAGTAGGCAGCATTGAGCACTGCAGCATTGGGGAAAGAGGAGGGTTTGGAGGCCATTGTGGGAGCACACTGCTGCAGGCTCTGCAAAGAAGTCCGGGGTAGTGGGGGTCTGCAGAGGGATCTGGGGTAGTGGGGGTCTGCGAAGGGGTCCGGGCTAGTGGGGGACTGCGAAGGGGTCCGGGGTTGCTGCAGGCTCTGCAAGGGGGCGAAATGTGCGTTTTTTGGGAGGGGTCACTATGGGGTTGGAACAGCTGTATGATGGGTTGTGTGATCATACAGCTGGAACAGAGGTTGGGTCGTCACCTAGGCTGGGATCTGAAGTCCATGAGTGACCACGCCGACAGAATTTGCACATCTTCATGCACCAAGGCAGGAGGCCAGATGGGAAGAGCTATGCGTGAAGGAGGCATGAGAGAACCTCACAATGACTTGTTTGTCGCCTTCCTGGTGTCCATTCACAGAGATTGAAATAAAGGCTCACTTTAATACCTGAGCTCTGTCATGTTCTTTCCACTTGTGGTCCCTGTCTTGAGTGTGGATGGGCAATGTGTGCTACTGCCCATGGGAAAGCATTTGTTAATGAAAGATCTCATCACATTGGCATGTTAATGAGGGCTGTGGTCACGTTGGCATTGCCCTAAGGGGAATGGTGAGGTCTACATTTCACAATTAAGACATAATGGCACACGGCTTTCAAACAATGAAGGCTAAAGATTTCAGCAAAGCACCTTTTATTTATTTAACACAAAAGGTATATTATATACCCGTGAAACCCAAAGTCTTGCTATGTGCTCTTTTTAATCCATTTGTGATGCTCCTACGCATGTTTTCCCATCTGCAGCAGCTGGGCTGGAGGCAGGATCTGTGGGATCTGACTCTCCATGAGAGTCACCAACCTCTTGATGGAGGAAGCTATGCACTCATACATCTGAGACATGGCAGCTGTCGTGGCATAGATGGGCTCCTCCATCGTCTGCACATGACCTCTGGCATTGGCACCAGATTTTGCCCTATCCCTCTTTACAACTCCAGCATGCCCTGTACTGTCGACACCAGAGGCTCGTAATTATCCTGGGGCTTAACATGGGCTTGGCCATCCAGTCCTCCGATTGTCTGAGGCCTTGGCTGTCTCAGTCTCTGCCAGGTTCTTTGTGCGCGTATATGGTGCTCTTACCAGATTGTGACCCAGATTCTAAAGCCGAGCGGGCACTCACCAAGGTGAGAGTATCTGTGCTAGTGGAGGGTGCAAGAGAGTCATAGGATGGTGCATCCTATGAGTCGTCTTCCTCCTCACATCTGCCCCTCAGTGGTTGCGGGCCATGTGAATGGCTACCTGCATGAGAGAATACAAACATATGTGGGTTAGGCTGTGCAGTTCGCCTGATGCCCAACAAGCATTATGTGGGTCTCCAACATTGAAGCACATACCAATGGGAGACAATCCTCACTCTCTTGTGAAGGTACTCCAATCTCCCCGTCGCCTACTGAGCGGCCATCCTGGGTGCCCGCCAGCTCCAAGGCCTCTTCCACTGCGGAATCTGGGATTCCTCTGCCTGACAAGGACATCTTCCTCCTATTATGGGCCCTCTTGTCCTGCAAGAGGAAGGATGGAGATGGTTGTGAATGGCAGAGATCAACATGACAGTTCAGCTCTTTTCAGCCCCTCAACCTCTACTGGGGAATCTGATGTCTCTTATGCCGACACTAACTGTCATGGGAGTTAAGTGGGGGGGTGAGCTATGAAGGAAGTGGTGTGTGGCTGAGAGACATTCATGCATCTGTCAAGAAGAGACACACCCCTAGGCACTCGGACAACGCTGCCTCGCTGTCACCCTCCCCATGCTGCACGACCTCAATCATATGCAATTCTCCAGAAGGCGACTGGTATGGAGCCCTCACCTTGGCTGAATGCAGTAAGTCATTGACCCTCTTCCTGCACTGGCCCAGTTGCACTGGGTGACTCCACAGCTGCTAAACGCCTGTGTGATCTCCATTGTAATACAGGACCCAGTAGGACAGTGTTGTATGCTGCACTGTATCCAGCTGCACCGTATCCAGGATAGGAGTGAATGCAGGGCTGGCAGGCCTTTAAATGTGGTGCCAGCACCTGCTTTGGAGTCAGCTGAGGCTGGAATCATCTCCTGCCCCCGCCACATACCTGCACCTCCAATATGTAAAATGGGTGCCCGTTGCATAATTGCAGTGCAATAGGCGGACAGGAAGGCGCTATTTACCAGGGCCATCGGCGGGATCGGTGGCAGGTTCATTAAATTCAGACCACGGTCCTTATTTGGTACCATTTGAAAAGCATGAGCTGTCCTGAGATGCATTGTTTTAAAACAATAGGGATGTTATTCCATTTACACATTCACTATTCTGGTCACTGTTTGTTTTAAGCTGCTCCCCTAGCTGTTGAGTTGCATGTTCTATACCTGTTCAATTCTGATTTGCTGCAGTTTTGCTTTGAGATGATCAAGACAGTCTGAATGGCTGAAGTGTGTGCTTGAAGTAAGGGGGATGCCTCCAGGAATTATATGCCAAATGCAAGACTTTAACATATTAACATATCCGTTCCGAAGAAGGGTCACTGACCCGAAACGTTAACTCTGCTTCTCTTTCCACAGATGCTGCCAGACCTGCAGAGTGGTTCCAGCATTTCTTGTTTTTATTTCAGATTTCCAGCATCTGCAGTATTTTGCTTTTATTTAACATATTATACTTGTGTAACTGAACAAAACAAAAGTGACATTGATTTTCTTTTAAACATGTTTGTTTACTTTTCTCAGAATTTGTCCCAAACTCTGTTCCCTAGCTACTGACTCCATCCAACTCCCTGGCAACAACCTTGGTGTCATATTTGACCCAGAGATGAGCTTCCGAACACACATTTGCGCCATCACTAAAATCGCTTATTTATATCTCTGTAACATTACCTAACTTCACCCCGTGTCTCAGCTCATCTGCTGCTGAAACCCTCATTCGTGCCTTTGTTACCTCTAGACTTGACTATTCCAATGCATTTCTGGCTGGTCTCCCACAGTCTACCCTCTGTAAACTTGAGGTCATCCAAATATCTGCTTCCCGTGCCTTAATTCGTACCAGGTCTTGATCACCCATCACCCCTATGCTCACCGATCTGCTGTGGCTCCCAGTCAAGCAACATGTGGATTTTAAAATTCTCATCCTTGTTTTCAAAACCCTCCATGGCCTAGCCCCTCCAGCCCCACAACCCTCTGAGATATCTGCGCTTCTCTAATTCTGGCCTCGTGAGCATCCCTGATTTTAATCCCTCCACCATTGGTGGCCACACCTTCAATTGCCAAGGCCCTCAGCTTGGAATTCCCTCCCTACACCTCTCAGCCTCTCGACCTCACTTTCCTCCTCTAAGACGCTCTTTAAAATCTACAAATTTGACCAAGCCTTTGGTCATCTGACCTAATATCCCCTTATGTGCCCTGGGGTCATATTTTATTTTATAATTCTCCCGTGAAGTGCGTTGGAACATTTTATTCTGTTAAAGGTGCTTTAAAACTATAAGTTGTTGTTGTAACTCTACAGTGAATTTGTAATAATTGGTCAAGATACACATGACAAAAATGAAGCATATTTACTTGTGATGTATTATCATTTTTTTCTGTTACTGTACAATTAGGATTAAAAGCTGTGTTCACTTTGATGAAATGGCGTAGCTTACTTTGATACACAGGAGCACCAGAATAGATGTTATGTCTGGCCGTGCACCCAAGGGAGGGGCTGCACCATTCAATTCAAATCCAATCACCTTGTGTGTTTTCTTGGAGTATGTGTTTGGCAGCTCCTTTCGAGTCTGAGAGACACGTATTTAAATTTCATTGGCCCCTGTCATTTTTTGAAAAGCATTTCTTAAACCTGTCTTGTTCAAATTGAGTAGTCTGTCTGAGGCCGTCACAAATGGGTAGATAGACCAGAGACTCAGTGGAGAGTCATCACCAAACTGTCATGTAAAGGTTAATGCTTAGGGAAGTTGGGCTGAATTTTATGGAGATGGCTGAAGTCCAGCTAAGGATGACGGCCCGCCTCCAAGAGTTGCCAGCCCAATCAAAGGACAGGCAGCTCAACAGCCTTAGAACTCCCCCACGAGTGGTGCCCATTGCTGAGGCTGCAGCTGCAGGGAAAGGGCACCTCAATGGCTGGGTGCCCTTGAAGGTAAGCAAGTAACATACGAATTAGGAGCAAAAGTAGGCCATGCGCTCCCCTCGAGCCTGCTCCAACATTCAATAAGATCATAGCTGATCTCTTTGTGTTTGAACTCCACATTCCCATCTACCCCCGACAACCTTTGATTCCCTTGTCTAACAAGAATCTATCTACCTCTGCCTTAAAAATATTCAATGACCTCGCCTCCACCACCTTCTGAGGCAAAGAGTTCCAAAGGCGCACAAACCTCCTGAGAGAAAATATTTCTCCTCATCTCTGTCCTAAAAGGGCGACCCCTAATTTTAAAACAGTGCCCCCTAATTCTGTACTCCCCCACAAGAGGAAACATCCTTTCCACATCCACCTGGCCAAGACCAGGTTCTTGTATACTTCAATCAAGTCTCCCCTCACTCTTCTAAACTCTAGTGAAAACAAGCCCAGTGTGTCCAACCTTTCCTCATAAGACAAGCCGTCTGAGCCGCCTCCAACACATTTACATCCTTAAATAAGGAGACCAAAACTGCCCACACTATTCGAGGTGCCGTCTCACCAATGCCCTGTATAACTGAAGCATCACTTCCTTACTTTTATTTTCAATTCAAGTTTCAAGTTCTGTTCAGGATGCCAGGGCCAGGCAGGCATGTCCCGGTGGTTGGTCGGTGGTGGGGGTGTTGCTGAATGCTGGTGGCACCATTTCTATGAGGGTGGCTATTGCCACCGGGAGGTCCTTCTGGGCTATGGAGTTATGGAGTGCCCATAAAAGAAGCCCCCCCCCCCCCCCACCAGTCCCCGTTCCCTGTCCCCAAAGAGCCCACTGGAAAGTCACTAGGTTTCACCCGGTGGTCTCCCCACGCGGGGGTGGACCCTCCCGATGCGGGCAAACTACGTGCGGAGGTGGGAAGTGACCCTTAATTGGCCACTTAAGTGACTCAATTGGCTTCCCGGCAGGCATCCGGGCTGCAAACCTTCCTGCCACTGGCTAAATGGCATGGCGGTGGGAAGACGTTGGGCACCCCATACGCCTTCCTGTGCCATTTGACCAGGCATCTCACCTCCTAGCCCGTCCCCAAAGGACCTGGAAAATTCCGGCTGTTGTGTCCGCTGCAGTCCAGTTTGCCATTTGACACTGATGGGACTGCTTGTTATTTTCTATCTTTCAAAGGGCAATAATTAAGTCAGTAACTATTCTAAATCTATACTGAGTATCATTGCTTCTGTCCACTTATCCATTTTAATAAATCTGTTTGGCAGTTTACAGCTTAAACCACAGTCTCGTGAAGTACTACTTCTGCTGCCTTATGAGGTCGACTGAGATCGGGCGTGATGTAATCAGCACGGCCATATTCAGTAATGATGATTTTGTGTTCTTTCCCTGGGCTCTGTACAAATTATCTAATTATTTCCTGCATAAAGGCACATTATAAGTTATAGCGAACAAGGGTTTACTTATAGGAGTAATCTGAGACACTGGGCTGAATTTTCGATCGCCCGTGAGGGCGAGGTCGGGTCTGGGCAAGCCCGGAAAATCATGGACTTGGAAAATGTCGGTAGTTCCCGATGCTTCAGTGACGCAATTAGATTTTCAAAGGGAGGGTGGGGAGCTGGCAGCCCGCATGCCTCCAATTAATTGCTGTTGAGCTCATTGTGGAGTGCGTTAAGGGTATGGGGAGCAACAGTTAGTAATTTTCAAATGACAAGCACGGTAAACACAGAGGGTCTGAGACACATTTGAGCATAGCTGTCGGGTACACAGCACAGACCCATTAGTGCTCATGACTCCAATGTGAAAAATTTGTATAAAAAGGGAGATTTTAACTCAGTTGCTCCTGCAGTGGCAGAGAGTTGCCTTCACTAGAGCTGAGAGACTTGATTTTGTAAGGAGACAGTGTTTGGACTCTTGAGAGGAACGTGAGGCCGTTGGCATTCTTGGCCACTTCTAGCCATGCCTGCTTGGTCTGGATCGCTGGAGCTCTTCTCCCAGGTGCAGGGAACAGTAGAGCTCTCCTGTCTGCCACAGCCTCGAACAGGGCCTGAAGAGAGGCATCAGGAAAATGTGGGGCCGCCTGGGGACGCTGCCCAAATCACCGCTGACCCTCTGCTCTCCCTGCTCATCCATTTCCAAAGGCAACAGCAAGCCCAGTTATGGCTGCCATTTGCCTTTTAAATTATCCCTTGGAGATTAGCTCCCATCTTCTGCCTGCGCTGACACCCCTAATTGGGCACCGCACTCGGCTCCAGGCCAATTAGTGGCTGATACTTTGAAAATTGCATTGTGTCACTGATGCTGAAAATTCTGCCCACTGAATCTAAGAAAAATACCGGGAGTAAAAACATTTTGTTTATTTATTTTTCCCTCCTCTTTCCCAAATCCTTCCATCTATTTCTCAGTTATTTATACCTGCCACAGTAAGGTTCCAATTGAGCATAAACAGCTCCTTTTAGCTTCAGTGCAAACAATAGCCCAGTCCATGAGCAACCAACATCAATAGAGTATTGAACTACATAGCAAAATCACTAGATAATCAGTCAGTGGCTGTCATGACCAAGCTGTACTGTGCCCTGGTCAGATTCTGCCTTGAGTACTGTGATCAATCTTTAAGAAATAAGGGAGACCTTCAAGGGTTGGAGTGATGTCAGAGAAGAGTAATGAAGTTGATCCCTAATGTAAAAGATCTGAGTTATGATGAAATGTTGAAAAAACTTGAGTGGGTGGAATTTCCTTTGGGGGCACAATCGGGAAGTTGCACCCAAAATTGTACCCACTCATGTTGTCTATTTTACGTGCAAATTTCCTGACAATCTTATTAGCATACACTGGAATGTAAAATCTGGTAAATGGGCAGACATCAGTGTAAACGATCGAGGCTTGAAGAAAGCGCTGACATTGCACCAGATTCCTTCTTTAAGTATGAAACTGAAGTTTCAAGCCGTCTAACCATCACTCATGTAAATTAGGCACACCATATTTAAGAAGCTTTTCAATTTTTAATGTGACAAGCTGATACCATAAAAATCTATTCAAAGGAACAGAAAATATACAGTGCAGATCTCTGAGGAAAAATATAATAAACACCACTCAAAAAATTGTAATCAGAAAAATGACTTTGTTTCCTGCTGTGCCTACAATTCTGGGCTAAATTTTACACCCATTTTGAAACAACGCCATTGCTGGATATTTGCATGTGCAGCTCTTTAGCCTGTGGGCAGAGTCTATAATAAACTGAGATGTGTTTGGGAGCAGGGATCGATAAGAGTAAAAAAGTAAGGAGCGTGGCATAATTATATAGATAACACATTTTTGCCCTGAGTTTCCTTCATCTTTTATGCTGGACATTTGTTTTAAGCCCCAACTGGTTTCTGATTGCTTTCCACTTCATCATTTGGATTTTTGAGCCAATCACGGCAGTTAACTTTATTGAAAGTGGTTATTTGAGCCAATCGTGAGGTTTTTTTGCCAAAATGCTTTCTTGACATTTTTCAGCTGTGATGTTATCTGGGTACATAAGCAAGACCAGAAATATATAGATATGTAGCCCTGGTGCACCAACATGCAAATGGAAACTCAATGACCTTCATGTACCATTCCCCACTATTTTGTTCACCACTGCTTCCTTGAAGGGAGCAATAAATACAATTAAGGGACAAGGGGAGACGGGCATGTGAGTCTTCAATGCTGTCCGTTCCTTTTTCTTCCTGTGCGTTGGCTGAGGAGAATAAAACTCTCTGGTCATCTTCAAAACAATAGTGCCATGGGATTTGTTACAGCCTCGCGGAGAGGTGTGTGGGTGGTTCCCACTGTTCAACTCCCACCTGACCGCAGCAAGTGTTTTTGTTATTATGGTTCTAAGCCCTTTCGTGCTTTATTTGTCAAATAAATAGACAGCGACACGTTTACTTGTGGACTGGACCCAGCGACCCCCGCCTCACATACCTGAGGTCCGGGGTGCCAATGCTGTTATGGTGTCTGATGCCTCTGCATCAGAGTTTAAACAAGAAAGAGGTTAGTTTAAAATAAAAACAGAAAGTGCTGAAAGTACTCAGCAGGTCAGGCAGCATCTGTGGAGAGAAAAGCAGAGTTAACGTTTCAGGTCTTTGACCTTGCTTGACTGCAGTTCCTCACACCCTGTTTCCTGTAAGGACTCCCTCCCATTCTCTGAGTTTCTCTGCCTCCAACACATCTGTTCCGATGATGCAACCTTCCACAACAGCGCTTCTGACATGTCTTCCTTTTTTCTCAGTCGAGGATTCCCCCCGACTGTGGTTGACAGGGCCCTTAACAGTGTCCGACCCATTCCCTGCACTTCTGCCCTCACGCCTTCTCCCTCCCTCCCTCCCAGAACCGTGACAGGATTCCCCTTGTCCTCACTTTCCAACCCACCAGCCTCCACAACCAAAGGATCATCGCCGCTATTTCCGCCACCTCCAGCATGATGCCACCACCAAACACATCTTCCCTTCCCCTCCCCTGTCAGCATTCTGAAGGGGTCATTCCCTCTGCGACACCGTGGTCCACTCCTCCGTCACCCCCGACATCTCGTCCCCTTCCCACAGCACCTTCCTATACAATCGCAGGAGGTGTAATACCTGCCTTTTTACCTCCTCTCTCCTCACCATCCAAGGCCCCAAACACTCCTTCCAGGTGAAGAAGTGATTGACTTGTACTTCCTTCAATTTAGTATACTGTATTACTGTAGTATACTCTACACTGGGGAGACCAAACGTTGATTGGGTGACCGCTTTGCGGAACAACTCCACTTAGTCTGAAAGCGTGACCCCGAGCTCCGGTTGCTTGCTATTTCACCACACCACCCTGCTTTCATGGCCACATTTCTGTCCTTGACCTGCTGCAGTGTTCCAGCGAACATCAATGCAAGCTCGAGGAGCAGCACCTCATCTTTTGATTAGGCACTCTACAGCTTTGTGGACTCAACATTGAGTTCAACAACTTCAGAGCATGACTGGCCTTTTTTATATTTTTCTTTTTTTAAATTATTTTAATTTTTAACTATGTGCCTGTTTTTCATGTGGTGCTTTTGGACAGGGCTGTTCATTACTCTGCCATTAACATTCTCTCTGGACTAATGTTTTGTCTTTCACCACAAGCATTAACACTCTCTTTGCCTTTGTCCCACGACATCTTTGTTATTTAATCTCTCCTGCTCTCTGCCCTATCACACATCTTCTCTTTTGTTCTCTTCCCCACCAAACCACCCCCATTAACTTGCTTAAAACCTGATTTTTTTCTAACGAAGCCAGTTCTGATGAAAGTTCAGAAACCTGAAACGTTAATTCTGCTTCTCTCTCCACAGATGCTGCCAGACGTGCTGAGTATTTCCCGCACTTCCTATTTTTATTTCAGATTTCCAACATCTGCAGTATTTTCTTTTAGTAAAGAGGTTAGTTTATTGTACTTAAAAATCTAAACCTGATCTAAGTAAAATAATAAAACTACGCTCCAACTTACACACACACGAGAATCACACACACAAATAGGTTACAGAGTGAGGAGAAATAGTTTGGGTTGGATTAGAGTCCAGAACAAATAACAATAATATACAGTCTATAGGGTCTGGTAATTCAGTTGTCTTCCAGATGAAGTTGTGATCCTGAAGACTCTGGCTGGTAGAAATGCACTTTACAGCTGGCCCACCTGGTTCAAGTCATTCTGCCATAGTATACTCAGGGGCTTGAAACCATGTAAAATCCCTTGGGCTATATGCAGTAGAAAATGTTTAACGTACAATGTAAATGTACATTGTGAATATAACCTGAAATGGCAAGTGCAGTGAGGCACCTCGTGTGCTGTATTGAAAGAAACTGATCTGTATTGCACTTTATGTATTCTCAAATTTGAAATGATATGTCATGTATTTTTTTTTACAAAGTTTATGAATAAAGTATATTTTAGGGGGGGAAAAAAACTCAACCGAGCTAACCTTTGATGGAGTTTCAGTTTCAAAGACTTGTGAGAAAGCTTCAGGAGTTTCTGATGAGTCCAAGGATGAAGTAACAGCAATCTTCAGAACGGTGTTGGGGAAGGACAATGGCAGTGGTCTCAGAAAAGGTAACCTATTTGATGGCCTGGAGGAGTGGAACAACGGGCCTTTGAATCAGATGCCTCTGTAATGGAGGGCATCAGAAGACACGAACTCCCTGAGGGCATATTTGCATTTTGGCAGCATTTCCAGTGACTCCAGGGGCAGGGTTGTGTCCTGAGGCAGAGTTATATTGCCAGTGGGGTATTAGGTGCAGTTGATTTTGTTCCAGTGGAAGAGGTTCCATGTGTGAAGGGTTCTGGTGCTCCAAGTTCTGTTTACATTGAAAGGTGGATTCAGAGCATTAGCTCCAACACTGAAGCAACATCTCATGCAAGATCATGATATCAGGGGAAGGTCCATTCAGATCAGCAGTTTAAAAAAATTGCATTGCGATTGCATATCTTGTTGATTTCTAAAGCCAAAAAATGACTGGTGGTTGCAGTGCATTGTATTTAGAAAAATTTGGCGACAGGCAACATGTAGCAGTTTTGGTGCTTGTGATGCAATTGCACCACCTTGCTTATAATACAGAACCAACTCTGAAGGTAGGACTTCCTCTTGTAACATTGCTATATTATAAATGGGGTCCTAGATATGACTTTGTTTTTGTTTTCATTAAAGTCACTGTGATGTTCAAAAAATGAAGATTCACATTTAAATAATGCCTTTCACAACCTCAGAACATGCCAAAATGCTGTACAGCCAATTAAGTTATTATTTTCAAAAGTATTGTAAATGGAAAACATGGCAGCCAATTTGTGTACAGCAAGATCTCACAGACAGCAATGTGTAAATGACCCACAATCTGTCTTTCAGCTATGTGGGTTGAGGGATGAGTATTGGCAGCACACTGGGGAAATCTCCCCTGTTCTTCTTTGAAATAATGCCATGGGATCTTTTATACCCACCTGAGAGGGCAGACAGGGCCTTGGTTTAATGTCTCACCCAAATGAGTTGAGTGGTAATTGTCAGTTTTCCCTGTGTTAGGGTTCATGTGTACAGATCATTGACAAGAGAAGCAACTTTATCAGGCATTGTATTCGTGAGGTAGGGGACTTAGAGCACAAGTAGATGAAAATGTTTTTGAGAAGGACTTTTCGCATTGTTATGCTGCAGGAGTTGCAGTTTTGACCTGTCCTAATAGATGATTTACATTTTTCCATTCTGGCTTAGTTGATTGACAGCATGTACTACTGTGACTCAGAAGCTGTTGCCCCGTGTGATTCACAGGTGGCATGTGTTTCATTATCTTGGATTACAGCGAAAGGTCTCTTTTAGCATTTCCTAGACCTATTTTCCCTTGGGCTTGAGTAACTAATACAGGTTTATGCCACCACTGTAGAGCTTGCATGACCCTTGAGGGTTTGTAGAATATTCAGGTTATTTTTTTCTGTTTCTGGTGAATATCATGGCCTTTCAACACTTAATGAAGGTAACTTTGGAGAGGGAGTTTTTGTTGGCAAAATGGTCAAAATCAGCTATCATATTTGAGAATAAATAAATTACATGGGGATATTGCTAACACTGTGTCATTGGCACCATCCTTTGCTGTTCAGTTAATTGTTCAAAAATCAATTGTGTTGGTGTCAATGTTTATGAGGAGTTTGACCGTGACATTTTAAGCAGTTGTGTGCAGTACATTTATAGGAATCTTTTGGACTGAGGGGTCAATTAGACATCCAGTGGCAGAGATTGAATTCAATTAAAGACTTCTGTTTATTTTCATGTAAAGTGCCACCTGTCCAAAAAGCTTCCCAATAAAAAATGCATGCATTTATATTGTACATATCTGATTGAGCTGAACAGATGTGGAATATAGAGAAATTACATAACGAGCAGGGGGAATTCTTCCTTTACTGCCTCACTTATGTTACAGTGCTGTCTCTGGAAGTGGTGCACTTGATTTTGAAAATAGGGAATCCCACTTTTGCAGGTGGTTTCATTCTCTGCACCAGAGGTCAGTATTATATCCCACCTGGAGGTTGGTTGAAGAATCAGCACGTTTATACAGAGCAGCAATGCATATTCTACATTACTGAAATATGCAGACTTTCCCCTGACATTAGGCAGGTCCTCAGCCTGAATCTGAAAGTTGAAAATATAACTTTATGGCAAATGTGCACTTTCTGTTGTGATGACGTTGTGTAGGGGTGAAGGTCAACTTGGCAGTCTAGCTGTCCCACGGCGTTAGCAAGGCAAAGCCTGACTAGGTTTTCTGATTCCACAGCAGTTCTTAAGGGGACCAGTGGAGGATGCTGCAGAAACCATTGTTTTTTTTTTAATACTTAGCCCAATGTGGAGCCAGGAAGAGCAGGAGTGCCCTTTCTGTCTCCACATTGATACTGCGAGCCAATGTTGTCCCATATTTGCCCCCACTCCAGCTCCCATTCAGGACTTACCCGAGCCTTATGACCAGCATCTGCACTGGCCTAAATGCATCAGGAGCTGATCAGTGAGCTACATTGGGATGCTTAATTGGCACCCGTAATTCGCTAGCCAGAAACTTGAGGACTAATTTAGGGCAGTCCTCAGGCCTGCCTCATCTGGTGCACGATTCTAGCCACCATTTGGCTTGTGCCCTGAAATGGGTGTTAATGAATTTATACCCCCATGGACGTCCCTCAGGGGTCCCTGCATAGTGATATGTGGTAAAATGAGAACTTTCATCCTGCATTAAATAAGACACTATCAATCCTTTTCTCATCATTTTCTGAATGAAGGGGTGTGACTAGTGGTGTCCCGTTGGGATCAGTGCTGGGACCTTTGCTGTTTGTAGTAGATATAAATGATTTGGAGGAAAATGTAGCTGGTCTGATTAGTAAGTTTGCGGATGACACAAAGGTTGGTGAAGTTGCGGACAGTGATGAGGATTGTCAGAGGATACAGCAGGATATAGATCGGTTGGAGACTTGGGCGGAGAAATGGCAGATGGAGTTTAATCCGGACAAATGTGAGGTAATGCATTTTGGAAGGTCTAATGCAGGTGGGAAGTATACAGTAAATGGCAGAACCCTTAGGAGTATTGACAGGCAGAGAGATCTGGGCGTACAGGTCCACAGGTCACTGAAAGTGGCAACGCAGGTGGATAAGGTAGTCAAGAAGGCATACGGCATGCTTGCCTTCATCGGTCAAGGCATAGAGTATAAAAATTGGCAAGTCATGCTGCAGCTGTACAGAACTTTAGTTAGGCCATACTTAGAATATTGCGTGCAATTCTGGTCGCCACACTACCAGAAGGACGTGGAGGCTTTGGAGAGGGTACAGAGGAGGTTTACCAGGATGTTGCCTGGTCTGGAGGGCATTAGCTATGAGGAGAGGTTGGATAAACTCGGATTGTTTTCACTGGAATGACGGAGGTGGAGGGGCGACATGATAGAGGTTTACAAAGTTATAAGCGCATGGACAGAGTGGATAGTCAGAAGCTTTTTCCCAGGGTGGGAGTCAGTTACTAGGGGACATAGGTTTAAGGTGCGAGGGGCAAAGTTTAGAGGGGATGTGCGAGGCAAGTTCTTTACACAGTGGGTGGTGAGTGCCTGGAACTTGTTGCTGGGAGAGGTGGTGGAAGCAGGTACCATAGAGACTTTTAAGAGGCATCTTGACAAATACATGAATAGGATGGGAATAGAGGGATATGGACCCCGGAAGTGCAGAAGGTTTAAGTTTAGGTAGGCATCAAGATCGTAGGCTTGGAGGGCCGAATGGCCTGTTCCTGTGCTGTACTGTTCTTTGCTCTTTGTTATCCAGCATTTTTAAAAATAAACACAGTTACAATGTCTTTCATGGCCAAAAATTCTTAATGGAGACTGAAGCCTTGTTGTCCATGAGACGGGCTAGATTATTTAATTTGTAAATAGTCAGGATACAGAAGGCAAAACTTTCCTGTTTTTTTGTTGGCAATACTGAAGTGGAAAGTCGGGAGGAGCAGCCTACTACTGGATCCCTGTCTATTTTTACAACTGTTCTAATCTTCTATTATTCACCAGAAGCCCCCACATTACCACAGGAGGGTATATTTAAATGAAATAGTACTGATGGTGTGATGCCATAAATCCCATTTCCCTATACTCTCTGCCTCAATTAACACTGAACATTAGGACCGTCTACATATAAGTAATACAGAACACGTAAATCACCATAGAGTTATCATGGATTACCATTTTTCCATGTTGCTTTCTTACAGAGTCTTCCTTGGCAGGAGTAATGTGCATCATATTTTGGAAGTTGCCCACCCCTTTAAACCTCCGCACACCCCAACCCCACTCAAATATAATAAAAGCAAAATACTGCAGATGCTGGAAATCTGAAACAAAAAGTGCTGGAAATACTCAGCAGCCTCTGAGGAGAGAGAAGCAAAGTTAATATTTCAGGTCTGTGACCTTTCATCAGAACTGGCAAAGGTTAGAAAAGAATTAGGTTTTAAGCTAGTGAAGAGGAGGGGGTGGGGGAGAGAACAAAAGGGAAGATGTTTGATAGGGCAGAGGGAAGGAGAGATTAATTAACAAAGCTGTCCTGGGACAAATGCAAAGCGTGTGTTTATACTTGTGGTGAAAGACATAGCATTAGTCCAGAGAGACTGTTAATAGTGGAATAATGAGCAGCTCTGACTATATAAAAAGCAGGCACAGGGTTAAAAAATAAAATATTTAAAAAGGTCAGTCATGCTCTGAAATTGTTGAACTCAATGTTGAGTCCACAAGGCTGTAGAGTGCCTAATCGAAAGATCAGATGCTGCTCCTCGAGCTCGCATTGATGTTCACTGGAACACTGGAGCAGGCCAAAGACAGAAATGTTGGCATGAGAGCAGGGGGGAGTGTTGAAATGGCAAGCAACCAGAAGCTCGGGGTCATGCTTTCAGACTGAGCGGAGGTGTTCAGCAAAGCGGTTACCCAATCTGCGTTTGGTCTCCCCAGTGTAGAGGAGACCACATTGTGAGTAGCGAACACAGTATATGAAATTCAAAGAAGTACAAGTAAATCGCTGCTTCACCTGAAAGGAGTGTTTCGGGCCTTGGATGGTGAGGAGAGAGGAGGTAAAAGGGCAGGTATTACACCTCCTGCGATTGCATGGGAAGGTGCCATGGGTAGGGGGATAAGGTGTCCGGAGTAATGGAGGAGTGGACCAGGGTGTTTTGGAGGGAAAGATCCCTACGGAATGCTGACAGGGGAGGGGAAGATGCTTTTTATGGTGGCACCACGCTGGAGGTGGCGGAAATTGTGGAGGATGATCCTCTGGATGTGGAGGATGTTGGGGTGGAAAGTGAGGACAAGGGAAACCCTGTCGCGGTTCTGGAAAGGAGGAGAAGGTGTGAGGGGAAATGGGCCAGACACGTTGAAGACCCTGTTAACCACAGTTGGCGGGGGTGGGGGGGGAATCCTCGGTGGAGGAAAAAGGAAGACATATTAGAGGCGCTGTTGTGGAAGGTTGCATTATCAGAGCAGATGCGTCAGAGACGGAGAAACTGGGAGAATGGAATGGAGTCCTTACAGGAGGCAGGGAGTGAAGAAGTGTAGTCGAGGTAGCTGTGGGAGTCGGTGGGCTTATAATGAATATTAGTGCACAGCCTATTCCCAGAGATGGAGACAGAGAAGTCGAGGAATGGAAGGGAAGTGTCAGAGATGGACCGTGTAAAGGGGAGAGAAGGGTGGAAATTGGAAGCAAAGTTGATAAAAGTTTTCCAGTTCGGGAAGGAGCAGGAAATGGCACCGATACAGTTATCAATATACCAGAAAAAGAGTTGTGGGAGGGAGCCTGAGCAGGACTGGACAAGGAATGTTCAACATATCCCACAAAAAGACAGGCATAGCTATGACCCATGCGGGTACCCATAGCAACACCTTTACTTGAAGGAAGTGAATGGAGTTGAAGGAGAAGTTGTTCAATGTGAGAACAAGTTCAGCCAGGTGGAGGAAGGTGGTGGTGGATGGGGACTGGTTGGGCCCCTGTTTAAAGAAGAAGCGGAGAGCCCTCAAACCATCCCGGTCATCTCACCAGTGAACTCTTGAATGCAGGCAGCAATACTGTTGGGTGTCTGCTGACAATACCCGAATGGAACTGATCACTGAATATTAGCAGACTACTTCAGATGGGTGGAAAGCTCACCCTGCCAATCTTTTTTATTATTAATTTATGGGATGTGGGTAACTGCACTTACAGCTCATTGCTAATTACCCTGAGAAAGTTGCAATGGTGGCCTTCTCGTTGAACCATCATCGTATTAGATGCAGAGTTCCAGGATACTAACTAAGCGATGATGAAGGAAAGGAGGTATGATGATGGTATGTGACTTAGAAGAAACTTGGAGGTGATGGCATTCCTCTGATATTGCTGATCATGTCGTTACGACCAAGGTGGGAGAAATGCACTGTTAATTCAGTCCCACTTCTCCGAGGGTCACAGAACATCAATGAATTTTCCTACCTACCAAAGAATAGCCAATTAAACGCTATTTGTCCCCCAGAATAAAGCACACCAACCAGGTTTCTTTAAACAGCAACAATATTATTTATTAGAGAAAAAAAAAAGTCTGAACCACTAATGAGATAAACCTATATATATGAAAAGCTCCTTATTTCCCTAGCCCTCATGCACACATATATACATTCAAAAAAACTGGTTAGCCGGGGGAAAAAGGATTCTGGTTTACAGCTTTTTCATATGAATAAAAGGAATAACAAAATAATTCAGTTTGTCACGTTCTGGTAGGAAATTCTTCAGTTGGGTGAGGTGTCCCAGAGTTGAATCATCGGATGCCACTCAAAGTCTCTCCAGGTGACGTTGATGAACAGTCTCTGATGGATAGGTGTTCAAGGCAATTCGAGTACAGCAGGCATCACATAGGTCTTTCAGCAGGGGTGTAGCAACAGGTCTGCTTTGGACTCTCAGCAGCAGCACAGCAGTAGAAACTTTCTTCAGGTTTCAGCATTTCCCAAAACACAGGAGGCAACAGGAACCACAATGGATGCAGGAATTCTTCAGAGACAGGAGGCAATAGAAATCTGCCACCTTTCAAATACAGTGTTTCTTTTCAAGAGATGCAAGTTTCCTTTACAGAGAGAAGTCTTTTTCTGGGCCTTCCACTTTGCTCTCCAGGCAGGTCAGAAACCACATTTCAAAATCCCTGCTCTTTGTCCAACTCTCTGTTTTTTTAAAGGGTTCAAAGTGAAAGTAAACCTCCTGAGCTGATCACATGACAAGACACAGTGCCTCCCCCTGTCATTCAAAGTGTTGCTCTGAGGAGGTGAAAATCCCCTGGCTGGCTTCCTTGAAACTGCTTGCTTTCTTATTCTTGTATACCAGTCAACATCCAAAAATTTCAGCTATTTGCAGGCGTCCATGTCCACTGAAAATCCTTTTTTCAGTTTTTTGAAACACATAGAATTCTAAGATTTTAGTACAAGAATAAAACCTCTTGTAAAAATGTCCTTCAAGGTGATAGTGGTCACGGGGCTGGGGATGCTATTGTAGTATGCTTGGTGGGGCACTGCAGTACATTCTCAATGTAGTGTATACTGAAGCTGCAGTGTACAAGTGATGGCAGGGGTGGATATTGAGCCCATGGGCAGGGCATCGATCAGGTAAACTGCCTTGATGTAGTTGATGTTGAATTTCCTGAGTCTTGTACTCATTCAGATGTGTGGTGAATATTCCATCACACTTCTGACTTGAGTCTTGTCAATAGTGAGAGGCTTTGAGGTGTCAGGAAATGAGAACTTGTCACAAAGTACCCATCCTCTGCCCTCCTGTTATAGCAGTGGTGTTTACCATTGCAGGTTCAGTTAAACTTATGGTCACTGGTAACCGCTAAGAGGTTGATGGTGAGGGAGTTGGCAAAGGTAATGCTGTTGGAGTTAGGGATGGTAGTTGGACTTTTATTTTGTTGGTGATTATGCGGACAAGAAAAATCTAGCCTGGACGCTTTGTGGCTGGTTAAATATGCTATCAAAGCAGTAACAGAGCCTGGTAAACAGATAATGAATGAATATTTATCGTCCACGTAATGCAATAGTACTCTCCATTATCTAGCTCTTGGTTGATTAATAGCTCAGTCGCTAAATGTACCATTCTTTTGTTAGTATCTGTAGTTCTAGCTTGGGGTAGCTCTATCTTGGGATTGGTCATGTGAATCATTAATACAGTACATTGTGCCAAGAAGATCCACTAAATTGTCCGTGAGTTATGTCCTTACCAAACTCTAAGAAATCTGCTGAAAAAAGGCCTTTAAGACCGTTGTGAACTGAGTCCATCTTTGTAGTTTTAACAATTGTATTTTGAGTAACTTTCTATATCCTCCTGGTTCTATATTCTATTGGTAAATAAATCTGATTATATCAATTTTAGCTCATACACAGTAATCTGATGGTCTTGTATTTACTACCATTCAGAGAAGACCAGGGGAATGTGGTGGGCAACTCACATTATGTCAGGTAACCATTATCACCGTAACAAGGTATTGTTAATTCCATACATGCTGGCCCCAAATATCGGCGGGTCATGCTGCCAGTGGTCACGCTGGGATTGTACACATTGAGGTCTGGATTCCCCCCCCCTCCCACCACTTCTCATCCCACTAAATGTACAGCCACCTGTCCAACACCAAGGCCTGACTGGGCTGAAGAAGTGTGAACTTTGATTGCAGGAAATCCCTGCTTCACTTCTATTGGCAATATTTACCTTTATAAGGGGTGGGCAGAGTTTCCACCTTTTACAAAGCTGCCCAGAAAATGTTGGAAACAATGAAGACCTGCAGAACCAATATGGATTTGCTATTCCTATCATAGATTATGGAAACCACCGTTTTGTGACCACCAGACCAATGAGTTGGGAGAAGGCCAAAACCATTCTATGAACCTTAGGTGATTTTTCTTTCTTCCCCTAATCCGGAGGGACTAACACTGATCATTGCAATCATTGTTGTCTCAGATGAGGTCAGTTGAATCAACATAGGTTGAGTGTTAAACTTTGGATGCTACTTGCCTCTTTGGCTCAGTTACTCATTGGAAAAACAGACTCATCAGGTGAGGGCTCAAAGACTCATTATTTCCAGTTTGGGTACTCTGACAAATGACAAGTAGAGTTATAGCACAGAAACAAGCCATTTAGTCCAAATGGGCCATGCTGGTGTTTACGCTTCACAAGCAGCTCCTCTCACCCCTCTTCATCTAACCCGATCAGCATTACCTTATATTGAAGTTCTGAAGCAGGGTCACTGACCTGAAACGTTAACTCTGCTTCTCTCTCCACAGATGCTGCCAGACTTGCTGAGTATTTCCAGCATTTCTTGTTTTTATTTCAGATTTCCAGCATTCACAGTATTTTGCTTTCATTACAACCTTATATTGCTTTGTCCCCCATGTGTTTATCCGGCTTCCCCTTAAATGCGTCTATGCTATTTACCTCAACTACTCCTTGTGGTAGCAATTTTCACATTCTAAGCACTCTCTGGGTAAAGAAGGTTCTCCCTGAATTGCCTTTTGGATTTATAAGTGACTCACATTGCTGCCTGGATGGATGCTGTGATTGTCAGTAGATAAGAATACATAGCCACAGTTCTCTCTGCATAAATACATTGAAAACAGCAGCCCTGCTAATTCAGAAAGAATGCTAATGCATGTTAAATTAGCTTAACAGTTAACTTCGTGGAAGAGTGGTTCTATGAATTTCATTGTCAATGCAACAAATTAAAGTACTGTGCTTTGATGCTACTAGAGGTGCAGTGATGTATAAAATGGTATTCCTAGGAGATGCAGTCTTTTCCGGCTCTGCACTTCTCTACTTTTCTCTATATCTGCTACTGCCAAAGTTCAAAGTTCTGCTCTTCATGTGGTAAGTTGATGTGATGTAGATAAATTACAAGAATGATAGTTGTCTACGTTGTGAAGGTATATGGCATCACAATAGTGCTACAAATTGCTTTTATTAATAGCTGCGCATTTCTAAATATCAAATACTGCACCATTTAGCTGAAAGGTGAATTTCAAACGCAGTGCAAATACCACCATGCAAAGTTTAACTTTATTTATGTTACACTGATTTCAGCATAGAAAACATCACCTCCTCTCAGTAAACTAATCTCTTCTGCCAAATGTGCCATTGTTAGCACAGAGCTAATGTGCCATTGTCAGCACAGAGAAGAACCATTCAGGTGCGAATGCATTTGAAATATTGAAACAGAAACAGCCTGTTCTGCTATTCATTGAAAAACATTCCCTATAAACGCACCAATCCTGTTGGTTGGCATCCTTCCATCTACGAAAGATAATGGGCATGCAGCAAACAATCCATTTAGGTGGGGTGTCTTCTCTTGATGCACCTTTGCTGATGGCTGTGAAGGCCACTTCTTGAGAGGCAGGTTCTGCCACAAGTGCTGCACGTGAAGCTGCCAAATGATGCTGTGAGTTGTTGTTTTTTGATGTTGGCGCCTGTTGCCAAGCTGCTGCAGCAACTGGTCATCATGTTAGTGCATGCCAGTCCACAGGATGTGTTGCCATTTCCCTCTTTTGCCAGCTAGTGACTCCCAAGTGCGACAGTCAACATTTAGGACCTTCATGTCACACTTGCAAATAACCTTGAAGCTGTGCTTTGGGCGCCCCACTGGTCATCTGGCCCCAGCTACCTCATCATATAGAAGGTCCTTGAGTAGGTGACCGTCTTCCATTCTGCAGACGTGTCTGATCCACCAAAGCTGCTTCTGTTTGATTAGTGCCAACACGCTTGGGGCTCTGCCTTTAAGAGGACTGCCACATTTGTGATTTTGTCCTGCCAGGATATACCCATTATGTGCCACAGACAGTGAAGATGGAAATTATTGAGCTTCTTTTCCTGGTAACCGTAAGTCACCCATGTTTCACAGCCATACAGCAAGGTGCTGAGGACACGGCCCTTATAAACCATGAGCTTGGTCCTAAGGGTCAACTTGATATTATTCCATGCATGTTCGCAAGTCGGCCAAAGGTGGTAGCTGTTTTCCCTATGCATGCATCGAGCTTAGCATCAAGTGACAGATTGTCTGTCACCATGGACTCAAGGTAGCAGAATTTGCTAACCACTTCCAGTGGGGTGCTATTTAGTGAGATCAGGGGCAGAGATGCAACACCTTGTCTCATGTCCGCAATTTTCTGGTTGCTTATCGTCAAGGAGAACAAGTTATAGGCATGGGAGAGACAGTCTGAGTTTCGATGAGAATGACTAGCACAGCATCATCAACGTTAAAGAGTTCTTCAAATCAGGACGTGATGTGTTTTTGTCTTTGCTTACGGCCTTGATAGATCGTGGAGCTTGCCATCTGACCTAGTGTGCAAGGAGACTCCTTCCAAATCTGCAGGAAAGGTGAAGGTCAGGAGCATGGAGAAGAAGATGCCAAACAGAGTGGAGGCTAGGATACAATCCTGTTTCACTCCATTCTTCACAACAAAGCTTTTGGAAGTGGAGCCATCAAACTGTACAGTGCAGTGCACGTTGTCATGGAAGGAGCAGATGAGATGGAGGAGCTTCGGTCAATAGCCATTTTTTCCAAAATCTTGCAGAGCCCTTCTCTGCTAACAGAGTCAAATGCCTTCATGGGATCTACAAAAGTAAGGTAAAGGGATATACTCTGTTCCCTACACTTCTCTTGTAGCAGGCTTATGGGGAAGATCATATCCACAGTAGATCTGCCAGCACGGAAACCACACTGCACCTTTGGGTACCCTCGGTCTGCAAGTAAATCGAGTCCTTTAAGTATGACCCTAGCCAAGGCCTTCCCTGTGACGCTAAGGAGTGAAATGTCCCTGTAGTTGTTGCAGTCTTCTCTGTCACCTTTGTTTTTGTGTAATGTGATGAGTTTGGCATCACACATCTCCTGTGGAACAGAGCCTACTTTCCAGCCGAGAAGGAGAAGGTCATAAAGATCTGGCAATAGATGGGACTTGAGCAGTTCGGCTGGGATTCCATCCTTGCCCGGTGCCCTTCTGTTCGCTAGGTGGTTTATGGCCTTCTCGAGCTTCAATGATGAGGGTACTTCAAATAACTCATCCATGACGGGAAGGTCCGGGAGAGCATCAAGTGCCGACTGGGAGATGTCCGACTCACAGGAGTATAGCTCACAGTAGTGTTCAGCTCAGAGGGACATCTGTTCACTTCTGTCTGTGAGTACTTCACCATCTGCCAACTTCAGGGGAGCAACTTTGATGATGGCAGGGCCAAGCGCCCTCTTGATTCCTTCGTACATAGCTCGCAGATTTCCTTTGTCCCATGCAGTTTAGATTTCTTGACATAAGCTAAACCAGTGTTTGTTTGCGCAGTATCTCCCTCTCATTTGCACAGTTGTCTTGGCTACTTTCAGGTCATGCAGTGTCTTAGCTTTTGGGTTTACGTTGTGCATCATGTAAACTTTGTATTTTATATCAATGTCAGATATCATCTCAGTTGAGTAGGTTTCAAACCAGTCCTTGTTGCGGGTTCCGCCTTTACCAAATGATACTTCTGCTTCATTGATGATTGAGCTTAGTGACTTCCAAGCTTCATCAATGCTGGCATCGTTGCTTCCCGTTCAGGTTTTGGTGGGTAGCAAGCGTTCTAGTGACAGTGTGAAGTGCTGGTATTTGGCATCATTGCTTACGCAAGGGACGTTGATGCGTGGTGGGCTGACATGTTTGGAGCTGTGGAACTTTCGGGGGTGCACCTTCACTCTGCCGCTGATAAGAGAGTGATCAGTGTTGCAATCTGCGCTATGGTAGGTGTGGGTGTAAAGAACACTGGGCAGATTGCACCTCCTCATGATGACTAGGTCTAGTTGGTGCCAATGACCAGACCTTGAGTGACGCCATGATACCTTGTGCAGATGTCTGCCCTGGAAGAAAGTGTCGGTGATGCAGAGTCCATTCAGGGCACAAAGCTGAAGAAGGCATTCTCCATTATCATTGATCTTGCCCACCATTTGACGACTAAGGCACGGTGGCCATGAATCACTGACTGCCCCATCATGTGCGTTGAAGTCACCCAGGATGAATAGCCTCTCACCATTTGGGAAGTTCCTCAGAATGTCACCTAGGGAGTCATAGAAATGCTCATTATCTGAGATGCTGGCCTTCAGAGTTGGTGCGTAGACGCATATGATGTTGACTGTGTCTCCATCGAATGATAACTGCAGGGAGATGAGGCGCTCCAAGGCTGCTACTGGTGGCTCAATTGACTGTGTCAGCTGGTTACTCACTGCGAAGCCTACACCATACTCACTGTGAAGCCTACACCATGCTCACGGCAATCTTCGGCACTCTTTGCGTGCCAGTAGAAGGTGTAATTAGCCTCTCGAATAGATCCTGCGTTGGCTAATCAGGTTTCTTGCAGAGCAGCAATGTCGATACCAAGCTTGTGTAGCTCGCGGTCAATCAGGGCTGTCTTGAATACACTTGTTGTGGAATGTGGGTGGCTGTTCATTCCAGGACTCGTAGTCCTCACATTCCAACTTCCAAGCCGAAAGGTTACCTTTCTCTGTTTGCTGCGTATCCTAGGCACGCTTTTAGGAGGTGCTGACTTACCTAGCATCTGCACCACTCCCTCGACCTCATAGGCTGGTGTCCAGAGGAAAGATGAAAGCCTATACATTTGGGCCTGTTTGATTGCAGGAGTTGCCAGAAGGTGCTAACTTGAGGGAAACACCAACCACCTAATGGAACTGCACACCAAATTTCGTTGGGTTTACTCCCTTAGCCATTAGCTCTTGATGTTGTTGTTAACGTTGGAGGCACCAACCAGCAGGGCCCAAGGTTGGCACAAAAGTAGGTGCGATCTAGTCCTCCAAGTGTGCAAGGGGAGCAGCTACAGGTTGCTGCTTCCCACCTCCAGATTGCCACCTCCATCCTCCGAGCCCTTCAGCTACTGCACCCTCAGGTGTTCAGTCTGAGACGACTGTAGGTCACTTAGGAGTGAACTCAGCACAGGCGAGTAATTTTCTGGCCAGGAATAGGCTGAAGCAGAAAAGCCAGAATAACCAGTGGCCAGTCACAGGCTCAGCAGGAGATTGAAATCTTTCAATCACATCAGTGGTTCAAGTCTTCTGAAGAAGGAATTTTCCTCCACACAAGATCAGGGGGCAGGTTGTTCAACCTTACCCGTCTAAGAGCGAAGTCCAAAGTACCGAAAGTCCTCATCAGGGAACTCCTCTTTGCTGACGATGCTGCTTTAACATCTCACACTGAAGAGTGCCTGCAGAGTCTCATCGACAGGTTTGTGGCTGCCTTCAATGAATTTGGCCTAACCATCAGCCTCAAGAAAACGAACATCATGGGGCAGGACGTCAGAAATGCTCCATCCATCAATATTGGCGACCACGCTCTGGAAGTGGTTCAAGAGTTCACCTACCTAGGCTCAACTATCACCAGTAACCTGTCTCTAGATGCAGAAATCAACAAGCGCATGGGAAAGGCTTCCACTGCTATGTCCAGACTGACCAAGAGAGTGTGGGAAAATGGCGCACTGACACAGCACACAAAGGTCCAAGTGTATCAAGCCTGTGTCCTCAGTACCTTGCTCTATGGCAGCGAGGCCTGGACAACGTATGTCAGCCAAGAGCGACGTCTCAATTCATTCCATCTTCACTGCCTCCGGAGAATACTTGGCATCAGGTGGCAGGACCGTATCTCCAACACAGAAGTCCTCGAGGTGGCCAACATCCCCAGCTTATACACACTACTGAGTCAGCGGCGCTTGAGATGGCTTGGCCATGTGAGCCGCATGGAAGATGGCAGGATCCCCAAAGACACATTGTACAGCGAGCTCACCACTGGCATCGGACCCACCGGCCGTCCATGTCTCAGCTTCAAAGACGTCTGCAAACGTGACATGAAGTCCTGTGACATTGATCACAAGTCTTGGGAGTCAGTTGCCAGCGTTCGCCAGAGCTGGCTGGCAGTCATAAAGGCGGGGCTAAAGTGCGGCGAGTCGAAGAGACTTAGCAGTTGGCAGGAAAAAAGACAAAGGCGCAAGGAGAGAGCCAACTGTGTAACAGCCCCGACAAACAAATTTTTCTGCAGCACCTGTGGAAGAGCCTGTCACTCTAGAATTGGCCTTTATGGCCACTCCAGGCGCTGCTCCACAAACCACTGACCACCTCCAGGCGCTTACCCATAGTCTCTCGAGATAAGGAGGCCAAAGAAGAAGTGGTGGGGGAAGGATGGTAAACTGATCAAAGTTACTTTAAATATCACAACAGAGCAGCAATTCAGAGACAAAGTTTGGTCTTACATTATTACCAGTGAAGTCCAGAGCAAAAGCATCCTCTTGATGTTGAAGTAAGTCCAGAAATTTGAAGCTAAGTTTCAAAAGATTTTAGATGTAAAGTTTTCCAGATCTTTTCCACAGCTCACAGATCAGAAAAACTAAAAAAAAAATGGCGATTATAGGTGGAAGCAGACGGAACCAATCCTATTATGGTCCAACAAATTAATAGTATTCCATTTCAAAGTGAGCGTTCTTCAGCTTGAATGTGTACTTGTGTTCATTAAGGTGAAGCATGTGGAAATGGAACGTTTTTCCATCTTCTACTCAGTGATTGAATCAAGCCTTTCCTAGGATGTTGGTCAGATAAATTTGAAGTTCCAGCCCTATTATAAATATATACACATAAACCATTCAAGCACTGTCTTTCAGACCTTAGCCTGAGAGAATCTTTCTTCTCCTTCTTTTCCATTGTGATGCTTTCGGCTCTGAGTGAGAATGGCAAATTGGTGTCAGATCTGAAGGCAGGTTTGTGCTGTGGATTGAAATCCACTGAGAACTGCATTTCAACTTTCCAAATATCATTCAGTTAAGTTCCTTGCTACCCCATGGGACAGCCAGGAGACTTTCATCCTCTCGGTCTGTGCCGATTTGAAGTCTCAGTTGCACAGATGAAAGGATAGCATTCTAAGCTAGTGTGCCTCTGTGTTACCCTCTTTAGAATTTTGTTAAAGGGTAAGAGATTTAAGCTTTCAGAAAGGTTTAGCTTGCTATTGATCTAAGTATGTCTGTTTTCTATTTGGTAGTAGCACACACACTGAGTTATTGAGAACTGAGTGATGTGTGATATGGTTTTCATTGCAGTGTGATGCTTGCCAAAGACCTACCAGATCTTTTAACTCAGTTTCTCAGCCTGAGAAACTAATAGTTCTCAATGATGGGAAAGAGATGTGATGGGATCAGAATTCAATATTTCTGAGTGTTTTCGACAACAGTCATCAAGAACTAAAAATCTTGACACATTTTACTGCCAAAGGGCAAGTAACTTCAGTATAAATACTAAGTGAGCAAAAAACGACATATTGATTATAATGTAAACCATTCACTTGTTTCACTAAATGATACATTTTGGAGGTAACACACCTTGGATTAGACCTCAACAAATTTATTTTTGACACTTAAACTTTACATACCCAAAATGTATATAATATGCACAACTGGATCGAGTGTGGTGTGCCTCATGGTGCTTTCAAGCTTATTCTGTTGCAGTGAAAGCAGAACAGGGTATTTATTTCTGCTGAAAGAATTTGGAAAGAGGTTTGCATGAGGTGCGCTCGGAATGAAGTCTTTGTTGACAGGTTTCCGGAAAGCGAGTAAATGTTGTTTTCCTTCCCTACCTCGTATAGGTTAAGAAATAAATACCATTCACATACCATTGTTATGAATTCATTTACGTTTGTCACTGTAACATGGAGGAGAAGTCTAGCTCAGGACCATGTGACTGTGTAATTCTTCCTGCTCAGTGAAATGGTGTAGGGTCTGGGGTCAAAGTGGTATTGTTTAGAGAGAACAAAAGCTGGTCCATAGGCCCTAGCCAACTAAACTCAATGCCTGCACATTGTGGGTAAAAAAAACCTGGTGTAATATTCCTGAGGATCATGTTTGGGGATTGAGATCTTGTACCCATCAATTGCTTTTTACTTCCTGTCTAAGATCACTTGAATTCCAGAAGCTTTTGTTTTATTTTGATGGTGTAAATTAACCCAAAAAGAAATACATTTATATTTTTCTTCAAAGTGCAATAAAGATTTCCTGGCTATCAGTTCTCCATCACTGGACTGGGGGTGGGGTTGTGGGGCACAGAGCTTGCGAGCAGCAAGTCCTGGCACACTCTGTGAATGATCTTTAAAAGCAATCCTGTCATCACAGGTGCATGCTGGGAGTTACCTGCTGTCCTGCTGAGTCACTTCAGATGAAAGCAATGGCTATGGGCAAATGAATGAACTCAAGTCCTCGCTTTTCAGAGGCCCAGGTCTCCAACTGAAAATATATTAGATTCTAAATGTACAAAATCCAGTGGTATAGTTAAGTTTAATTGTTCTTTTTTGTAAATTCTCTAATTACTTTTACGTCTAATTATATAGCAACCCTTATTTCTAATGCTAATTTTCTCAGCTGGTAGAATTTCAAGATGGTGCCTGAAACAAATTTTTAAAACTAGTGGATTTTCCGTGGCATTACATGTAGTATGTCAGAGGATATAATATGTCTTTCCTGTGTTCATGTTGTTCTTTCTCTCTGTGTTGCTCTTCCCTTCATTTAACTCTTTTAGGTTTTCTTTCTGTCCTCATCTGCTTCACTCTTTTCATCTTTTCCTTCTGTTTACTTTTGGATGGTGTATTGTGTGTCAGGGAAAGTGGCCACTGAGAGCTTCAGGCTGTGTTTATCAAGGAGGTTGCAGGAAAAATGTGGCCTGCAGCCCTCTCGCTATCTTCTTTGCTCCATTGCTCATCCTGCTCCCATCCCTTTGCTCCCACTACTTCCATTACCCCTTTGCCTTCTCATTATCCATCCAATTCCATTTGTAACTTCCTCACTCCCATCATTAGCCCACTTCTTTCTCCTTGGACTGCCCCTTAATCTTTGTATTCTCCCCTCTTCCTTTCTTAACTGCCACTCACCTCATCCTTAACCTACCCTATTCTCTCCTCTCACACTTCCCAAGGGCAGGTGGTGAAAGGCCAGAGGCCCCCTCATCTTCACCTTTTCTCCATCCTTCCCTTCCCCCATCATCCATTCCCTTCAAAGAGACTTGCCTGGAATTTTCTCCACTTAAAATTTTTTTGTGTATGCCTACACCATTTCCGGGTCACCCCAGTATGATTTTATGTGAGACAGCCAATTAACAGGCTGCCACCGCGCTCGCCATCTAATTAGGGATGGCCGGAGGGCTAATCAGAGCGGCCGAAGGGAAGGGCAGCCAGCAGCCTCACTAAGAATAGTGTGCGCTGCTCGGGGGAATGGATTGAGAGAGGATGCTACAAGATGGAGGTGTGCTGCTAATGCTGAAACCAGCAGACAAATCCTAATGCCCAGAACAATCAGGTGGATCTGTCTGCACAGGAAACGCTTCCACTTGAAAGTACTTGCCTGCAGATGTGCTGAATGAAACCTATATGGCTCCTTTAAAGATCACTCTGCATATTCATTTCAGGACCTCCCATTTGTGCTTTTGCCTCCTGTGAGGAGATGAGCTGCAGACACAGTACCATGCGACGTCCCCAAAATGTCATTAAAATGGTAAAATAGGGCTAATTGTACATTTAACTGCCTTGATTGGCTTCCGATGCTGCCAGGCAAATAACCATTGCTGCTGGGACGCCTCTGGGAAGAGCGCATGAAGGCGGGAACACGTCGGGGATCTGGCCCGACGGTTTTATTTCAGAATTTCTCCATCCTTCTGCCTCAAAACCTGCCTCCACAGGGCTGGCAAAATTATCCCCATTGTCTGCTTTCAGAATTAACCTATGTAGCTTTTTATTAAAAAAAACCTTAAATTAGGATAAACTATCTGATCATGTCTCCGTCTCTCTCAGCAGATGACAGTGACTGGAATGTTTACTTTTTGTGCCAACAAAACTTATGTGATAGAGGCTTTCTGTTTGTTTTGCTTTCAATTAAATTTTTGAAGAAATGTATTCTATCTCTCTCTCAGCTTAATACACTTTCTGAAATGTACAGATACCAAAACAAAATCTACAACAGGTGTATAATCAGTATAGCCTGCCATCTCTTCTGCTCTCCTTCCTCTTTATCTCTCTCTCGGGATAAATTTTACCTGAAAAAATCTTTTCAAAATGGTCTTTTTGTTAAATAATTTTGGAAAACAAATACGTCGAGGCTGATAGAAGGCAAAGAATTGTATTCTAACAAGTCAGCTCAAGTAGCACTGACACATCTGCATTTAGCCAGCAGAGTCACATCATTTTCAAACAAAGGCTTTTGAGAGAGGCTGATGCTTTAGTAAAAACTTCAAAGAAACTATCAAAAGACACAAACGGTAATTTCAAGTGGAACATTTAGTCATGTTATTAAACAAGAAAACTTTGTGGTTTAATTTTTATTTTAAATCATATATTGGCCATTAGAAATTTCAGTCTTGAAGGAATAAATGGTAGAGATATTTTTCTCAGGGTGTAATCTGAGTGATTCTTGGGGAAAAGATAATACTACACTATGTAACAGTGTGGCAGGTGATTAGTACAACTTAATGTCATTTAGAATTGGAATTTCTAATACAGTGCCATCTTCTAACCCTTTGCTGCTGATTGTCTACTGTGTTGCTTATCCAGCCATCATTCAGCCCTCTCTTTATCCCATTCCCTCACCCTACTTCACCTGCAATCTGCCTCCCCCATTCTTACCTTCCCTCATGTTGCCCCACTGCTATTCTGTGTTCCTTTATCCCTCTCATTCCTCACCTCCCCTCGACCGCCATTCCTTAATGTCCTCTCTTTTGAGCCACCATTCCCTTTCCCAATTAGCCACCATTATCTAACCCCCATCCTCCACACTGCCCAGCCTTTATACCCTTATGTTACACCTAACATCAGACTTGTTCCTCTTCCTCTAAGGAATCGGAAGTGAAAGGATGGCTCTTCATACACCCCCTTCCCCACCCTGACCCCAGTCTTCCAATAAGCTACTTCAGCTTTGCTGATTTTCTTACACTGAGAAACTGATGAGTTTTTTTTTTAGACATATAGGGAGGAATCTTCTGGGTCCCGGGGAAGTGAGTTTGAAGGTGGGCCTTGAGATACTTTGAGACAAGGGCATCGGGTCGGCTGAGGCATCGTGAGGCACTGGTGCTCACACATGTTGAGAGAGCAGTCTGTGTACCCTGTGTGGGAGGTCTCGCCTCCTTCGAGCTAGATCTTTGTGTCCATCCTCTCTATTCTGTGGAGTGGCATGTGACTGACGAGAAGACAGCTGGTGCTGCCGCTGGTGTTGCTGCTGCTCCTGGTGCTGTTGGTATTGCTGGTGCTGCTTCCCTTGTTCCTCATCAGAGATGCAAGGCAGAGCTGCATAAGTTGCTCCCCCGCTGCACTGAGGGCTGATGGCAGGGATGTGCAGATCAAGATGGTGAAATCCAAGACAGGTGAAGTGACTTCCAAGAAGTTGGAAATCACCTGTGAAGAAGTGAAAACACACTCTCGGAAGAAGTGCTGTGAGCACCAGTCTCCCACTTAGGCATGGCAGCAGCTGTTCAGTTTCACTCTTTGAAGGCTTTCTATCAATTTCACTGAAGAAGCATTCCCCACTGTGCTCTCGCCTGGTTGACCCTGATGAGTTCCACACAGCTCGGAAACCTGTGCTCTGACTGTTAAAGTTAGAATTCTGGGTTAAATGCCGATTTTAATATTTTAATTACTTACCTGACAGATCAATGGGGATTTCCCGCTCCCCTCCTAACATGTCCTGTTGAAACCTGTCAGTGGGCGGGATCATGTTGGATTTCCGACCCAATGTCACTTTTCAGGTCTTTAACCCCCCCCCCCCCCCCCCCCCCAACCCCTTGGCAGTTAAAATTCTGTCCATAGTTTTAAAGGAAGAATAATTGACATTCAAGTTCTCAAGAAATGACTCAAGCAATCATTTCTCCAAGCAATCAGTGACCCCAGCAAACTCCACATCGTTCATGGACACTCTATTTGTCCCTATGTCCCTTCCCCCTTCCTTGTAAACAGCTGGCAATATTCTCCATCTCTGTTTCAAACTGGTGTTGTCCTTCCTCCAGCTCATTTAAACCTAATACCTTTCTTCCTCCCCTGTTTCAGTGTAAGCTGGCACTCATTTCTACCCCCCTCCTCCCCAAAATTCAAGAAGGATTCCCCTTCCCCCCTCACTCAAGCTGACACTCTGTCTCCCCTCCTCCAGATGCAGATATTCTGCTGAAACCTCCACCCCAGCACCAGCCCTGGATTTTCCCTTCATTCTCTATTTTCTTCTCCTATCTTTGTGCCTCATGTTGGCAACTACCTATGTCTGGTTGCTGCTGCTTCAAAGTGTTTGAGCATGCAACACAATGTAGTTAAGAAATCCTTATCTTGTGAGGAGCAGTAACAGGACTTGGGAAGGAGGTACACCAGGGTTGGCAGAGTGTTCTGTGTGCTGGCCAGTGTTGATTTTCATTCGCAGACAGGCGGACTAGGCACCTAAAGCACTGAATGCCCATCACAAATGTAGACAGTTGGCATATGAAGAAAGAAATACTTAGATTTATATAGCACCTTTCAAGACCTCAGGACATCCCAAAGAGCACTACAGCCAATGAAGTACTTTGGAATTGCAGTCACTGCTGTAAGAGAGCAGCAACCAATTTGCACACAGCAAACTCCTGCAAACAGCAGTGTGATAATGACCAGATAATCTGTTGTAGAGTTGTTGGTTGAGGGATGAATATTGATAAGGACAACTTTCCTGCTCTTCAAAATATAGCCATGGGATCATTTACAAACATTAAAGAGAGCAGATGAGGCTTCAGTTTTAACATTGCATCTGAAAGACAGCACCTCCAATGGTGCAGCACTCCCTCAGTAGTGCACTGAAGCGTCAGCCGAGATTTCTTGTGCTGAAATTTCTAGAGTGGGACCTGAACACACAACATCTGACTCCAAAGTGAGAGGGCTACCATTGAGTGAGTGGGCAAATACATGGCAGATGCAATCGAATGTGGATAAATGTGAGGTTATCCATTTTGGTGGCAAAAACAGAAAGGCAGGTTATTATCTGAACGGCGATAGATTGGGAAAGGGGGAGGTGCAGCAAGACCTGGGTGTCTTTGTGCACCAGTCACTGAAAATAAGCATGCAGGTGCAGCAGGCAGTTAAGAAGGCAAATGGTATGTTGGCCTTCATAGTGAGAGGATTCGAGTACAGGAGCAATGATGTCTTGCTGCAATTATACAAGGTCTTGGTGAGACCACATCTGGAGTATTGTGTGCAGTTTTGGTCTCCTTATCTGAGAAATTATGTTCTTGCTATGGAGGGAGTGCAGCAAAGATTCACCAGACTGATCCCTGGGATGTCAGGACAGACGTGTGAAGAGAGATTGGGTCGATTAGGCTTGTATTCGCTAGAGTTTAGAAGAATGAGAGGGGATCACATAGAAACCTACAAAATTCTAATGGACTGGACAGACTAGATGCAGGAAGGATGTTCCCAATGGTGGGGAAGTCCAGGACCAGGGGTCACAGTCTAAGGATAAGGGGTAAGCCATTTAGGACTGAGATGAAGAGGGAGTTTTTCACCCAGAGAGTGGTGAACCTGTGGAATTCTCTACCACGGAAAGCAGTTGAGGCCAAATTATTAAATAGATTCAAAAAAGAGTTCTTGGGGCTAATGGGATCAAGGGATATGGGGAGAAAGCAGGAACAGGTTACTGAGTTTGTATGATCAGCCATGATCATGTTGAATGGCGGAGCAGGCTTGAAGGGCCGAATGGCCTGCTCCTGCTCCTATTTTTCTATGTTTCTATGAGCCACTGTTGACATGTAAGGATTTGCGAGATTAACAAGCCTGCAATATGCCTTCAGTGCATGGTTCAGTCTTTTGTGGACTGCCTTTAATCCAGAGTTCTTTCATTTGTGGAGCATACGACTGACTGATGATGCATTCTCCCCCTCCTCTGATCTGCTTTCCCTCAAAATGTTAGCATTTTCTTTTCTTTACAGATGCTGTCTGACTTCCTGAGTGTTTCTGACATTTTTCATGTATTTCTTCCGATCTCGAGCAGCAGCAGTACTTTGTTCTTTGTTTCCTGCTTTCCTCTTTGTTACTGGAAGTAAATTAATTGTTTTATAAGATTGTTTTTGTTTAGTTCCTTTCTCTGGTCACTGTGCTCGCTGCTGCTGTTCTCCCTGGCCTCATTTATGTCCTGATTGGGAAAGGAATTTGTCTCTGTTTTGTGTATAGCATGAATGTTAAACATATTCTGGTACTATTGCGAATAATATTCCCCTTAAAAAGATGTTCATTACAAAATGACTTTGGCATCAGTGAAAGTATTTGAAATGCCAATGATCACTTCTTTCCTTATATATATATCTACTCGTGAATCTTAGTGCAGCAAAGACACCTGTAGTAATTCAGCCTATTTCTATTCAAAACGGAATACATTAATGTAAAATTACACAATTAAAAACAAAAACACTTTTATCTTTCATATTATGAGCTCAAACCCTGTCAGTGCCACAGATCTGCCTCAATCCAAGAGAACGACTTTGAGAGATTGAGATGCTGAGGGAGACTTTGTTCCCTCCACCCACCTCCATTACCCCCAAGGCCCTCGGAGACAGAGACTCAGAGGCATACTTCCTGTTTTTTCTCTTGCTTCACCAACTTCTTTCATTAGATTTCCTCATCCTAAAATGCCTGCGGCTCCACGATAAAGACTGGCAGACAGAGATATCCCAACAGTGAAGCTGGTGGAAGAAATCTGACTCTCATCACAAGAGTGATAAAAGGATTTGAGATTAAAAGTTGAACGTTTGAAACAGTCAAATGTATATATGTTATTGGAAGAATTCTTAGGTATAAACAAGTATTTTTGAAACATTTTCCTGACCATCATCAGAGCTAGCACAGATAGCTGTTCTAAAGAAAGTATTTAATTCAGAATTTCAGTTAACAGCCTACTATGCATCACTGGATGGTGATGCCCTTTGTGACATACAACATGTTTCTTTTCTCTCTTGTTTCCGGTTGGTCCAGTTTACCCTATTTCACCCCATTTTTGTTATAACAGGCTCATCTTATCAGTTAGTTTTTTCCTTTTTAAGTTATAAGAACCTTGCTTTAATTGATTTTGTTGTTTGGAGTTCTGTTTCATTTTATTGACTAATTCATGTCAATTGGTATTAAAACAGAATTAACTGGAGATTGGACTGATTTGTTTGAAAATGTATTATATAGTATTGGTGATCTTTTCCCCCTTTAGTATTAAAGTTATAATTGGATAAAAAGGTATTTTTGACATGGTTTGGCTACATGTTACTTATGTTCAATCATTTTGCTAATTACATGCTTTAATGCAGTTTGGTTCAAATGTAAAATGGTTTAAAAAATAATTGGATAAATGCTTGAAAGGGCGATAATTACAGGGGCATGGGAAAAGAGCAAAGGAATGGGACTAATTGGATGGATCTTTCCAAAAAAAGCACCGGCACTGTGGGCCGAATGTCCTTCTGTGCTGTAAAAGTCTGTGATTCTATTTGATTAAATAATTTATCAGATTTGGTCTAATTCAGAGTACCCTCTGAGTAAACTGGAATGATCTTTTAGCCTTTCATCTTCCCTTTTGCTACCTATGTTATTGGCATTCACTGTAGGATGCACGCCTTGAACATCTTCAGACTTGGTGTATGTTCCAAAGGGCAGCCCATTAAAGAGTAAATGTCACCATTACCATCCTCTTTTAAGGCATGAATGAAGTGTTGCTGTCACTATTTATAAAGAATTATGATTAACTTTCTCATTTGTATTCTGTTTTTTCAACAACATTAATTTTTAAATATTAATGCTGTGGAGAAATGATTGAAGAATTAGTGTACCTGACCATATGATGGAAATTAATTAACACACACATGATTGGGTTAATAATTATTTGGCTTCTGATGTTAATTGAATTCCTTTAGAGTTCATGATGTAATCTGCATTCATTGTTGAAACATCAGTCTCAGAAACTGGATAGAAAAAGCATGTTCAAAGCTGATGATCACCCAACACAAAAGGAGGTCATTCGGCCCATTGTGTCTATGCTGGCTCGTTTATAGAGCCATCCAAGTAGTACCATTCCCCTACTTTTTCCTCTTCGCCCTGAAAATTTCTCCTTTTCAGGTATGTATCCAATTCTCTTTTGAATTCATTAGCAAAAGTTTTCTTTTAAAGGGGAATTAATGGTGCAACTTAAAGGTAAAGCAGAGCTTGCTTATTCCATCAGACTTTTACTCATATTGTTTGAATGGTATTTAGATTTAGAGATACAGCACTGAAACAGGCCCTTCGGCCCACCGAGTCAGTGCTGACCATTAACCACCCATTTTATACTAATCCCACACTAATTCCATATTCCTACCGCATCCCCACCTGTCCCTATATTTCCCTACCACCTACCTATACTAGGGGCAATTTATAATGGCCAATTTACCGATCAACCTGCAAGTCTTTTGGCATGTGGGAGGAAACCGGAGCACCCAGAGGAAACCCACGCAAACACAGGGAGAACTTGCAAACTCCACACAGGCAGTACCCAGAATTGAACCCGGGTCGCTGGAGCTGTGAGGGTGCAGTGCTAACCACTGCACCACTGATTTAGTTCTTGTGCAAACTCTGCCTTGTTCAATCTTACCCTGTCCTTTCAAGGCACGTTTGTAACTGTTAGTTAAAGAACGAATGACAGAACCCTTTTCACTCTTGGCTAGATGACCGAGTAACACTCAAGACCCCCATGTTCAACGTGATTAATTATTTAAAATGGGTTTCATGCTCAACTAAAGAGCCTGTTTTATCTAGAACATCTACTGTAAATGGTGAAATTATAATTAATCTTTCAAGTACGCACAATGCAAATCTAGAGCTCTTGCAGATAATCCATTCTGTGGTATAGCTTTCCTTGTATTTAATCTCCATATCATTATATTTGCAGGGCCCAAGCAGAAAATTGGAAACGCATAGTGCATTCTTAATTCATCATCTGATTTCTAAAGGCATTTGTGAAAAACCAGTAAGATTATCTCTCTGATAGCTTCTGTCGAGATAAAGCATTTCAGAATAAACATGTTTCCAACACATTATATTTGTTAATCCATTAAAAACCTATATATATGTGTGTATATATATATATATATATAACATTATATGAAGATGCTTCCTTTCTTATGATTCCCTTTACAATATGTACCATTTCTTATTTATAATGTGGGCCTCGGCCAATTATGGAAGTGCCCTGAGAAAGAGGATAAAAGTGGCCTGCTAGACTTCCTGCCTTTGTTTCCCCTCTTTCAACCAGGATTAAAGAGTCTTCATGTTGCTAATATTTTTATATCCAGTGTTGTATTGCACAACACATTGGCATGTTACCTGGAAAAGGTTTTTCAAAGCCTATGGTGGGAATTTTTCCATGTTGCATTAGTCTTTTGCAACAACACTTGTGCATTTTCTGGTCTCAATCTGCAAAGGTAAAGCAATTGACTTTGTACAACTTCAAGGCCACCACAAATGTCACTCCTGATTATCTGGCTGTAGGTGCCCTTGCACTGACAAGAGAGGTCTATGCCATTTCTGTTCCTTTGCTCTCTTTTGCCTTCTCTCTCCACAAGAGCTTTTCTTTACAGCAAAGCCTTTCAACTTGTGATGCAACACCACGCACATCTTTTGAACCATTGGATTCTGCGATCAGAAACTTCATCTTTTCAGATTTAATTTTATTCTGAAAAAGAAAAACATACATTAATCTTGTGACATCACTATACAATTTTGTTGGAGTGTACTTGCAGGTTAGAGAATTTGAAGCTTATTGAAGCAGCCCTTGATCATGCAAAAGTGAATGACTTGCGAATACACTTGTAGGATACCCTGAGAAGGGACTTACCCTTGGTTCGGAATAGTTAAGCTTATACTTTGACCACAAGTTAACCTCTGCTTATTTTTTTACTGAAAGACAATGGGACGTGAGGCTAAGGCATTAGTTACATTGAGTAAGGTGCCATTAGTGTACAACTGTAGCTGTGCTCAGACGCTCCAGCCTCTACACCAAAGATGTTTCAACCACCATGATGCTTGCTGCTAGAAGCTGCATGGTGAAGGCCAAGACAACAGGAGGATAGGGAGTATGCTTCATTGATCCCTTGTTGGAGGGGGAGCATGGGTGCATTGAGGCCATTGGTATATACTGAGGTTAGAATATAGGATTCTAATCCACTGCCTGAATGTGCTGCCAAAGGCATTTCTTTGAGTACAATGAGGAGAAATTCCCCCTCTACCTGGTTGAAGAGCTTCTCTGTGTCCAAAGAGAGCATTAGGGCAGAGAGTTGTGGCTTTTGTAGCACTGCCCCATGATAAATGGATGACCGGTATTTTCTTTGCAATGGCGTATCCATAAAAAATAGCCATTTGGTGAGACCAAGGGCAACTGTATCCACTCTGAACTTGACCAGTCTTTTATTTCAGATTAAGCAAGAATGTTGGTCTACAGAAAGAAAAGGAGGTGTAGTGTTTGCCTTTTTGTATTAGTGTGATTCATACCTATCTTAAAAGTGTCTGGGAAGAATTTCAGCAGGTGGGTGTCCATAAAAGGAGTAGAGAAACCTAACCTTTCAGTATTGGAGAAAATAGAGCTTAAGTACTTCCCTCCATACATAGCTTCTAGCCAAAATAACTCATTAGTTTCCCACATGTACAGTAACCTAAATAATACTGCAAAAAAAAAGCATCATCAGTAAGTGTGTAAGCAATATTTTGAAAAATTCAAAATAATCCTTTTTGTTGGCCTGGCCTGAAATTGATGATGTTGACTCTCAACAGATAGTAGCTGAGTGTAGCTGGAAGCCAGATCTTTTATTTTTAAATGGATTTTTTTTTTAACCTTCGCACTGAATCAAAACTGGCTCTTAACTGATATAGTTTCCAACAAAAATTTGCTTTGTAAAAGTGAATGTCGTAGTTCAATGCAAAAAGGATTGGCCTCCCGATCGCCTTCCTTTTCTACTTTAGAATATTGCAAACAGTTATCTGAGATTGGCACTGCCATGGCGACCAACATAACGATCCCATCCTGACTGCAAGAAGCACTAAATTTGTTCCACCTTGGCCCTGAGGCCCAAGTGACTGCAATTGGAAGCAGAAAAGGGAGAAAGAGTTTTCCCCCTCAAAAGAGGTGCAAAGGTAAAGCGATGTGGGTGCAGTTCCTTTTCAAATCCAGGGAAGGCTGGTGGAATGAAATTCTTTTGCATTCCTAAAGGAAGCGTTCAAAATGAAATCAGGTTGAGACTTTCCTTGACCCAGTTCTTAATGGGTGAAAGTCCACAGCACGCAATTGCCCCTCATTCTCCATTAACTGCTGATAACAAATACAACAAATTGATTTTATCTATATAAATATATATATTTGTCTATATATTGATTTTAATGTAGAAAAACATCCCAATGCCTTTCAAAAAAATGGACTCCCTCCCGAGCCAAGAAGGGAGATATTAGGAGAGGTGACAAAAAGTGTGGTTGAAGCTTTAGGTTTTAAGGAAGCTCTTAAAAGCAAACAGCAAGGTGAACAGGAGGAGCCATTTAGGGAAGGAAATCTAGAGTGTGGGGCCTAAGTGTCTGACGAGTTGATGTTGGGGATGCAAAACAGGCCAGAGTCAGAGAGTTGTGGAGAGAAGGGATATTGTAGGTCTGAAGGAGGTTACAAATATAGGGAAAGGTGAAGCCATGAAGGGATTTAAATATGATGAGAATTTTAAATTTGACAGCATGGTGGATTGGGAAGTTGCATGGCCAGTGAGGTCAGTGGTGATGGGTGAGCATGGTATGAGAAAGGACTGGGAAGCAGAATTTTAGATGAGCTAAAGTTTGCGCAGGATGGAGCATGGGAAGCTGGTCAGGAGAGCATTTGAAAAATTGAGTCCAGAACTAACAAAGACAGGGTTGAGGATTTCAGGGGCATATTTGCTGTGAGAGAAGTAGAGGCTACTGATTCTCTGCAGGTGGGCTTAGGCTGTCTTTGTGATGGTGTCCAAAGTTCAGCTCCAGTTTGAAAAGGACACTGAGGTTGCAAACAGTCTGGCTCAGGCTGAGACGGTGGCTGGGGCAAGTGATAGAATCAATGGAAAAAGTATAGAGTTGTGCCAGGGCTGTTTCACTCAGATATTACGTGAACGGTCAGTATGGGAAATGGCATTGTAATATTACTTTGTTTCCGGCTTTAATCTCAATCAGTTCACTTGATCTGTTAGCCGTCTGATTTGGAGAGGCAGACTGTGGATAAATAATGCAGTTTCTCTTATTTCTTCTTTGTACTGAGTACTGGTGCTTTAACAATTTTACACTGGACTGAGGAAAATAGATTTAGAGAGGTAAAATTTTAAACTTCTGACTGTGGAAAAATGGACAACCTCGGTGGAAAAATGGACAACCTCCAAAGAAACATTTGGTGGGGTCATTGTGCACCCATTTGCCTGTCTGATCCAGTTTTCAGGTAGGCCTTTAAGTGGCTGTCCAGCATTCCGACCCTAAACACATGAAAAACTGTTTAAATATACAAATAGAAGGGCCTACGCCAGGTGTAGAACCCCCAGTTGCAATTTCTGTGGAGAAATGGGCGAAGTATGCAAAGTGCACACTAGACCCACTTCTTCCAGACCTTGAATGGCCCAACCAGTGGCCTTTGAAGGAACTGCTAGAGGCCACTCAGAAAAGGTATCATCGCTGAGTCTATAGTGATGTGATATTCAAAATCTTCAAAGTATCCAACCATCTCATCAAAAAATCTGCTGGAGACGTTTGCACCAGATCTTCTTTGCTTCTAATTGGAGGGTGCTTTTCAATGGGTGTAATGTCTGCAACCTCAGTGTTGCCTCCTTCACCTCATGGTTTACTGAGATAATCTGCAGCTCTTCACAACTGCTGAACCCCAGGATAGCTGGACCATTTGTTTCAGTGACATAGAACATACAGTTAACATTTTTTCCTTTGTGCATCCCTCTGATTTGGGTTGCTCCTAGCTGTCGAATCTCAGTTTCCCCCATATGCTGTTAGCATTCGATTTCAGAGCACCTTTCCTTGCATCACCATTTTCTTCCAAATTTTCAGAAAAGATCTTCTGGTGTACTCTGTGCTCCAGTATCAATCTTCACCTTCAGATTTATCGTTGTTTCTCACCCTCTTCCTGATCTGAATGGTCGTGTGAATTTCTTTTCTCTGGGAACTGTCACATCCAGACATTTAGTGCAATTGTATGGTTCCTATGTCTGTTGTGCTCTCAAACCCATCGTCATCTTCCAGGGTAGGATTTTGGTTTCTTTCACTATTCCTTTGCCCTGTTACTCTGGCTCTGATGACTCGTTTACCACCTTCTTGCCTTGTTCTGCACATCTTTTCCCAGCGATTGGTCTTTCCGCAAGCTCTGCAGATTTATCCATATTCTGGACGTTTCCTTCTGTCAGGAATTGATGTAGTCGTCCACAGCTCTTGTACGTCTTCCTCTCTGTTTGGTGTACCTTCATTTGTTGTTGTTTCACTGCATCAACCAGGCTACCTTTCTCTTGGCTTAATTGAAGGCTAGCTGTTTGGGTAGTGAGTATCTTCATCATTCTGCTCGTGGCTTCATGTGCTCTGGCAGTGTCTACATCCTGTGATATTGTGAGCTTGTCCTTTCCAATTAGAGTTTTCTGTACTTCGGGTTGTGCAGAACGCCAAATTAGTTGATCGATCAGCTGTTCATCTGTGTCTTTAAATTCACATTTTCTGGCTGCATTTTTCAATCTTGTTATAAAATTGTCAATAGGCTCACCTAATTCCTGTCTGAGGCCTTGAAATTCATATTGGTATATTCAATGACTTGATTTTGGCTGGAGATGGGTGCTGAATCTTTCAAAAATTTTGTCTGGGTTTTTGCTGTCCTCTTCACTTACCTCACAGCTGTTAAATAAATTTAATCCTTTATCGCCTACTGACAGAAGGATATAGCTAACCCTCTCCTCCTCGTTCGTGACTTTTAGGAAACTACTGAATGTCAGTCTGTACTTGTCTTTAAACATCATCAGCTTCTCAAATCATGATGGGCTGTAGCTGTGCATTCATTCCAGTCCCGACTGAAATTCCGATCTTTTCGTTTTTGCGCGATTCACTCAGTTTTTCTTTTTCTGCCTCTGGCCCTAATTTGGATCACTGTTTCCCAATCTAATTCAGCATTAAATTCATTTAAGATGTTTTAGGTTTACTCACAGACACTCGCTTCCACCATATTATGTCTCCTGGTTGTTTTCTAGTTCCCATATGTAAGAAATAATCACACTTTAGACTTGGAAAGGCTAGAATCTTTGTTTATTCCATTCAGCTTCCATGCTCCCTGGTATAGGACTGCCCAGGCTGGTATCCTGTTACACATTACATGACTCTCCAGTGCAGTTGTGAATGTGTCCCCCCGCCCCCGTCCCCGGAACACACACACACATAATATTTTGTTCCGAGATAATTTGTTCCTAGCACTTTACAGATGGTATAACAATATATAATAGGGATGCTTTTCTTTCTATAAGATTTTCTGCTGGCCTGCTCTTGGCCTCCCCATTGCTCCCTGCCACCACCAACCCCTCTCCTCCCCACCAGCCGAACAGGTTCTGCCTGCTAGTTTGCTCGGTACACAGACAGTTGACTTGCCAAGATCCCAAACCGGGCCATCTGCAGCAGAGCACCCAGTTAGAGTCTGCTGAATCTTTGCTTTGTGCAGGCATTGTGGATGAACCTTTGAGATGGCACCCATTTTGGGCCCTTATTGAAAATCTCCCACAGAGTGAGTCTGTGAATCCAAATTGAATCTAATTTACACCTACCGCAGAGGAAAACACACTTTCTGCTGGGACTGATTTTCAAGTGTATAATTCATCACATTTCCATGGTTACATTTAGGCAGGAATCAAGCTTTTCTAATCTCTGATTATCAGTGTAAACAGCTTAAAGAGGTGCTTTGTCGTATCCATCAAACTCTCCATGTGTAACACTTTCACAAAGCTTCCTCATGTTAACGTTGCACAGTTCTTGCTGGCATGAAACATGTAGCACACCACAGATGCCTAACCACAACTTCATAAATGATTAATGGACACCTCAAACACAGCCGATGGAAATCCTGGCATAGTGTTTCCATAAACTCAAAAGCTGAATTCCCAATCATTTTTATTGAGAACCAAAGTAAAATGCAATATTTTACTTTAATAAAACATGCTACGATTTTTTTTCATGGATTGCTGTTTCATTTAAGGTACTGCTACGTTATTTACTGCTCAGCACAGTCATAATGATAAGACAGTGGAAACCTATAAATGTCGTCCCCGTTTAATCATGCTATGCTAACAGTAGTGTTAGAAGAGCCATCTGGTAAATGTAATTAGTGCATGTGTGTTCGAATGCTGTACGTGCCAACATGCTCGATGACAGTACCTGTTAATGTATCTGTTCAAGACAAATGCCGAGTTTCATTCCTGCTCTTGTACCTGTTTAATATTCACATAAATTTACAATGTGTTTGGAAACTAGTTGAAGGAAATAAAAGGTAAAGGGCTAAACAGCTAGCTTGTTTCTAACTAGAAGCCATGCGGTGGGATGTTGTGTGTTAATTCTACTACAATGAATTTAATATGTGCTTGTTGTTTAATTACAATAATTATCCATTTGTGAAAGCAAAAATAGGTCTTCACTGTAAGTGAGCAGTGTCACATGGAGGATGTATTTTTTGAAGGGAAGAGGATGAGGAATGTCGTGACAGAACAACTGAACATTATGCATGTCCTGCACCCAGTGTTCGTATGAAGATTTCTTGGGTCAGGTATAACATGGATTAGATGTAAAGCTTCATCCATTCTATTATAGCAATTTCTTATTTCCTTATGGCCTGCTTGAGCACAGCTGAATTTAATACAGCTTAAGGAAAGCACATGCATTGATATAGCATTTTTAACATCCTCAGGACATCCCAAAGCACTTCACAGCCAATGAATTACTTTTGAAGTGTAGCCATTGTTGTAATGTAGGCAAACATGACAGCCAGTTGTGCACAGCACAATTTGCATAAAATAAATGACCTGCTTTACTGATGTTGGCTGAGGGATAAATGTTGGTCAGGAAACCAGGAAGAGCTCTCGGCATTTCTGCACCTCGTCAGAAAGATGGCACATAGGACAATGCTACCCTCCTTTAATATGTTCTGGCAGCGGTCCGCCACGGAGCCAGACACCGGAAGTGCTGGGCCCGATCTTCCTAGTGGTGGCAAGGCTCCGTGGAGGGGTGGGGGAACAGGCTGTAATGGAAATTACTAGTGTAGGGGAGGATGGGAGGGGAGATCTCTCCACTTTGATCAGTTTGGTTGGGGGGGGTGGGGGTAAGGTCAAGTGTTGAACATGTGTTTTTTTAGGGGATGAGGGAGAGAGCAAATGTTGAATTTAATTGTTGGGCGGTGGGGGCGGGGGTGTGGGGGAGAAACAGGTGATAGACTTATTGATGGTACATTGGGGGTGTAGCCCTTTGAAAATGTAAATGACCTGGAAAGGCTGGCTGCCCTCTATAAATGGTACCAGCTCCTGCACACAGGCAACTGATGGCATTGCCGGTGTCAGAGAGCCCGCCCCCTCCATGTGATTGGGGGGAGGAGCGGCCTGACCGGCTCATTATCCTGGGCCACCGCGAGGAAGATCACGGTGTGCGGCCCGCACATGTGAGTCGCCATTTTTATCGCCCGCTGCCTCTGCCAGCAGCGAGAGAAATAAAATCAAGCCCACTGTGTGTTCATTTTTATTTGTTCTAGACTATAATCCAACCACAGATCTACCCCTCATCACTCTATAATCTATTTGTGTGTGTGTGTGTGTGATTCTCGTGACAGTGTGTGCGTGAATATGTTGTGTAATTTTTTTTAAGATTGTGTTTAGATTGTTATGTATAATAAATTCACCTCTTTCCTGTTTAAACTCAAGAAGACCTGTCCAATTGGTTCTTTTACGATTTCAACAAAGGTAAAAGGTAAAATGCCTACTGAGGTGGTAAGTACATCCACTGTTTAAAAAGGAATAAACTCTGTTGCAGTCAAATAAGTGGAAGGACAAGAGGGGAGCCTTGTGACCCCTCCTCAACTGGTTGTAACACACTATATATGGATTATAGCATTCCTTTGCCAGAGGAAAAGGCAAGCCAGTGTTGCCAATGTGAACAGAACAGGACTGATGTTCCCTCTTTTGTTTAAGAGGAAATATAATTTCATATTTCACTTCATTGATTAACACCAATGGCATTTCTGGTACAGTGTGAAAATAAGCGTAATGATGAATCACTGAGTTGCAAGACATTGGTACCCAAACGCTACAAGAAAGAAAAGCATCATGATGCAATTGGGTAACATCAGAATGTGAAGATCAAAATGATTTCTTTTTTCATTGTTAACCTGTTTTAAATGAATTTTATAATTTTGCTTTTAGTTAGCCAACATAAGTCTACTCAATAAATGTGACAATTCCATATTTTAACCATATTTTGACATGTTGAAATACCAACTGTGCATATTTGGTGCATTTATGAAGCTAAGGAGTAGAGTTTCTGCTTTGGGCACAATCAGTGATTCTGGCCAAAATTGCATCCAAATTGTACCTGTTTTGAAAAGTGTTTTTTCTCCACGTTTACTGTCATTCTCACTGTGTTATGGTCAAGTGAGGAGGGTCAAAGGACTTCCCTCTTTTCCCTCTCCTTGTTTAACCATAACAGGTTTAATTCTTTCTTAAAGTGGATGTACTGGCCAGTTCAGTAGCTGTTTGATTAATTACTTGCTATGTTCATTACAAGAACCAACTGTAAAGGTTTTCTTGAATTTAACAAAGAAAGAGGTTAATTTTATTGTACCTAAACCAAACTAATGAAAATAATAAAATACGCACCAACTTTCACTCACACATACACATACAAACACACACTAAAGGTTTACACACAAACAAATAGGTTACAGAGTGGGGAAAGGTAGATTGGTTGAGTTAGGGTCCATAGAAAAAAGGGGTATACAGTTTGTGGGGTTTAGTGATTGGGCTGTCTTCTAGCTGAATTCGGTGGTCCTGAGGCTTTTAGTTTGAAGAGGTGGATGACTGGTTCAGTGGGTCTCTTGGAGACAGCGATGAAGATGATTTCCTCCAATGGGGTTTCTGATTATAGCCAAAGTATACAAAGGTGGTCAGTCAACAGGCAGAGTTTGAAGCTTGTAAGTTGAAATGGAAAGAGAGCAACAGGGGCCCCCACTTGGGTCTGCACGTATCAAAGTCCAGCAGCTTCTCCTCTGCTGCAGAGAAAAACAAGCTTAAAACCACAGAAGGGGAGGGGCTTGTCACATGATAGTCACTGTGATTCAAGCAGAACAGTTAGCAGTATTTCTTCTTGCTAAAAAGAACAGGTAATTTCCTTATACTTCCTGGGTCTTGGTTCTTGCTGGGAAATGAGCAGACATGTCGTCTCCCTCCTCACAGGCCTTACAACGTAGCATATAGTGTCGCAAATTAGGTGGCCATCCTAAGTTGCCACCTTTTTTATCTGTTCATTTTTGAAATTTCTTCAAAAAATATAAATTCAGATCTCCAGTCAGTGCATTAAAGAAAACCATCATTCAACAAACCAAGTTGGTGTGACACTTGCATAATTGCCAAAATCAAACTCTGGCGTGAAGCATTGAAAAGAAAAAAAAAACTTTCATTTAAATAGGGCCTTTCATGACCACCAGATGGTTCAAAAAGCATTACAGCCAATGAGGTACTTTTTTGAAATATTGTCACTGTTGTAATGTAGGAAACACCCCAGCCAGTTTGTACACACAAAGCTCCCACAAACAGCAAGGTGATAATGACAAGATAATCTGTTTTTGTGTTGTTGATTGAGGGATAAATATTGGCCAGAACACGAGGGATAACTCCCCTGCTCTTCTTTGAAATTGTGCCATGGAATCTTTTACGTCCATCTGAGGGAGCAGATGAGACCTTGGCTTAATGTGTCATCTAAAAGATGGCATCTTCAACAGTGCAGCACTCCCTCAGTGCTGCACGAGAGTTTCAACCTTGCTTTTTGTGTCAAGTCCTGGAGTGGAACTTGAACACACAACCTTCTAACTCAGAGGCAAGAGTGTTACCAACTGAGCTACAGTGCAATCAGACAGTGTTTTAAAACACTTTTTTTTTTAAAAAAAGGTTTTCAAATATATTCCTTGATAATATTTGATTGGTAATTTGGTTAATTTGATTAATATTGGTTTATCACAAAAAATAAGCATCTTAAGTCACAATGTCAGTCTATCATCTGTGAGTAACCCATTTTAAATTACTGAAAATTACTTTTAGAAAATATACCAAACTATTATCTACTTACATTCAGGTACAGCAGCCAGCTCCTTAATAAATTTAAAATAAGTTCATCCCTCAAAGGCCTGCAAATGAGAATAATTAACAATGGTGATGAATTCATCCTGGAGTGTGACCAGTCTTGTGGGCAACACCTGATTCTAGTCAAAGTGTGATGTTTTTAAAACTAGTGCAAAAGATTGTGGAAACTGGAGTTCCACTGAACTCAATTTGTGCTTACAATTCCAAAATCTTTTGCCCCAGTTAAGCAGATATCAAACAAATTGTCCTGAAAAAAACAGACCAAAGTTTTTCAGCCTTGAACTGACTGATCTGCCATATTGGCTTAAGTTAAACATCCATAACATATTTGTATGATGTTGTTTTGTTCAGTAATTGATCAGAGGTGTTAAACGTTCACAAACTAATGCCTGTTACAAACAAAATCCATCAACTAATCCATAGACTAATTTCTCAGATTTCTTATCATATAAAATGGATAGTTATTGGGGAGAATTTGGACTACCTTTCAGGATTTCGTAAATTAATGTCAAAATCCTGTCAACTAAATAGCAGCTGCACGTATGATTTAATGCAGGTAAATGGGTTTTGAGTGACGTCCAGAAATTTCCAAAATGTAAGTCAGAAATGCCCAGTTTGATTATTTCTTCCAGTTTGCTTCATTGTCTCATGATATATAGCGAACCTCAGAATTCATTATGTTTAAAAGCTGAATTTGTTGTATTGTTATTGGGGCTGGAATTTTACGGTGGGCGGAGGGGACCCCCATCCACCAGCCAAAATGTTGGTGGCGAGCCTGCCTCTGCCGGGCCTGAGGATTTAGACTGGATTTTACCCTCCCCAGGCCCTTAATTGGTCTTGAGTGGGACTTCCACCTCATTGAGGCAGGAAGTCCCGCCCTAATGGAGCTGCAGGCTACTCAGCAGGCCAGCAGCTCTCACTCCCAGCAGTGCCACTGGAAGAAAATAACGGATGGCCCCGGGAAAAAAAAGAGGTTTTTAGGGCCTCGCCAGGGACAATCGGTCGGGCCCCAGCAAGGCAAGGGGATGCAGTTAGAGGGGCAGGGGGCATGTATATTGGGCGCAGTTGGAGCTTTCGGGCTGGCCCCCATGGGGCACAGGGTGCCCGATTAGGAGGGCCCCCTGCCCCCACCCCCAGATGGCCACCTAGTTTTATCAGGCAGGCTTTCTGATGCTCAGTCGCCCGCCAGCCAAACACAAAATACTTATGGTGGCGGGCGGAGGCCCTTAAGTGGAAGATAATTGGTCACTTGAGGGCCTTGATTGGCCTGAGGCGGGTGGGCCATTTCTCGCCGCCGCCAGCCCGTGTAAATTGGTAAGGGAGGCGGGAGCAGGTGAGGAAGGACCCCTCAGCCTCCCACGCCATTTTACACCCCCCCCCCCCCCCCCACCAACATGCCACCAGCCTGCTCTTTTGGGGGGGGGTGTAAAATTCCAGCCTCGGTCTTGCAACAGCCTGAGAAATGTGATCCATGCCTCAGGTGGATCGAGATCTCAGTTCCTGCTATCCACCAGTACTTAAAATTATATCCCTGGCAGAACAAATGGACTTTTATTCCACATTTAATATTATTTTTAAATGCAATACTGCACTCTCCAACAGATACTAAAGTGTTGCATGAGCAGAACATAAACTTGTACAAATATTCTTTCTGTCCTTCTTGCCTCAGGTTCCTCATTGTAACAAACAGCTCCCATGGATAAGGGTTGGCAAAGGAACACAGGAACAGGAGTAGGTCATTCATTCCCTCAGGCCTGTTCCGCCATTCAATTAGATCATGGCTGATCTGTATCTTTATTCCGATTACCCTTTGCGCAACGGACCATGATACCCTTACCTAACAAAAATCTATCAATCTCAACCTTGAAAATTTTAACAGAATGTGCATCCACAGCCTTTTGGGAGAGAGTTCCAGATTTCCCTTACTCTTAGCATGAAAAAGTACTTCTTGATATCGCTGCTAAATGACCAAACTCTATATTGAGATTATGTCCTCTTGTTCTGGATTCCCCCTTAGAGGAAATAGTTTCTCTCTAAACTATTAAATCCTTTATTATTTTTAACCATCAATTAGATCCCTGCACAACCTCGAAATTCACCGGAATACAAATCTAGTTTATACAAAGTGTTGTCATAATTTAACCCTTTAAGTCAATGTATCATTTTGGTCAATCGGTTTTGTACCCCACTTCAAAGCTAACATACCTTTCCTGAGATTTGATACTCAAAACTGAATGCAGTACTTCAGATGGAGTTTGCTCAAGACTCTGTACAATGGAAGCACCAGTTCCTCATTTTTGAATTCCAGTACCCTGGCGATAACCTGCTGCCATGTTTGATGATGCTCCTGTGTGCTGATTTCTGGAGGAATGTGAGAGCAGCTTTGTGTGACTTTTCTCCAATGTCCCCAACTCCAAACATGTGGCTTCCACATAGCACCAAATGTACAAAAGAGAGCTTTCATCCAATGAACAGTAGATCCTACCAGGGCCACATAGTGTGCTGATGTTTCAATGTTATACATCCCTGCAACACCATCCCTGAAAGGATTACTCTTATTGTTAGTTTAAATTTCCAAGTAGAGGTTATCTAGAGTCACCGAAGCTGCTGGACAAAAGCCTGGATTGCTTTTGGTCTGATAAATGCACACATCCCCACATGGGTCAGTGTTCATTTGCATGTATTAGCTCTAGGACTACCACAGTTAAGAGACTTGGGGGGGCAGGGGGGGGGGGGGGGGGGTGCCCAGCGATCATTAAAATGTGATGAACAAGTACAGAAAGGAGGATTAGCCCTAAAAAGAACTGCAAGCCGTTCCAGGCATTTCTTTTTAGGAAGGATAGATTGGAGAGAGTGCAACCTGGATTTAATAAAATGATAGCAGGACTCTAAAGGTTAAGCGATGAGGATGTATGCCTGGAATTTAGTAGATGAAGGGGTGATTTGATCAAAGTTTTCAAGATATTAAGGGGAACAGATAGGATAGATTGGGAGAAACTATTTCCACTGGTTGAGGAATCTAGGACTAAAGGGAATAGTCAAAAAGTGAGAGCCAGACCTTTCAGGAGTGAAATCATGTGAAGGGTGGTAGAAATTTGGAACTCTCTTCCACAAATGACAATTGATGCCAGATCAATTCTTAATTTTGAAACTGAGATTGATAGATTTTTGTTAGACAAAGGTTTAAGGGATATGTGGCAAAGGCGGGTATATGGAGTTAGTCGTCGATCATCCATGATCGCATTGAGTGGTAGCTCGAGGGGCTACTCCTCTTCCGATATTAAATTTTCTCTGGCTAATTCTGATAGTTTGAAAGTATCCTCTGAGTCCCTGTACTTGGTTTGTAAGCAAAAAATAGGTTACGAATTGATAGCTTTTGACTAAGACATTAAACTAGGGCTCTGTCTACCTGGTTGAGTAGATGTAGAGATTCCCTTGGCACAATTCAAAGAGCAGCCAGGATTTCTCTTCATTGCCTGGCCAATATCCATCCCTGAACCATCACTACCAATTGATCATTTATCTCATTTGCTATTTGTGTAATCTTGCTATGCACAAATTGCCTGGTGCATTGCCTAAATAGTGGCTGCATTTCAAAAGTAGTTCATTGGCTTGAAGCATTTTGAGATGTCCTATGGACATGAAAGATGCTGTACACATGCAAATTCTTTGAGAGACTTCAGAAAGTACAAAGTGATGACTGTGCCTCTTTAAATAAATTTCTCACCATAGAACCATAGAAAAATTATGGCACAAAAGAAGGCCATTCAGCACATCGTGTCTGTGCAGGCTGAGAAAACTAGCTGCCCAATCTAATCCCACCTTCCAGCACCTGGTCCGTAGCCTTGCAGGTTACAGCACTTCAGGTGCATGTCGTGGTACCTTATAAATGAGTTGAGGGTTTCTGCCACACCGCCATTCCTGGCACTGAATTCCAGACACCCACCAGGTGAAAAGGTTTTTCCTTATGTCCCCTCTAATCCTTTTACCAATCACCTTAAATCTGTACCCCCTGGTAATTGACCTCTCCACTAGGGGAAACAGGTCCTTCCTGTCTACCCTCATAATTTTGTACACCTCAATTAAGTCACCCCTCAGCCTCCTCTGTTCTAAGGAAAACAATCCTAGCCGACCCAATCTTTCCTCATAGCTGCAACTTTCAAGTCCTGGCAACATTTTTGTAAATCTCCTCTGTACTCTCTCCAGAGGAACTATGTCCTTTCTGTAATGTGGTGACCAGAACTGTACGCAATACTCCAGCTATGGCCTAACCAGCATTTTATACAGTTCCAGCATCCCTGCTTTTGTATTCTGTACCTTGGCCAATAAAGAAAAGCATTCCATATACCTTCTTCACCACTCTATCTACCTGTCCTGCCACCTTCAGGGACCTGTGGACATGCACTCCAAGGTCTCTCACTTCTTTTACCCCTCTTACTATTCTCCCATTTATTGTTTGCCTCCCCAAATGCATTACCTCACACTTCTGTGGATTGAATTCCATTTGCCACTTTTCTGCCCACTCAACCAAACCATTGATATCATTCTGGAGTCTACAGCTATCCTCTTCACTATCAACTACACAGCCAATTTTTGTGTCATCAGCAAATTTCCCAATCATGCTTCCCACATTTAAGTCTAAATCATTAATATATACTACAAACAGCAATGGACCCAACATTGAGCCCTGTGGAACGCCACTGGAACCGCTTTCCATTTGCAAAAACATCCGTCACCTACAACCCTTTGTTTCTTGTCACAGAGCCAATTTTGGATCCAGCCTGCCACATTCCCCTGTATCCCATGGGCTTTTATTTTACTGACCACTCTGCCATGTGGGACCTTGTCAAATGCCTTACTAAAATCCATGTGGACAACATCCACTGCACTACCCTCATCAATCCTCCTTGTTACTTCCTCAAAAAACTCAATCAAGTTAGTAAGTTCCCTTAACAAATCCACGCTGACTATCCCTGATTAATCATGCCTTTCTAAGTGGCAGTTTATACTGTCTCTCAGAATTGATTCTAATAATTTATCCACCACCGATGTCAGACTGACCGGCCTATAATTATTTGGCCTATCCCTCGCACCCTTTTCACACAATGGTATAACATTCGCAGACCACCAATCTTTTGGCACCTCACCCGTATCCAGTGAGGATTTGAGGATGATCCTGAGCACATCTGCTATTTCCTCCCTGACTTCCTTTAACAACCTGGGATGCAATCCATCTGGTCCTGGCAATTTATACACTGTCAAGGATGTCTAGTACTTCCTCTCTCACTATGCTTATCGTATCTATCATATCACAGTCCTTTTTTACTACTGTTGTGCAGAACCACCCCCCCCCCCCCCCAAAACCTGCCAAGAATGAGGCATATTAATTTTGTCATATGAACATTAATTTTAAACTGTTGCTGGTGCGAGGAAATTACTTGTTAAAAGATCAGCTGTGGCTGGAAAAAATATTTGCAGACCAACAGACAGTGTGTGGAGGGACAAAGGGGCTATTCCCTGCTCCAACTTAACCTACAATGGACTTGGAGCACCAGGTATTGTCTGTAAGAAGAGACTTACCAGGGTCTGCTAAGACAAGAAAATCCACAAACAGACATGGTGAGACCAGCTAGTCACATGACTAACCTGCTTGGCAACCTGGGTTTTTCTGAATTGTACGAAGAGTTTGAACTGGAAAAAAGACGGTTTGCTCCTAGAGTGAGAAGACCTCTCCTGTCTGCTCCCATCTCTTTCTCACAAGCCTCTGGACTCACTGAGGACACATGAACTTCAAGAGAGAAAAGTCTCTGACCTCAAAACAAGTTGAAGAGAGCACTGGGACCCAACAAATTGCAAGTCTGACAGTCAACCAAGGACCTCACAGCAAACTCAACGGACAGTAAAATAGAAACCCATTTATTGCCTCAAACTTTTCCACCTTATTTCTTCTCTTTTCTGTCTCTATCTGCATATGTGTATTGCGTATGCATGCTAGTGTGCGCGTGCCACGTATCCGTAGGCGTTAACTGAATTAGAGTTTAAATTTAATTAAGTTCAACTTTTTTCTTTAAACCTAAGAAAACGTGTTTGGCTAGTTTCATTGCCTTATAATTGGAAGTTAGTGAACAAGGATTCACTAAGGGGGAGCTTAAAAAAAAGGTGCGTTTAAAATTAAACCCTGTTACGGTAAGACCAGGGGAAGGCTGACAGGGAACCCTCGACCGCTTTCTCACCTGGTCGTAACACTACAATGTCTGCATCATCCCTTTCTTTTGTGAAGACAGTGTTACGACCGACTGCTCAAGTCAAAGCCCCTAGTCAAAATATACGATTCTGGTTGTGGTGGGAGAAACGCATCGTTGATTCATTCCTTCCCTCCACAGATCGCCTAACATATCATTTTAAACTTTCCTAATTAAAGAAAGACCCAGCCAAACTGTACCATCTATTAACCCCTGAATGAGGCTAACCAAACCAGGTGTCTTTAGATCAACAAATTAACTGTTTAGTTAGAAAAACTAAATTCTTAAACACTACTAAAATATAAGCAACATTTAAAATAGAAAAAAATAGAGTCCTTGCATATTTGCGCTCCTGCAAAAGTGAAATCTTCCAGTGTGGAATGGTCCAAGGTTGCTTGAAGTCCTCACAGCCGTCCGATGGGGGAAAAAAAAGTTCTTCAACTGTAGAACAGTCCATAGTCTAATTCAGCAGTTGAATTGATGCTCTTCTTTTCCAGCGATGAATTTAAACATTACAATTCAGTATTTAAACGAATTTGGTTACTTTCTTTTAAGAAATTAATCTGGCTTCACATCAGAATTCTGAGAGTATTTTAAACAAGGTTTAAATAAACTGAGAGTGAGCTCTCATTTCCTTCAGTATATGCTGGTCCAGCTGTCTGTCTTTGTCTCTGTCAAAAACCAGTTTTTCAGCTAGTTTCTAACGTCAATCGGCAACAATGTATCTCATGTCTTTGGTCCTGAGTGGCCGTATCCTTTGGCAATGAGAATGCATTCTTTGAAATTCATCACTGGAAAAGAAGAGCATCAATTCAACTGTTGAATTAGACTATGGACTGTTCTACAGTTGAAGAACTTTTTTTTCCCCATTGGACAGCTGTGAGGACTTCAAGCAACCTTGCACTATTCCACATTGGAAGATTTCACTTTGGCAGGAGCGCAAATATGCAAGGGCTCTAATTTTTTCTATTTTAAATGTTGTTTATATTTTAGTAGTGTTTAAGAATTTAGTTTTTCTAATTAAACAGTTAAGTCTCTGGAGCTTGTTCTCTGAATTGCTATATCCTGACAACGAGAATGCATTCTTTGACTCAGTCTCTGGAGCTTGTTGCCTTAAAGCAGTACTGCTCCTTTTCCAGCCTTAAAGGCACATCACATTCTTCCCGGAAAAAAAACTACAGGGTCATAACAGAGACAAAAAACTCATTAAGAATCCTGCCCACATCTTCTGCATCTGACATAATGAATAATCTGACAGTTACTGTGCATGGTACAAAATTACTTTTTTGAAGTCCCTAGAGCTTTATTTCCCCTCCCCCCCAGCCGAAGCAAATGCGCTACTAACATCAAGGAGCCACGTTCTTAATTATCACTCTAGAAATAATCATTAGCAGACAGATGAGTTTTTACAAGAATAAACACAGCAGTAATGCATCCAATTAAAGAGACATTCACATCTTACAAAACAATCAGCCAGATAGCTTACCAAGTAGGTTAGAGTGTATAATAGCACTACCAGTGATCCTATCATGATCATTATTTTTACTTTTCGTTTTAATACTTATTCCATTTTGTAAGTTCATTTGTTTTCATTTCCCTTTTTCACATTTTGGAGTCGTACACTTGGAAGGATGTGTGCAAGCCTCTTGCCAGTGTCGTTCTCGAACCAGTTGTTAATCTCACAAGTTTACACTGGACCTTTTCCTGGCCTATGTTTAGCACCTACCAGCGATGGCACAACCAACACGTTTAACCTGCTAAGCCTGTGTCTTACCACGCACTAGCACCTTTTGGAGCACCACTGCATTGTGCCACCTTTATAAGTCCATGTTTTACAAACAGCCTACATGGGTGATAACTAAGCACAATCCATCTCAAAGTAAATCCCTAGTTTAGATCAATGAAGCAAAGGTAGCCAAGTAAGCACTCGCGCTAAAATTCTAATATTTAGAGGCTTTAAATCCAGATGATATATGTATGGCCCCTTTTCTTTTTGATGAACCTTCAATTTATGATGGTTGGTTTGAATCTCAGTTCCAACCTTGTGTCTTCAACTCATCCATAAGAAGAAAGAAACATTATTCTGGCAATAAAACATGAGGCATGGATTCAGGATATTTAAGCTTTTGAACAATGGGTTTAAACACAAGGCCCATTAGCTGTCTGAATTTATAAAGCATGTCGTTAAGTTGAAGATTTATTTTAACTAAGTGTATTGTACATTTCTGTTGTAAGCTTTCAAACGGGCAGTAAATGTATCGTTTCCTGAAAAGTCATAAAATGTTCACCTGAATGTAAAAGCTAAAAGAATAGTATTTTATATGAGGCATAAATGGAGTGCTTGAATTTAGATCTTAAATGAGGGGAGCCAATGAATCATCTGTTCATCTTCAAAGGATAATTCAGAAGCTTTTATATGAGGTACTGAACTGTTACTAATGTGACCTATTGTTTATTCAGTTGAACAGTATTGCTAAATGCATCATACTCAACACATACTTAACACACACTACCTCAAATTAAAGCAGAATTGTAGGATGCTGTCAATTAAATTATGTAAATTCTGAATAAATGTAATTTTTGTTCCCAATACCTTATATCATTCCATTCCTGAGTAGGTCTGAATAGCATTACTTATGTTTTATTAATTGAGATTTTTTTTTGTTTTCAAATGCTAGTAAATCTCCCATGGCATTGCTTATAGTAAGTTGGAGGAGATGGTACTTTACTAGGACTGGAGCATTATACCTTGCAACACACAATGTATTATTCTGTCAACTTGGCTCATTTGGTAGCATAAACCTTCCTGAATCACAATGTTACGGGTTCAAAGGCCACTCTGGATTCAAGCGTATAAATCCAGAGTAACAATTCAGTGTCGTACCATTGTCTTCTGGATGCGACATTGAACTGCGACCCTGTCTACTTGCTTGGGTCAATGAAAAGGATCTCGTGAGACAACTTGAAGAAGAATAGGGATTTCTCCTGGTGTTCTGCCAACTCATCATCTTCAATCAACACCATCAAAAGAGATTATCTAACCATTCATTTATCTGTTAGTGGAATCTTGTTGTTCACAAATTGCCTGTTGCATTTGGCTATATAACAACAGAGACTGCTCCCATTTGAAAAGCGCTTTGAGACATCCTGAGCATGTGATAAAATGATATATAAAAGTGTTCTTTTTTTTCCTGCCAATCAGGAGCACTGTCTAAGATGGAGTGCCCCTTTAAGGCAATGAGGTTTCATTGTTGTAAATAGGCACACTGAAAGATCAATCAAAGATTAATTGTTGAGGCAGTTACTCTGTAGATTGGCAAATACATGCAAACCCCTGACTCCTCACTAACATGAGAAGAAATTGGCAGGAAATAACTACCTTTTTATATATATAATTTTTCTTGATATATGACCCAGAAAATAATACATGTGACAAAATGAGATGAACATACCACAGAACCTTTCAGTTATGTACTTCCAGATTTCCAATCCATTGAACCTCCCTTCCCCATTGTCACAAACTCTGCTTGCCCTAAATATTGGGGCCTCTGTATCTGGTTCCCTCATTCCTGGCATCAAGTCAGCATCTCCAAGTTTTGTCTTTCTAGCAGCTTTGTTGACATCCTTCCATCTAACAAAACATTTTGCTGGGGTGTCTTCATATGGCACATCGTTGCTGGTGGCCATGGAGAAGAGCTGAGAACATCTCCTACCAGGAGGTGAGAGTTGACACAGTTTTGCCTTAGAAAAAAAGACAGCCAGAGAGAGAAAGATAGAAGCAGCATCCTAACAGCTTGCGTTCCAGCCAACCAAGAAGACACATGCCCTGCTGCAGAATCTTACATTACATTATACAACAGTGAGAATTAGAAGTGATCCACCGTCTTCAATTGAACTTTCAATCAAGAGAGAAATCTACAATCATCTCAGGCCTGCACCCATCGAGGACTTGATTTCCAAGACAATTCAACAGGTTTATTGTGACCTCTGCTCCACTAAAAGTCAATTTCATTTTTCCCTTCTGTGTGTGTGTGAACAATTGCGTGAGTGGCTGCAGTTGCAACAATTTCTGGATAAGGTGTATTGGTCAATAAACAACTGATTTTTTGTTTTTTTAAAAACCTACAAGAAAACCTGTTGCTGTCTGTTTATTTGAAAAACAAGAACACCAAAGGCTAAACTCTTACAAAAAAACACCTGCGGCGGTCAAACGGGGAGTTGAACAGTGGGAATCACCCACGTCGCACCACGTAACATTTGCCTCAGTGACCGATATCATCACAGCTGTGTAGGTCTCAAACGAGTTCATGTTGCGGGTTCCGTCTTTACCAAATGGTGCTTCTGCTGCTTCATAGATGATTGAGCTTAGTGACTTCCAAGCATTATCAATACCGGCATCGGCGCTTCCCAGTAATCCCTTGGTGGGGAGCAACCATTTTAGTGACAGTGCGAAGTGCTGGTAATTGGCCATCATTGCTTGTGCAAGGAATGTTGATGCGTGGCAGGCCGTCATGGAACTGTAAAACTTTTGGGGGTGCACCTTCACTCTGCTCCTGACAAGAGAGTGGTCGGTGTCGCAGTCTGAGCTATGGTAGTAGCGTAGCTAACCTATATTAGTGTATCTCCAGTGGTGTTGCTTGTTGTGCGTCAGAGGATCATTTGTTTCTCTAATGAACAGAATATTTTGCTTTGTACATTAAAACAAAGCCAATATTCATTTAAAGCTAGAAGGTTGCAATTGCTCTGCACTCTTGAAACGAACATACGATTAGTTAAAGGTTATGCTGCAGATGGAAATTTTGGCTTTGATTAACAGGTTAATGAAGAAGTTGGATAACCTTGTGAAACCATTATATCATTGGAGAGATAGCTGAAACACATGTTGGTAAGGAAGAGAGCCTAATGCAGGAGGTCAAAAATACAAATGATCCTAATTGTAGGAAATGTCTAACTAAGCTGTTCAACTATTATTAGTTTTGTCTTAACCTACTTCTCCACAGTCTACTGTAGTTGTTGAGAAAGTGGGAATCAGAAGTGGCAGATTGGAACTAGGAAGCAGTTACATGGGAGGAATAACCCAATGGCAGTGTGGTAGGATAAACTTGCTTGGAACAAACTTGATTCTAATAATCAGAAATATTACATTACAGGAAATATGTGATGGCATATGTCGTATGCAAAATGTTATAGAGTAAGGTGAGAGATATCTGTCCTGAGAAGTGGAGTACCTTCTTATCCTGATTGTCCTTTCCAGAAGGGGTCTGCTGCCCACAATGATTGGTGGCTGTTATGGAAATGAAACAAAATGGATATTCCACTGAAGGTTTAAATTCTTGAGTCTTTGAATGGGTAAATATAGATTTACCATCTATATTATGAAGTAGCACAATGAACTGTTGCAGAAGAAGTTTTGTTATGGTGTTGAGTTTCTTGTTACTATGTCTCAGATCACTCAGCAGTTTTGAGCATAGCAGTTTATGTTGAAGTATTTAGAAGAAGTAGACTAGGAGATGTCATGTGCACAGTGCTTTATTGCAGAAACAGTAGCAGAATAACAATCAGTGCGATATACTAGTATAAATGACAAGCTGATTAATTTTTATTTCGAAATCCTGTAGCTTAGTCGTTTTCTAGGGTGAGATAGTAAGCTTTGATTTTGGCTCATGAGGTCATGTAAAACATATAGTGCCAGCTACTGTGAGAAACTGTGGAGCAGAGAGTGAGTGGTAATGTAAATAGAGTTCATTTGAACGTAGCCTATAACTTCGTTGCTGTGGAGGTAGAGGCAAGGTATATCGGCTGCATAGAGTCACTCAACAAGACCCAGCCAGAATGGAGATGATTGAGTAATTATTCCAGAAATCATGCTTGAAGTTCACACTGCTGTAAGTAACTGGGATTGATTTTATTTACAAAATTTCCTCTACTCACTGCATTTTTGTGAAGAAATAATCCTGCTGTACGCGGGAGACTCTGTTTGCTATAGTTTCAGTCATGAATTCAGAGATTCTCGAGTCCTGCCTCCACCTCATTGGCTGGCCCAGTGCTGGTCAATAGTCATTCCCTTGAAAGGAAAGACTGGTAACCCCGGTGACCTGAGATTATGAGGCATCATCAGCTCATCATCCAGTCTCCATGGACAGGAATTTCCTTGGAGCTGCTCCTGCTCTGTCACTAACTTTGGTGGAACAAAACGTTAACTCCATTTCCATGTGTAAATATCCAGTGCAGTTACACTGGGGGAGCAGGTCATCTCCGGAAATTCCTAGCCCATATTTCATTGTTTGAAAGATCAGTCACGTGTGGAGCAAGGGATTCTTGGGCTTCTTTTATTTTTGGTTGATCCATAAGCCTACGAGCACAAGGACAGTTTAGTACTAAACCGTCATGTCAAACTGTTCAGCTGTTGCACATTATTTTATTATATTTACACAGGGTACACATCCATTTAAAGCCAAACAGTTACAAGATCTGACAGCCCTCAGAAGGCAGCCAAGCACAGATGGCTCTGAAAATGAGAGGTTTTATGCAATTTACAGCAATTTCTGTACAGTACTTGCTGCAAATAACAATTGCCCAAGGGCTATGTATTAGTTGCTACATCTTGGCTCATCTGAATAATTTATTGAAGTAGGCTGCAACTTTAATGAAAGCTGCCGAAAGCCAAAGTTGAGGCTGTGCAACGTGGATTCATTGTCCCATGATTATGTGTACTGTGTGGGCAGGGATCATTCATGCAGCTGCATGGGTCTCCTGTGCAATATTGCCTGTATTAAATCTTTAGTGTTGAAGCATCTTTATTGTGCCTGGGGTGGGGAATGTCTGTTATCTCACTCTTTCTTTTATAAAAAACGTAATGTGTTGCAAGGTATTCATCTTAATGAGAAAAATGTGAATGCATGCTGGAGTAATGTGACTTTAGGCGCAACAGCACATTTCAGATATTGCTGTCTCTTATTGTTTGCCTGCAGCATCGAAACACTCCCAGATCTATACGAGTGCCCTCTTCCAGTTTCTTTCGGATTATATTGAATTTCACAAAAGGCTAGTGTTTCTAGAATTTGATGTTATGAAGAGATGTGCACAAGAGGAAGGCCATTGGCTCAGTCAGCTAGCTCATTCTTCCTAAACTCTGAGCTCCCCACCCTCACAAAATCTTTTGAGTTACTCAAAAAAAGGCATACATTTAAAGCAGATTTGATTTTTTTTTGCAGCCCCCCCCCCCCACCCCACCAAGTACTCACCACAATATAATTATTTTCCAAATTTCTTGGGTGTATTTCCACATATGAGTGAATAAAGAAAACACACAGAAACATGGTCGGGGCCTGCAATATAAATACAGAAAAGAAAACACAGAAGAAAATAAAACCAATCAAATCATGAACTAGGAGCTTTGCTATACCACCCTCTTAACCTGCCCATGATTTCTGCTGCAGTATCTGAAACCAAGAAACCAAGGACAGAATTAGCTCTTAAAAATGAAGGCCAGTTCTATTCACAACAGTAATTGATAATGGGAAATTACTGAAACTCTTTGTAGAAGGAAATATATTCAAAAGTTAAAATAGGGAATATAACCCTTTGCATTTCTAACAGTCAGTATCAGCATTAAGCACCCCCAACTCAGACACGATAATGCAGAATATAGCTCATCATACACTACCTTGATACAGATATTAGTGCTTCATTTTCATCATCCACATCAGTCACTTTTCTCAATAAGATTCATATCTATATCAAGTTCTGGTTTCATGCAGTTGATCTACTCCCATCAGGAATAGGATTGAAACTCCTGACACAGTAAGACACTGGTAAGTACATGATTACCATTGCTACCACTCTGATCAGCTGACAGTGCACTTGCAGTGGGATGAATGAAAGGGAGGGAGAATTTGACGCCCCCAAAAATTGGCGCTGAGTTGACGGTCCATCAAATTCAGCTACTGCCCTCTTGTCAATGCTGCTGGGGAGCTGCAGGTGTCAAACAGGTGCCCCGCTGCAGTTTGCTGGTGGGGGAGGGCAGAAGGTCGGTTAGCTGTCATGTGAAGTCAGTGAGCAGGTTGGTTCTGGGGGAGGAGGTTATCTGGGGTAGGGGGGAGCCTGAAATTTGTCACTGGCAGGCTGGAGTTTTTTTGTGACCCAGGAAGAGCACTGCCGCTTCTCCTGAGCCCACCAAAATAAAAACTGAAAATTCCTTGGGCCTTTTTTTTTTGATCGTTCTCCAGCTGTTCCTTGAAGGACTGCTGGTTAGATTGCTGAAAACCTAGTATAACTAGTCAAAGTGCATGGTGCCAGCTGTACCCATGTGTATTTGAATTTCACATTCAGGGTCCAACAACAGGCATAGCCTCCCAATTCACATATCTAAAGAGCTTGTTTCAGGCGGGCTCCCTGGACAATTAATAGACGCCATTGGGGGGAATTTTATGTCCTCGCCCACGGTTACTTTAGAGATGGGGAAAGCATATATTCGGGTGTAACAGTGCCAAGGGGGGACCCCGCCACCTTCCTGCCTGCACCCAAATTAAGTCTGTGTTGGGAAGGCCTGTGGATGGCCTTCCTGCCTTGCCGCCTATTGAGGCCCTTAAGTGGGCAATTAATACCCAATGAAGGGCCTCATCCCACCTCCACCGGAATTGGCCCAGTGGCGGGTGGTCCTGTCACTGCACAGGGAGCATGCCAAGCAACCTATTGTGGGGTACTTGCCGAGTCCGTGGGGCAGGAGGGTGGGGGGTTGTCCGTCATTATAATGCATTTAATGTTTGATTGAGAGACCCCGGCATTGGGAAGGGGGGCCCCTGAGAGCCACCCCACTGCCCTTGCTGCTGAGCCTTCTACACACCTGACCGCCCACCCGACTCAGCTGTGGCCTGGGTCCACCACCTCCGCTGAGTCCAGTACCTGCAGCAGCCACTGCCTCTGCGCTGGCGCTGCTCAGTTAAACAGCGACCTGCCTCTGATTGGCTGACAGCTCTCAGCAGGTGGGACTTCTGTCGTCGGGGTCCTTAATCCAGGGAAGGACTGCCACTGTGCACTTAAGTGCCTAATTGGCACATAATGAGATGGGCCTTCCCCCGAGACCCCATCACCCAGATAAAGTCTCGGCCATTGTTTGTGGCTCACCTTTGATCCAGATAGCGTGCTACAGATTGCAATGCAAAATTTACAGGTGCAAAATGGACATCTGCAAGTTGAATTTCTCCCCAAAGATGTCAGCTCTTTCAGATATACACAAGCCCTGTAACATGAGAGATGGTAACTGTGTTGCTATTAGCTTTTCTCTGATGCTGGTGACAACTATGGAAAGTGACAAGGATGACATTGATGCTCTCATGCAGCATCATCCTTTGGAGAGTAACATTCTGCAAACTGAACTGCAGGTAATTCTCTTAGTGTCATTACAGCACAGAGTGACCCACTGAATCCATGCTGGCTCTCTGTAGAGCAATCCAGTCAGTCCCATTCCCTTGCTCTATCCCTGTAGCCCTGCAAGTTTACTTCCTTCAAATGCCCATCCAATTTTCTTTTGAAATCATTTATTATCTCCTCTTCTAGCACCTTCGCAGGCAGCGAGTTCCAGGTCACTTCCACTCACTTAGTAGCTGCATACAAAAAAGTTCTTCCTCACATTCCCCCTGTATCTCTTGCCCAAAACATTAAATCTCTGTCCCCTCGTCCTTGTACTATCAGCTAATGGGAACAGCTTTTTTTTTGTCTACCTTGTCTAAACCTGTCATAATCTTGTTCTGAAGGGTCACTGACCTGAAACGTTAACTCTGCTTCTCTCTCCACAGATGCTGCCAGACCTGCTGAGTATTTCCAGCATTTCTTGTTTTTATTTCAGATTTCCAGCATCTGCAGTATTTTGCTTTTATTATAATCTTGTAAAACTCTATCAAATCTCCCCTCAACCTCCTTTGCTCCAAGGAGAACAACCCCAGCTTCTCCAACCTAACCTTGCAGCTAAAATCCATCATCCCTGAGCCATTCTGGTAAATCTCCTCTGCATCCTCTCAAGGAACCACACATCCCTCCTAAAGTGTGGTGACCAGAGCTGAATTTAATACTCTAGTTGTGGCCTAACCAGAGCTTTATAAAGGTTCAGCATAACTTCCTTGCTTCGGTACTCAATATCTCTATTCATGAAGCCCAAGATGGGAGTGGTCTACAGGCCCCCTAACGGTAACCACAATGTAGGATGAAGTATCCAAGAAGAAATATTGGGTGCTTGTGATAAATAATCATGGGTGATTTAAATCTACATATTAACTGGGAAAAATCAGATTGGCAATTGTAGTCTGGATGAGGAGTTCATAGAATGCTTTCGAGATAGTTTCTTAGAGCAGCACGTTCTGGAACTAACCAGAGAGCAGGTTATATTGGACTTTGTATTGTGTAACGTAACAGGATTAATTAATGACTTCAGAGTAAAGGACCTCTCGGTAGCAGCGACCACAATATGATTGAATTTTACATCCAGTTTGAAAGAGAGAGGGGTGGGTCTAAGACTAGTATTTTAAACTTAAATAAGGGCAACTATGTGGGCATGAAAGCTGAGCTAGCTGAAGTGAACTGGGTTACTAGGCTAGGAGATAGATCACTAGAGAAGCAGTGGCAAACATTTAAGGGGATATTTCAGAATACTCAGAATAAGTATATTCCTACTATAAAGAAAAATTCTAAGGGGGAGGACCTACCATCTGTGCTTTAATTAAATAAATTAAGGAAAGCATCAAACTTAAGGAGAAAGCATATAATTGTGAAAAGATAGTGGCAGGTCAGATGATTGGTCAGAATATAAAGAACGGCAGAGAATGACTGAAAGTTTAGTCAGGAGAAAGAAATGAGAGTATCAGAGAAGGCTAGCTAGAAATGTAAAAATAGATAGCAAGAGTTTCTACAGGTATTTAAAAAGGAAAAGAGTAAGTAAAGTGAGTGAGAATGGGGAGTTAATAGTAGATAATAAGGAAATGACAGATGAAATGAACAAATATTTTGCTTATATCTTCACTATAGAGGATACAAAAAACATTCCAGTAATAGCCGTAAATCAGGAGATGGAGGGAAGAGAGGAAATTGCTGAAATTACAATCACCAGGGAAGTGGTACTGACCAAACTAATGGAGCTGCGGGCTGACAAGTCCCCATGTCCTGATGGGCTTCATCCTCGGGTCTTAAAAGAGGTGGCTAATGAGGTAGTAGATGTGTTGGTGTTAATTTTTCAAAATTCGCTAGATTCTGGAAAGGTTCCATCAGACTGGAAAGTAGCAAATATAACCCCTCTATTCAAGAAGTGGGGTGGTGGTGGATGGAAGCAGGAAAAGGTAACTATAGGCCAGTTAGCTTGACGTCTGTCGTGAGGAAGGTGTTAGAATCGATCATTAAGGAGGCTACAGCTGGGCACTTAGAAAAACTCAAGGTAATTGGGAATAGTCAGCATGGCTTTGTGAAAGGGAAATCATGTTTAACCAATTTATTGGAGTTCTTTGAAGGAGTAACATGCACTGTGGATAAAGGGAAGCCTATTGATGTACTGTACTTGAATTTCCAGAAGGCATTTGACAATGTGCCACATAAACAGTTATTGCAGAAAGGAGAAGCTCATGGTGTAGGGAGTAACATATTGGACTTTGGAATTCTCTGCCTCAGAAGGTGGTGGATTTGGGGTCATTGAATATTTTTAAGGCAGAGGTGGATAGATTCTTGTTAGGCAAGGGAATCAAAGATTATCGGGGGTAAATGGGTGTGTGGAATTCGAGACACAAACAGACCAGCCATGATCTTATTAAATTGCATGGCAGTCTCGATGGGCTGAATGGCCTACTTCTGCTCCTAATTAATATAGTTGTATGTATGGTCATATTAGCATGGATAGAAGATTGGCTGGCTGGCTTGCTGGCAGAAAACAGAGAATATGCATAAATGGATCCTTTTCTGATTGGCAGGATGTGATGATTGGAGTCCCGCAGGGATCTGTGCTGGGGCCTCATCTTTTTACAATGTATATCAGTGACTTAGATGAGGAGAACGATAGCATGGTAGCTAAATTTGCAGATGACACAAAGGTAAATAGGAACGTTTGTTGTGGAGAGGACATAAGGAGGTTGCAGACCGATATACATAGGTTGATTGAGTGGGCAAAAATCTGGCAGATGGAGTATAATGTGGGCAAATGTGAAGTTGTTCACTTTGGCAGGAAGAATAAAAAAGCAGAGTATTATTTAAACGGAGAACGTCTGCAGAATTCCGAGGTACAGAGGGATCTAGGTGTTCTAGTGCATGAGTCACAAAAGGTTAGTAGGCAGGTCTGCAAATAATAAAGAAGGCTAATGGAATGCTATCCTTTATTACGAGAGAAATTGAAAATAAAAGTAAGGATGTTATGCTTCAGTTATACAGGGCATTGGTGAGACCACATCTTGAATACTGTGTGCAGTTTTTGGTCTCCACTTTTAAGGAAGGATGTGAATGCAGTGGAGGCGGTTCAGAGGAGGTTTACTAGATCAATACTTGGAATGAGCAGGTCATTTTATGAGGAAAGGTTGGACAGACTGGGCTTGTTTCCACTGGAGTTTAGAAGAGTGAAGGGAGACTTGATTGAAGTATATAAGATCCTGAACGGTCTTGACAGAATGAATGTGGAGGGGATGTTTCCTCTTGTGGGTGAGTCCAGAACTAGGGGGCACTGTTTGAAAATTAGGAGTCGCCCTGTTAGGACAGAGACAAGGAGAATTTTTTTCTCTGAGTGTTGTGCGACTTTGGAACTCTCTGCTCAGAAGGTGGCGTATGCAGGGTCATTGAATATTTTTAAGGCAGAGGTAGATAGATTCTTGTTAAGCAAGGGAATCAAAGGTTATGGGGGGGGGCAGGTAGATGGGAGTGTGGAATTCTAGATAGAAACAGATCAGCCATGATCTTATTAAACGGCGGTGCAGGCTCGACAGGCTGAATGGCCTACTTCTCCTAATTCGTATGGCCGTAAGGCCCCATCTGCCTTTCTAACTAATCTCTCAATATGTCCTCTATTTTCATAGATCTATGTACATGAACTCCTATGTCTCTCTGTTCCTGTACACTCTTTAGAACTGTGCCAGGAAGTATATATCACCCCTCTCTATCCTATCAGCCAAAATGCATTATCTCCCACTTTTCTATATTAAATTCCATTTGCCACTTATCTGTCTATTCTACTAGCCTATCTATGTCCTGTTACAGTTGATCAGTATCATCCTCAGTGTTTGTCACACCTCCAAGTTTGGTATCATTGGTAAATTTTGAAATTTTGCTCTGTATTCCAATATCCAAGTAATTTATATATGTCAAAAAAAGCAGTGGTCCTAGCACTGACCCTTGGGGAACACCACTGTCTACCATTCTTCAGTCTGAAAAATGAACAGGTACTGACTCCCTGTTTTCTGTTCTTAAGCCAATTTTTTTTATCCAAGTTGACACTGACCATTCTATTCCATGAGTTTCAATTTTCTTAACCAGCCCTTTGAGTGGTACCTTCTCAAATGCTTTCCAAAAATCTATATAAACAACAGTCACTGCATTCCTTTCATCAAAAACTTCAATTAGATTAGTCAAACATGATCTGCAAATTCACGCTGGCTCTCCTTAATTAACTCAAATCTCTCCACCTGCCTGTTAATTTATTTTCCCTGATTATTGCTTCTAAAACCTTACCCACCACTGTTGTTAAACTGACTGACCTGTAGTTACTAGGAATGTCCTCTGCGACTTGGAACCATATCTGTTACTTGAGGCAGGCTGGCCTCCTCCTCCTGTGCTCAGGGAAGAGGACTTCTCTCCGTGCCTTCACTGCATCAATCATCACATCCAGGGATGAGTCTGTGAGGCAGCCTTTCCACTCTGCCCTGGTATCCTGTATGCTGCAATCACTGCTGCCATTGTGAATCCTGCCAGGATCCTTTTAAATAGAGATCCTTCATTGCTTGTTTAGACTCATCATCCCACCCACCCTCCCTAATTGATCAGGGAACCCTTTCTTGAACAAAGGTGTCAATTTGCCACTTTCCAATCCTCTGGCACATCTCCCATATCTAGCAAAGATTGGAAGATTATGGCAAGCCCTTCTGCGATCTCCACTCCCACTTTCCTCAGCAACCTGGGGTGCAAGCCATCCAGACCAGGTGATTTATCTATTCTAAGCAAAGCCAGCCTTTCCAGTACACCCTACGTATCAATTTTGCCCCCGTCCATTACCTCTACCACCTCCAGTTCTACTGATATTTTGTCAGCCTTCCTTAGTAAACACAGATACAAAGTTATCATTAAGTATTCTAGCCTTGTCCTGCACCTCTAAGCATATGTCACCTTCTTTGTCCCTAATAGGCCTCACCTTACCTCTTACTGCCCACTTACTATTTACATGCTGGAAGAAGATTTTTGCATTGCCTTTTGTGTTCATTGCCATTCTATTCTCATATTCTCTCTTTGCCAGTCTTATTTTCCTCTTCACTTCCCCTTTCAACTTATTATATTTGGCCTAGTTCTTGCTTGAAGCATTCATCTGGCATGCATCATACACCCTCTTTTGTTTGTTCCATCATATACTTTATCTCCCTCGTCATCCAAGGAGCCCTGGCTTTGGTTCCGCTGCATTTCCCTCTTGTTGGAATGCTAGCCTGTACCTGAAATACCTCTTCCTCAAAGATCACCTATTGTTCTGATACAGTTTTTCCTGTGAAACTTTGGTTCCATTTTACCCTGGCTAGATCCCCTCTAAGAACTTCCTTATTCTTGTACTCCAATGCCCTTGCAATAAAAGCCAACATGCCATTTGCCTTCCTAATTGCTTGCTGTACCTGCATGTTAACTTTTTGTGTTTCTTGTATAAGTGCACCTAAGTCCCTCTGAACATCAACATTTACATTTCACGCCTTTTAAAAAATATTCTGCTCTTCTATTGTTCCTACCGAAGTGAATACTCTCACACTTCCCTGCATTATACTCCATCTGCCACCTTGTTGCCCTCTCACTTAACCTGTCTATAACTCTTTGCAGCCTCTTTGTGACCTCCTCACAGTTTATGTTCCCATCTGGCTTTGTATTGTCAGCAAATTTAGATACATTATTCTCTGTTTCTTCATCTAAGTCATTAATATAGATTTTAAATAGCTGAGTCCCCAGCATTGATTCTTGTGGCCCTCCACTAGTCACAGCCTGCTAACTTGAAAATGCCCCGTTTATCCCTACTCTGCTTCCTGTCCGTAAACCAATCCTCAATCCATACAAATATATTACCCCCAACTCCATGAGCCCTTATCTTGTGTATTAACCTTTTGTGTGGCACCTTATCGAATGCACTTTTGGAAATCCAAGTATACTACATTTCATGGTCCCCTTTTATCTACCTTACTAGTTACATCCTCAAAAAACTCTAATAAATTTGTCAAACCATCCCATTGAAGTTAGCCCTCTTCCAATTTAGAAGTTCTACTTTCAATTGTTCCTTGCTCTTCTCCATTACTAATCTAAACCTTATGATACATCATCACTCTTATCAAGTGTTCTCCCAAAGACAAGTGGTTCACTTGGCGCACCTCATTCCTGAGCGCCAGGTCCAGCAATGCCTCCTTCCTAGTTGGACCGAGAACATACTCGTCAACATCAGAGCATTGACAAAGCATCAGCAGCTTAACTTACTCCTTCCTGAGATTTCAGTAACTACTGCTTTATGACAAGTGTCTCCAAATCCTTCTCAATTATGTTTAAAGGATTGGTGCTTGTTGGTTATCTCCCTTTCTAGTTGATAAAGATCTGCCATTTTGTTTTGCTCCAGCAAGGTTGTGCTCTTAAACATTGTGGGCAGAACTTTAAATTTAAATTTGGGGGGCTGCGGATGTGTGATGTCAGATCAACATCTCGTTATTTGCCCCATTTCGATTCTCCTTTCCATTGAAGGCAATGGTTGGGAAAATTAGGGCGAGTGTGAAATGAGCAACCAATCAGATATCACCCATTTTATACCACCGCTGGCATTGAAAGTTACAGCGTGTGACTGATGGTCTAGTGAGCAGAGGCAAATCTAGACTGTATAGACCAAAGGATTCCATGCTTAATCTGCAATTTGTGTTGTTAGTTGAATTCAAGTTGACTAGAAGTTGGGGTTATACTGTTTTCTGCAAAGCCCCAGCCTAGTGAAGGGAAAGCTCAAATATGGTTCCCATTCCTAAATTGCCATCCAGTGACATCTGCTGGAAAGTTCATTTATGTATGAAGGTTGTGTGGGAAGTTGGTCAGATTTAAGATAATTGGCAAAAGAACCAGGGGTGGGATGACAAGAATGTTTTATGCACAGCGAGTTGTTATGATCTGAAATGCACTGCCTGAAAGGGTGGTTGAAGCAGATTCAGTAGTAATTTCCAAAAGGCAATTGGATATATACTTGATAAGGAAACATTTGCAGGGCTATGGGGAAAGAGCAGGGGAGTGGAACTAATTGGAGAGCTCTTTCAAAGATCTGACATTGCAACAATGGGTCGAATGGCCTGCTTCTGTATTGTCTGGTTCAGTGAATGAATGACCAAGCTGTGATGTCATCTGTTGTAGGATAGCCTGCTCCATACTCTCCGTCTGGGCTCACTCATCAGTAATGGCCACATGGCGAAGAACCAATAAGCTATTGGTGCCCAAAGAACCACATCACAAAAAAAATCCAGCAAGAAGAAAGGAAAACTGGAGGTTGCAAGTTTTTGAATAAAACTTTAGGAAATAATTTACACAAACTAGACATGTTTACTGATATCATGCCAATATGTTGCCAACAATGACAAATTTCTCAACCCATTTTCACTCAGGAGAGTGGATAACATCTGAGTCCCGTCAGCCCTGAGAAAAGGCTGCGGCTAGTGGTTGGTACATTAATAAATGTCGCTGCAAGATGTAGAATGATCTTCTCTTGACTATTTACATGTATTGACTCATTTAGCATTTCAATATTTATTTAAGGATAAGTTTTAATTAACCTTTGCTCAGAGCTGCTTCTTATATGGCTTCAGAAATCCTTTCTGTACAAATGAAGCGTGAGGTTAATGTCAGGTGATTCTGAAAAAAAGGATTGTTATACATTAATAGCATTCAAAGCTTCAACTCATATATTTAAATTAACAGCATAGCAGTAAGGAGACAATGAGCTGCATTTCCCTTCCACTAAAGAAGAGTTGGGATGTGACTTCTGCCTGTTGTACAGATCCTGCTGTGACCATTCCAGCTTCCTGGGCCAGGAGTCATTATATGTGCAGGGCAGGCTCCAGGTATGATCTCTGCCACTGCCAAAGAGGCAAATGCAGGTGGTGCTGCAGCGTCAAAATAGAGAAGGCCACCTTGAGAAGGCAGAAAAGCCCTGAAGACATGAGGATTAATTTATTTTAGGCCTTGGACTGAGTTGAATTAAAGTTGTGAGGGCCTGAGGAGAAGGAGAGGTGCCTACTCAAGAAGGTGATCAGTTGACCAACCAGCACTGGGACTATCAAAACCCCTGTCATGGTGGTTTTTGGGATCAGTCTCAGTAATGGTGAAAGTCACGTATGTTGGGTTGAATTGCTGGCATTTGAGCTCACTGCTGTCATTTACATGATGGTGAAGGTGTGGTGGGCCTTCCCTGCTGGTGCAGGGGGAAGAAGAGGATCTAGGCCAGGGTGTGGGTGTAATGATAGGCCTCCCCACCCAACTTTGAGGAGGTAAAACAGAGAAAAAAATGCAACATTTTTCTCATTTTAATCTGTTGTGTAGTATTACTGTACTGTTGACTCAAGTCAGGATTTTATTGATTTGCCAGCAAATCCCAACTGTCTAGCTTTCAGTCCTTCATTCACCATGACATTTCTGCAGCTATTGATCTGCTCAAACCCAGCCTCACTTCCATCTTCGATGCGCTAGTCACCATTAAAACCATTACTCTCTTTCATCCTGACTATTCTGCCTGGTACAGCCCTCATCTCTGATCCCTTAAGTCAAGGGACAAAGACTTGAACAGACATGGTGGACAACTAGTTTCGCTGTTCACCGACAGATCTTGCTGGACCACATAAAGGACTATCAGGTCCTGCTCTTGTTTGCTAAAGCTGCTTTACTATTCCAAGTTCATCCTGGAATGCAAAACTAATCCCTGGTTTCTGTTCTCTGCTGCAAGCATCTTCCTAAACCCCTCTTCCCTGTTTCTTCCATCCTCACCTCCAACAAGTGCAAAGAGCTCATGGATTCTTTTGTTACCAAGATTGAGACTATCTGATTCGCTGCATCAGCCACTTTCCTCCCTTCCCCAGCCCATCAGGCCAAACTTCCTCTAAGGCTCCCCTCTGCCCAAGCCCTGAACTTGTGTCTTTCTCTAGTTTCTCTCCTAGCTCCCCTTATGCCCTCTCGATCTCACCCCGTTCATGAAACTCACCTCCTTTTTCCTCGATCCTATTCCCACTAAACTACTTACACCAACTTCTCTTCCTGGCTCTCATATTGCTAACATTAACAGTCCTCACTGCTTCAAATTTTCCATCAGCATCCTTTTCCTGAAAAAAAAACCTTGACCCCTCACACCTTGCAAACTACAGCCCCATCTCCAACCTCCCTTTCCTCTCCAAAGTGCTTGAACACGTTGTCACCTCCCAAATTTGTGCCCATCTTTCCCGGAACTCCAAGTTTGAATCTCTTCAATCAGGTTTCTGTCCTGCCACAGTACCGAAACAGCTCTTATAGGATGTCATTTGTGACTTTGATGTGACTGTGACAAAGGCAAACTATCCCTCCTCATATTTCTCGACCTGTCTGCAGCCTTTGACATTGTTAATCACTATATGCTGCTGCAATGCCTCTCCACTGTTGTCCATCTGGTTGGCACTGCACTCACCTGGTTCTATTCTTATCTATCTAATCGTAGTCTTCCCACTCCTGCACCATTACTGGTGGTGTCCTTCAAGGATCTATCCTTGACCACCTCCTATTTCTCATCTACATGCTGCCCCTCGGTGACATCATCCAAAAACACATCATTTTCCACATGTACGCTGACACACCTGGCTTTACCTCACCACCGCCTCTCTTGACCCCTCCTCTGTCTCTAAATTGTCAGACTGCTTATCTGACATCCAGTACTGGATGAGCAGAAATGTCCTTGAATTAAATATTGGGAAGACTGAAGCAATTAGGTCCCTGCCACAAACTCTGCTCCCTCGCCACCGATTCCCTCCTTCTCCAGCAAGATGAGTTTTCAACCACATATCCACGCCATCACTAAGGCACCTATTTCCAGCTCTGTAACATTGCCCAGCTACGTACCTGCCTCATCTCTTCTGCTGCTGAAACGCTCATTCATGCCTTTGTTGGCTCCAGACTTGACTACTCTAATGCAATCCTGGCCAGTCTCCCACATTCTGCCTTTCGTAAACTTGAGCCCATCCAAACGTCTGCTGTCCGTGCCCTGACTTACACAAAATCCCATTCACCCATCACCCTTTTGCTCATAGTACTATGACACTGACTCCCGGTTAAGTTTCAGAAGTGGGCCTGGCCCCTCCCTATCTACAATTCCAGTCTCTGGAGCATCTCCAATTTTGATCGTTCCACCATTGGTGGCTGTATGATCAGCTGCCTAGACTCTAAAGCTCTGGAATTCCCTCTCTAAACTTCTCTGCCTCTCTACTTCCCTTTCCTCCTTGAAGACACTCCCTAAAACCTACCTCTTTGACCAAGCTTTTGGTCATCTGACCTAATATCTCCTTATGTGGCTCAGTGTCTTTTCTTTAATAATGTCTCTGTGAAGTGCCATGGGATGTTTTATGATGATAAAGGTGCAATATAAATATAAATTGTTGTCGTTATAAATTTATCTGTAGTCCTTTACTACAAAATGTGAATGCTTAGCGGAGTGCAGTGGGGGCGGGGGGAAAGAGGGGGTGGTGTGGTGTGGTGTGGGGGGAGAGCCTGAAGTCACAGTAAGTTGGAATGCACCTCATCTTTTCTGATCTCAGAAGCTAAGCAGAGCCAAACCCAGTTGGTTCCTGAATGCAGAAATATGAAAGCCTGTAGCCTGGCCAAAATTCACACCTTGGTGGAAGGTTTCCTCCATGTGTTAAACTGCAAACATATCCCAGAAATGGTCTCACATGTAAAGCACGGCAATCTTCGACCCCCAACCCCTGTCATAAGTAAGGCTTGTACCAATAGTAACTGAATGAAAAATTCATTAATGTAAGTAAGTGAGAAATATGGCCAGTATCACCATCTGTCTTCCTTGTTATGTGAAAGTAAGGAAATTGCCTTAGAATTATTCAAAACTCTTAATTTTGTAAAACCCACAAATATTTTATAGCATATAGAGTTTAAACACAGAGTAAAATATAATTAGTTGCAGCTGTCATTCACTAAACAAGCACAGCATAGCATTTTTGCTGCTTAATAACCAACTAAGCAGCAGCATATGAATAAACAACCTTTAAATATGCAGTTAGAATTATTTCAGTGATCCCTCTGGAGTATTACTTGTGCAAGCAGATCGTTCCAGTTTTCTGGCCTTCTTGATGTGTGATCTCAGCACAAAAGGGAGGGCAAGATTTTACGCTTGCCACCTTAGGAGGTTCGGGCAAAGACTTCTGTCTGCAAACCTGACCGCACGATAACCGGAACCATTTTCTTGGGCCAGGGATCATAAAGTATGCAGGATGGAATTGACACCAGCGACGGAGAGCCCATTGCTGCCACCAAGGGAAGCCACTGTAGCCATTGAAGAAGCGGGCCAGGTTAAAGTTCAAAGGGATGTTTAAATGCTCAGCCTTGGACTGAGCTAAGCCTTGGACTGAGCTGAGGTCTGAGGAAGGCAAGGGAATGCAACTTGATAGAACAGAGGGCAAGATGTCCACAATGTGTCTCCTCCTCAAAGGGACACCAAGGCAGCCTTTCACCATTGCCCCATGGATTGCATCCAAACTGTTTCTGGGTGTGGAATCCTGGGCGTGGCAGAAATAAAAGCAGTAGATTTGCTGAGCCTCCCTGTTGTAATTTGTAGGAAGTGGGTGGGGTAACAGCTGAAGCACTATTGCTGAGGGCAGAGGGAGGAAAATGCAGGTTTGTGGGGGTTAGTGGCAGTCGGCCTCACAGATCCATCCTTTTTCCTCCATTTCCACCACTATCCCAACCAATTTTGGTTGGGGTAACAGAAAAATCCAGACCAAAGATTGGAGCACTCCCTCAACCAATTTTCATTTCTGTTCTCCTGAAGTGAATTTTTTGAAGAAGTAATAAGGAAGATAGATGAGGGTATTGCAGTTGACGTGGTATACATGGATTTTAGCAAAGCTTTTAACAAGGTCTCACATGGCAGACTGGTTAAAAAATAAAATGCCATGGGATCCAGGGAAATGCAGCAAGGGGGATACAAAATTGGCTCAGTGGCAGGAAACAAAGGGTAATTGTTGATGGCTGTTTTAGTGACTGGAGGGTTGTTTCCAGTGGTGTTCCGCAGGGCTCAGTACTGGGTTCCCTGCTTTTTGTGGTATATATTAACGATTTGGACATAAATAGGGGGCGTGATCAAGAAGTTTGAGGATGACACAAAGATTGGCCGTGTGTTAGATAGCGAGGAGGATAGCCGTAGGCTGCAGGAAGATACTGATAGTCTGGTCAGATGGGGCAGAAAAGTGGCAAGTGGAATTCAACTTGGATAAGTGTGAGGTGGTGCATTTGGGGAGGTTAAACAAGGCAAAGGAATACACGATTAATTGGAAAATAATGAGAAGCGTAGAGGAAGTAAGGGACCTTGGAGTGAATGTCCACAGATCCCTGAAAGTAGCAGGACAGGTCGATAAGGTGGTTAAGAAGGCATATGGAATCCTTTCCTTTATTAGCCAAGGTATAGAACATAAGAGCAGGGAGGTTATGCTGGAACTGTATATCTCATTGGTTAGGCCACAACTTGAGAACTGTCTGCAGTTCTCGTCACCTCATTGCAGAAAGGATTTAATGGCACTTGAGAGGGTACAGAGGAGATTTACGAGGATGTTGCCAGAAGTGGAAAAATGCAGCTATAAGGAAAGATTGGATAGGCTGGGTTTGTTCCCCTGGGAACAGAGAAGGCTGAGGGGAGATCTGATTGAAATGCACAAAATTTTGAGGGGTCTGGATAGAGTGGAGGTGAAGGGTCTATTTACTTTAGCAGAGAGGCCAGTGACGAGGGGGCATAGATTTAAAGTGATTGGTAGAAAAATTAGAGGGGAGGTGAGGAAAAACTTTTTCACCCAGAGGGTGGTGATGGTGTGGAACTCACTGCCTGAAAGGGTAGTTGAGGCAGAGACCCTCAACTCATTCAAAAGGAGTCTGGATATGCACCTCAAGTGCTGTAAGCTGCAGGGCTACAGACCAAATGCTGGAAGGTGGGATTAGAATAGGTGGATCGTTTTTTGGCCGGCACAGACACGATGGACCAAGTGGCCTCTTACTGTACCTTAGACTTTCGAAGATTTCTGTAAGTGATGACTCACTGGAGAAAAGTTTCATGGGCCTTGGCTGCATTCCAGTGGCTGACCCAAGTGGCTGTTCGCCATATGTGAGTCCAGTCAGTGCACAATAGTAAACTATTAGGACAGGGAAAGCATGACAACCATACGCAATCCAGTTCCCATTTGACTCCCACACATGCACTTTGCAGCAAGGATCATTGTGAGGAGCAGGAACATAGATTAATTCTTATCCCACTGTAGCTGGCGGGCCAGTTCTGGTGCCTTTGCTGCCCTGGCTGAGAGACTGGCTTCTTGCCAGATTCTAAGCATCAAACTGGGACTGCCCTGGACTGCATGGATCAGTGTTACACTAAGCGATACACTCATCAAAAGAGCTATTGGGGAGCAACAGGAGCATTTCTAATTGCACTGTTGTTCACTGGTGCAAAACAGGTTTAGCTGCCTGCCAGCAATTTGCTCATTATTAATGGAAGAATTTCAAAAAGAGCCGGATTTCACAGGATTGTGCAGATACAGCAACTATTGAGATCAGGGCACTTCTCGGCAATTATTTAGCAACATTTTTCCACTCAAAATTGCAATGAATGACAGATTAATCTTGCATCTGTAACATAGAACTACTGCATTCTCAGGTCTTTGCTACCACTGTCAAAGATTTGAGGCTGATTTCATCTGTGGTCCTGCTTACGCTCTGGTATAGGGCACTGCCGGGGGACAGCTTGCACCAGGAGAGTACCCGAGCTATGCAAACTGGACAGGCCGGGAATTATGCTATACCTGTCTCTCTCTATCTGGTACCTGTTTGGGAAGCTGCGAGGAATTACTTAGGATTATATAGAATGTACAGCCAAAAACAGGTCATTGGGTCCAACTGCTCCATGCTAGCGTTTATGCTCCACATAGGCCTCCTCCCAGCACTCTTCATCTATCCCTATCAACATATCCTTCCATTCCTTTCTCACTCGCATGTTTAGCTAGCTTTCCCTTAAATGTGGCCTCAATTACTCCTTGTGGTAGCGAGTTCCACTACTTTGGGAATCTCTAGAGGCAGCAGAAAGCCACCAAAATAGGACCAACGTTGAAAGAGTGAAATTCAGGCCCAAGGTTTATAGGTAAAAGCAAAATACTGCGGATGCTGGAAATCTGAAATAAAAACAAGAAATGCTGGAAATACTCAGCAGGTCTTCTCTCCACAGATGCTGCCAGACCTGCTGAGTATTTCCAGCGTTTCTTGTTTTTATCCAAGGTTTATAGACTTATTCCTGCAGCCTTCAGGAGCCCATTACTTTGGGTCTTAATCTTGTGACCAAGTTGGTCTTTCGATGCTAGCAGCTGGACACATCTGGCACTGAATATCCCAGTCTTGGAATGCCTCGTGAAGAGCAATTTGGAAAGTATCTGAAGCTTCCTGCTGATGGGAGTCCGTTGCTCAGCAGTTCAATGACAAATTCAAGAGCCAAAAAGGCATGTTCCTAGGAGTTCTGAGAAAATATTCAATTAAATTTCCCTGAATTAGATCAGGGAGTACTTACAATTCATTAACTCCACTCTTCACCTACCTGACATTTAAGAAATTTGCATCAGTAAACTCAAGGTCAATTATGCAATAGTTATGCATATAGTTGATAATAAAAACTTTCAATGCGTTTCCTTGCTTAACTAATCCAGATAAAAGAGAAGTAAGCTTTCATTGCATTAATTTTTTCCTCCTTACAATTTGAATATTTCTTTTTTGTCTATTCTGAGTTCTGCATACTCATTTGTTTATGCAATTGGAGAAGAGGGTTTGATTTGATAAAGACATAAGAAAAAGTCAAGGGCAAGAAAGAATAGTCACCTATTTAAGCTTATTCTTCTAGTATTGTAATTTACTCAGCTGAGGGTTTGGATACAGGAGCTTAAGTTTATATAGTAAAGTTAAGATAGGAAATGTTTCAAAGCACTTCACATTTGGGGGATAGGGTGTAGAAAAAATAACCAGGAATGGATGAAGGAATGGATGCTAATTCATGGAGGGAGAGATTGGGAGTGACTGAAAAATTGATGAGAAAGATGGGTTTTGAAAAGGTCTTCTTTTAAAGGTGGATAAAGAGAGGCGACAAGAGGGAATTCCAGAGACTAGAGATGAGCCACTTGAAGGGTTTGCCACTAAAATAGTACCAATGTTGGAATAGTGAAGGGCTTTGGAATGGCTTTAAAAGCTGAAACAGGTTTTGGAAATCAGTTAGGACGAGGACATGGAGGGATTTGAAGATGAGGAGGAGGAGTTTAAATTTAATGTATTGGCTAACCAGGAGCGAATGTAGGCCAGCAAGAGACCAGAGCAGAAGGCTTAAGTGGCTGCAAACTTAATGTGCAGTTAGAGGAAGTTGTGACTCAATTTCGAACAACTTTGAGCAAAGACATTTTTCTAAGACTTGTTTTAAGTTTGTTATTAATTTAAATTTATACCCTCTGTCCTACATATTTGACCAACTGGGCTCACCATTTCTACACTATTTACTTTGTACAGCACAATGAGGTAGTCCCTTACACTTCTCTATAGAACTTAGGCTGTCTAACTTTTCCACATAGCTCATTCTCTTTATACTTGGGATTATTTATTGCTTTTCCCTGTACTGATCCAATGCACACCTTTCCCTGTTGAGGGGTGGCAACTAAAACTGCACTTACTATTCCATGCCAGATCTGACCAGTGCAATGTAAAGCGTCAGTATGACCTTTGTAGACTTATACTCCGCTGTTCTGACTGTGGTACCCAACATCACATCAGCTTTTAAAACACATTTACAATTTTTTTTTACAGCGGGAGTCCACCGTTGCTCCTAGGTGATTTACAAAGGCTCTGTGCGGATTCTGTTCTCTTCATTGTAATCTATGTCACTCATCTTTTTGTCCATTTCTCAGTATTAAATTTAATTTGTCATTTGTCTATCCATCTGCATAACTGACCTAAATTCTTCTACAAATTATAACTGCATCCTCTGACTCCCTGCTCTCCCTATTTCAGCATTATCTTCAAGCTTAACAAATTTACAGTTTGCTTTTATATTCCCTATGAAGCTCTTTTTTGTTTTTCATTCCTATTCAAAATGATAAATAATTTACATTGTTCAAACAATGAAAATGTTATAAGTAGGAACTGAAGAAATGGAAGTATCTCATATGCCCATAATTACAAACAAGTAAGCAGAGCACTCTAACCTATGAAATAAATAGCTAAGAAACATTCACAGTAACTAAATAAAAAAATTATAATTTCTGAAGTTAATGGATTTATTTCAGTTCTGGCGTTTATAGACACTGGGTGGGTTAGTCAGTTGGAACACTGCCCTTTCTGATTTACCTGATGGCTGCTGCACCCTATTTTTTGATCTGACCACATGGGGGAGCTGTCTCCAGAGGCACAATAGGTACAGATAACTCACATTGATCATTTCAATGAGGCCTAATGCTCAATTTCTGTTGAACTTCAGGCCTTCTGGTTTGGGACCATGTTTTTATCAGTTATGAGCCTGAAAATGGGCCATAACAAAATGTTATCCCATTATTCCTTCTTACTCTCCTCCATTTTGGGCACAAAAATATTGTTGTTTTAATGCATTAAGCACTTTTCACTTCACAGAATAGCTCCTTTTGAAATCCTGTAATAAAGTATGGTGCTGCTGAGCTTTGGAAGGTTTCGCCCTAGGAACCTGAAGTTAGTAAATTTCAGCTGCTATTCTATGAACAGCACTGCATTACTGAGTAATAAAAGGTTACAGTGAGCAATATTGAGTGGTGCCACATCACTGCAGCAGTGATTGAGGTAGAAGGGCAACTCTTTAAGAGTTCATTGCGAAGAATAATAGCCTTGTGTGTGGTAGATTTATTTGAAGGTGGTGAAATTCTGCAGGTGCAGAGCAAGTCAGGGGAAATAAGGGAATGATGGAGTAGCCTCTGTGTTCGGGACTCCTCTCTGAATAATGTGTCTCTTTGGCAGCCCTGTCTCCCCAGTTTGTATCTCGTGGATTAGAATTATATTCTGTTAGAGTACTCAAACTTAAAATATTGGAATCTATACAAGAGGGTAACAGTCCTTTCATCTGCTGCTAAAAATAACCTGGTAATACCATCATCCGTCATGTTGCGTGACCCTCTTGCATCATAAGGTCAGTAAGAACCTTTCAGCTGCATCATGAGGCACTATGTCATCTTCAGAGAGCAATAGAAAACTTGTACACTAAATGAGTGATCAGAAAAAAAGTGTTAAGTGCAACATCTGTTTGTTGTATGTTATAAATAATAAGCAAATTTAATGCACCATCTCAATTTGAGGTCAAGATACCTCAGGCTGAGACCGTGCTTTAAATTCGCTGGAATCCATTGGCTGAAAGGGTTGTGGGAGCACATTCAATAGTATCTTTCAAAAGGGAATTCTATATATAATTGAAAAGGAAACATTTGTGGGGCTATGGGGAATGAGCGGGCGAATGAGACTAATTGAACAGTTCTTTCAAAGAACTAGCACAAGCATGATGGGTCAGATGATCTCCTTCTGTGCTGTAAGATTCTATGGTTCTATGATACTGTTCCAGGTTAAATTTTCTGTCTTTTATCGTTGTCTGAAATGCCCTTGATTAGATTATTGCTATTTACATGGTCCTCTGTATTTTATAAACTACTTTTCATTCCTCATTTTTTTCTCTCCATCTACATAATTGTGGGCCATGTGTATTGTGTGTTGTGTGCTACATATTTTCTAGAGTGGGTGGATGAGTGACAGTGGGAATGTTCAAACAAAGGCCCATAGCCAGGTTTAATCCCTTGAACCCAGGCAATTTGACCCATAAAGCCATTTTGTTCTAATTGCATTTATATTTCTTATTTGCTGGGGTTTTCCTTTTGGAATTTTTTGAGCTGGTGGTTTGGAAAGAGCTATTCTTATCACTGTTCTTAGCCTCCATTGGTGAATAAATCTGTAACCAAACATGAAGTTCTTTTAATAGCCCCAGCTTGAAACATATGAAAATTAGTGGGAGCATTGATTTAAACTCAAGAGGTAATGCTAAAACTATCCAAATCATTTGTTTACCAGAGTTAGAAAACTGTTTAATGTTTGGGTGTCCTACTTAAGGAAGGATGTCAAGGCCATAAAAAGGTTTCAGAAGACATTCATTAAGATGGCAACAAAGATGAGAGACTGAAGACAGAAACTGGGGTTCTTTGCATTAGAACAAAAATTAGGAGGAAAGCTGATGGAGGTGCTCAAAATTATGAAGGGGTTTAATAAGATAATAGGGATAAAACTGTTCAATTGCTTGGTGAGTTTGTAACTTTTTCATTTCCGGGATGTGGGCATCGCTGGCTAGGCCTGCATTTATTGCCCATCCCTAATTGCCCTTGCGAAGTTAGTGGTAAGCTGCCTTCTTGAACCGCTGCAGTCCTTGGGGTGTAGGTACACCAACAGTGCTGTTAGGAAGGGAGTTCCAGGATTTTGACCCCCAGTGACAGTGAAGGAACGGCGATATAGTTCCAAGTCAGAATGGTGTGTGGCTTGGAGGGAAACTTGCAGGAGGTGATTATCCCATGCATCTGCTGCTCTTGTCCTTCTAGGTGGTAGAGGTCACGAGTTTGGGAGGTGCTGTCGAAGGAACCTTGGTGAGTTGCTGCAGTGCATCTTGTATATCGTACACACTGCTGCCACTGTGCGTCGATAGTGGAGGGAGTGAATGTTGAAGGTAATGCATGGGGTGCCAATCAATCAGGCTGCTTTGTCCTGGATGGTGTCAAGCTTCTTGAGTGTTGGAGCAGCACCCATCCAGGCTAGTGGAGAGTATTCCATCACAATCCTGAATTGTGCCTTGTAGATGGTGGACAGGCATTGGGGAGACAGGAGGTGAGTTACTCGCAGCAGGATTCCTAGCCTCTGACCTGCTATTGTAGCCACAGCATTTATGTGGCTGGTCCAGTTCAATTTCTGGTCAATGATGACCCCCAGGATGCTGATAGTGGGGGATTCAGCGATGGTAATGCCATTGAACGTCAAGGGGAGATGGTTAGATTCTCTCTTGTTTGAAATGGTCATTGCTTGGCACTTGTGTGGCACGAATGCTACTTGTCACTTATCAGCCCAAGCCTGGATGTTGTCCAGGTCTTGCTGCATGTGAACATGGGCTGCTTCAGTATCTGAGGAGTCGCGATGCTGCTAAACATCGTACAATCTTTAGCAAGCACCCCCATGTCTGACCTTATAATGGAGGGAAGGTCATTGATGAAGTAGCTGAAGATGGTTGGGCCTAGGACACTGCCCTGAGGAACTCCTGCAGTCATGTCCTGGAGCTAAGATGATTGACCTCCAACAATCACAACCACCCTCCTTTGTGCTAGGTATGACTCCAATCGGAGGAGAGTTTTCCCCCTGATTCCCATAGACTCCAGTTTTGCTAGGGCTCCTTGATGCCATACTCAGTCAAATGCTGCCTTGATGTCAAGGGCAATCACTCTCACCTCACCTCTTGAGTTCAAATCTTTAGTCCATGTTTGGACACAGACTGTAATGAGATCAGGAGCTGAATGGCCCTGGCGGAACCCAAACTGAGCATCAGTGAGCAGATTATTGCTAATCAAGTGACGCTTGATAGCATTGTCGCTGACTCCTTCCATCACTTTGTTGATGATTGAGAGTAGACTGATAAGGCAGTTATTGGTTGGGTTGGATTTGTCCTGCTTTTTGTGCACAGGACATACCTGGGCAATTTTCCACATTGCCGGGTAGATGCCAGTGTTGTAGCTATACTGGAGCAGCTTCTCTAGGGGCGCAGCTAGTTCTGGAGCACAGGTCTTCAGTACTATTGCTGGAGTGCTGTCAGGGTCCATAGCCTTTGCAGTATCCAGTGCCTTCAGCCATTTCTTGATATCACGTGGAGTGAATCAGATTGGCTGAAGACTGGCATCTGTGATGCTGGGGACCTCAGGAGGAGGCCGAGATGGATCATCCACTTGGTACTTCTGGCTGAAGATTGTTGCAAATGCTTCAGCCTTGTCTTTTGCACTGATGTGCTGAGCTCCCCCATCGTTAAGAATGGGGATATTTTTGGCGCCTCCTCCTCCTGTCAGTTTTTTAATCATCCATCACCATTCACGACTGGATGTGGCTACTGCAGAGCTTAGATCTGATCCGTTGGTTGTGGGATCGCATAGTTCTGTCTATTACATGCTTCTTCCACTGTTTGGCATGCAAGTAGTCCTGGGTTGTATCTTCACCAGGCTGATATCTCATTTTGAGGTATGCCTGGTGCTGCTGCTGGCATGCCTCCTACACTCTTCATTGAACCAGGGTTGGCCCCCCGGCTTAATGGTAATAGTAGAGTGGGGAATATGCTGGGCCATGAGGTTACAGATTGTGGTTGAATACAATTCTGCTGCTGCTGATGGCCCACAGCGTTTCATGGACGCCCAGTTTTACATTGCTAGATCTGTTCGAAATCTGGAGGACATGAATTCCCAAAAGAATGAATGAAGATCTTAGGAGATTTATATATGTTTGAACATGGATTGCCTTCTAAAATAATGGTGAAAGCAGAATCAATAATAGTTTTTAAAAGAGGTTGATAAATACTTTCAAAAGAAAAATTCCAAAGAGTAATGAGTAAGGAGAACTGACATAGATGTGAGGGGCTGAATGGCTTCTTTCTGTGAAGTAACAACTTAGGATTCTATGTGGTGTAAGAGACCCGATAGCATGCACCTAAATGGTCAAAGAATACAATAAGGTTGAACATTCCTGGGTATTGCCATTTTAGCTCAGTAGGTTCCAAAATTGGACTGCATGGTGTAAGGAATCATGGTTAAACGCTGATATCTGCACACAATGATATAAAACATTTCACCCAATGTCTCCACTGATAACTCAGTCTTCACTAAATTTGAAAAGGTGCAAAATGGTTTTGTCTTTTCAATAGATTTCATAAAAGTTAACTAGAAAATTAGATTATTACAACTATTTTTAATCTACCATTCATTTTAATGGGGATTTCAAGGTTATGAATGCTTCGCTGCTCCAGAAATGAACCATTCTGTGTATGGACCATGGGTGATCTTCACCTCTGGAACTACAAGAAATATTCAGATAACTTCATTAGTGGTGCAGGCATCAGAACACAAAAGATAGCAGCAGAAGACACATCAGAGATGGATCTGGACCAGATTTTAACACACTCAAAATCCATTCACTGACACAGAGTTAAAATCGGGTCTGGAGTCTCTATTAAGTTGTTATTGGAAGCAGTTTCTCTATTAATGAAAGGGATATAAATGTGTTTATATCACTGTATATCCAAGTGTTGTCGAGAGGGATTTATTATATACAGTGTACTTTAATTGACTGCTCTCGGTGAGGGACCAAAAACAACACATCTTATTTGACATGAAAACAGAAAATGCTGAAAATACACAGCATATTAGTCAACATCAGTGAAGAAGAGAGAGGGTACGATATTTTGGATAGCTTTTTGTTTTCGATTTCCAGCAATTTTACTTTTCATTGTGCATGCTTTTTGACAGTTTCAGAAAGACATGTGTGTTACAAAGAAGGTGTGTTTTCCTTTCTATTGGTGTAGATAATCTTCATGACATTGGATGCCATGAGGTAACATAAAACGTTACACTGAGGGACTTGCTTTCCTATAAATGAGTTGCTTTGTCACACTTCAAGCCTCTCAGAAAATACATTTATATTTTATCACAATCGTAGAGCCATTCATTATCTGAACTGTATGGTTGTCTAGACAATGCCATTTGGTTTCCCATCTTTTTACACCTGATGGTGACACTGTATTATGCAATGAGCAGAATAGTGAGAGGTAGAGATTTCTTCCATGAGTAAATACTGGAAATTCTCAGCAGGTCAGGCAGCATCTGTACATTTCAGGTCGATGACCTTTCATCAGAACTCTTGAGTTTCTCCAATTAGTGTTCATCTGAGGGACTTCAATATAGTGTATGTTATCTGCATGACATTCATCAATAGAAAAATATATCAAACTCCTTTGGATTTTTTTATCTATCTTCACTCCAATTAGTTTGGATCATTCATGATTTTCTTTGTGTCTTACACATTGTTACAAGCAAACAGCACTTTGACCCAATGATTAATCAAAGATTTGGAAGAAAAGCATAAATTTTGCTTTAGTACAGAAAACACCATGGTTACGAAGGTAACTGGGTCAGTAGTTGGAGTATCTGTGTACAAAATCAATCCAAGATGGTAGCATGAATATTTGCTTCTGCTACAAAAATCATGAAGTGGAAAAGCTGTTAATGCAAAGAATGGTCACTTAACAAGAATAGTTCTGCAGTTCCACAGGCAAAGTGATTCTTTCAGTTGCTCTGTTCCCAAAGGAATTAGAGTAGAGCTCAGATTCTGTTAGGTCGTCTTTTGAAGATTAACATCTTCACAGAGTGTCTTTTGCAGCATTATCAAAATAATTCTGCTCTTCTCCATTTTGAAGTAGATTTCACTAATCCCTCACCATCTTGGATCATGTCAATGTCATTCAAACGATATGCTTTCGTACCCTTGTGGTATTGTTACTAAACTGCTAGTATCATAACCATGAGTACTATGGTACTAGCAACCCAGAGGTTGTGAATTCAAATCCCAGAATGGCAAGCTATGAAATGGAATTTAAAATATCTGGTGATTTATGGGCTAGTACTGAAAATGACTACTTTCTAGATTGTTATAAAAACCCAAATGAGTCAATGGGCTGGATCTTGTCGGGAATATAATGCTATGTAGTGGCGTATGCCATTATTAATGTGCAGATTGGACTGCAAGTTCAGGAGAATAAAAGATGCCCAATGATTTGCAAATTTCCAGAGGTTGCTTGTTGGCTTGCACCGCTTCACCTTTTGCTTTTCACAAATAGCATCTTGCATTTAGCCTCCCCATTATTTTTCAGAACTTGCTGGATTTTCATATTAATTGCCCATTAAATTCACTGCAGAAAGTTAATTCTGGTAATTAACAGTACGAGTACCCTTTTAGCAACATGATAATTGTTAGTGCAATGCTATTCAACCTCTCTGGAAAAACTGAACATTAAACTGTGGAGACTCATTCCTCCAGGTGGCAAATTATTCATAGAGATTTTTAAAATTCAAATCTATCTTACATTTTCCTTTTGTCTCTTTTCTCTCTCCAATCTTTCTTTACCTCTCTTTGTTTCTCTGTCTGTACCTGATATGACTTTAATTCACCCTTTTCTCAGTTATTCTATCCGTTACTTTCTCAATCCTTAAAATCACATTGGTTAAGGAGATTACGCTGTTGGTCTCATCATTCACTGCGGTCCCAGATTTCCCATTGCCCTCACCGTGCTGTTATCAGTTTGCACTTCCAGCAAGCTATGGTGCAAAAATGTTTGAGCTGAAGGGTGCAGAAAAAGGTCTAACTGATGGGGCACACCACAAGATGGCCCAGTCCAGCAAGATCTGGCCCATTATGTCCTTCAGGGAAGGGAAACTACCTGTGACTTATCCCACACTATCTGGATGCTTTCACGGCAGCTAGGAATGACAATAAGTCGCACTTACAAAGAACAAATTTAAATAAAATGTTGGCCATCTATGATTTTCCCTTCCTCTTTGTGGGAAATTGTCCTACTCAAAACATCTCCCTGATTTCAGGACTAAGACCAAGAACATGGTGCGTGAATAATCTTGTGCGCAAATTCCAGTATTATAGAGCACTGGTTCCCCCACTTCAGTGGTCCAACCTACATGTCACTCGCACTGATTCTTTATCATATGATTTCAATCTAGTTATTTAAGCTGGATAAATATTCCACTCCTTTTACAAGCAGCTGATACATTGGCCGTAATTTTACGCCACCCCAGCGAGCCGGATGGTGGTGGGAAGATGGCGTAAAATTGAGCAGGAGGCTCTGCGAGGCTTTCCCGGCTCACTCCAGTCTCCGCTCCACTTTACGTGGGCTGCGGGGGTGGGAGGATGGCGAGAAACAGGCCACCCACCCCAGGCCTATCAAGGCCCGTAAGTGGCCACTTAACAGCCACTTAAGGGTCTTCGCCCGCCTCCATGGGTACTTTATCCGTGGCAAGCAGGCGTCTGGGAGACGTGAAAGGCCGTCCAGTGATACTGGGAGGGCCCCTGACAAAAGGGTGCCCGATTGAAGGCCGCACCCGCTTCCCCAACCTCCCCCAGGAACTGAGACGTCCCCTCTTCCCCCCAAACGACCACCCTTGCCTTGCCAGGTGCGACCAATCTCTCCGGCGAGACAACCGTTACATACCTTCAGTCGTGGTTCCATGTCCTCGGCTGGGATGCAGTCTTAGCAGTGGCCACTGCTCCCGGTGGCCACTGCTGGAACTAAGAGCTGCCGGCCCAATTGTCCGGCAGCTCAATGAGGCGGGACTTCCTCCCTCAAGTGGGTGGAAGTCCCGCCTTGGAACACTTAAAGCTCGAGGACCCGTAAAATGCGGGACGGATCCCCAGGCCAGCCAGAAGCGGGTTGGCCACTGACCTTTACGTCAGTGGCCAGCTCCCTTCCGCCTGGCGTGAAATCCAGCCCATTGTGTCAACAACCTTAAGAAACAAGTTCTGAAATTTCCTGACATGTATCTAATGATTAATGTTTCACGCAAAAAAATCTGAATAATTTGTACAAATGACTGTTCTTTGCAGGGAATGTGTTGATGATTATTGACGCATTCTCTCATATAGCTGGCTTAATGCGAAATGAACCACCCAATACCATTGAATTACATTACAATACAGAGAACAAACTTCAAACAACAAAAAATCCACAGCAAACCTGTCACCAGATACAACTTCATGTAAATTAGGTTGGTACATTTCTAATTACTAACCCTTTCTGTGTATCTTCCTTAGTGGTGCTGCACACAGTTATATGTTTGTAATCCATGTCCTCATTAGTAGCTTGGTAGAGACCCCAATTAAAACAAGTCAACATTTTATGAGAATATCAATTCATCCCACAGTGAGGAATGTGAATTAAGTACTATTCTATTAATTTATATTTTATTTACATAACTGTGGTGCATTTTTATTCAATGCCACTTTCTTGAACTTGTTCTGTCATTATTCTAACAATATTCTAATTTGCAAAGTAATTTACACCAATGATTACAATTGCACAGCTGAGTTTGGCCTCAGAGTTATCCATTTGGTATTCTTACACAGGCCGAGTTACATTTCTGAGTCGTTATTAATTACTCCTTTCCAGATTATTTTTACCATTTCCCCATTCTCTGTGTACATCATTCATGGATGGACTTAGACCCAAGAAGGCTGAAAATCAGCACCACCATTTTGTCCTTTTGGTCTCAGGATAGTCATCCTTTGGCACCATTCTCCATAATTTTACTGCTACCTTATTCTGGGCTTTTTATGAGTCACTCTGACACCAGTTTAGGGGAATATGTCATGTTACAATTGCACACAGAGAATTTGATACCGACCCAGTTCTGTGTGTTGGTATCTTGCACCATCTTGCATCTCAACATGAGCATGCTGATGTACCAAACCTGGTCATTGGGCCAGAATCTGCTGCCAAAATAACAGTGAGTTTAATGGTGCTTGTCATCACTAATGTGTAAATTGTTCAGCAACTTCAGGTGAGGGAGAGATACCCCATGAATTGCAAATCGCCACAAATTAGTGGATGATTAATGTCGCTCTGCCGTCAACCTCCCCGTGAATTTCATGAAGTTGCTGCATTTGCACATTAATTACCCATTAAACTCGCTATAGAAGTTTAGGGTTGATAATTAATAGCACAATTACCCTAATGAGTAGATTTATGTTGCTGCAATGCCAATCAACCTCTCCAGCCTGAAAGGGAACAATTCGAACTGTGGAGTCTCATTTCTTCAGAAACTGAATTGTTTGACATTGTTGAGATTTAACATTTAAATTTTTTCCTTACTTTTCCTCACTTACTCTTTTTTACCCTTCCTCTCTTAATCCAATCTTTCTTTCCTTCTTTAGTTCTCTTTCAACGGAAGAAAGGGGAGGGGTGACGGTATTGATTAAGCAAAGCATTGCAGTGCAGGAGAAAAGGGATTCCTCAGAGGATTAGAGAACAGAATCTATTTGGCTAGGGCTAAGGAACAAAGAAGGTGCAGTTACGATGCTTGGTGTTGTCTGTAGGCCACCAACTAATGGGAAGGATGTAGAGGAACAAATTTGCAAGGAAATTACAAAGGAGTGCAAAAATTATCAGGTAGTTATAATGGGGGACTTTAATTAACCAATAGTAGTAGAATAAAAGGCAGTGAGGGGCAAGAGTTCCCAGAGCGGTTCAGGTAAATTTTTTACAACAGTATGTTTTTAGTCTAACGAGAAAGGAGGCACTGCTAGACCTGGTTCTTGGGAATGAGGTGGGCCAAGTGAATCAAGTGTCAGGAGGGGAACATTTAAGGGACAGTGATCATTGTATCATAACAGTCCAGGATAAGAATAATTAACTGGGGGAAAGCCAACATCAGTGGGGTAGGAATGGATCTGGGACTAATAAATTGTAGCCAATGGTCGGCAGGAAAAACCATTGCTGAACTATGGGCTAGCTTCATAGAGGAGGTATTTCAGGCACTGTCAAGGTATATTCCCTCAAAAGGGAAAGGTAGAGAAATGATTCATTTTGGTAGGAAGAACGTGGACAGACAATATAAAATAAAGGGTACAATTGTAAAGGGAGTGCAGGAGCAGAGGGACTGGGGTGTTTATGTGCATAAGTCATTGGAGGTGGCAGGACAGGTTGAGAGAGCGATTAATAAAGCATACAGTACCCTGTGATTCAGTAATAGAGGCACAGAGTACAAGAGTAATGAGGTTATGTTGAACTTGTATAAGACACTAGTTTGGCCTCAACTGGAGTACTGTGTCCAGTTCTGTGCCCTGCACTTTAGGAAGAATGTGAAGACATTGGAGACAGTGCAGAAAAGATTCACGAGAATCATTCCAGGGATGAGGAACTTCAGTTATGAAGATAGATTGGAAAAGTTAGGACTGTTTTCCTTGGAGAAAAGAAGGCTGAAAGGAGATTTGATAGAGATATTCAAAATCATGAGCTGGTCTGGACAGATTAGATAGGGAGAAACTGTTCCCACTCATGAAAGGATCATAACGAGAGGGCACAGATTTAAAGTAATTGGTAAAAGAAGCAAACGCAACACGAAAAACTTTTTCACGCAACAAGTGGTTAAGGTCTGGAAATGTGCTACCTGATGGAGGCAGGTTCAATTGAAGTATTCAAAAGGGAATTATACTGTTATATGAAAAGGAAGAATATACAGGGTTACGGGGAGAAGGTGGGAGAATGGAACTAACTCATTCAGAGCACCAGTGCATACATGATGGGCCAAATGGCCTCCTTCTGCACTGTAACAATTCTGTGATTCTGTATCTAATTTGACTCTAGTTCACCCTCCTTCTCCATCAGTCTTCTCTTTCATTCTCAATCCTTAAACCTCATTGGTTAAGGAGCTAGTCTGCTGGTCCCAACGCTCTCCAAATTCTCAGATGCCCCGTTGTTCTCACTATGCCATTATCAGTTTGCACTTCCGGCAACTTACAGGGCAAATATATTTTGAACTGAAGAGTGAGGGAAAAGTCTGACTAATGGTGAGTGCAGAAAGATGCCCATTCCAATAAACTTTGAGCCCTTGCATTTAGTAGGTAGAGCAGGACAATCATTGATTGAACGGCAGGTTGGGAGATCCACAAAGAAGTGGAAGGAATCTGGGGCCATTTATGCACAAGAGCGCAGCCAATGGTGGGAGAACCACATTTTACCTTCAACTATATTCTTATAATGTAAACATTTTGGGAGATGCTCGAGGATGGACTTGAAGTCGATTTTCTTTTTCTTTCGGTAGGAAAGATCGATGCTTCCACATTGGAGTGGTGTCGAGGGTATAATTTCTTTACATGCTTCAGAAGACATAAACAGTGAGGGACTAACAGGAGCAGCCCATGACCCCCATTTGAACCACAAAATGAGATTACAACCTTGAAATCATCTGATCCTATAAGACGAACAATAAACTCATTCTCTTGTTGTCTTGTTCGTTGCCAGCAGTGACTGTTACTGACACTGATGGCCAGGATGCTCCCCCGAGTTGATACCTGGTGACATCCAAATAATGATTGTACCAAAAATATTACAAGTTTCCCATGCTGTCACGGCTGACTGTGCATGGAATATGTTATTAGTGATTTGCATACAAATAAATTAATTCTTGGCTTTTTCACTTGTGTGTTCAAATTCTTCCTGACAAGAAAAATATGAGATACTTTTCTGATCACAATTACTTCTAGTTTTAAAATTGCTACCATTAGACTATATCCTGAATGCCTCAATGACTTTCCTGATCTTCACTCAGTTTTTGTGGATCAGCGATTGCAGCATGTACCAGAGCTGCAGCCTGTGAAAATGATACTGTGTAAAATTGTCATCATTGGGAGCATTCAACTACAGCTATTTATAAGGAAATTATAGCCTCTGGTACGATCAAGGCAAGATTTAAATATTGCGCAGCTTTGTTTTATTTAGTTCAATTGTTACTTGTTCAGTGGAAGAGTAGCATGGGCTTGTCACCCTTTTTGTATTTTTTGTCGTTCAATTTTCTATTTTGTAAGATTAGATAGAATTATCTAGAATTTTACAGCACAGTAACAGGCTATTCAGCCCAACAGATCGATGCTGGTGTTTATGCTCCACGCAAGCCTCCTCCCACCTTCATCTCATCCTTCAATATGTCCTCCTATTACATTCTTTTTCATGTACTGATCTATCTTCCCCTTAAATACATCTGTGCTGTTCACCTCAATGGCTCTGGGCTGGATTTTATGTGGCACTTGGCGGCGGCTGTAAAAGATGGCGGCCCCACACGCACGGCATTCACTCCGCGGAGCTGCTGTGATCTTAAATGCGGCTGTTCATTAACATGCCCAGGGCTGCACCCCCCCCCCTCCCCCCACAATAACATGGAGGGGGTGGGCGAGCCGCCCCCGGCAACAGCATCCGGCAGCACTGCACAGGTGCGAGTATTCAAAATAATTTTAAAAATCTTTCCAGCCCATCTCCTACCCCCTAATAGCCTTACATATCATTCCTGCCCTCTAACCCCCCCAAAAAATATTTACCTTCAGTACCTGACCTTCCCCCGACCCCCCCCCCCCCCCCAAAGTTCAGACCTTTGTCCTTTACCCCTTCCCATCACCTCCTTGACCAATCAGGTAAGTTTGACCCCACTCCCCCCCTTTCTGCACTGAGAAAATTATTTCCTTCCCCCTCCCCACAGGTGTTGCGCCTCATCCCCCGGATGGGGATTCGAAGGCGTGGCAGTGCCAGCCCCCAGGATGAAGATTGCAGATGCAAATCTGGAGGTGACGGAAACTTCATTAAAGCAGGTAAGTTAATTCATTTAAATATGTAAATTGTGGCCCCATCACCGAGCGGTGGTGGGGGGGGGGGCCGCCACGAGTCTCTCCCACGCCGTTGAGATCGGGATGGGCCCTGCTAGCGTCGGGGCCTCATCCAGAGCAATCTTCATGCCCCCCCTCCAACCGCCACGATTCCCGACATAGGGATCCCTATAAAATCCATTCCTCTATGTGGTAACGTGTTCCACATTTTCACCACTCTCTGAGTAAAGATGTTTCTCCTGAATTTCTTATTAGATTTATTGGTGACTAATTTATACTTACTTCTCCCAGTTTTGGAATCTGCTACAAGTGGAATCATCTTCCCTACATTTACCCTATCATACCCCTTTATAATTTTAAGACCTCTATTAGGCCCCCTCTCCGTCTCCTGGATTCTAGTGTTACAATCACCTGGTTCATGTTTTGTATTAATTTTCTAGAGGTAACTTTTAATTTTGGAAATTATTTTTTTCTAATGCAAGATAAATGAAAACACTTGGTTTGAGAAGCTGTTCAACAAACCTAGTGCGGTTACAAATCAAAGGGTGGCCCATGTTTATTTAGTAAGGTCATTATGGGAAGTGTGAAGACCCTGAACAAAGGGAACCTCTCTGAAATTCTTGATGGAGATGGTGTGTCTGCAGCTACCTCCATCAGAGGTTTAGATTATTCAAATGATTTCCCATAACAAAGAGAAGATTTGGAGTTAAAAATAATTAGTTTAAATTGTTATCTAGGACATCCCACTGTACCACATTGCTATGGAGATAGATGATGCTGGGGGTGCCTGTTGGTGTTTTGATTTTTTAAAATTCATTCATGGGATGTGGGCGATGCTGGTCAGGCCAGCATTTATTGCCCATCCCTAATTGCCCTTGAGAAGGTGGTGGTGAGCTGCCTTCTTGAACCGCTGCAGTCCATTTGGGGTAGGTAGACCCACAGTGCTGTTAGGAAGGGAGTTCCAGGATTTTGACCCAGCGACAGTGAAGGAATGGCGATATAGCTCCAAGTCAGGATGGTGTGTGACTTGGAGGGGAACTTGCAGGTGGTGGTGTTCCCATGTATTTGCTGCCCTTGTCCTTCTAGTTGGTAGAGGTCGCAGGTTTGGAAGGTGCTGTCTAAGGAGCCTTGGTGCATTGCTGACAGACAGGTAGTTAGCTTTTGGAAAGATGTTGGCTTTGAAAGCAGCTGGACCCAGGAGCAAGGAAGCCATCGGGAACCAGGGATATTTCTGTTTTGTGTAAGCCCTTTGCTCAAGCTTGGAAGTCCAGATTTGGGAGATCTGATATCTCAGAAGACAGCTGAGAAATTAAGGAAATCAAAGTTAATTCCTAAGAGCTGTGGTACACTTAGGATTGGTCCCAGGAGAAGTGAACAAACTGCCAAGATCCTAGAATGTATTGGGGAAACTCTTGGGGTGGAAGCAACAGTCAAACAGGAGTGTTCAGTTGAGACTCAGAGTTTAAAGTATTCATCTTCATGTTGTATTAAGATTTTAAGTTTCAAAAATAAGGGTTTCCAAATTGTAGTGTTACGACCAGATGCGAAAGGTGTCTAGGGATCTGTTACTATTCTCACCTAGTCTTATTGTAACAGGGTTTAATTTTAAACACACTCTATATTGAGCTCCCCCTTTGTGAATCCTTGTTCATAACTTTCCAGTTATAAGGCAAAGAAATGAACACAAACAAGTTTTCTGTGGTTTAAAGAAAAAAGATGCAATTGATTAAACCTTAAACTCTAATGCGGTTAACACCTACGGATATACGATGTGCCCATGCTAGCGTGCACATGCGATAAACACATGCAAATAGGGACAGAAAAGAGAAGAAAAGATAAGTAGAACAGTTTGAGGCAATATCTTGTTACTGTTTCTCGAATTCGCTATAGTCCTCGATTGAAGATATGGTCTTGCATTTTATTGGGGCCCAGTATTCGTCTTAAACCTTGTTAATGTAGGAGACTGTTCTCTCTTTGAGTTATGTGTCTTCACAAGATTCAGTTCCGTGGGAAAGAGATGGAGGCAGGCAGACAGGAGAGGAGATGTTCTCAGTTCATGAGCACACAGCGGCTCTGTGTCAATATCTTTGTTGGGAGTTCAAATTCAAAACAACTCCCAGGTTGCTCAGCAGGTTAGTCATGTGACTAGCTCCTTCTATGGAACAGTCTCTCCAAAATCCTTTGTTGGAAGTTCAAATTCTCTGCAACAGCCAGTTAGTCATGTGACTAAAATTGGTCTGATCACTTCTGTGCATTGGGGAAGTAACTACTGGGTCCCCCTTGTTCCAACATTACTAGTTCTATGCAAATGTCCTTCCAGTCAGTGTCTTGCAATTTTAAGTTTTAATGTTCATGTAGCGCAATCATATGTGCCTCAGTCTTGGCAGGTGGGGGACTTGCCTGACAATAGTTTTAAGTTAGTAGTGTTAACTCTTGTACAGTAAAGTTTTTTATTTATAACATGAAATCTTGTGGCATAATTCTTTTAGTAATAACTGGGAATTCTACTTTCTCAGTTTAAAAATTAATTATCTCTAATGGGATTATAACACTAGAGAAAAGAGCCCAGTCTGTTCACTCTTTCCTAATTGTTGTACCCCATTAGTTCTGGTATTATCCTTGTGAATCTTTTTTGCTCCTCTTCTATTGCTTCTATATTCCTTGTGTAATAGGGAGACCAAAACTGTGCACAGTATTCCAAGTGTGGTCCAACCAAGGTTCTATACAAATTGAACATAACTTCCCTGCTTTTGAATTCTCTTCAAGTGCCTTGTTTGCACCTTTTATGACATAGACACATAAAAAAATAGGAGTTGGAGTAGGCCATTTGGCCCTTCGGGCCTGCGCCATTCAAAAAAGATCATGGCTGATCGTCTAATTCTGTACCCTGTTGCCGCTGTCTCCCCATATCCCTTGATCTCTCTGGCAATAAGAAATATATCGATCTCCTTCTTGAATATATTTAATGACTTGGCCTCCACTGCCTTCTGCGGTAGAGAATTCCACAGGTTCACCACCCTCTGAGGGAAGAAATTTCTCCTCATCTTTGTTCTAAATGGCATACCCTGTATCCTGAGACAGTGATCCCTCATTCTGGACTCCCCAGCCATAGGGAACATATTCCCTGCATCTAGCCTGTCTGGTCCTGTTTGAATTTTATAGGTTTCCATGAGATCCCCTCTCATTCTTCTAAACTCTAGTGAATTGTAAACCCTAGTTGACCCAACCTCTCCTCATACATCAATCCGGCCATCCAAGGAATCAGCCGAGTAAATCTTCTTTGCACTCCCTCCATGGCAAGAACATCCTTCCTCAAATAAGGAGACCAAAACTGCACACAATGCTCCAGATGTGGTCTCTCCAAGGCCCTGTATAACTGCAGTAAGACATCCTTGCTCCTGTACTCAAATCCTCTTGCAGTGAAGGCCAACATACCATTCACCTTCCTAACTGCTTGCGGCACCTGAATGACTGATAACCTGCATTGCCACTGTTAGTGATCTGTGAATCTGTACCCCTCGCACCCATTGTACCTCTAATTCTATTTAGACTCTTTATTTTCCAAGGAGTAGGTGGCCTCCTTATTCCTCCTACCAAAATGTACCATATCAAGATGCTGCTTCTAGTGAATACACCAAGATATACAATCAGCAAAGCTGAACAAGCCCTCCCACCTCCCTCCCCCAAAAAGTGTTATTGACAGATACCTACCAGAGGGTTGCCTGTCCGAGTTTTCACCAAGGGGATGTAAACAATACAGAGAAGCCTAAAGTGAAATTTGAAATGGTGGTAGAAGGGTGTTGAAGAAGTTTGCATTACTGAAACAATTTCTAAAATGGACAGATCCCACTTCTATAGACACTTACAAGGTCTTCAGTGATAAGGACATAGTAACGAGTGAATCTTTCTGATTATTGGGTCTCTTCCTGACAAGCCATTCTCACAGCAGTTCCAGGAAGAATGATGTGATTATCAAAGCTGTTTTTCACAATTTTTGGTTGGTACCATGAAAGTATTATCAAAAATCAGCGCAATACCAAATATCACCAGAAGTGTGCAAATCTGAGGAAACTCCAGTTTGGCAGCATTTTTCTGACTCCGAAATACAACTGAATCTCCTAGAAGCTCAGCTGAATTTGAATTGAAAAATAAACTAAAGACATAGTTATATATTGAAAGCATTGACAAACTATGGGTAATTGAGAGAGTTGTAGTGTCATGAGATTCTTTGTGCTGTCTTCTGCAACACAATGAGGTATGTGGATTCCAGCTCCTTGAAGATCTCTAGAAGGTTTATTAACAGCTAAACTAGGAATTACAATACAGAGCAAACTGTATATTGAACTTTTGTCCAGAGTGTTGCTGTGCAGAGTGAACATGGCTTCTAGCCACGATTACATCCTGGTACTTAGCTCATTAGCATACTGAGTTCTTAAAGGGACATCACTCTTAAAGCAATCATACAGCATCCCTTTCTTTCCAAAGATAAGCCTCATAAGCTACAAGTAAATACACATAAAATTGAATAAAAATTATAAAGTGATAAAGATTACAAAATTTACAAGTATAAAGATAGGGATTGTGGTTTGACAACTCTTCCAGATCTTTTTATGGTATAACCTTCTGGGATGTGGATTTCACCCTTGGCTTTTTTTTGGGTCAAGGCTTTTCCCTTTTGCTTTTTCCTTTTGCTTTTTTATTTATTAGAGTTTATTTATCTTCTTCACGCTCAACTAGTTTAATGATTTTTTTTCAGACTTGGCTGTGTGAATGGAGACTCTGCTATATTCTGGGTTTCCCGTGCTTTTTTTCAGATGCCTCCTCCAATGGCGCCGACCTCGATCAGCCTGAGAGGGGAATTGTGTTTCTCCCCAGGTTTTTTTTCTCTCCCAAGGAGCTTTTAAGAAAAAAAACAATTTTTTAAGCACTTCAAAGCTTTTTTTCAAACCGGGATTCCTTGACCATCGGCACAATGACTCACCCGATCACAAGAATTTATTTACATCCTGTCATTCAGTATCCTGTCTCCCACAGCTAGAGATAAGTTTTTTTCTTCTTTCCACTGTTTGGGCCTCTTTTGGCTGTAGGAAGGGTCGCTTTCACAGATGTTTTACCAATGGTCTTTAAGCTTATATCTTGTCTTTCCACCACCACTGCCACCATGTCATGCGATTCTTTGTGTTAACTTAAGCAACACAATGAAGTACATGGATTCCAGCTCCTTGCAGATCTCTGGAAGGTTTATTAGCAGCTAAACAAGAGCAAAATATATACAAAATCTTTGTCCAGGGTGTTGCTGTGCAGAGTGAACATGGTTTCTAGTCACATGACTACATCCTGGTGCTTAGCTCATTAGCATAGTGAGTTCTTAAAGGGGTATCACTCTTAAAGTGATCATACAACATGTGGCAATACTCCCAGTTACTGCCAGTTAGAAAATATAGTTCCTTGTCTGGATCCGAAGTAAGAATTTGTTGGGCTGCAAAATAATTTGATTCATTCACATTTTCATCTGAAACCTTCCCGTAATTTTAGGCTATTAAAAAAACAATTAAAATTAACCTCATTATTACAAACTTCCCTGGGGAAAATAAAGTGGCTCAGCTGAAGATGCAGGTTATTAGATTTATCTAGGCCATATTTTGTGCCTCCCTTTCCTCGTTGGGAAATATAGAGCTTCTGCTCTGTCTCCTCGCTGACAAACACAGCTGGAATCAACAACACTTCATGGGGGCAATTGAATACACAAATGCATATCTGATTTCAATGTGGCACAATGCTGTTACAACACTGTGCTGTGACTCCATACCTTCCTTGTTTATGTTGATGTTTCTTCCATTATGAAATTTTTCTTTTAACTCTTCCAATGTACAGAATGACTGAGGGGAGTGCAACTCGGTAAAGGTAAGCCTGATGCTGATTTATCGTAGCAGATAAAAGCAACATTTGGCTGCTTACTCTGCCCTTACTCTGCTGGGAAATGTTTATAGCTTGTCTTCAAATTGCCAAGTATCGATTTCATCCCTGTTCTTGACCAATTAGCCTACTGACACTGTCGGGTATTCAGATGCAGGCATAACATTAGATTATTTATTTTAAAACAGCACAAACAGATAGGTTGATCTCTGCTACAGTTTCTGCTTTCCTCCCACACTTTTATCTTGCATGCAGAGCAAAATGGTGATTTTCATAAACAAACTGAATCGTCCATGACCTGAGACCTCCACCTGTGTACATGCTGAATCTGAGATAGTGTGCCCAGGATTACCATATTGTGATATAGCCACTGGAGATCTTGAGGGTTGCTCACCACATTTTCCTGTCTTCTACAAAAGGGGATAATCTCGACACAGTTAGGGCTGGATTTTGTGCAGGAGGAGGGGCTTCTGGCACTGGACCAAATAGGCAGGAGAGAGCCCTGCATCTGCATTTTTTCAGCCCCCCGAAGCGATCCTCTGGTCTTTTGCTGTCAAGGTTTAAGGAGGCAGGGTCCCCGTCCCTTTAAAGACTTAATAGGGATGGGGATCCCGCCCCCACTCTCCCCCCAAGAGCTGTTAGTCAATCACAGGACCGGCAGCTCAGCAGTATCGGCAGCACCACCAGGACCAGTGGCCACTGCTGGTACTGCAGAGGCCATGGACCCAAGCACAGCACTGGAGGCCAGAGAAGAGGTAGGTGAGGTGGGGTCACTGGGCCAGTCCGGAAGGCCCCAGTGAGGAGGTGTAGGGGGGTGGGCGTTGGGTCCGGGGGAGGGGCATTCTAGGGGGGGGGTACATTTGTTCCCAGTGGGGGTCCTCTGTGGGCCATAAATTTCCCACAAAGGAGGGAAACCCTCCCCCCACCCTCCCCAAGCCCACAAGGAGAGCACCTCATTTTACAAGGCTTCCCCCCTGTGGGGTGGAGACACCCCCCGTCCCCCCCACCACTGGTAGGATCCCAGCGACAGCGGGAAGGTCGTTGTCGGCCTATCGCGCCCCCCCCCAGGAGAATTGGAACTGGGATTCCCGATGTCAGGTTCTGTGGCGGGTGATTCTGCCCCAATTCTCCAGCCCCACCCCACGCTCGCCACAAAACCTGCCATCAGGATGAGAACAAAATCCGAGCCTTAGATCAAAACATATAGGTTAAAATGAATAGTTAGATTTATTTACAAATAGAAGAATACACAGAAGCCACATTTTAATTAGTATGCAATACTTAAAACAATAAAGCTATAATAAGTCCCTCTCTTCTTTGGCCTCCTTATCTCGAGAGACAATGGATAAGCGCCTGGAGGTGGTCACAAGAGGTTAAATATCCTTTTTAGAATCTATCTCTCATACAGCATATGATGAACGATGTGAATGATAAAAATAAAGCCATGAAGTTCAGATGTTTGAATAGAATTGATGCTAAGTATTCAGAGTTTTTGAGTATATGGGAAGCTTTTTAAGTCACAAACTGGAATGACATAAAGGGATATGAGGAAAGTGTGGGAAAAAGGCATTGAAGTGGACGATCAGCCATGATCATATTGCATGGCAGAGCAGGCTCGATGGGCTGAATGGCCTACTCCTGCTCTTATGTTATGTTCCTGTATGTAAAGCACAAACAGCAACCCTGCTTCAACAGGGCTCACATCTTGGAAGGTGAGGTGTCAATGTCAAGACATTAGTGTCTTTCTCCCAAATATTTCCTTTAGTAGCCATTGGGGAGAGGTTGAATTCATCTGTTTTCATGGTCTGCTGATCAGCATACACAGTACCATTTTAAAGAGACTGCACTAACCACCTGCCAACTTTGACTTAATTAAAATCTGAATACAGGGAATGGCATTAGTCAAGGAAATCCTTTAGGTCGATTGTGTGGGTTGGCCATCCTTCTACAGGAACAGTGAGCATCTGTTAGAAATCCCCTGATTGAAATCAGATTTACCCAATCTACCTAAAGTCATACTACAAATATAATACATAAATCCTTAATTTAGCTTTATTTTTTCCCATGCCATTAAGTCAATCACAAGAAAGTAATAGTTTGATAACATAAAGATAATGATTCTTCACACAGCCTTCACTGTTTTTAGACAAAAAGACAGGGTGCATGTGGATGAACCTAAACCAGACCACTTTTTGTGGTGAGCTCAAGTGTGAGGTCACTGAGGATTACAAATCTTCACCTTGCAATATTTTTTTAATTACAAAATAATACAGAGAAAACTGAAGCTCCAAATTGGTAAAGGTCCAAATTGTAAACTAGATATCAGCTTCATAAATGGTGCAATTGAACACCACCTCCTCATTATACTGATTTTCTAAAGGATAATTTTCAAACTTCACTGACCTTGATCTTAAAGATGTCCTATGACATAAATCTACTTCCATTTCTATTTATTCTTAAAATTTATCTCCTGTTCGCAGTTACATCTAATTAAGTGTGGGCGCTAACATGTGTAATGTGACTAAAGCAATGCTAATAGCCCCTCCCCCTTACTGTAAGGATATCATTCCATTGGTCCAACAAGAGAAAAAATAACCTGAGGCTTTGTGTGATTACATGATGCTGAAACCTAAAAGGGACAATAAGGCTGGAATTTTACAGACCCCTACATGAGTGGGCTGGTGGCAGGGGTGGGGGGGGTGGTGTAAAATTGAGTGGGAAGCAGGGGGGGCCATTCTCACCCTCGCTGCAATTTTACACGGGGCGGCAGCGGCAAGCAACGGCCACCCGCCCCAGGCCAATCAAGGCCCTTAAGCAGCAATTAACTGGCTAGATAAAACCTGCGGCCTTTTAGTGGGCTGGGGGGGCCCTCATGTTCAGGCATCCTGTGCCCCACGGCGGGCCGCCCACAGCCCAACCTCCCCCACTGGACAACACTCCCCCTACCCCCCCCCCCCCCCCAACTCCTAAGTGACCCCCCACCCCCTTGCCCTGTTGGGCCCCAGCCAACTGTCCCTGTCAAGGCCCAGAAACTTGCCTTGGTTCCAGGGCTGTCGTCCTCTGGCTGGGTGCCGTCCCAGCAGTGGCCACCACTCCTGGTGGCAGTGCTGGGACTAAGAGCTGCGACTGCAATTGTTGACAACGCGATCGGTAGGTGGCGCTGTTTTGGCACATGCGCAGATACAGCATGTGCCACGAAAACGTCACAGCCTGCGACTGTAGCAGCTGCCAGGACTAAAGATGGCGCTGCTCAAAAAAATCACAGAGATGAAACCTAACAAACACATTGGCAGAATACAGTGGCCGGAGTGAGAGAGTGGAGCGGGCCGGGGAGAGCAGTGCGGGGAGACCAGCGGTAGCGGTGCCGGGGTTGGGGGGGGGAAGACCAGCGGTAGTGGTGCCGGGGTGGGGGGGAGAAAGAGGGAGTGGGGGGGGGGGGAGAAAGAGGGAGGGGGGGGAGAAAAGAGGGAGGGGGGGAGAAAGAGGGAGAGGGAGGGGGGGAGAAAGAGGGAGAGGGAGGGGGGGGGAGAAAGAGGGAGAGGGAGGGGGGGGGAGAAAGAGGGAGAGGGAGGGGGGTGAAAGAGGGAGAGGGAGGGGGGGAGAAAGAGGGAGAGGGAGGGGGGGGAGAAAGAGGGAGAGGGAGGGGGCGAGAGAGTGGGGGGGGGGGGAGAAGGGAGAGAGTGGGGGGGGAGAAGGGGAGAGAGTGGGGGGGGAGCAGCGGAACGGAAGAGGAGTGCCTTTTTCTGTGCATGCGCTATAAACACAACAGCAAAAGACCTTACTGGCCAGTCCCTGGACCCGGTGACACCAAGGTCTTCGCACGCTCGCTCCCCGCGGCTCTCTACGGCCTCTCGCTTCCGGCACTCTCCATTCAGCCGTTCCCTCCAGCTGCGGATGCCAATCCAGTTGCTTTCTCCCCTACCCAGTTGCTTTCTCTACTTCTCCACAGTACTTCAGGCATTGCAACTGTCTGGTCCCTGCATTTTGCATGCTCCCTCTCCCACTCTCCCACCCGTCCCCCTCTTCACCACCCCTCCCCCTCTTCACCCGCCCCCCCTTCACCCCCTACCTCCACCCCTCCTTTACCCCCCTACCTCCACCCCTCCTTTACCCCCCTACCTCCACCCCTCCACCATAGTTGAATATCTGAAGTGCAGTTGCAAAGTCGGGGAAATAGCATGCAAAACAAAACCTCAACAATTCTGGGTTCATTATTGAAAAGTTTTATTAAGTTCATTAAGTATCCGAGGAAACTGCTGTGCATGGATACATGAGTGTTGTGTCCAGCATTCCCGTTAGACAGACAGGCCGAGTCTCTGCTATGCACAGCTAAAGAGATTGTTCCTGGAGAGCCTTGTGGTGAATGAACGCTTGGCTCTCTATTCCACTACTGTATTGTCCATGTGAAGAAGGCAAAGTCACAAGAGTCTGAGCTCAGTCTATTCTTGGTGAATGTTCCCCAAGCGCATCCCAATGTGCATTCCCAATTCTTCCATAAATGTAATGTTCCTTTCCACATCGTGATGAGCTCCGCAGCATGATCCAGTTGCCTTCGTTGCTTGAATGCTGACCGTAAGTCTCGAGGATTGTTTTCTCGACGACATATTTACATGAAAAGAAGAAAAGCAAATCAGAGTCAGAGCTTCCCTCCCTCCAATGAAATTACTGTTGCGCATGCTTTATGCTCTGCAGTATAGGCCAATGAATCACTTAGTACCCACCTCAGCTGTAGGAGTCAGGATGATGTAACTGCCCCTATCTCGTGATGGTTCAATGCTGCTCTCAGGGAAAACATGATGATGTGAGGGCGCTGGAAAAAGAAGCACATTTCTTTTGGACTATGAACATAAAGCAGGCCATTTAGCCCAGCTGTTCCCTGCTAGTGGTTATGCTACTCGTGCGTCTTCCCATCCATTCCCATTTAATCCTGCTACTACTATCAGCATCATCTTCCATTTCTTTCACTCTTATCTACCTTTGCCTTAAAGCAACACTGAGGATGGAGAATGGTGTGGCTGCACTCCCACCTCACCAGTTGTGTACGCAGCAAGAGCATTCACATTTGTGCTACCACTGGACACGGCATGCTTGTTTTCTTTTAGTGCTCAGTCTCTCTTGCTGAATGTTCCCCAAGTGCTTGACCCCTTTGGACGCCTTCTCTGCTTGACAGGCAGCAGCTGGCAATTGCGGAGTCTCACAAGGCTCTGCATGGTTGTTTCAAGGGCGGATGGGGAAACATGTGGCTGTGTGTCCACGTGCACTGCTTGGATGGGTGCAGGAACAGGTGACTGTGTAACTGAACAGCAAGGAGGGGTACCGCAGGTGGGGGAAGTGGAGCTTTGACCAGGCAGGCGTATGTATGGTCCATCAGATCATTAGGCCAGGGGGTGAAACGCTCAGGATCCATGGATTGTGGCACGCGACTGATGTCCAGCGCGTGGCCACCTCCATCCGAAGGTGCTTCCGGGCAATTGTTGGGCAAATTAATTGGCTCCATCTCATCAGCCAGTCCTTGTGTTTATGGCGCATGCACAGAAAAAGGCACTCCCCTTCCGCTCCGCTGCTCCCCCCCTCCCCCCCCCGACCTCCCTTCCCCCCTCCCTCCTGACCTCCCTTCCCCCCCCGTCCCTCCCTTCCCTTCCCTCCTTTCCCCCCCTCCCTTCCCTCCTTTCCCCCCCTCGCCCCCGACCTCCCTTCCCCCCCCGTCCCTCCCTCCCTTCTCCCCTCCCTTCCCGTCCCTCCCTTCTTCCCGTCCCTCCCTTCCCTCCCTTCCCCTCCCCGTCCCTCCCTCCCTTCCCCCTACCTTCCCTCCTTCATTCTTCCCCCCCTTCCCTCCTCCCTTCCCTCCCTCCCTCCCTTCTCTCCTCCTTCCCCCCTTTCTCTCCTCCCTTCCCCCCTTCTCTCCTCCCTTCCCCCCCTTCTCTCCTCCCGTCCCCCCTTCTCTCCTCCCTTCCCCCCCTTCTCTCCTCCCTTCCCTCCCCTCCTCCCTTCCCTTCCCTTCCCTTCCCTTCCCTTCCCTTCCCTTCCCTCCCTTCCCTTCCCTCCCTTGAAATGTATTTTCAGAGCAACTTACCTTGGAACAATCTCCTCTGTCTAATAAAAATGAAGCAAATGTCCAAAATGACTAAATAATTGAGATAAAATGCCCGACGAAACCTCTCCTCCTTCCATTTTCAAAAACTCGCGCCGAAGCTTTCGGAAGATTGACGCACATGCGCACACGGGCTCCGGTCATCTGCGCATGCGCTGCGGTCCGGATTGCCAGGACCAGTTTGCGCGTGCGCAAAGGCCAACCTGGCGTGTTCCCCGAGGAAGATGACGTTACGCGATGACGTCGTCTGCGCATGCACAAACTGGTCCTGGCAATCCGGACCGCAGCGCATGCGCAGAGGGCCCAAGACCGTGTGCGCATGTGCGCACCGCGGCGCATTCTGATGACGTAGCGTTGTCATCAATCACTTTGAAGAGCTGCCAGCCCGCTGATTGGCCAGCTTCTCTATTAGGTGGGACTTCCTGCCTCATGAAGGTAGAAGTCCTGTCCAAGGCCAATTAAGGATCTGGGGAGCGAAAGATCCCAGCTTGGCTCCCCAGGCTTGGCAGAGGCGGGCTCGCCCCTGATTTTTTGGCCGGTCGGCAGGGCCTCCCACCCAACCCAAAAATCTGGTCTAAGACTTAAAATGGAACTGGTCTCAACTCCAAACAAATTCTGCTGTTCATGCTCAATAAAACTCATGGTGTTATAAGTCCACATGTTTGGATTGCACTTTACTGCTGATAGGTAATTCTTGTTAATCTTGACCTAATCTTGGAAATCAACGTGGCATGAGCATAGTTAACAGACCCTGAATTTAATAAATACTAGGATTTATGTCACCTGCTTTGAATGTACTTTTCACAGTTTTAATCCAGCATGGACTGATATAATTAGACACTCCTAAATAGAATGAGTTTAAGCAGCATTAGCACATTTCTTCTTGGGTTAAAGTCGACAGCACAAAACTACCCGTAATTTGATACAATGTGACACCTTTCTAATACAGATCTGATTCTACTTCTAGCAGTCTTACATTGTGTTGGGGTTTTAATTATTAGGTGAGCCAAGTCCTCAGTTTAACTGCAGCTAGAAAAATTGGCCATTCGTGCTCCTGGAAACAGCCTTATTTCTGGAGAAACTAGCTCAGGCAGCAAAGAATGCGCGAGGGCGCCTCAACATGGAGGCGCCCTCGGAGGCATGCATCAAAGTTTAAAAAGATGAGGGCTGAAGCTGGTAGGCCCCTCGGAGCTGAGGGGAAACCCCTCTGGTGGAGGCGGCGGGTGCAGCCATTTCTACCTGCGGCCCCATCATTGGGACATGGCGCCTCTGGCTCCGGTGGGCACCTGACTTGATGCCGGGAGGCCGCCTTTACAGAGCTGCTGGGCTCGGCACATAGCAGGTGGCCATTTCAATGCTGGGAGGATCGTGGCAGAATCTTCCCCTGTCCCCCTCATTAGCTTCCTAGTTGGTAATTATCAGCTACCTGCTGTTGCCAGGTGGATAGCTCTTGCCCATTTGACACCGCTTCCGGCAAGATCGCCCAGAGGAGAGAACTTGTCGGACTGTCAACCCAATGTGAACCTTTTCTGTTTCTCTCCTGGACCTGCCTCCACGTGTCTCATAAGATTCTGCCCAGTATTTCAATATTGTCTTAATCGGAGCCTCCATCCCCCTACAAGTGCAAAGCTACTGTCACTAATCAGTGGCCACAGGAACAGATCATTGCTTAGTTGATGTTCAGAGCTAATTTAATTAAGAGTTTGTATTTCATGATCCTGAATAAAATTGACTTCTTAAAATGCTGGTCAGGCATTCAGTCACAGCAGGTGTGCAGAATAACAAACTTTGCAGTACAGTTAAAATTTCACTCATAGTTCAGTCTATCTTGATATTTCATATGTCATTTCAGGACTTCTTGGTTAGCGTTAGAAGCACATTTACTATTGCAACAAAGGTCACGTTCAGAACCACATATCAGCATATCGCTGCTCTCTGGTTGTCACTAATGCAGTGAAGCCACTGAGAACAGCATCCTGAAACTGGCCAAGAATTCCGATTCCAAGTAATTCACCAACAAATAATGAATGAATGCATTGATGAAGAAAGAAACTACAGTGGTAAAATGTCTGTTTGAATAATTCATGCCATAGTATGTCCCATTAAATCGACAGCGTTGAGCATAGTTAGCAGGCTGGCAGCCTGATTAAGAGCAGATTTAATGAGCAAAACCATTTGGTTGAGACAGGTGTTTATATTCTCAGGTAAATAGCCAGTCAAACTTCAAGATTGATGAGCTGGGAGACCATGGCTAATCAAAGCCAGTGTAATTGGCAACTAATTAAAAGTTTGTTTGCAAGTGGTACAATAATTGTTCCTCTGCACATTGTAGAATAGGCAAGTCTTGAGGCAAAATAGAAAACAGACTGCCATCAGTCTAAGAGGGCAGCAGTCTAAAAACAATTTAAATCAAATATTCCACAGCTTTATAATATTTGTTCAAAATGTCAGTGTGGATTTAAGAGTAAGTATTGAAATGTCAAGTAATACTTCATCATTAAACCCCATGTTAAGATTATTCCTCTGCCATACATATACCGTTATGGGCTATATTTTGCAGTCAGCTTACTGTACTTATTGCAGGAATGGCACTCACTACTGACCTCAAAGAAAGCTACCAACAAAAATCTAGCGATCTCTGTGGTGGCTGATTTCTTCTTTCCCGATGTCAGTTTGAATCTGATGCCAAGTCAAGAGGAGCTCCAGGAATCCAGCAGCAGCGATATCATCAAGCAGGGAAAACAGCTAATCACATTGAAGTATTCTCACAGACAGCAAACCAGGAAGTTAAAATTACTGAATCCCTTCATTTTTAATTTTTAATTTTACAGGTTGTGAAACAAATGTTTGGGACATACACATGGATTAAGGTAGAAGCTAAAATATAATAAACCAACTTTTAAAAATTCCAAAAAATATGTTGAATTTCTTATCATAATGGAGAAATTTGGCATTCAACAAATATAAAACTACTTTTTCAGGGCCAGTGAGGCTGTTTAGCAATAGTTATGAACTTAGTAAACAGTTAAAATGCCATTTACACCTCATTCAACAAGGTGCGACATTTTCGAGGGTTTTTACAGTGAGACTAAGAGTGTGAGAATTAAAGTTCTTGTCAGTTCAGTGATTTCTAGTTGCTTGCATTCTAGGGAGATCGCAATAGTGCACCCGCTGGAGAAGCGTTGAATCACTGACAACAAATTCTGGATTTCCACATTTAACTGTGTACGTGCAGACTCCAGAATTGCTGTCAGTTTCAGTGGAGTAATGACAATGAATGCTGACAGTTCTTACCATCATTACTACAGCAAAATCTGGACAATTCATTTTTAGGAATAGTCTGTTAGTTTATCCATTACCGATTAATTTAAATCACAGCTACCTTTGTCACCCTTTCCTTCAACCTCTTCAGTCTCCAGAAATGCACCTAATTGTTTTTTGGACCCATTTATCCTTAAAACTTAAAATGGAGCATATATATTGTCCTCATGTTAAGAATACCAATTACCAATTTCACGTAATCACTGCTGATCTCAATCAGTTAGTCCCACCACCCACCCCCCCACCCTCTCTGTCCAACCCCTAAACTGTTCTGTGTTGAATGTCCGACTGCTTGGGTTCAGATATCCTGTGAATGCTGAATCCCGACGAGCCAGGTTCTCTTGCTGTTAAACCCTTTCCATTCCACACCTCCCCCCCTCTCCAAAAATGCCTAGTGACCAGGGTCTCTCATTGCTAAACCCTCTCTATTGCTCCCCCTTCCACCCCTACCAAACCGCTAGGGACCAGTCTCCCTCTCACTGTTAAACTCTAGGGTTCAGATTTCTTGTAATTCTGCGACTGCTGGAGATGAGATTGTTTGACACTTGCAACGTTTTCTTTTATCTTCTACATAATTAATCTTTTAGTCATATTTGAGACATTGGATAATCCACTTCCATTTATTATCCTGCGTTAAGCATGGTCGAAGTCACCTAAGAGAGATTGGTGTGGCTGTGGCAACAAAAAAGAGTTTGGCCCATCTGCAGCTCAGTTAAAACCCGGGAACTAGTTGCCTGCTTGTGTACCCTCTCAGATGGAGAATGGCAAAAGACATGAGGTGAGAGACAATTGTAAAAAGAGAAGGAAATAACTCACAGAAATTGGAAAATAATTGGCTAAAGGAAAAACTTGAAGAAGTTTCATTTAATGGACAATCATCTGTGATAAATTGAAAAGAAATGGCAAATGGGGTTGGTGTTCAAGAGTTGATAAGGAACAGCTAAAAAGAATTAAAATGAGGAAATAACCAATCTAAGGAGCTCATCCTGAACCATGTGCTATTTTGGGTAAGTGGGATTGCAGTTCACATATATGACAGCAGTTATCGCTAAGAGGAAGGTAATTTGTAGCATTTAAAATTCTGCAGATCTATTACACAGCACTCGCAGAACAGAATGACTTCTGCCTTTGGCAGTTTGCCATTCTACAGATCGTGTACCATTGGCATTCGAGGGTTATGCTCCCACAGCAAGGGCAGAACAGGCTTTACTTAATACTGTGCCGATTAATACCTTACAAAGAATTGATTGCGATAACTGAATGCTATGTTGTACATGATGATTCCAGTGGTCCTAAGACTATGGAAGTGTCACACCCAATAACAGCAACTGGTCTAGGATCAGTAATGTAGGCTGCATTGGGAGGCAGGAATAGACTTCCCAGAGCCTTATTCAGGAGATTAAATGTAATAGAGTGAATTGTACACGGTCTGTTGAAGGAATAACCCCAAAAGAGTGTTTTTCTCCATCGTGTCTTCTTGTATTAATATTTTATAATTATGCAATTAATTTTTGTTGACAATTCACATAAACAACATGGGGATTTATTGCTCCTCAGCTTCTTGTACATTTTATCTTTGTTTTAGACAGCAAAAATCCTCTACCTTCTGTGCTTTCCTGCCTGTTTTTAAATGAGGTCCACTTTAAAAGTAGAAGGAATCAATTTCAAAAACTATCAGCCCAGATCAGAGATGAGGCCAGTACTATACCAGACAATGCAGTTATTCATTGCACAATTAGTGGGGAGGTTGAACATGTTACCGATAAAACCCTTCTTTTCTCATTCCTTGAGACTCCACTGTGACTTGCAACATTTCCAGGTGAGAGTCCTGGGAACATTTTCCTATCGCCAGCTGCTAATTGGGGTAATCATTTTCCCAGTTGCACTTTGTGGGAAAGTCTCCTCTCTTCGCAGCAGTAGTAGTACTCAGGGATGGGCTTGTGGGTGGCAGCACTTTCCAGCTCCAACACACTGTCCCTTAGCCTACCTCAAGAAAAATTAAACCTTTCTGATGTATCTATCAAATTGGAGCCGGATTAAGAAGTTTCAGGCCTTTGGGCACGAAGAGTTTTCGGGGGTCCCTCCACATAACCACCCCAATCAACTAAAGCACAAACATGCATCATGAAGGAATTGGCTCGTAGAATATTGACATACTGCATTGATAACAGTATTTTGATCCAGGAGTTTTTCTAGTGAGTTTTATCACAGGTCCCATGTTTGCAGCAGGCCACTGGCCTGAGCCAAATATAGAGTACCTGGACATAGGCCCATGTCTTAATCAGTCTCAACTCTGTGGATCTGTGCCAGATATGTATCATACTGCAGGCATGATTTCGATATACAATATGACTTATTTCTAAAGGGATAGAATTGAAAAGTAAAGAAGTTATGCTAAACTTGTATCGAACCTTGGCCAGACCACACCTGGAGTACTGCATACAATTATGATTACCTTACTATAAAAAAGATATAGAGGTACTGGAGATTTACAAGAATGATACCAGGAATGCAGGGCTATAGCTATAGCAAGGGGGTGGAAGAATATCAGGGGTAGGTGGAAATGTGGAGTAATCAGTTCAGCCATGAACTTATCGAATGGCGGAGCAGGCTCAAAGCGCCGAGTGGCCTACTCCTGCTCCTAATTCATATGTTCGTATCAGGAGAGCATGAACAGGTTGGGTATCTTTTCTTTTGAAAAGAAAAGGCTGAGGGGTGACCGAATAGCAGTCTTTAAAATTATGAAAGATTTGATAGTCAAGAGAGAGAATGTTTCCGCTTGTAGAGAAGAGCGAAATTGAAGGCTATCAATATAAGAGTCACCAAGAAATCTAACAGGGAATTCAGAAGAAACTTCTTTATCCAGGGATTGGTGAGAATTTGGAACCCACTACCACAGGGAGTAGTATAAATGCATTTAAAGGGAGGGTAGGTAGGCATATAAGGAAGAAGGGAGTAGAGGGTTATGCTGCTGGTTAGATGAGGAAGGATGGGGGAGGCTCAAGTGGAGCACAAACACTAGCATGGACTGGTTGGGCCAAAAGACCTGTGCTGTATATCCTATGTAATCCTTTGTAATGACTTCTCAGTGCACTCTTCCCAGAAGAAAACTAATGCAGAGTAAAAGAAAAATCTGCAATCCTGTCCCCATTGCAGGTTGTGCAGTTCATATGCCTGTTATGTTCTGTACGTTCTATGAACTACAGACAAATGAATAAAAGCTTTTCTGAAAATGTTTCGAGTCATCAAAATTTCAAGCATATACTGCATGTCTGGAAGCCCAGTGGCAGAATGGTGTGAATATAGCTGAGAAGCTGACTTTAATTAGCTGTCACTGAGAGAATCAACACTTTGGTGCAAAGCTTACTTTATTCACTGTCCAGTGCTTTGTAAATCAAAATACAGCTCAATAAAGAGGCATGGGCTTCAGACTCACCGGGTTAAATCAGAGACTTTTTATTGATCGGAAAAAATTCTCTGATTTTGTGCTTTGAATGAAAAGATATATCACTTGAAAGGGAAGGATCTGTAGGCAACTACAATGGGCGACTGCTTCCGGAATCAACACAGAAGGAAGCCGTTCAACCCTTCATGCCTGTGCTGGCTCTTTGAAAGAGCTATCCAATTAGTCCCACTCCCCGCACTGCTCCCATAGCTTTTCAGGTAGATATCCAATTTCTTTTGAAAGATACTATTAAATCTGCTTTCACCACCCTTTCACGCAGTGCATTGCAGATCACAACAATTTGCTGTGTAAAAAAAATTCTCCTCATCTCTCCCTTGGTTCTTTTGCCAGTAATCTTAAATCTGTGTCCTTTGGCTACCGATCCTCCTGACTGTCGAAACAGTTTCTCCCTAACTATTCTATCAAAACCTCTCATAATTTTGAAAACCTCTATTAAATCTCCCCTTGACTTTCTCTGCTCTAAGGAGGGCAGTCTCCACTTCTCCAGTCTCTCTGCATAACTGAACTCTCTCATCCGTGGTACCATTCTAGTAAATCTCCTCTGCACCCTCTCTATCCTTGACATCCTTCCTAAAGTAAGGTGCCCAGAATTGGACACAATACTCTAGCTGAAGCCTAATCAGTGATGTATAACATTTAATGTAACTTCCTTGCTTTTGTGCCTTTATTTATAAAGCTAAGGTCTACATATGCTTTTTTTAACAGCCTTATTAACTTGTCCTGGCACCTTCATTGACTTGTGTAACTACATGCCCAGGTCTTCTCTGTTCTTCCACATCCTTAAAAATTGTACCATTTAAGTTTATATTGTGTCACTTCATTCTTTCTTCCAAAATGCATCACTTCACACTTCTCTGTATTAAATTTAATCTACCATGCCTGTGTCCTCCTGAAGTCTGCTACGTGTGTTTAGGCTGACATTTCAGTGCAGTATTGAGGGAGTGCTGCACTGTCAGACATGACGTTAACTCAAAGGGTTGGTTTCCCTCTGACTTGACCATTACAGATCACATGGCACTATTTTGAAGAAGAGAGTTCTTCCCGGTGGACTTAACAATATTTAACCCTCATATAATAAAAGCAAAATACTGCAGATGCTGAAAATCTGAAATAAAAACAGAAGTCCTCAGCAGGTCTGGCAACATCTGTGGAGAGTGAAGCAGAGTTTACATTGCAGGTCTTTGACCTTTCATCAGAACTGTTCTGAAACATTCAGAACTGAAACGTTAACTCTGCTTCTCTCTGCACAGATGCTGCCAGACCTGCTGAGTATTTCCACTTATTGTCAATATTTAACCCTCAATCAACAGCACTAAAAGTAGATTATTCGGCCATTATCTGATTGCTGTTTGTGGAATCTTGCTGCATGCAAATTGGCTGCCACGTTTCCTATATTACGACAGAGACTACACTTCAAAAGTATTTAATTGGCTGTACAGTGCTTTGGTATGTCCTGAGGTTTGAAGGGGTTTATATAAATATAAACTCTTTCTTTTATGATCCTCCTCACTGTTTACTACATTTTGAAATTTTGTGGTCATCTGCAAACTTTCAATTAGACCTCCTAACTTCAAGTCCAGATCATCAATATATGTCAAACAGACCAGTAGTCCTAATACCAATCCCTGAGGACGCCATTGCATAGTTTCCTCCACTCTTATTAAACAACCATTCACAACTCTCCACTTTCTGTCTCTTAACCAATTTTGTATCCAAGCTGGGATCCCATGGGCTTCAATTTTGCTAACAAGTATTATGTGGCACCTGAACTAGACTTTTCGCTGAGTGTAGAGCTACAATTCTGCTGGTATAAATATGCGGCTCAGTTCACTATCCTGTGCTATTTTCTATGACAACGTAGTATAATAGATAGCATCATTGTGTTACTATTGAACAATCTGACCTATCATTAGACATACTTTGAGAAAAGCCAATTAAAATATCTTCTGTAAAGGAAGAGATAATAGCATTTTCAGAATGTCATGCTAGCCATGTTGGTATGCTGGGCTGAATGTTACTGGAATCCTCCCTTCCAGCAATTTCCCATGTAATAAGTTCATTTTTTATTTGCTCACGGGATATTGGTGTCACTGGAAAGACCAGCAATTATTGCCCCGCCCCTAATTGCCCTCGAGAAGGTGGCAACGAGCTGCCTTCTTGAACTGCTGCGGTCTTTGTGGTATAGGTACACCCACAGTGCTGTTAGGTACGCAATTCCAGGATTTCTGACCCAGTGACAATGAAAGAACAGTGATATATTTCCATGCCAGGATGGTGTGTGACTTGGAGGAGAACTTGCAGGTGGTGGTGTTTCCCTACACCTGCTGCCCTTGTTATTCTAGGTGGTGGAGGTTGTGGGTTGGGAGGTGCTGTTAATGGAGTCTTGTAGATAGTGTACACTGCTGCCACTATGCATCAGTAGTGAAGTGAGTGAATGTTTAAGGTGGTGGATGGGGTGACAGTCAAGCGAGCTGCTTTGTCCTAAATGGTGTTGAGCTTCTGAACTGTTGTTGCAGCTGCACTCATCCAGGTAACTGGAGAATATTCCATCACACTCCTGACTTCACAATGTAGATGGTGGAGAGGTTTTATGTGGCTGGTCCAGTTCAGTTTCTGATCAATGATAACCGCTAGGATGTTGATGGTGGGGGATTCAGTGATGGCAATCTTGTGAATGTCAAGTGGAGATGCTTAGATTCTCTTTTGTTCGCGATGATCATTGCCTGGCACTTGTGTGACACGAATGTTGCTTACCAGTTATCAGTCTAAGCCTGAATATTGTTCAGGTCTTGCTGCATGCGGACAGGGACTGCTTCATTACCTGAGGAGTTGCGAATAGAACTGGATACTGTACAGTCATTAGTAAACATCTCCACTTCTGACCTTATGCTGGAGGGAAGATCATTGATGAAGCAGCTGAAGATAGTTGGGCTTAGGACATTACCCTGAGGAGGTCCTGCAGTAATGTCCTGGGACTGAGATGATTGGCCTCCAACAACCATAACCATCTTCCTTTCTGGTATGACCAACCAGTGGAAAGTTTCCCCCGATTCCCATTAACTTAAATTTTACTCGGTTCCTTTAGGCAACACTCAAATGCTACCTTAATGTCAAGGGCAGCTGCTGTCACTTCACCTCTGGAATTCAGCTCTTTTGTCCATGTTTAAACGAAGACTGTAATGAGGTCTGGGACTGTGTGGACCTTACGGAACCCAAACTGAGCATTGGTGAGCGAGTTATTGCTGAGTAAGTGCTGCTTGATAGCGCTATCAATGATGCCATCCATCACTTTGCTAATGATTGAGAGTAGACTGATGGTATGGTAATTGGCCAGATTGGATTTGTCCTGCTTTCTGTGAGCAGGACATATCTTAAAAATTTCCAGTTTGTTGCGTAGATGCCAGTGTTATAGCTGTACTGGAAAAGTTTGGCTAAAGGCGATGCTAGTTCTGGAGCTCAAGTCTTCAGAACTACAACCGGGATGTTAATCAGGGCCCATAGCCTTTGCTGTATGCAGTGAGCTTTGGCATTTCTTTATCACGTGGAGTGAATCGAATTGGCAGATGACTAGCTCCTGTGATATTGGGGACCTCAGGGGGAGGTTGAGATGGTTCATCCATTCAATACTTCTGGTTGAAGATGGTTGCAGATGACTCAGCCTTGACTTTTCCGCTGACTTGCTGAGCTTCACTATCATTGAGGATGGGGATGTTTGTGGAATCACCTTCTCCGGTTAGTTATTTAATTGCCCACCACCATTCACGACTGGGTGTGGCAGGACTGTAAAGCTTTGATCTGATCCATTGGTTGCGGGATTGCTTAGCTCTGTTAGCTCAGGCTGCTTCTACAGTTTAACATGCCGTTTAACAGTCCTGTGTTGCAGCTTCATCAAGTTGCCACCTTGTTTTTAGGTACACATGCTGCTGCTCTTGGCATACTCTTCCACACCCCTCATTGAACCAGCGTTGGTCCCTTGGCTTGATAATAATGGTACAGTGAGGAATATGCTAAACCATGATGCTACAGATTGTGGTGAATACAATTTTGCAGTTGATGATAGCCCACAACACCTCATGGATGCTCAGTTTTGAGCTACTGTATCTGTTCTGACTCTATCCCATTTAGCACGGTGATAGTACCACATAACTCGAGGGTGTCCTCAGTGTGAAGATGGAATTTCGTCTTCACAAGGACTGTGCGGTGGTCATTCCTACCAATACTGTCATGGACAGATGCACTGAAACAGTAGATTTCTGAGGTTCTCTCACCACCTACCGTAGGCCCAGTCTGGCAGAAGTGTGCTTTAGGACTTGGCCAGCTTTGTCCGTAGTGGTGCTATCAAGTTAGTCTTGGTGACGGACATTGAAATACCCCAGCAAGAGTACATTCTCTACCCTCGCTACCCTCAGTGCCTCTTCCAAGTGGTGTTCAACATGGAGGATTCATCAGTTGCGGGATGGTCATTGGTGGTAATCAACAGGAGGTTTTCTTGCCCAGGTTTGTCCTGATGGCATGCAACTTCATGAGATCCAGAATCAGTGTTGAGGGCTCCCTCCTGATTGCAAACCACTGTGCTGCCACTTCAGGTGGATCTATCCTGCTGTAGGTCAGGACATACCTAGGAAAGTTGATGGATGAGTCTGGGACATTGAATGAAAGATATAATTCTGTGAATATGACTGTCAGCCTGTTGCTTGACTAGTCGTTGGGACTGCTTTTCCAATTTTGGTGCAAGTCCCCAGGTGTTAGTGAGGAGGACTTTGCAGGGTTGACTGGGCTGGGTGTGCCTTTGTTGTGTCCGGTGTCCAGGTCAGTCCTGGGTGGTCTGTCTTTTTAAATTCTTATTAGACGTTTCCATAGTGGTTTGATACAACAGAGTGCCTTCATTCGCTAGGTAATGTTCTCTTATCATAGGAGGGACAAATCTGAGGCCATATGCCCTCCATAGGAAGTAAAAGCATTAAAGGACAACTTGTGCAAGTTGATCTCAAGAACCTCCTTGTTGTTTTTGCAGAAACTGGATTGGCAGATGTTTGAGAGTAATTTGTGTAGTTAGCCTCTTGGCTTGGCAATATTGCTGGAGGAAGAAGAAGCAATGTTAAAAATAAGCTTTTTTAATTAAGATTGTGCTAACATGTGCAGGAAATGTAAGATTAGGTTGTGAATAAAGAGCTGTATAAAACATTGAAATATTTTTGAGGTTTTTAAAAAATTCTTTCATGGGATGTGGGCATCGCTGGCAAGGCCAGCATTTGTTGCCCGTCTCTGATTGCCTTTGAGAAGGTGTTGGTGAGCTGCCTTCTTGAAACGCTGCAGTCCATCTGGTGCGGGTACGCACACAAAATTCACAATGTAGCTAAAGAACTGAGAGTAAGAGTGTGCACTATACTGTTCTTTGAAGGTAGGATAGCATTTGGAAGGTGATGTAAACAGAGCAAGTGGGATTCTAGTTTTATGTATAAGGGTATGAATGAAAATTCAAAGGGTGCTGACGAATTTTCTTTTATAGAAACATAGAAACAAGGAACAGGAGTAGGCCATTCGGCCCTTCGAGCCTGCTCCGCCATTCGTTATGATCATGGCTGATCATCCAACTCAGTAACCTGTTCCCGCTTTCGCCCCATACTCTTTGATCCCTTTAGACCCAAGAACTATATCTAACTCCTTCTTGAAAACATACAATGTTTTGTCCTCAACTGCTTTCTGTGGTAGCGAATTCCACAGGCTCACCACTCTCTGGGTGAAGAAATTTCTCCTAATCCCAGTCCTGAAAGGTTTACCCCGTATCGTTAGACTAAGACCCCTGGTTCTGGACTCCCGCACCATCAGGACCATCCTTCCTGCATCTACCCTGTCAAGTCCTGTTAGAATTTGATAGGTTTCTATGAGATCCCCCCTCACTCTTCTGAACTCCAGTGAATATAATCCTAACCGACTCAATCTCTCCTCATACGTCAGACCCGCCATCCCAGGAATCAGTCTGGTAAACCTTCACTGCACTCCCTCTATAGCAAGAACATCCTTCCTCAGATAAGGAGACCAAAACTGCACACAATATTCCAGGTGTGGCCTCACCAAGGCCCTGTATAATTGCAGCAAGACATCCCTGCTCCTGTACTCGAATCCTCTCACTATGAAGGCCAACATACCATTTGCCTTTTTTACCACCTGTTGCACCTGCATGCTTACCTTCAGTGACTGGTGTATGAGAACACCCAGGTCTCGCTACATATTCCCCTCTCTCAGTTTATAGCCGTTCAGATAATAATCTGCCTTCCTGTTTTTGCTACCAAAGTGGATAACCTCACATTTATCCACATTATACTGCATCTGCCATGCATTTGCCCACTCACTCAACTTGTCCAAATCACCCTGAGGCCTCTCTGCCTCCTCCTCACAACTCACCCTCCCACCTAGTTTTGTGTCATCTGCAAATTTGGAGATATTACATTTAGTTCCCTCATCTAAATCATTAATATATATTGTGAATAGCTGGGGTCCTAGCACCGATCCATGCGGTACCCCACTAGTCACTGCTTGTTTATTATTCAATCTTGGGATGTAGGCATTGATGGCAAGGCAAGCGTTTATTGCCCAACCCTAGTTGCCCTTTAGAAGTTGGTGTTGAGCCACCTTCTTGAACCACTGCAGTCTGTGTGGTGAAGGGGCTCCCATGATGTTGCTCGGTAGGATTTATTGTTACAGGATTTTGACCCAGTGCTGATGAAGAAATGGCGATATTTGTCCAAATCAGAATGTTGTGTGACTCGAAGGTGGTGGTGTTCCCATGCACCTGCTGACCTTATCCTTCTCGGTGCTGGAGGTCGTCAGTTTGAGGGTGTTGCTGAAGAAGCCTTGGTGAGTGGCTGCACTGCATCCTGTAGATAGTACACACTGAAGCCATGGTGCACCGATGCTGGAGGGAGTGGATGTTGAATTCAGTAGATGGGATGCTGATCATGTGGACTGGTGAATTTGTACTAGGCATTGGTTAAGTTACTTATGGAACAGTTTTGGGTACCCTATTGTGCAAAGGATATCTGAGCAATGAAAATGATGCAACAATAAATTCACCTGTCTGATATGATGAATGACAGAATAAGAGGCAAAAACATTGCTTTTTCTGAAGCAAGGAAAGTTAAGTGAGATCTAATAGTAGTGTTCAACATTTGAAAAGATTTCAGAGTATAAATAAATGAAATATTATTTCCACTAGAAGTGAATTGGTAACAAGGGGCATAAATTTAGAATTAGTATTAGATGGATAAATGAGAGATTCGAAGATTTTTTTCATGCAAAGAATTATTAGAATATGGAATTCAACACCACAAGTGGCTATTGACACTCAGGCAAATGTGGTATTTTGGAGAGAATTGGATTAAAAACGTGAAGAAAGACTTTGAGAAAACAGCTAACTAATGTGATTGGAATTTCTATGATTCTATGAAAGACGAACACAACCTAGAAATTACAGTTGGCACTAAAGGAGGATGAATGCCTGGCTGTTTGTGTAAAATTCCTTTGCTCTTTTAATGGAGATACTAATTTCTTATAATTCATTAATTTCTAGGCTTATATGCATCTTCCTCACAAGTGCAATAAAAAGGTATAAGGTGTTTTAATTTGTAGCAGCCAGTCTCCTCATGTATTTATTCTCTAATTTAATTTAACTAATTTTCTTTTTGTGTGCTTCTTAAAATACTGGATTTTCAATCCTATACCATTGCCATAGGAATGGAATGGGTAAATCGCCTGGAGAGCAGGAGGAGCTGAGTCTCTCCTGTACAAGTAGAGAACAACCGAAGCATAAAGTAACCTTATTTTCAAGGAGTAAATTGCTCCAATCATAAAAATTATAGGCAGTAATAAATATTTTAATTTATGTTGTTAAGCTTTCAGAAATCATTCAAAAGTTGACTTATTTTGTGACCAGTCGGCTTGATTTCATTTTCAAGCACAGTTATCTTTGTTACAAGGATTTAATTCCCTGGAATTTTTTGCCCACTTTTCTCCAGCTAAGGAGGAATCTAGGACTCCAGCAAATTTTGCACAGCCTCAGATGATTTATAAGCATTTAATTTAATTTATTATTTCTTTCAACTGTGCCAGTTGGCAGGCTCCCACTGCGCTCCTCTCAGACCTGGCACGGTTTAAAGCATCTCTTGATACTTTGTGGACGAAAATTGTTAAAGGCATCCAATCATTTCATTATTTCTATCAACACCTTAAATTATGTCTTTATAATATTTTTCGGAATAGAAAATGTTAAACCAAGAAACATGTTGTTTTGCTCCCACCTGCTAGTGCTTCAGGCGTCTACATCAATTGGTCCTCACCATGGGAGACATAGGCTTGGGAAGATGATTGCTGATGGTGTTGTTGGTGATTCTCTTTGCAAGTCTAGCT